>NW_027223041.1:389117-989117 GCF_043380555.1 Nothobranchius furzeri
TGGTTTGACCCCCTTAGGAAATTGCTATCATCATGAAACGTTCAGATCACTTACAACTCAATAGATTCGACCTTCCTGTAACGTTTCAGCCTGATTGGACCTTGTTTTCACACAAATGAACCCAGAATGATGTGAAATTGTGCTTCGTGCAACGTAATTCTGGGTGCCATTTACAAACCATAAGTGCTAATGACTCCATTCCTTTTTGTGGTTGTAGGGGCTGTTAATTGGAGTACATTAAAACAAACCTGATCTCTCTAAGACATTCAGAAGCCAAGTTATAAGCCCACAAATATGTAACTGGACTACTTCTTTAAATTGACACCAGATCCGGTGACCTTTGGGACATGGTTTGACCCCCTTAGGAAAGTGCTATCATCATGAAACGTTCAGATCACTTACAACTCAATAGATTCTACCTTCCTGTAAAGTTTCAGCCTGATTGGACCTTGTTTTCACACAAATGAACCCAGAATGATGTGAAATTGTGCTTCGTGCAACATAATTCTGGGTGCCATTTAAAAACCATAAGTGCTAATGACTCCATTCCTTTTTGTGGTTGTAGGGGCTGTTGATTGGAGTATACTAAAACAAACCTGATGTCTCTAGGACATTCAGAAGCAAGGTTATAAGCCCACAAATGTGTAACTGGACTACTTCTTTAAAGAGACACCAGGCCCGGTGACCTTTGGGACATGGTTTTACCCCCTATAGGAATGTGCGATCATCTTGAAACGTTCAGATCACTTACAACTCAATAGGTTCCACCTTCTTGTAGCGTTTCAGCCTAATTGGACCTTGTTTTCACACAAATGGACCCAGAATGATGTGAAATTGTGCTTCGTGCAACATAATTCTGGGTGCCTGTTGGGGTTATTAGGAGCGAACAATTAGTAAGCTTCAACTTACTTTTGGATTCTTCAATAAATTCTGTAAATATGGGAATATTTACTGATTTATTAATTAATTAAGATATTCTTAGATATACGGGGCACCATTCCCCTTTTACCGGGGAAAAATTGAATCCAAAACTCTTATCAGCCTTTCTTGAAGTTCGTAGAATCCTTGGAGCAGAGACTTCTCTTCGACACAACAAAGCTACTGGACACAAAAATCTGAATTTTATAACATTTAATTAACAATTTGTCAAATGAATAAACAGTGGAATAGATGAATAATAACCGTGTGATATGATTGAAGATGGATGTGTTTGCATGTGATGGAGGATGTATGAATGGGGTCCTTTGTTCTCACAAAGGAGTAGTGTGTGTGTGTGTGTGTGTGTGTGTGTGTGTGTGTATGGATTCAAAATGGAGTCTTGAATACAAGATGGCTGACCCCTTTGTCTGGCTAAAGTGTGGGTGGCAACTTGCACCTTAACTTCCAAAGCACTTAGAATCAGTAGTAACTTAACCTTAAATCACTCAAAACATTTCAAAAGATCATGAAACAACACAAAAGATTAATCACGAATAATATCTTTTAGTTTAACCACGTGGCCAAGCAGAAAACATTTAAAGATACCAAACAATGATCAATAAGCAGTTTATTCTTTCAAAATGACCCGACTGACGTGTTTGGGACGAAAGAGGAAAGCACGAAGCTACTTTTTAAGCAATAGACGCGGTTTATTGCTTATTCGAGACTATAGAGGAAACGGGAGAAGGAAAGAATGAGAGAAAGAGATGAGTTTCTGATCACCAGAACAGTGAAGCGTCCCTCACTGTTTTGATTTGACGGTTCTCCGTGTTTCTCCGCAGCTTTCGGCGTCGTCCGTCGGTTTGATGCTTTCTCCGTTGTTTGGCGTTCACGAGTGTTTCTCCACGGGCTGGACAGAGACAGCAAAGTTTCTTTCTGTGCTGAGTTATAACTTACAGCGTGCTTGATGGAGTTGTTGCTTTCCTCCGCAGTTCTGTGTCCTCAAACATCAGCTGGAGGGGAGCAGAAACGAGCAGATCTGATGGGCTTGCAGTTTAGTTTCCAGCAGTTCCGTGGGCTCCACTTGTGCACTTAGAGCTTCCGCGTGCT
Organism: Nothobranchius furzeri; assembly: GCF_043380555.1. NCBI lineage: Eukaryota > Metazoa > Chordata > Actinopteri > Cyprinodontiformes > Nothobranchiidae > Nothobranchius > Nothobranchius furzeri. The sequence continues at coordinate 391,146 of NW_027223041.1, forward strand.
CAAGGGAGTCGGAGCGTTGACAAGCGTGTCCTTACCGCCAGGTATCCTGGGCAAAAGAACGAGGATTCTTTGTCTCTGCTGAAGATTTATGGTCTTAGTTCGCGGGAAAAGCTCCACGGCTTCCCGCACATGCGCAGAACGTGTTTCTGGTACTAGGCGGTGACGTCATCACAATGCTTCCGTGTGCAAAGCATCATGGGAAATGAAGTTTCTTGGCGCTGATGTGATTATTTGCTTTTCAGAGCAATTTAAGCACAGTCATTTTGGAGAAAATCACTGCATAGTAATTTCCTCATGAGGTCAGACCCTCAACATTCCCCCTTTTGGTTTCGGGGATCGCGCCCAAAGCTCGATCGTCGGAAGCACAGATGGGTTTGTTCCTCATGAACGTAGGTCGACTTGATTGTCGGAAGCACAGGTGGGTTTGTCCCTTAGGACGTTGGTCTCCTTGGACGCCTTTGTCTTTGGTCTTTGTCTTGGATCCTGGCGCCTTTGGTCTTTGTCTTTGTCAGGCACAAAGAGGATAGGAAACGGGATAGTCCCCAACGCGCATAACGAGAAGAAGCCACTCACGCAGGTGGTACGCAATGAAGATGTCGTCCATGCGAGAGGTAGTAGTGTAGAAGGAGGAAGGTCGGTGGGCGGTTAACTCCACAAGGGGACACAAAGGCATCTCACCGCCGGCCATACAGTTCAGTTTATGGAGCACGCGGTGATGTACGAGGTCCATAGTTCGCAAACGCGCATTGACCTATGTGGTCCCAAGATTCCCCCCTTTTTGGTCCAAAGGGTGGATCAGGACAGTCTTTGGGCTAAAACAAGGACCATAAAACTAAGAGGTACTACAATGTGCTGGTGCGTCAGACAGAGTCATTGACAGACTGAGCTGGGCCGGCACATAACCACTAGTTAATATGTGACCAAGTACGAAACAAAAATACAGAAAACCCAAAAAAAAAAACATATAACATCCAAGAAAATTCATAGCAACCTTGAGGTCTCATAAAATACATTCTTAGGTCATACAGTCAGTGTGTAGCTTATAAAGAATGTGACATACTGCAACACTCAGATAAATATGTGAGGTAGACTAAAATGAGAACTACTCTTAGGTTTACAGAATAACAAAGAAAATGTTGCTCACCCCCTTTAGACAGGTGTGGTACATTCACGCTTGGAGTCTCCCAGAACGCGGTCACGAGGCACACCGTAGGTGAGCAAGTGCATCTTATCTTGGAGTTTCTTAACACGCCTGTAGGCGGAATAAGCTATCACGGCCGTGATGAGCCATTCCATCCCCAGGGCGACCAATGTGCAGATTAAAGTCGTATAATCTGTGTCAATGTAGCGTCTTGGGTATCTATTCATGGGCGTCAAAGTAAGTTCACGCGGGGTTTGTGTGAACTTAACAAAATTGGTTCCTTCAATCAGTAATTGTTGGTCAATTTCTAAATCGAAGGTAAAGTTATAACCCTGGAAAGCGTCCATGATCTCAATCTCTGAGTCATGCTGTTCGAGGTTGAGATGATGGAGTGCCAGGTTTCTAGTTCAAAGTGGAAATGCCTACCGTCCTTTCAAATACCAATGTTCAGCATCGACTTAAACCTATAGATGTGAGGTGTCACAATTATGGGAACGTTTAACAGGAAACCGAGTTCTAATTTTTTTTAACGTGAATGGGCATTGCACTACTTAGGCTGTACGCTAGGTGGATTTGTGAAAGGTGCACAGTAGAGGGGTAAGTACGGGGAAATACGACTTTCAACCAAGCTGTCCAGCGTGGAACTTACTTCCCTGAGCAGGTCCTACATCAAATCTCTCACCACTCGTGTGTACACAATATCCTGAGGTATGGTTTCAGACAAAGTCTTGATTGCACGTAGAGATCCATTAATCAGAGCCTAGTGTAGGTACCAGAGTACCCTGTAAGGTTTTAGTAGGTACATCCTGTTAGCGGTCTAGGAGGAGTTTCTCTTGGTTAGTGAAAATGACGGCGGGCGGGGGGGGGCTTGGTTCTTTGTCGGTTAGTACATGTTAGTGGGTTAAACGTGCACTTCCCCCCCTTTTCCATTTCCATGCATAGAACTATGTAGCGACTACGTCTACCTCCTGCGGGGAGTCTGGTCTCTGTACCCGCGGGGATGGTTTGACGTAGGGTTTGATTTGGTTTGCATGCACCCATTTGTAGACAGGCTCCTGTCTCGCTTTGGTGATGCGTAACCTGTATGCAACTGGAGAGAGTTTTGCCACGATCTCAAATGGTCCTGACCAGCAGGGCAGGAACTTCTTAGCTTTGCGTGCCGGTTGGGCGAACCGAAAGTAGAATACTTTGTCACCCACCTCGTATTCGCGGCTGGTTGTCTTTTGGTCGTAGTAGGCTTTAGCGCCTTCTACGTTGGTCTCCAGTTTCTTCTGAGCGTGCGCGAACGTAGCTCTGAGGTGTGTTTTCAAGTCTGCCACATACTGATGGGCGGTATAGGCAGTGGCAACACTGACATCCTCTGGGTGATACAGGAGGTGCAGTGGTAGAGTCATCAGTCTGCCGGTCATCATCTCAAAGGGCGTAACCCCAGTGGATCGCTGTGGAGTGGACCGTATGGCCATCAGGACCAGAGGGAGCTTGACGTCCCAGTCCTTCCCAGTGGAGCAGACGTACTTTTTGAGCATAGAGACGACCGTGCGGTTCATCCGTTCGACCTGTCCGGATGACTGTGGGTGATAGGGGAGGTGGAATCTCACTTCCACTCCCAGAAGTTCAAACAGGGACGTCATTACACTGGATGTGAAATGAGTTCCCCGGTCAGAGTCAATGCAGAGTGGAAGGCCCCATCGACTGAAAACGTGGTTAATCAGCAGTACAGCGGTTGTGACGGCTGTATCGTTTGGCGCTGGAAGGCATTCCACCCACTTTGTGAAACTGCAAGTTACAGTTAGCATATATTTGTTTCCTCTTGCCGATTTGGGAACCGGTCCAACCCAGTCGATCTGCAGGTGGGACCAAGGGAAGGTTATTCCCCTGCGTTGCAGTGGTGCTCTAGCAAGCGGCTGGGAGGGTTGAAACTGGGCACAGATGAGGCAGCCTTGGACATAGCTGTGTACGTCCTTGGACATCGATGGCCAATATGCTACTTCTGTCAGTGACGCGAGGGTAGCTTTTGCTCCACGGTGACCTCCAACCGGAGTGTCGTGGGCGTAGGCAATCATCACTCCTCTGTGGTCGAGTGGAACAACCCAGCGCGGCGGGCTGTGATCGTCACGCATGTAAACTAACAAATCATTTTGTAGTTTCAGGTGCGTGAGTTGACGATGCAGGTTTACCAAATCTTGGCTTGCACCAATAGGTGGTGATGGTTGTTTAGACATCGGGCCCTTTTGGAGAAGCTCGCGGATGAGCTTCAGGTCAGGATCTTGTTCCTGCATGGTGACTAGGTCCGCGTCCTGTGGTTTTCTGCCTAGAAACACGGGTACCCCAACGTTCTGAGGTTCGTCTGCCTGTTTAGCATGGCGACGAGTAATCGCGCAGACCTCGTGAACGGCCTTGGGTGGAAGCCACTCGTCTTTGAATTCCCAGCAGGTTCCCTGGTCAGCACCGAGCTTAGCAAGGCGGTCTGCTTCGTCATTACCATCTTTCTCCGGACCTATGGTCCTGGAGTGACCTTTGACCTTTTTCCAGTAGACCATTATGCCTTTCTCAGTGGTGAGCAGATCACACGCTAGGAATAACTCCGAGTGTTTCACGTCTCTGTTCCTGGCATTTTTCATGTTGTTCTCCTTCCACATGGGGAAGTGAGATATGAAGCTGTGTCTAGCGTAGTTTGAATCTGAGCAAAGGACGATTTGAGTGATGTCCAAGGCTGCTGCCTGCTGGAGGGTTATCAACACTGCAGCGATTTCGGCGTACTGACTAGACTTTTGGCCCAACCGGTAGTGATTTGGTTGCTTGGTGTCACAGTCCACCCAAACGACTCCAACCCCAGCACGGAGCTGGCCTTCGTGAAGGTAGGAGCATCCATCAGTGTAAACTTTCGGAAGCCCTTGGCAAACATTCTCATCAAAGTAGCGATGATTGGATGCGGTTGGGTAGACTGCGGCAGGTGTGTCCAGGGGGCCCATGACGGAGTCAGAGTCACAGTGCTGGCAGCCTGCTAGCCCTTGTCCTAGCGCTAGCTTGGTGTTCTGACCATACTTGACCTCAGTGTTATATCCTTGGAGCACCATCATCCACGTCGCAATGCGGCTGTTTGACACTCTTCCTTCGCGCAGACGCTGGCTGTTTAGGAAGGTAACAGGCTGATGACACGTTTCAATGATCACTTTCTGTCCACCGATGTAACTACGAAAGTGTTCGACGGCCCAGACTGTAGAGAGGAGAGCTCTCTCGCAGTCTGAGAACTGGAGTTCCACCTTGCTCAGAGGCTTGCTGGCGTATGCCACAACTCTCATGTCCTGATCGTGTTTCTGCTTCAAAGCAGCGCTCAGGCAGTGAGAGGAGAAAGTAGCCTCTATGTAGAACTCTTTATCCTTGTCTGGGTAAGCCAGACAGGGTGCGGACGCCAACTTCTGTTTTAGGAACTGGAAGGAGTGTTCTTGGGGTCTGTCCCACACGAAAGGTGTGTCGTTCTGAAGCAGCTCAGTGAGGGGCCTCGCTATTTCAGCGTACTCCTCAATGAACTGCCTGGAGTAGTTGCAGACTCCGAGGAAGCTCCTGAGTTCGGTCAGATTAGCTGGGGCTTTGATGTCCTGAATGGCTCTAATGCGTCCCGCTTGGGGCTCGACTCCATTAGGGCCAACCAGCAGTCCAACATACTCCACTTTGGTTCGACACCACTGTCCCTTGAGAATCGCCAATTTAGCTCCGGCGTCAGCGAGCTGTTGCAGCACGTGACGGAGTTCGGCCAGGTGCTCCTCGAAGGTTCGACTCCTCATCAAGATGTCATCGACATATATGAGGTTCCCTCTGGAAGCAGCATCTGACATGGCTTTGTGGAGGAAGATGTTGAACTCGGCAGGTGAGTTAGAGTAGCCAAAGGGGCAGCGAATCCAAGTATATTGGCGATTTCCAAAGGAGAAAGCCAGTTTATACTGGTCCGCCGGCTCAACCTTCATGGTCCAGAAGCCGTTGGCTACGTCAACCGTAGAGAAGAAACGAGCATCTCTGACTCTGGCTAGCTCCTGATCTAAATGGATCATAGGCCACCTGGAGAGAGGTACTTGTTTGTTCAGTGCACGATAGTCTATGGTGAGACGCCATTTCCCAGTCGGTTTCAGAACCGGCCAGATGGGAGAGTTGTAAGTGGAGTTACACTCTCTGATGATGTTTTTCTCCTTCAGCTGATCGAGGATCTCCTGGATCGACTCATAAGCAGCGAGGGGAATCTTGTACTGACGTACAAAAATAGGAGGGGCATTCGGGTTCGTCGGAATGCGAACCGTGTGCAGGTTTGTGAGTCCACAGTCCAGGGAGTCCCTGGATAAGATGGACTGAAACTCATAGAACAGGCTTCTAAGCGCTGTTCTCTGCTCCTCTGACTCCAGCGCATCCGCTTTGTCAAGCTGCTGGCTGACTTCGGCCTCGAAGCCGTCATAAGGTTCAGAGGAGGAGGGTCTCTGATGTTCCGGGCTTTCAACCGGTGACTCAGAGGGTTGAGTATTTATTGCAAAAACCGTTAGACACTGACCGCAGTCAGTATCTAAGGTTGCACTGCAAATAGGTTCCTCAGGAAGGGCTTCATGCCGCTTGATGGTAATCATTTGTGAAGGGAAAGTACTGAATGTGTCTGCACCAACCTGTCTGTCATTCAAGAACAACGGAAGTTGTCCGATCACGGGGACTGAAAGTTCGAAGTCATGGAATGAGCTATCTATCAGCATGCCCAAGGGCTTTCCTGCCGGCATGTGGATAGGACTCCGGGTCGGATTTTCGACCAACAAGTAGGCAGAACGATTGTTCAGCTCCAAGAGTGGCGTGCCACAGACGGCTAAGTTGAGCTCCAAGAAGTGTGGTGATGGCTGGAAGAAGGCCTGTGTGCCTGGCAGCTTCTGATGCTTCATCAGAGTCAGACGAACAGGCACTCCTTTGACCAGTGGGGGCAGAACCGTGCTGGCCTCAACCACTGCACGGCAGGCCTGTGGAATGGTCTGTCCGGACAGCAAGTGTTCACGGCCTTCTGAGCGAGGCTCAGAGGAAGGTGTGGCCCGGGCCCAAAGGACTTGATTGCAAGTGTCCAGCTGGGCACCTAGTCGAACCAGCAGATCTGCTCCAATGAGTGCAGGTGGATCAAGCTGTGGTATGATGCTGAATGTATGTGTGAGCTGTCTTGCTCCAAGTTGGATAGTCAGAGAGCAGACCTCTGGCGCTTTCAGGAGCCTCTGCGGCCAAGTAGGTGACAAGAGCCGATGGCTACGTGTCACACTGACCAGAAGGGGGTCCTTCTGACGCAGGTGTTCAAACGTCTGCTGGCTGATGGCTGACTTTTCAGACCAAAGAGCAAGGCGAGCATCTGAGATGTGGGTGCAGTTGATGGTAAGACCACCAACTATGTGTGGTGCATATGGCTGCAGGCTGACGTTCTTCAGCGAGCAGAGAAAAGATGAATGTGCGCGGAGCGGAGTTCCAGGAGCGGTTTCGTGCCTTTGCAGGCGGTCATCGTCTGTGGGAGCCGTAGGGAGGGGCATGACCTTGGAACAAGGGTTTTGCGGCTCACTTATGCTGACTTCAAGAATGGAGGATGGTCGGCTGCTATCTGGGTTCCAGGGCTTAGGTGTGTCCACCTGGGCCCACAGTTGACCCTTCTGGCAGTCGATGAGGGGAGCTAGACGTTCAAGCAGGTCCTGACCAACGAGAAGTGGTTCAGTGTCTAGCTGGCAGACATAAAACGGGTGAACCAGAGTCATGTCTTGGAAGGTGATGTCCAGCCACGCCCGGTGAGTGATACACTCCCGGGTCTGGGTGTAGCTGGTGATTTTCAGGTCACAGGGTTCTACCTGGACTGGTTTCCCGAGCGACCGCATGGTGTCAGACACGCGATGGAACAGTGTGGAGCACATCAGGGTGATTTCTGAGCCGGTATCCAGCAGAGCATCAACCTGTATGCATCCACCTACGTTGGTGCTACAGTACAAACGGCGAGCATGATCATGGTTTGTTAAGTCACCAAGGAACTTCAGAAATTTAGTATCAGGTTTCTCTGGGGGGTAGATTTCAGGAGACTCCTGTGATCTATCAGTAGTGTTCCCCCAGCTGATCAGGTAGGTCCTGGCCACGCTGGGAGGTTGAGCCACGCCTAGTCATGCGGACGTTGGCTCTGGGTCTGGCTTCTTAGAAGCAGACTTTGGTGCAGGGGTCTCATCTGCAGATCTCAGCTGTTCCTTCTGTTTAGCTAGGAACTGCTGAAACATCTCCTGGAGGTCGGCTTTGGTCAAGTACTCACCTGCGGACTTGTGTTCGGGACCTACCTGTGGGCGGCGCTCCTTAAACCTTCCACTGTTCCGACCTGCCTGCCGTTGGTTTTGGTTGGGCCACTTCCTGTCTGATTGTCCAGACCTAGGCGGCCAATCAGCACCCCCCTTCCCCTGTTGAGGAGATTGGGACTGCTTTTGCGGTTTAGCAGGTCTAGGTTTAGCAGATTTTGGCTTAGTGGGTGGAGCTTCTGTGCCTTCGAGCTCCAAACGCGGCTCGGCGTCGGGAGCTAGGTGCATAACGCGGTGATGTGCGTCAGGCTTTTGGGGCTTTCCGCCGGCTTCCCAAGCCTGTTGAGCGTATCTCCTAATCTCCTGAGTTGTCAGTTTTTTCATCCGACAATACATTGAGACTTCGGATCGAACACACTCGTGCAGGTTGTGAATGAACAGGGATCTGAAGGCAGGGTCTTCCTCGAGCCCAGGGCCGTTTCGACCTTGGAAATAAGCACTTTTGAGTCGGCGATAATACTCTCTGGGGGGTTCGTTCCTCCCGTGTTTGATGGAGAAGGCCCCCATTGTAGCTGACGCAGAGTCTGCATACGTGGCGTATTCATCTCTCAACGCTCGGCAGAGCGAGGAGTACCGATCACGAATGTCAGGTGGTAGAGTTTCCATGAAACAGTGCACCGTTCTAGATGTGGTTTTCCAAATTAGCTTGAGCTTTTCCCTTGAAGAGGGTGCTGGAAGATCAAGCAGACAACGTTCTATCTCCCTGAGATAATCGTCGACATTGGATTCATTGGTGTTAGGATCAAAGCGTTCTATGTCTTTAGCTAGCGATTCAATTTGACGTACACGGAGCCCTGACTCACGGTACGGCGCGTCATCCTCTGACTCTGACCCACGGTCTGTCTCAGAGTGCGCTGGATATCGCTGGTGTGCTCTGGGCTCCCAATGTTGACTCCTGGGGCCCAAATCAGGGTCTGGCATGTTGTGGCGGGCTGCTGGCACGTCACGTGGGTGTCTTGGGAGGTCCTCCTCCCGGAGCACGTCTGCGTAGTGCAGCCTGCGTCTTTCAACTGGGGCTTCTGCGTAATACACTTTGTCCGGATACAGACTGGCGTATGATGCTTTGTCCTGAAGCTGGTTACCGGCATGCCGAATACCGGAGTAGCTAGGATGGGTGGATGGTTGAGGTGCAGCTTGGGGTGCATAACCCCAATCGGCACCTTGCACCCTTCGTGGACTGGGGGAGCGGTCTAAATAGAGGTGCCGCTCGACTGGTCGGCTTCTCACTAATTGAGAAGGCCGTGAAGATGAGGGTGGTGGTCCAACCTGGGGTTCGAGGGCGAACTGCCCTCGGCCCCTAGGTGGTCCTGAATGCCCTATAGTGTGTGTAGGGAACGGGGCCGAAGGTTGGGACAGATAAGCTTCATCTCTCCCCTGCGGCGTGCGTCTGTCCAGAGAGTCCCACACCACATACTGTTGATTATCGTATGGAGACGTATCAGGAGGTAGCCTACCTTTACGGCGGGACGGCGGTCCCTCGCTTCCTTGGGTGGAGGAAACCAATTGGTCTTTGGCGATCGTCCTGGGCGGACCCTGGTTGGCTTTGCCGGCTTGCTTTCGTACCGGTGTGGGAGAGCACTCTGGCTCAGCCTCAGAGTCACGGTGTTCCCCCCCTTCCCACTGTCTGTTGTCATCAGCAGAAGGGGGCGGGGTCTTCTCCCCATCTTCCCCAGAATCGGTGCTGGTGTTGTCTTCCTCGATCAGCCTTCCATTTCGCTGTTTTTCAGCTAGCATACTCTGGAGGTTCATGATCTTCTGACCACGTTGGAGTCCTCTCTGATAGAGGATCAGGGCTAACTTAGCTAAGTGAACCTGGATTGGTTTTGTACCATCCGGGTTTTCTATTTGATCAATTACAGCTTCTAGCTCGACGCTACGCTGTTCTTCAGTGAAATCCCTAGAAGGGTAGTCGGGTTCTCGAGCAACCGCGACCAGTTTGGACAATATTTGTCCAGAAAGTAGGCCAGGTTCATAGTCGTGGGCCGCAGCGTCACCTGGTTGCTGGGAGTTGGTCAGTTCACTACTCTGTCCCTCCATTTTAACAACCGAACCAAAAATAGCCTAGTAGAGCTTCTGCAGATAGCTCAAACTGCACCTTTTGGGCAGCAACTGCTAGCTTTGTAGCAGAAAAACACTAAATTAACCTTTGTGCGCACAGGTTTTAGCGTTTTAAGATTGCACGGAATGCCGTGACTGACGCTTAAAATACTATTCCTTTCAGTATTTTAGCAAAAGCTGGTGCGTTGCCGTAGCAACGTCTTACAACACTTGCAGTGTTAAATATGCTAGTTATTCCTTCAGAATATTAGCAAACAGGGTGTTATCAGTCTTTGAGTGAAGGTTTCAGTTAGTTATAATAGCCACTGTGAGTTAAAGTCGCTAAATTAGCAGTTAATTTTAGCCTAAAAGGGTTAGTCAGAATTACTTACACGCTGCACCTTTAATGAGGAACTGAATTTTAAACTAAAAGGTTAGCCAGAATTAATTACACGTTGCACCTTTAAGGAAAAACTGAATTTTAACCTAAAAGGTTAGCCAGAATTAATTACACGTTGCACCTTTAAGGAAAAGCTGAATTTTAACCTAAAAGGTTAGCCAGAATTAATTACACGTTGCACCTTTAAGGAAAAACTGAATTTTTAACCTAATAGGTCAACCAGAATTAATTTACACGTTGCACCTTTAAAGAACCACTGAGTTACTGGTGAGAGTTCGATGCAGCTTCCTGCTCAGCGAAATCAGCACCACTCTGTTGCTGGTTCAAGGCTGAACAACGGATTATTTTTAATTCAAGCTCTTTGGATTTATTTGTTTGTTTGTGCCGGATAGAAATCTCTGTGTATCCAAGCCTCACACGGGGCACCAATAAAATGTTGGGGTTATTAGGAGCGAACAATTAGTAAGCTTCAACTTACTTTTGGATTCTTCAATAAATTCTGTAAATATGGGAATATTTACTGATTTATTAATTAATTAAGATATTCTTAGATATACGGGGCACCATTCCCCTTTTACCGGGGAAAAATTGAATCCAAAACTCTTATCAGCCTTTCTTGAAGTTCGTAGAATCCTTGGAGCAGAGACTTCTCTTCGACACAACAAAGCTACTGGACACAAAAATCTGAATTTTATAACATTTAATTAACAATTTGTCAAATGAATAAACAGTGGAATAGATGAATAATAACCGTGTGATATGATTGAAGATGGATGTGTTTGCATGTGATGGAGGATGTATGAATGGGGTCCTTTGTTCTCACAAAGGAGTAGTGTGTGTGTGTGTGTGTGTGTGTGTGTGTGTGTATGGATTCAAAATGGAGTCTTGAATACAAGATGGCTGACCCCTTTGTCTGGCTAAAGTGTGGGTGGCAACTTGCACTTTAACTTCCAAAGCACTTAGAATCAGTAGTAACTTAACCTTAAATCACTCAAAACATTTCAAAAGATCATGAAACAACACAAAAGATTAATCACGAATAATATCTTTTAGTTTAACCACGTGGCCAAGCAGAAAACATTTAAAGATACCAAACAATGATCAATAAGCAGTTTATTCTTTCAAAATGACCCGACTGACGTGTTTGGGACGAAAGAGGAAAGCACGAAGCTACTTTTTAAGCAATAGACGCGGTTTATTGCTTATTCGAGACTATAGAGGAAACGGGAGAAGGAAAGAATGAGAGAAAGAGATGAGTTTCTGATCACCAGAACAGTGAAGCGTCCCTCACTGTTTTGATTTGACGGTTCTCCGTGTTTCTCCGCAGCTTTCGGCGTCGTCCGTCGGTTTGATGCTTTCTCCGTTGTTTGGCGTTCACGAGTGTTTCTCCACGGGCTGGACAGAGACAGCAAAGTTTCTTTCTGTGCTGAGTTATAACTTACAGCGTGCTTGATGGAGTTGTTGCTTTCCTCCGCAGTTCTGTGTCCTCAAACATCAGCTGGAGGGGAGCAGAAACGAGCAGATCTGATGGGCTTGCAGTTTAGTTTCCAGCAGTTCCGTGGGCTCCACTTGTGCACTTAGAGCTTCCGCGTGCTCAAGGGAGTCGGAGCGTTGACAAGCGTGTCCTTACCGCCAGGTATCCTGGGCAAAAGAACGAGGATTCTTTGTCTCTGCTGAAGATTTATGGTCTTAGTTCGCGGGAAAAGCTCCACGGCTTCCCGCACATGCGCAGAACGTGTTTCTGGTACTAGGCGGTGACGTCATCACAATGCTTCCGTGTGCAAAGCATCATGGGAAATGAAGTTTCTTGGCGCTGATGTGATTATTTGCTTTTCAGAGCAATTTAAGCACAGTCATTTTGGAGAAAATCACTGCATAGTAATTATCTCATGAGGTCAGACCCTCAACAGTGCCATTTACAAACCTTAAGTGCTAATGACTCCATTCCTTTTTGTGGTTGTAGGGGCTGTTGATTAGAGTACACTAAAACAAACCTGATCTCTCTAGGACATTCAGAAGCCAAGTTATAAGCCCACAAATGTGTAACTGGATTACTTCTTTAAATTGACACCAGATCCGGTGACCTTTGGGACATGGTTTGACCCCCTTAGGAAAGTGCTATCATCATGAAATGTTCAGATCACTTACAACTCAATAGATTCTACCTTCCTGTAACGTTTCAGCCTGATTGGACCTTGTTTTCACACAAATGAACCCAGAATGATGTGAAATTGTGCTTCGTGCAACATAATTCTGGGTGCCATTTAAAAACCATAAGTGCTAATGACTCCATTCCTGTTTGAGGTTGTAGGGGCTGTTGTTTGGAGTACACTAAAACAAACCTGATCTCTCTAGGACATTCAGAAGCCAAGTTATAAGCCCACAAATGTGTAAATGGACTACTTCTTTAAATTGACACCAGATCCGGTGACCTTTGGGAGATGGTTTGACCCCCTTAGGAAAGTGCTATCATCATGAAACGTTCAGATCACTTACAACTCAATAGATTCTACCTTCCTGTAACGTTTCAGCCTGATTGGACCTTGTTTTCACACAAATAAACCCAGAATGATGTGAAATTGTGCTTCTTGCAACATAATTCTGGGTGCCATTTAAAAACCATAAGTGCTAATGACTCCATTACTTTTTGGGGTAATGGGGGCTGTTATCTGGAGTACTCTAAAACAAACCTGACCTCTTTAGGATATTCAGAAGCCAAGTTATAAGCCCACAAATGTGTAACTGGACTACTTCTTTAAATTGACACCAGATCCGGTGATCTTTGGGACATGGTTTGACCCCCTTAGGAAAGTGCTATTATCATGAAACGTTCAGATCACTTACAACTCAATAGATTCTACCTTCCTGTAACGTTTCAGCCTGATTGCACCTTGTTTTCACACAAATGAACCCAGAATGATGTGAAATTGTGCTTCGTGCAACATAATTCTGGGTGCCATTTAAAAACCATAAGTGCTAATGACTCCATTCCTTTTTGTGGTTGTAGGGGCTGTTGATTGGAGTACACTAAAACAAACCTGACCTCTCTAGGACATTCAGAAGCCAAGTTATAAGCCCACAAATGTGTAACTGGACTACTACTTTAAAGTGACACCAGATCCGGTGACCTTTGGGACATGGTTTGACCCCCTTAGGAAAGTGCTATCATCATGAAACGTTCAGATCACTTACAACTCAATAGATTCTACCTTCCTGTAACGTTTCAGCCTGATTGGACCTTGTTTTCACACAAATGAACCCAGAATGATGTGAAATTGTGCTTCGTGCAACATAATTCTGGGTGCCATTTAAAAACCATAAGTGCTAATGTCTCCATTCCTTTTTGTGGTTGTAGGGGCTGTTGATTGGAGTACACTAAAACAAACCTGATCTCTCTAGGACATTCAGAAGCCAAGTTATTAGCCCACAAATGTGTAACTGGACTACTTCTTTAAATTGACACCAGATCCGGTGACCTTTGGGACATGGTTTGACCCCCTTAGGAAAGTGCTATCATCATGAAACGTTCAGATCACTTACAACTCAATAGATTCTACCTTCCTGTAACGTTTCAGCCTGATTGGACCTTGTTTTCACACAAATGAACCCAGAATGATGTGAAATTGTGCTTCGTGCAACATAATTCTGGGTGCCATTTACAAACCATAAGTGCTAATGACTCCATTCCTTTTTGTGGTTGTAGGCGCTTTTGATTGGAGTACACTAAAACAAACCTAACCTCTCTAGGGCATTTAGAAGCCAAGTTATAAGCCCACAATGGTGTAACTGGACTACATCTTTAAAGTGACACCAGGCCCGGTGACCTTTGGGACATGGTTTGACCCCCTATAGGAATGTGCGATCATCATGAAATGTTCAGATCACTTACAACTCAATAGATTCTACCTTCTTGTAACGTTTCAGCCTTATATGACCTTGTTTTCACCTAAATGAACCCAGAATGATGTGAAATTGTGCTTCATGCAACATAATTCTGGGTGCCATTTACAAACCATAAGTGCTAATGACTCCATTCCTTTTTGTGGTTGTAGGGGCTGTTGGTTGGAGTACATTAAAACAAACCTGATCTCTCTAGGACATTCAGAAGCCAAGTTATAAGCCCACAAATGTGTAACTGGACTACTTCTTTAAATTGACACCAGATCCGGTGACCTTTGGGACATGGTTTGACCCCCTAAGGAAAGGGCTATCATCATGAAACGTTCAGATCACTTACAACTCAATAGATTCTACCTTCCTGTAACGTTTCAGCCTGATTGGACCTTGTTTTCACACAAATGAACCCAGAATGATGTGAAATTGTGCTTAGTGCAGCATAATTCTGGGTGCCATTTAAAAACCATAAGTGCTAATGACTCCATTCCTTTTTGAGGTTGTAGGGGATGTTGATTGGAGTACACTAAAACAAACTTGATCTCTCTAGGACATTCAGAAGCCAAGTTATAAGCCCACCAATGTGTAACCGGACTACTTCTTTAAATTGACACCAGATCCGGTGACCTTTGGGACATGGTTTGAACCCCTTAGGAAAGTGCTATCATCATGAAACGTTCAGATCACTTACAACTCAATAGATTCTACCTTCCTGTAATGTTTCAGCCTGATTGGACCTTGTTTTCACACAAATGAACCCAGAATGATGTGAAATTGTGCATTGTGCAACATAATTCTGGGTGCCATTTACAAACCATAAGTGCTAATGACTCCATTCCTTTTTGTGGTTGTAGGGGCTGTTTATTGGAGTACACTAAAACAAACCTAACCTCTCTAGGACATTCAGAAGCCAAGTTATAAGCCCACAAAGGTGTAACTGGACTACTTGTTTAAAGTGACACCAGGCCCGGTGACCTTTGGGACATGGTTTTACCCCCTATAAGAATGTGCGATCATCTTGAAACGTTCAGATCACTTACAACTCAATAGATTCTACCTTCTTGTAGCGTTTCAGCCTGATTGGACCTTGTTTTCACACAAATGGACCCAGAATGATGTGAAATTGTGCTTCGTGCAACATAATTCTGGGTGCCATTTACAAACCATAAGTGCTAATGACTCCATTCCTTTTGTGGTTGTAGGGGCTGTTGGTTGGAGTACATTAAAACAAACCTGATCTCTCTAGGACATTCAGAAGCCAAGTTATAAGCCCACAAAGGTGTAACTGGACTACTTCTTTAAAGTGACACCAGGTCCGGTGACCTTTGGGACATGGTTTGACCCCCTTAGGAAAGTGCTATCATCATGAAACGTTCAGATCACTTACAACTCAATAGATTCTACCTTCTTGTAGCGTTTCAGCCTGATTGGACCTTGTTTTCACACAAATGAACCCAGAATGATGTGAAATTGTGCTTCGTGCAACATAATTCTGGGTGCCATTTACAAACCATAAGTGCTAATGACTCCATTCCTTTTTGTGGTTGTAGGGGCTGTTGATTGGAGTACATTAAAACAAACCTGATCTCTCTAGGACATTCAGAAGCCAAGTTATAAGCCCACAAATGTGTAACTGGACTACTTCTTTAAATTGACACCCGATCCGGTGACCTTTGGGACATGGTTTGACCCCCTTAGGAAAGTGATATCATGATGACCCGTTCAGATCACTTACAACTCAATAGATTCTACCTTCCTGTAACGTTTCAGCCTGATTGGACCTTGTTTTCACACAAATGAACCCAGAATGATGTGAAATTGTGCTTCGTGCAACATAATTCTGGGTGCCATTAAAAAAACATAAGTGCTAATGACTCCATTCCTTTTTGTGGTTGTAGGGGCTGTTGATTGGAGTATACTAAAACAAACCTGATCTCTCTAGGACATTCAGAAGCCAAGTTATAAGCCCACAAATGTGTAACTGGACTACTTCTTTAAAGAGACACCAGGCCCGGTGACCTTTGGGACATGGTTTTACCCCCTATAGGAATGTGCGATCATCTTGAAACGTTCAGATCACTTACAACTCAATAGATTCTACCTTCCTGTAACGTTTCAGCCTGATTGGACCTTGTTTTCACACAAATGAACCCAGAATGATGTGAAATTGTGCTTCGTGCAACATAATTCTGGGTGCCATTTAGAAACCATAAGTGCTAATGACTCCATTCCTTTTTGTGGTTGTAGGCACTTTTGATTGGAGTACACTAAAACAATCCTAACCTCTCTAGGGCATTTAGAAGCCAAGTTATAAGCCCACAATGGTGTAACTGGACTACATCTTTAAAGTGACACCAGGCCCGGTGACCTTTGGGACATGGTTTGACCCCCTTAGGAAAGTGCTATCATCATGAAACGTTCAGATAACTTACAACTCAATAGATTCTACCTTCCTGTAACGTTTCAGCCTGATTGGACCTTGTTTTCACACAAATGAACCCAGAATGATGTGAAATTGTGCTTCGTGCAACATAATTCTGGGTGCCATTTACAAACCATAAGTGCTAATGACTCCATTCCATTTTGAGCTTGTAGGGGCTGTTGATTAGAGTACACTAAAACAAACCTGATCTCTCTAGGATATTCAGAAGCCAAGTTATAAGCCCTCAAAGGTGTAACTGGACTACTTCTTTAAATTGACACCAGATCCGGTGACCTTTGGGACATGGTTTGACCCCCTAAGGAAAGGGCTATCATCATGAAACGTTCAGATCACTTACAACTCAATAGATTCTACCTTCCTGTAACGTTTCAGCCTGATTGGACCTTGTTTTCACACAAATGAACCCAGAATGATGTGAAATTGTGCTTAGTGCAGCATAATTCTGGGTGCAATTTAAAAACCATAAGTGCTAATGACTCCATTCCTTTTTGAGGTTGTAGGGGATGTTGATTGGAGTACACTAAAACAAACCTGATCTCTCTAGGACATTCAGAAGCCAAGTTATAAAACCTCAAAGGTGTAACTGGACTACTTCTTTAAAGTGACACCAGGCCCGGTGACCTTTGGGACATGGTTTGACCCCCTATAGGAATGTGCGATCATCATGAAATGTTCAGATCACTTACAACTCAATAGATTCTACCTTCTTGTAACGTTTCAGCCTTATTGGACCTTGTTTTCACCTAAATGAACCCAGAATGATGTGAAATTGTGCTTCATGCAACATAATTCTGGGTGCCATTTACAAACCATAAGTGCTAATGACTCCATTCCTTTTTGTGGTTGTAGGGGCTGTTGGTTGGAGTACATTAAAACAAACCTGATCTCTCTAGGACATTCAGAAGCCAAGTTATAAGCCCACAAATGTGTAACTGGACTACTTCTTTAAATTGACACCAGATCCGGTGACCTTTGGGACATGGTTTGACCCCCTAAGGAAAGGGCTATCATCATGAAACGTTCAGATCACTTACAACTCAATAGATTCTACCTTCCTGTAACGTTTCAGCCTGATTGGACCTTGTTTTCACACAAATGAACCCAGAATGATGTGAAATTGTGCTTAGTGCAGCATAATTCTGGGTGCCATTTAAAAACCATAAGTGCTAATGACTCCATTCCTTTTTGAGGTTGTAGGGGATGTTGATTGGAGTACACTAAAACAAACCTGATCTCTCTAGGACATTCAGAAGCCAAGTTATAAGCCCACCAATGTGTAACCGGACTACTTCTTTAAATTGACACCAGATCCGGTGACCTTTGGGACATGGTTTGAACCCCTTAGGAAAGTGCTATCATCATGAAACGTTCAGATCACTTACAACTCAATAGATTCTACCTTCCTGTAATGTTTCAGCCTGATTGGACCTTGTTTTCACACAAATGAACCCAGAATGATGTGAAATTGTGCATTGTTTAACATAATTCTGGGTGCCATTTACAAACCATAAGTGCTAATGACTCCATTCCTTTTTGTGGTTGTAGGGGCTGTTTATTGGAGTACACTAAAACAAACCTAACCTCTCTAGGACATTCAGAAGCCAAGTTATAAGCCCACAAAGGTGTAACTGGACTACTTGTTTAAAGTGACACCAGGCCCGGTGACCTTTGGGACATGGTTTTACCCCCTATAAGAATGTGCGATCATCTTGAAACGTTCAGATCACTTACAACTCAATAGATTCTACCTTCTTGTAGCGTTTCAGCCTGATTGGACCTTGTTTTCACACAAATGGACCCAGAATGATGTGAAATTGTGCTTCGTGCAACATAATTCTGGGTGCCATTTACAAACCATAAGTGCTAATGACTCCATTCCTTTTGTGGTTGTAGGGGCTGTTGATTGGAGTACATTAAAACAAACCTGATCTCTCTAGGACATTCAGAAGCCAAGTTATAAGCCCACAAAGGTGTAACTGGACTACTTCTTTAAAGTGACACCAGGTCCGGTGACCTTTGGGACATGGTTTGACCCCCTTAGGAAAGTGCTATCATCATGAAACGTTCAGATCACTTACAACTCAATAGATTCTAACTTCTTGTAGCGTTTCAGCCTGATTGGACCTTGTTTTCACACAAATGAACCCAGAATGATGTGAAATTGTGCTTCGTGCAACATAATTCTGGGTGCCATTTACAAACCATAAGTGCTAATGACTCCATTCCTTTTTGTGGTTGTAGGGGCTGTTGATTGGAGTACATTAAAACAAACCTGATCTCTCTAGGACATTCAGAAGCCAAGTTATAAGCCCACAAATGTGTAACTGGACTACTTCTTTAAATTGACACCAGATCCGGTGACCTTTGGGACATGGTTTGACCCCCTTAGGAAAGTAATATCATGATGAACCGTTCAGATCACTTACAACTCAATAGATTCTACCTTCCTGTAACGTTTCAGCCTGATTGGACCTTGTTTTCACACAAATGAACCCAGAATGATGTGAAATTGTGCTTCGTGCAACATAATTCTGGGTGCCATTAAAAAAACATAAGTGCTAATGACTCCATTCCTTTTTGTGGTTGTAGGGGCTGTTGATTGGAGTATACTAAAACAAACCTGATCTCTCTAGGACATTCAGAAGCCAAGTTATAAGCCCACAAATGTGTAACTGGACTACTTCTTTAAAGAGACACCAGGCCCGGTGACCTTTGGGACATGTTTTTACCCCCTATAGGAATGTGCGATCATCTTGAAACGTTCAGATCACTTACAACTCAATAGATTCTACCTTCCTGTAAAGTTTCAGCCTGATTGGACCTTGTTTTCACACAAATGAACCCAGAATGATGTGAAATTGTGCTTCGTGCAACATAATTCTGGGTGCCATTAAAAAACCATAAGTGCTAATGACTCCATTCCTTTTTGTGGTTGTAGGGGCTGTTGGAAGGAGTACATTAAAACAAACCTGATCTCTCTAGGACATTCAGAAGCCAAGTTATAAGCCCACAAATGTGTAACTGGACTACTTCTTTAAATTGACACCAGATCCGGTGACCTTTGGGACATGGTTTGACCCCCTAAGGAAAGGGCTATCATCATGAAACGTTCAGATCACTTACAACTCAATAGATTCTACCTTCCTGTAACGTTTCAGCCTGATTGGACCTTGTTTTCACACAAATGAACCCAGAATGATGTGAAATTGTGCTTCGTGCAACATAATTCTGGGTGCCATTTACAAACCATAAGTGCTAATGACTCCATTCCTTTTTGTGGTTGTAGGCGCTTTTGATTGGAGTACACTAAAACAATCCTAACCTCTCTAGGGCATTTAGAAGCCAAGTTATAAGCCCACAATGGTGTAACTGGACTACATCTTTAAAGTGACACCAGGCCCGGTGACCTTTGGGACATGGTTTGACCCCCTTAGGAAAGTGCTATCATCATGAAACGTTCAGATAACTTACAACTCAATAGATTCTACCTTCCTGTAACGTTTCAGCCTGATTGGACCTTGTTTTCACACAAATGAACCCAGAATGATGTGAAATTGTGCTTCGTGCAACATAATTCTGGGTGCCATTTACAAACCATAAGTGCTAATGACTCCATTCCATTTTGAGCTTGTAGGGGCTGTTGATTAGAGTACACTAAAACAAACCTGATCTCTCTAGGATATTCAGAAGCCAAGTTATAAGCCCTCAAAGGTGTAACTGGACTACTTCTTTAAATTGACACCAGATCCGGTGACCTTTGGGACATGGTTTGACCCCCTAAGGAAAGGGCTATCATCATGAAACGTTCAGATCACTTACAACTCAATAGATTCTACCTTCCTGTAATGTTTCAGCCTGATTGGACCTTGTTTTCACACAAATGAACCCAGAATGATGTGAAATTGTGCTTAGTGCAGCATAATTCTGGGTGCCATTTAAAAACCATAAGTGCTAATGACTCCATTCCTTTTTGAGGTTGTAGGGGATGTTGATTGGAGTACACTAAAACAAACCTGATCTCTCTAGGACATTCAGAAGCCAAGTTATAAAACCTCAAAGGTGTAACTGGACTACTTCTTTAAAGTGACACCAGGCCCGGTGACCTTTGGGACATGGTTTGACCCCCTATAGGAATGTGCGATCATCATGAAATGTTCAGATCACTTACAACTCAATAGATTCTACCTTCTTGTAACGTTTCAGCCTTATTGGACCTTGTTTTCACCTAAATGAACCCAGAATGATGTGAAATTGTGCTTCATGCAACATAATTCTGGGTGCCATTTACAAACCATAAGTGCTAATGACTCCATTCCTTTTTGTGGTTGTAGGGGCTGTTGGTTGGAGTACATTAAAACAAACCTGATCTCTCTAGGACATTCAGAAGCCAAGTTATAAGCCCACAAATGTGTAACTGGACTACTTCTTTAAATTGACACCAGATCCGGTGACCTTTGGGACATGGTTTGACCCCCTAAGGAAAGGGCTATCATCATGAAACGTTCAGATCACTTACAACTCAATAGATTCTACCTTCCTGTAACGTTTCAGCCTGATTGGACCTTGTTTTCACACAAATGAACCCAGAATGATGTGAAATTGTGCTTAGTGCAGCATAATTCTGGGTGCCATTTAAAAACCATAAGTGCTAATGACTCCATTCCTTTTTGAGGTTGTAGGGGATGTTGATTGGAGTACACTAAAACAAACCTGATCTCTCTAGGACATTCAGAAGCCAAGTTATAAGCCCACCAATGTGTAACCGGACTACTTCTTTAAATTGACACCAGATCCGGTGACCTTTGGGACATGGTTTGAACCCCTTAGGAAAGTGCTATCATCATGAAACGTTCAGATCACTTACAACTCAATAGATTCTACCTTCCTGTAATGTTTCAGCCTGATTGGACCTTGTTTTCACACAAATGAACCCAGAATGATGTGAAATTGTGCATTGTGCAACATAATTCTGGGTGCCATTTACAAACCATAAGTGCTAATGACTCCATTCCTTTTTGTGGTTGTAGGGGCTGTTTATTGTAGTACACTAAAACAAACCTAACCTCTCTAGGACATTCAGAAGCCAAGTTATAAGCCCACAAAGGTGTAACTGGACTACTTGTTTAAAGTGACACCAGGCCCGGTGACCTTTGGGACATGGTTTTACCCCCTATAAGAATGTGCGATCATCTTGAAACGTTCAGATCACTTACAACTCAATAGATTCTACCTTCTTGTAGCGTTTCAGCCTGATTGGACCTTGTTTTCACACAAATGGACCCAGAATGATGTGAAATTGTGCTTCGTGCAACATAATTCTGGGTGCCATTAAAAAAACATAAGTGCTAATGACTCCATTCCTTTTTGTGGTTGTAGGGGCTGTTGATTGGAGTATACTAAAACAAACCTGATCTCTCTAGGACATTCAGAAGCCAAGTTATAAGCCCACAAATGTGTAACTGGACTACTTCTTTAAAGAGACACCAGGCCCGGTGACCTTTGGGACATGGTTTTACCCCCTATAGGAATGTGCGATCATCTTGAAACGTTCAGATCACTTACAACTCAATAGATTCCACCTTCCTGTAACGTTTCAGCCTGATTGGACCTTGTTTTCACACAAATGAACCCAGAATGATGTGAAATTGTGCTTCGTGCAACATAATTCTGGGTGCCATTAAAAAACCATAAGTGCTAATGACTCCATTCCTTTTTGTGGTTGTAGGGGCTGTTGGTTGGAGTACATTAAAACAAACCTGATCTCTCTAGGACATTCAGAAGCCAAGTTATAAGCCCACAAATGTGTAACTGGACTACTTCTTTAAATTGACACCAGATCCGGTGACCTTTGGGACATGGTTTGACCCCCTAAGGAAAGGGCTATCATCATGAAACGTTCAGATCACTTACAACTCAATAGATTCTACCTTCCTGTAACGTTTCAGCCTGATTGGACCTTGTTTTCACACAAATGAACCCAGAATGATGTGAAATTGTGCTTCGTGCAACATAATTCTGGGTGCCATTTACAAACCATAAGTGCTAATGACTCCATTCCTTTTTGTGGTTGTAGGCGCTTTTGATTGGAGTACACTAAAACAATCCTAACCTCTATAGGGCATTTAGAAGCCAAGTTATAAGCCCACAATGGTGTAACTGGACTACATCTTTAAAGTGACACCAGGCCCGGTGACCTTTGGGACATGGTTTGACCCCCTTAGGAAAGTGCTATCATCATGAAACGTTCAGATAACTTACAACTCAATAGATTCTACCTTCCTGTAACGTTTCAGCCTGATTGGACCTTGTTTTCACACAAATGAACCCAGAATGATGTGAAATTGTGCTTCGTGCAACATAATTCTGGGTGCCATTTACAAACCATAAGTGCTAATGACTCCATTCCATTTTGAGCTTGTAGGGGCTGTTGATTAGAGTACACTAAAACAAACCTGATCTCTCTAGGATTTTCAGAAGCCAAGTTATAAGCCCTCAAAGGTGTAACTGGACTACTTCTTTAAATTGACACCAGATCCGGTGACCTTTGGGACATGGTTTGACCCCCTAAGGAAAGGGCTATCATCATGAAACGTTCAGATCACTTACAACTCAATAGATTCTACCTTCCTGTAACGTTTCAGCCTGATTGGACCTTGTTTTCACACAAATGAACCCAGAATGATGTGAAATTGTGCTTAGTGCAGCATAATTCTGGGTGCCATTTATAAACCATAAGTGCTAATGACTCCATTCCTTTTTGAGGTTGTAGGGGATGTTGAATGGAGTACACTAAAACAAACCTGATCTCTCTAGGACATTCAGAAGCCAAGTTATAAAACCTCAAAGGTGTAACTGGACTACATCTTTAAAGTGACACCAGGCCCGGTGACCTTTGGGACATGGTTTGACCCCCTATAGGAATGTGCGATCATCATGAAATGTTCAGATCACTTACAACTCAATAGATTCTACCTTCTTGTAACGTTTCAGCCTTATTGGACCTTGTTTTCACCTAAATGAACCCAGAATGATGTGAAATTGTGCTTCATGCAACATAATTCTGGGTGCCATTTACAAACCATAAGTGCTAATGACTCCATTCCTTTTTGTGGTTGTAGGGGCTGTTGGTTGGAGTACATTAAAACAAACCTGATCTCTCTAGGACATTCAGAAGCCAAGTTATAAGCCCACAAATGTGTAACTGGACTACTTCTTTAAATTGACACCAGATCCGGTGACCTTTGGGACATGGTTTGACCCCCTAAGGAAAGGGCTATCATCATGAAACGTTCAGATCACTTACAACTCAATAGATTCTACCTTCCTGTAACGTTTCAGCCTGATTGGACCTTGTTTTCACACAAATGAACCCAGAATGATGTGAAATTGTGCTTAGTGCAGCATAATTCTGGGTGCCATTTAAAAACCATAAGTGCTAATGACTCCATTCCTTTTTGAGGTTGTAGGGGATGTTGATTGGAGTACACTAAAACAAACCTGATCTCTCTAGGACATTCAGAAGCCAAGTTATAAGCCCACCAATGTGTAACCGGACTACTTCTTTAAATTGACACCAGATCCGGTGACCTTTGGGACATGGTTTGAACCCCTTAGGAAAGTGCTATCATCATGAAACGTTCAGATCACTTACAACTCAATAGATTCTACCTTCCTGTAATGTTTCAGCCTGATTGGACCTTGTTTTCACACAAATGAACCCAGAATGATGTGAAATTGTGCATTGTGCAACATAATTCTGGGTGCCATTTACAAACCATAAGTGCTAATGACTCCATTCCTTTTTGTGGTTGTAGGGGCTGTTTATTGGAGTACACTAAAACAAACCTAACCTCTCTAGGACATTCAGAAGCCAAGTTATAAGCCCACAAAGGTGTAACTGGACTACTTGTTTAAAGTGACACCAGGCCCGGTGACCTTTGGGACATGGTTTTACCCCCTATAAGAATGTGCGATCATCTTGAAACGTTCAGATCACTTACAACTCAATAGATTCTACCTTCTTGTAGCGTTTCAGCCTGATTGGACCTTGTTTTCACACAAATGGACCCAGAATGATGTGAAATTGTGCTTCGTGCAACATAATTCTGGGTGCCATTTACAAACCATAAGTGCTAATGACTCCATTCCTTTTGTGGTTGTAGGGGCTGTTGATTGGAGTACATTAAAACAAACCTGATCTCTCTAGGACATTCAGAAGCCAAGTTATAAGCCCACAAAGGTGTAACTGGACTACTTCTTTAAAGTGACACCAGGTCCGGTGACCTTTGGGACATGGTTTGACCCCCTTAGGAAAGTGCTATCATCATGAAACGTTCAGATCACTTACAACTCAATAGATTCTAACTTCTTGTAGCGTTTCAGCCTGATTGGACCTTGTTTTCACACAAATGAACCCAGAATGATGTGAAATTGTGCTTCGTGCAACATAATTCTGGGTGCCATTTACAAACCATAAGTGCTAATGACTCCATTCCTTTTTGTGGTTGTAGGGGCTGTTGATTGGAGTACATTAAAACAAACCTGATCTCTCTAGGACATTCAGAAGCCAAGTTATAAGCCCACAAATGTGTAACTGGACTACTTCTTTAAATTGACACCAGATCCGGTGACCTTTGGGACATGGTTTGACCCCCTTAGGAAAGTGATATCATGATGAACCGTTCAGATCACTTACAACTCAATAGATTCTACCTTCCTGTAACGTTTCAGCCTGATTGGACCTTGTTTTCACACAAATGAACCCAGAATGATGTGAAATTGTGCTTCGTGCAACATAATTCTGGGTGCCATTTACAAACCTTAAGTGCTAATGACTCCATTCCTTTTTGTGGTTGTAGGGGCTGTTGATTGGAGTACACTAAAACAAACCTGATCTCTCTAGGACATTCAGAAGCCAAGTTATAAGCCCACAAATGTGTAACTGGATTACTTCTTTAAATTGACACCAGATCCGGTGACCTTTGGGACATGGTTTGACCCCCTTAGGAAAGTGCTATCATCATGAAACGTTCAGATCACTTACAACTCAATAGATTCTACCTTCCTGTAACGTTTCAGCCTGATTGGACCTTGTTTTCACACAAATGAACCCAGAATGATGTGAAATTGTGCTTCGTGCAACATAATTCTGGGTGCCATTTAAAAACCATAAGTGCTAATGACTCCATTCCTTTTTGAGGTTGTAGGGGCTGTTGAATGGAGTACACTAAAACAAACCTGATCTCTCTAGGACATTCAGAAGCCAAGTTATAAGCCCTCAAAGGTGTAACTGGACTACTTCTTTAAAGTGACACCAGGCCCGGTGACCTTTGGGACATGGTTTGACCCCCTATAGGAATGTGCGATAATCACGAAACGTTCAGATCACTTACAACTCAATAGATTCTACCTTCTTGTAACGTTTCAGCCTGATTGGACCTTGTTTTCACACAAATGGACCCAGAATGATGTGAAATTGTGCTTCGTGCAACATAATTCTGGGTGCCATTTACAAACCATAAGTGCTAATGACTCCATTCCTTTTTGTGGTTGTAGGGGCTGTTGGTTGGAGTACATTAAAACAAACCTGATCTCTCTAGGACATTCAGAAGCCAAGTTATAAGCCCACAAATGTGTAACTGGACTACTTCTTTAAATTGACACCAGATCCGGTGACCTTTGGGACATGGTTTGACCCCCTAAGGAAAGGGCTATCATCATGAAACGTTCAGATCACTTACAACTCAATAGATTCTACCTTCCTGTAACGTTTCAGCCTGATTGGACCTTGTTTTCACACAAATGAACCCAGAATGATGTGAAATTGTGCTTAGTGCAGCATAATTCTGGGTGCCATTTAAAAACCATAAGTGCTAATGACTCCATTCCTTTTTGAGGTTGTAGGGGATGTTGATTGGAGTACACTAAAACAAACCTGATCTCTCTAGGACATTCAGAAGCCAAGTTATAAGCCCACCAATGTGTAACCGGACTACTTCTTTAAATTGACACCAGATCCGGTGACCTTTGGGACATGGTTTGAACCCCTTAGGAAAGTGCTATCATCATGAAACGTTCAGATCACTTACAACTCAATAGATTCTACCTTCCTGTAATGTTTCAGCCTGATTGGACCTTGTTTTCACACAAATGAACCCAGAATGATGTGAAATTGTGCATTGTGCAACATAATTCTGGGTGCCATTTACAAACCATAAGTGCTAATGACTCCATTCCTTTTTGTGGTTGTAGGGGCTGTTTATTGTAGTACACTAAAACAAACCTAACCTCTCTAGGACATTCAGAAGCCAAGTTATAAGCCCACAAAGGTGTAACTGGACTACTTGTTTAAAGTGACACCAGGCCCGGTGACCTTTGGGACATGGTTTTACCCCCTATAAGAATGTGCGATCATCTTGAAACGTTCAGATCACTTACAACTCAATAGATTCTACCTTCTTGTAGCGTTTCAGCCTGATTGGACCTTGTTTTCACACAAATGGACCCAGAATGATGTGAAATTGTGCTTCGTGCAACATAATTCTGGGTGCCATTAAAAAAACATAAGTGCTAATGACTCCATTCCTTTTTGTGGTTGTAGGGGCTGTTGATTGGAGTATACTAAAACAAACCTGATCTCTCTAGGACATTCAGAAGCCAAGTTATAAGCCCACAAATGTGTAACTGGACTACTTCTTTAAAGAGACACCAGGCCCGGTGACCTTTGGGACATGGTTTTACCCCCTATAGGAATGTGCGATCATCTTGAAACGTTCAGATCACTTACAACTCAATAGATTCCACCTTCCTGTAACGTTTCAGCCTGATTGGACCTTGTTTTCACACAAATGAACCCAGAATGATGTGAAATTGTGCTTCGTGCAACATAATTCTGGGTGCCATTAAAAAACCATAAGTGCTAATGACTCCATTCCTTTTTGTGGTTGTAGGGGCTGTTGGTTGGAGTACATTAAAACAAACCTGATCTCTCTAGGACATTCAGAAGCCAAGTTATAAGCCCACAAATGTGTAACTGGACTACTTCTTTAAATTGACACCAGATCCGGTGACCTTTGGGACATGGTTTGACCCCCTAAGGAAAGGGCTATCATCATGAAACGTTCAGATCACTTACAACTCAATAGATTCTACCTTCCTGTAACGTTTCAGCCTGATTGGACCTTGTTTTCACACAAATGAACCCAGAATGATGTGAAATTGTGCTTCGTGCAACATAATTCTGGGTGCCATTTACAAACCATAAGTGCTAATGACTCCATTCCTTTTTGTGGTTGTAGGCGCTTTTGATTGGAGTACACTAAAACAATCCTAACCTCTCTAGGGCATTTAGAAGCCAAGTTATAAGCCCACAATGGTGTAACTGGACTACATCTTTAAAGTGACACCAGGCCCGGTGACCTTTGGGACATGGTTTGACCCCCTTAGGAAAGTGCTATCATCATGAAACGTTCAGATAACTTACAACTCAATAGATTCTACCTTCCTGTAACGTTTCAGCCTGATTGGACCTTGTTTTCACACAAATGAACCCAGAATGATGTGAAATTGTGCTTCGTGCAACATAATTCTGGGTGCCATTTACAAACCATAAGTGCTAATGACTCCATTCCATTTTGAGCTTGTAGGGGCTGTTGATTAGAGTACACTAAAACAAACCTGATCTCTCTAGGATATTCAGAAGCCAAGTTATAAGCCCTCAAAGGTGTAACTGGACTACTTCTTTAAATTGACACCAGATCCGGTGACCTTTGGGACATGGTTTGACCCCCTAAGGAAAGGGCTATCATCATGAAACGTTCAGATCACTTACAACTCAATAGATTCTACCTTCCTGTAACGTTTCAGCCTGATTGGACCTTGTTTTCACACAAATGAACCCAGAATGATGTGAAATTGTGCTTAGTGCAGCATAATTCTGGGTGCCATTTATAAACCATAAGTGCTAATGACTCCATTCCTTTTTGAGGTTGTAGGGGATGTTGAATGGAGTACACTAAAACAAACCTGATCTCTCTAGGACATTCAGAAGCCAAGTTATAAAACCTCAAAGGTGTAACTGGACTACATCTTTAAAGTGACACCAGGCCCGGTGACCTTTGGGACATGGTTTGACCCCCTATAGGAATGTGCGATCATCATGAAATGTTCAGATCACTTACAACTCAATAGATTCTACCTTCTTGTAACGTTTCAGCCTTATTGGACCTTGTTTTCACCTAAATGAACCCAGAATGATGTGAAATTGTGCTTCATGCAACATAATTCTGGGTGCCATTTACAAACCATAAGTGCTAATGACTCCATTCCTTTTTGTGGTTGTAGGGGCTGTTGGTTGGAGTACATTAAAACAAACCTGATCTCTCTAGGACATTCAGAAGCCAAGTTATAAGCCCACAAATGTGTAACTGGACTACTTCTTTAAATTGACACCAGATCCGGTGACCTTTGGGACATGGTTTGACCCCCTAAGGAAAGGGCTATCATCATGAAACGTTCAGATCACTTACAACTCAATAGATTCTACCTTCCTGTAACGTTTCAGCCTGATTGGACCTTGTTTTCACACAAATGAACCCAGAATGATGTGAAATTGTGCTTAGTGCAGCATAATTCTGGGTGCCATTTAAAAACCATAAGTGCTAATGACTCCATTCCTTTTTGAGGTTGTAGGGGATGTTGATTGGAGTACACTAAAACAAACCTGATCTCTCTAGGACATTCAGAAGCCAAGTTATAAGCCCACCAATGTGTAACCGGACTACTTCTTTAAATTGACACCAGATCCGGTGACCTTTGGGACATGGTTTGAACCCCTTAGGAAAGTGCTATCATCATGAAACGTTCAGATCACTTACAACTCAATAGATTCTACCTTCCTGTAATGTTTCAGCCTGATTGGACCTTGTTTTCACACAAATGAACCCAGAATGATGTGAAATTGTGCATTGTGCAACATAATTCTGGGTGCCATTTACAAACCATAAGTGCTAATGACTCCATTCCTTTTTGTGGTTGTAGGGGCTGTTTATTGGAGTACACTAAAACAAACCTAACCTCTCTAGGACATTCAGAAGCCAAGTTATAAGCCCACAAAGGTGTAACTGGACTACTTGTTTAAAGTGACACCAGGCCCGGTGACCTTTGGGACATGGTTTTACCCCCTATAAGAATGTGCGATCATCTTGAAACGTTCAGATCACTTACAACTCAATAGATTCTACCTTCTTGTAGCGTTTCAGCCTGATTGGACCTTGTTTTCACACAAATGGACCCAGAATGATGTGAAATTGTGCTTCGTGCAACATAATTCTGGGTGCCATTTACAAACCATAAGTGCTAATGACTCCATTCCTTTTGTGGTTGTAGGGGCTGTTGATTGGAGTACATTAAAACAAACCTGATCTCTCTAGGACATTCAGAAGCCAAGTTATAAGCCCACAAAGGTGTAACCGGACTACTTCTTTAAAGTGACACCAGGTCCGGTGACCTTTGGGACATGGTTTGACCCCCTTAGGAAAGTGCTATCATCATGAAACGTTCAGATCACTTACAACTCAATAGATTCTAACTTCTTGTAGCGTTTCAGCCTGATTGGACCTTGTTTTCACACAAATGAACCCAGAATGATGTGAAATTGTGCTTCGTGCAACATAATTCTGGGTGCCATTTACAAACCATAAGTGCTAATGACTCCATTCCTTTTTGTGGTTGTAGGGGCTGTTGATTGGAGTACATTAAAACAAACCTGATCTCTCTAGGACATTCAGAAGCCAAGTTATAAGCCCACAAATGTGTAACTGGACTACTTCTTTAAATTGACACCAGATCCGGTGACCTTTGGGACATGGTTTGACCCCCTTAGGAAAGTGATATCATGATGAACCGTTCAGATCACTTACAACTCAATAGATTCTACCTTCCTGTAACGTTTCAGCCTGATTGGACCTTGTTTTCACACAAATGAACCCAGAATGATGTGAAATTGTGCTTCGTGCAACATAATTCTGGGTGCCATTTACAAACCTTAAGTGCTAATGACTCCATTCCTTTTTGTGGTTGTAGGGGCTGTTGATTGGAGTACACTAAAACAAACCTGATCTCTCTAGGACATTCAGAAGCCAAGTTATAAGCCCACAAATGTGTAACTGGATTACTTCTTTAAATTGACACCAGATCCGGTGACCTTTGGGACATGGTTTGACCCCCTTAGGAAAGTGCTATCATCATGAAACGTTCAGATCACTTACAACTCAATAGATTCTACCTTCCTGTAACGTTTCAGCCTGATTGGACCTTGTTTTCACACAAATGAACCCAGAATGATGTGAAATTGTGCTTCGTGCAACATAATTCTCGGTGCCATTTAAAAACCATAAGTGCTAATGACTCCATTCCTTTTTGAGGTTGTAGGGGCTGTTGATTGGAGTACACTAAAACAAACCTGATCTCTCTAGGACATTCAGAAGCCAAGTTATAAGCCCTCAAAGGTGTAACTGGACTACTTCTTTAAAGTGACACCAGGCCCGGTGACCTTTGGGACATGGTTTGACCCCCTATAGGAATGTGCGATAATCACGAAACGTTCAGATCACTTACAACTCAATAGATTCTACCTTCTTGTAACGTTTCAGCCTGATTGGACCTTGTTTTCACACAAATGGACCCAGAATGATGTGAAATTGTGCTTCGTGCAACATAATTCTGGGTGCCATTTACAAACCATAAGTGCTAATGACTCCATTCCTTTTTGTGGTTGTAGGGGCTGTTGATTGGAGTACACTAAAACAAACCTTACCTCTCTAGGACATTCAGAAGCCAAGTTATAAGCCCACAAATGTGTAACTGGACTACTTCTTTAAAGAGACACCAGGCCCGGTGACCTTTGGGACATGGTTTTACCCCCTATAGGAATGTGCGATCATCTTGAAACGTTCAGATCACTTACAACTCAATAGGATCTACCTTCTTGTAGCGTTTCAGCCTGATTGGACCTTGTTTTCACACAAATGGACCCAGAATGATGTGAAATTGTGCTTCGTGCAACATAATTCTGGGTGCCATTAAAAAACCATAAGTGCTAATGACTCCATTCCTTTTTGTGGTTGTAGGGGCTGTTGATTGGAGTATACTAAAACAAACCTGATCTCTCTAGGACATTCAGAAGCCAAGTTATAAGCCCACAAATGTGTAACTGGACTACTTCTTTAAAGAGACACCAGGCCCGGTGACCTTTGGGACATGGTTTTACCCCCTATAGGAATGTGCGATCATCTTGAAACGTTCAGATCACTTACAACTCAATAGATTCTACCTTCCTGTAACGTTTCAGCCTGATTGGACCTTGTTTTCACACAAATGAACCCAGAATGATGTGAAATTGTGATTCGTGCAACATAATTCTGGGTGCCATTAAAAAACCATAAGTGCTAATGACTCCATTCCTTTTTGTGGTTGTAGGGGCTGTTGATTGGGATATAATAAAACAAACCTGATCTCTCTAGGACATTCAGAAGCCAAGTTATAAGCCCACAAAGGTGTAACTGTACTACTTCTTTAAATTGACACCAGATCCTGTGACCTTTGGGACATGGTTTGACCCCCTTAGGAAAGTGCTATCATCATGAAACGTTCAGATCACTTACAACTCAATAGATTCTACCTTCCTGTAACGTTTCAGCCTGATTGGACCTTGTTTTCACACAAATGAACCCAGAATGATGTGAAATTGTGCTTCGTGCAACATAATTCTGGGTGCCATTTACAAACCTTAAGTGCTAATGACTCCATTCCTTTTTGTGGTTGTAGGGGCTGTTGATTGGAGTACACTAAAACAAACCTGATCTCTCTAGGACATTCAGAAGCCAAGTTATAAGCCCACAAATGTGTAACTGGATTACTTCTTTAAATTGACACCAGATCCGGTGACCTTTGGGACATGGTTTGACCCCCTTAGGAAAGTGCTATCATCATGAAACGTTCAGATCACTTACAACTCAATAGATTCTACCTTCCTGTAACGTTTCAGCCTGATTGGACCTTGTTTTCACACAAATGAACCCAGAATGATGTGAAATTGTGCTTCGTGCAACATAATTCTGGGTGCCATTTAAAAACCATAAGTGCTAATGACTCCATTCCTTTTTGAGGTTGTAGGGGCTGTTGATTGGAGTACACTAAAACAAACCTGATCTCTCTAGGACATTCAGAAGCCAAGTTATAAGCCCTCAAAGGTGTAACTGGACTACTTCTTTAAAGTGACACCAGGCCCGGTGACCTTTGGGACATGGTTTGACCCCCTATAGGAATGTGCGATAATCACGAAACGTTCAGATCACTTACAACTCAATAGATTCTACCTTCTTGTAACGTTTCAGCCTGATTGGACCTTGTTTTCACACAAATGGACCCAGAATGATGTGAAATTGTGCTTCGTGCAACATAATTCTGGGTGCCATTTACAAACCATAAGTGCTAATGACTCCATTCCTTTTTGTGGTTGTAGGGGCTGTTGATTGGAGTACACTAAAACAAACCTTACCTCTCTAGGACATTCAGAAGCCAAGTTATAAGCCCACAAATGTGTAACTGGACTACTTCTTTAAAGAGACACCAGGCCCGGTGACCTTTGGGACATGGTTTTACCCCCTATAGGAATGTGCGATCATCTTGAAACGTTCAGATCACTTACAACTCAATAGGATCTACCTTCTTGTAGCGTTTCAGCCTGATTGGACCTTGTTTTCACACAAATGGACCCAGAATGATGTGAAATTGTGCTTCGTGCAACATAATTCTGGGTGCCATTAAAAAACCATAAGTGCTAATGACTCCATTCCTTTTTGTGGTTGTAGGGGCTGTTGATTGGAGTATACTAAAACAAACCTGATCTCTCTAGGACATTCAGAAGCCAAGTTATAAGCCCACAAATGTGTAACTGGACTACTTCTTTAAAGAGACACCAGGCCCGGTGACCTTTGGGACATGGTTTTACCCCCTATAGGAATGTGCGATCATCTTGAAACGTTCAGATCACTTACAACTCAATAGATTCTACCTTCCTGTAACGTTTCAGCCTGATTGGACCTTGTTTTCACACAAATGAACCCAGAATGATGTGAAATTGTGCTTCGTGCAACATAATTCTGGGTGCCATTAAAAAACCATAAGTGCTAATGACTCCATTCCTTTTTGTGGTTGTAGGGGCTGTTGATTGGGATATAATAAAACAAACCTGATCTCTCTAGGACATTCAGAAGCCAAGTTATAAGCCCACAAAGGTGTAACTGTACTACTTCTTTAAATTGACACCAGATCCTGTGACCTTTGGGACATGGTTTGACCCCCTTAGGAAAGTGCTATCATCATGAAACGTTCAGATCACTTACAACTCAATAGATTCTACCTTCCTGTAACATTTCAGCCTGATTGGACCTTGTTTTCACACAAATGAACCCAGAATGATGTGAAATTGTGCTTCGTGCAACATAATTCTGGGTGCCATTTAAAAACCATAAGTGCTAATGACTCCATTCCTGTTTGAGGTTGTAGGGGCTGTTGTTTGGAGTACACTAAAACAAACCTGATCTCTCTAGGACATTCAGAAGCCAAGTTATAAGCCCACAAATGTGTAACTGGACTACTTCTTTAAATTGACACCAGATCAGGTGACCTTTGGGACATGGTTTGACCCCCTTAGGAAAGTGCTATCATCCTGAAACGTTCAGATCACTTACAACTCAATAGATTCTACCTTCCTGTAACGTTTCAGCCTGATTGGACCTTGTTTTCACACAAATGAACCCAGAATGATGTGAAATTGTGCTTCGTGCAACATAATTCTGGGTGCCATTTACAAACCATAAGTGCTAATGACTCCATTCCTTTTTGTGGTTGTAGGGGCTGTTGATTGGAGAACACTAAAACAAACCTAACCTCTCTAGGACATTCAGAAGCCAAGTTATAAGCCCACAAAGGTGTAACTGGACTACTTCTTTAAAGTGACACCAGGCCCGGTGACCTTTGGGACATGGTTTTACCCCTATAGGAATGTGCGATCATCTTGAAACGTTCAGATCACTTACAACTCAATAGATTCTACCTTCTTGTAGAGTTTCAGCCTGATTGGGCCTTGTTTTCACACAAATGGACCCAGAATGATGTGAAATTGTGCTTCATGCAACATAATTCTGGGTGCCATTTACAAGCCTTAAGTGCTAATGACTCCATTCCTTTTTGTGGTTGTAGGGGCTGTTGATTGGAGTACACTAAAACAAACCTGATCTCTCTAGGACATTAAGAAGCCAAGTTATAAGCCCACAAATGTGTAACTGGATTACTTCTTTAAATTGACACCAGATCCGGTGACCTTTGGAAAATGGTTTGACCCCCTTAGGAATGTGTGATCATCATGAAACGTTCAGATCACTTACAACTCAATAGATTCTACCTTCCTGTAACGTTTCAGCCTGATTGGACCTTGTTTTCACACAAATGAACCCAGAATGATGTGAAATTGTGCTTCGTGCAACATAATTCTGGGTGCCATTTACAAACCATAAGTGCTAATGACTCCATTCCTTTTTGTGGTTGTAGGGGCTGTTGATTGGAGTACACTAAAACAAACCTAACCTCTCTAGGACATTCAGAAGCCAAGTTATAAGCCCACAAATGTGTAACTGGACTACTTCTTTAAAGAGACACCAGGCCCGGTGACCTTTGGGACACCGTTTTACCCCCTATAGGAATGTGCGATCATCTTGAAACGTTCAGATCACTTACAACTCAATAGGTTCTACCTTCTTGTAGCGTTTCAGCCTTATTGGACCTTGTTTTCACACAAATGGACCGAGAATGATGTGAAATTGTGCTTCGTGCAACATAATTCTGGGTGCCATTTACAAACCTTAAGTGCTAATGACTCCATTCCTTTTTGTGGTTGTAGGGGCTGTTGATTGGAGTACACTAAAACAAACCTGATCTCTCTAGGACATTCAGAAGCCAAGTTATAAGCCCACAAATGTGTAACTGGACTACTTCTTTAAAATTGACACCAGATCCAGTGACCTTTGGGACATGGTTTGACCCCCTTAGGAAAGTGCTATCATCATGAAATGTTCAGATCCCTTACAACTCAATAGATTCTACCTTCCTGTAACGTTTCAGCCTGATTGGACCTTGTTTTCACACAAATGGACCCAGAATGATGTGAAATTGTGCTTCGTGCAACATAATTCTGGGTGCCATTAAAAAACCATAAGTGCTAATGACTCCATTCCTTTTTGTGGTTGTAGGGGCTGTTGATTGGAGTATACTAAAACAAACCTGATCTCTCTAGGACATTCAGAAGCCAAGTTATAAGCCCACAAATGTGTAACTGGACTACTTCTTTAAAGAGACACCAGGCCCGGTGACCTTTGGGACATGGTTTTACCCCCTATAGGAATGTGCGATCATCTTGAAACGTTCAGATCACTTACAACTCAATAGATTCTACCTTCCTGTAACGTTTCAGCCTGATTGGACCTTGTTTTCACACAAATGAACCCAGAATGATGTGAAATTGTGCTTCGTGCAACATAATTCTGGGTGCCATTTAAAAACCATAAGTGCTAATGACTCCATTCCTGTTTGAGGTTGTAGGGGCTGTTGTTTGGAGTACACTAAAACAAACCTGATCTCTCTAGGACATTCAGAAGCCAAGTTATAAGCCCACAAATGTGTAACTGGACTACTTCTTTAAATTGACACCAGATCAGGTGACCTTTGGGACATGGTTTGACCCCCTTAGGAAAGTGCTATCATCCTGAAACGTTCAGATCACTTACAACTCAATAGATTCTACCTTCCTGTAACGTTTCAGCCTGATTGGACCTTGTTTTCACACAAATGAACCCAGAATGATGTGAAATTGTGCTTCGTGCAACATAATTCTGGGTGCCATTTACAAACCATAAGTGCTAATGACTCCATTCCTTTTTGTGGTTGTAGGGGCTGTTGATTGGAGAACACTAAAACAAACCTAACCTCTCTAGGACATTCAGAAGCCAAGTTATAAGCCCACAAAGGTGTAACTGGACTACTTCTTTAAAGTGACACCAGGCCCGGTGACCTTTGGGACATGGTTTTACCCCTATAGGAATGTGCGATCATCTTGAAACGTTCAGATCACTTACAACTCAATAGATTCTACCTTCTTGTAGAGTTTCAGCCTGATTGGGCCTTGTTTTCACACAAATGGACCCAGAATGATGTGAAATTGTGCTTCATGCAACATAATTCTGGGTGCCATTTACAAGCCTTAAGTGCTAATGACTCCATTCCTTTTTGTGGTTGTAGGGGCTGTTGATTGGAGTACACTAAAACAAACCTGATCTCTCTAGGACATTAAGAAGCCAAGTTATAAGCCCACAAATGTGTAACTGGATTACTTCTTTAAATTGACACCAGATCCGGTGACCTTTGGAAAATGGTTTGACCCCCTTAGGAATGTGTGATCATCATGAAACGTTCAGATCACTTACAACTCAATAGATTCTACCTTCCTGTAACGTTTCAGCCTGATTGGACCTTGTTTTCACACAAATGAACCCAGAATGATGTGAAATTGTGCTTCGTGCAACATAATTCTGGGTGCCATTTACAAACCATAAGTGCTAATGACTCCATTCCTTTTTGTGGTTGTAGGGGCTGTTGATTGGAGTACACTAAAACAAACCTAACCTCTCTAGGACATTCAGAAGCCAAGTTATAAGCCCACAAATGTGTAACTGGACTACTTCTTTAAAGAGACACCAGGCCCGGTGACCTTTGGGACACCGTTTTACCCCCTATAAGAATGTGCGATCATCTTGAAACGTTCAGATCACTTACAACTCAATAGGTTCTACCTTCTTGTAGCGTTTCAGCCTTATTGGACCTTGTTTTCACACAAATGGACCGAGAATGATGTGAAATTGTGCTTCGTGCAACATAATTCTGGGTGCCATTTACAAACCTTAAGTGCTAATGACTCCATTCCTTTTTGTGGTTGTAGGGGCTGTTGATTGGAGTACACTAAAACAAACCTGATCTCTCTAGGACATTCAGAAGCCAAGTTATAAGCCCACAAATGTGTAACTGGACTACTTCTTTAAAATTGACACCAGATCCAGTGACCTTTGGGACATGGTTTGACCCCCTTAGGAAAGTGCTATCATCATGAAATGTTCAGATCCCTTACAACTCAATAGATTCTACCTTCCTGTAACGTTTCAGCCTGATTGGACCTTGTTTTCACACAAATGGACCCAGAATGATGTGAAATTGTGCTTCGTGCAACATAATTCTGGGTGCCATTAAAAAACCATAAGTGCTAATGACTCCATTCCTTTTTGTGGTTGTAGGGGCTGTTGATTGGAGTATACTAAAACAAACCTGATCTCTCTAGGACATTCAGAAGCCAAGTTATAAGCCCACAAATGTGTAACTGGACTACTTCTTTAAAGAGACACCAGGCCCGGTGACCTTTGGGACATGGTTTTACCCCCTATAGGAATGTGCGATCATCTTGAAACGTTCAGATCACTTACAACTCAATAGATTCTACCTTCCTGTAACGTTTCAGCCTGATTGGACCTTGTTTTCACACAAATGAACCCAGAATGATGTGAAATTGTGCTTCGTGCAACATAATTCTGGGTGCCATTAAAAAACCATAAGTGCTAATGACTCCATTCCTTTTTGTGGTTGTAGGGGCTGTTGATTGGGATATAATAAAACAAACCTGATCTCTCTAGGACATTCAGAAGCCAAGTTATAAGCCCACAAAGGTGTAACTGTACTACTTCTTTAAATTGACACCAGATCCTGTGACCTTTGGGACATGGTTTGACCCCCTTAGGAAAGTGCTATCATCATGAAACGTTCAGATCACTTACAACTCAATAGATTCTACCTTCCTGTAACATTTCAGCCTGATTGGACCTTGTTTTCACACAAATGAACCCAGAATGATGTGAATTTGTGCTTCGTGCAACATAATTCTGGGTGCCATTTAAAAACCATAAGTGCTAATGACTCCATTCCTGTTTGAGGTTGTAGGGGCTGTTGTTTGGAGTACACTAAAACAAACCTGATCTCTCTAGGACATTCAGAAGCCAAGTTATAAGCCCACAAATGTGTAACTGGACTACTTCTTTAAATTGACACCAGATCAGGTGACCTTTGGGACATGGTTTGACCCCCTTAGGAAAGTGCTATCATCCTGAAACGTTCAGATCACTTACAACTCAATAGATTCTACCTTCCTGTAACGTTTCAGCCTGATTGGACCTTGTTTTCACACAAATGAACCCAGAATGATGTGAAATTGTGCTTCGTGCAACATAATTCTGGGTGCCATTTACAAACCATAAGTGCTAATGACTCCATTCCTTTTTGTGGTTGTAGGGGCTGTTGATTGGAGAACACTAAAACAAACCTAACCTCTCTAGGACATTCAGAAGCCAAGTTATAAGCCCACAAAGGTGTAACTGGACTACTTCTTTAAAGTGACACCAGGCCCGGTGACCTTTGGGACATGGTTTTACCCCTATAGGAATGTGCGATCATCTTGAAACGTTCAGATCACTTACAACTCAATAGATTCTACCTTCTTGTAGCGTTTCAGCCTGATTGGGCCTTGTTTTCACACAAATGGACCCAGAATGATGTGAAATTGTGCTTCGTGCAACATAATTCTGGGTGCCATTTACAAGCCTTAAGTGCTAATGACTCCATTCCTTTTTGTGGTTGTAGGGGCTGTTGATTGGAGTACACTAAAACAAACCTGATCTCTCTAGGACATTAAGAAGCCAAGTTATAAGCCCACAAATGTGTAACTGGATTACTTCTTTAAATTGACACCAGATCCGGTGACCTTTGGAAAATGGTTTGACCCCCTTAGGAATGTGTGATCATCATGAAACGTTCAGATCACTTACAACTCAATAGATTCTACCTTCCTGTAACGTTTCAGCCTGATTGGACCTTGTTTTCACACAAATGAACCCAGAATGATGTGAAATTGTGCTTCGTGCAACATAATTCTGGGTGCCATTTACAAACCATAAGTGCTAATGACTCCATTCCTTTTTGTGGTTGTAGGGGCTGTTGATTGGAGTACACTAAAACAAACCTAACCTCTCTAGGACATTCAGAAGCCAAGTTATAAGCCCACAAATGTGTAACTGGACTACTTCTTCAAAGAGACACCAGGCCCGGTGACCTTTGGGACACCGTTTTACCCCCTATAGGAATGTGCGATCATCTTGAAACGTTCAGATCACTTACAACTCAATAGGTTCTACCTTCTTGTAGCGTTTCAGCCTTATTGGACCTTGTTTTCACACAAATGGACCGAGAATGATGTGAAATTGTGCTTCGTGCAACATAATTCTGGGTGCCATTTACAAACCTTAAGTGCTAATGACTCCATTCCTTTTTGTGGTTGTAGGGGCTGTTGATTGGAGTACACTAAAACAAACCTGATCTCTCTAGGACATTCAGAAGCCAAGTTATAAGCCCACAAATGTGTAACTGGACTACTTCTTTAAAATTGACACCAGATCCAGTGACCTTTGGGACATGGTTTGACCCCCTTAGGAAAGTGCTATCATCATGAAATGTTCAGATCCCTTACAACTCAATAGATTCTACCTTCCTGTAACGTTTCAGCCTGATTGGACCTTGTTTTCACACAAATGAACCCAGAATAATGTGAAATTGTGCTTCGTGCAACATAATTCTGGGTGCCATTTAAAAACCATAAGTGCTAATGACTCCATTCCTTTTGGAGGTTGTAGGGGCTGTTGATTGGAGTACACTAAAACAAACCTGATCTCTCTAGGACATTCAGAAGCCAAGTTATAAGCCCTCAAAGGTGTAACTGGACTACTTCTTTAAAGTGACACCAGGCCCGGTGACCTTTGGGACATGGTTTTACCCCCTATTGGAATGTGCGATCATCTTGAAACGTTCAGATCACTTACAACTCAATAGATTCTACCTTCTTGTAGCGTTTCAGCCTGAATGGACCTTGTTTTCACACAAATGAACCCAGAATGATGTGAAATTGTGTTTCGTGCAACGTAATTCTGGGTGCCATTTACAAACCATAAGTGCTAATGACTCCATTCCTTTTTGTGGTTGTAGGGGCTGTTGATTGGAGTACATTAAAACAAACCTGATCTCTCTAGGACATTCAGAAGCAAAGTTATAAGCCCACAAAGGTGTAACTGGACTACTTCTTTGAATTGACACCAGATCCGGTGACCTTTGGGACATGGTTTGACCCCCTTAGGAAAGTGATATCATGATGAACCGTTCAGATCACTTACAACTCAATAGATTCTACCTTCCTGTAACGTTTCAGCCTGATTGGACCTTGTTTTCACACAAATGAACCCAGAATGATGTGAAATTGTGCTTCGTGCAACATAATTCTGGGTGCCATTAAAAAACCATAAGTGCTAATGACTCCATTCCTTTTTGTGGTTGTAGGGGCTGTTGATTGGAGTATACTAAAACAAACCTGATCTCTCTAGGACATTCAGAAGCCAAGTTATAAGCCCACAAATGTGTAACTGGACTACTTCTTTAAAGAGACACCAGGCCCGGTGACCTTTGGGACATGGTTTTACCCCCTATAGGAATGTGCGATCATCTTGAAACGTTCAGATCACTAACAACTCAATAGATTCTACCTTCCTGTAACATTTCAGCCTGATTGGACCTTGTTTTCACACAAATGAACCCAGAATGATGTGAAATTGTGCTTCGTGCAACATAATTCTGGGTGCCATTTAAAAACCATAAGTGCTAATGACTCCATTCCTGTTTGAGGTTGTAGGGGCTGTTGTTTGGAGTACACTAAAACAAACCTGATCTCTCTAGGACATTCAGAAGCCAAGTTATAAGCCCACAAATGTGTAACTGGACTACTTCTTTAAATTGACACCAGATCAGGTGACCTTTGGGACATGGTTTGACCCCCTTAGGAAAGTGCTATCATCATGAAACGTTCAGATCACTTACAACTCAATAGATTCTACCTTCCTGCAACGTTTCACCCTGATTGGACCTTGTTTTCACACAAATGAACCCAGAATGATGTGAAATTGTGCTTCGTGCAACATAATTCTGGGTGCCATTTACAAACCATAAGTGCTAATGACTCCATTCCTTTTTGTGGTTGTAGGGGCTGTTGATTGGAGAACACTAAAACAAACCTAACCTCTCTAGGACATTCAGAAGCCAAGTTATAAGCCCACAAAGGTGTAACTGGACTACTTCTTTAAAGTGACACCAGGCCCGGTGACCTTTGGGATATGGTTTTACCCCTATAGGAATGTGCGATCATCTTGAAACGTTCAGATCACTTACAACTCAATAGATTCTACCTTCTTGTAGCGTTTCAGCCTGATTGGACCTTGTTTTCACACAAATGGACCCAGAATGATGTGAAATTGTGCTTCGTGCAACATAATTCTGGGTGCCATTTACAAACCTTAAGTGCTAATGACTCCATTCCTTTTTGTGGTTGTAGGGGCTGTTGATTGGAGTACACTAAAACAAACCTGATCTCTCTAGGACATTCAGAAGCCAAGTTATAAGCCCACAAATGTGTAACTGGATTACTTCTTTAAATTGACACCAGATCCGGTGACCTTTGGGACATGGTTTGACCCCCTTAGGAAAGTGCTATCATCATG
This sequence comes from Nothobranchius furzeri, assembly GCF_043380555.1. NCBI lineage: Eukaryota > Metazoa > Chordata > Actinopteri > Cyprinodontiformes > Nothobranchiidae > Nothobranchius > Nothobranchius furzeri. Next base: position 433,138 of record NW_027223041.1, read on the forward strand.
AAACGTTCAGATCACTTACAACTCAATAGATTCTACCTTCCTGTAACGTTTCAGCCTGATTGGACCTTGTTTTCACACAAATGAACCCAGAATGATGTGAAATTGTGCTTCGTGCAACATAATTCTGGGTGCCATTTAAAAACCATAAGTGCTAATGACTCCATTCCTTTTTGAGGTTGTAGGGGCTGTTGATTGGAGTACACTAAAACAAACCTGATCTCTCTAGGACATTCAGAAGCCAAGTTATAAGCCCTCAAAGGTGTAACTGGACTACTTCTTTAAAGTGACACCAGGCCCGGTGACCTTTGGGACATGGTTTGACCCCCTATAGGAATGTGCGATAATCACGAAACGTTCAGATCACTTACAACTCAATAGATTCTACCTTCTTGTAACGTTTCAGCCTGATTGGACCTTGTTTTCACACAAATGGACCCAGAATGATGTGAAATTGTGCTTCGTGCAACATAATTCTGGGTGCCATTTACAAACCATAAGTGCTAATGACTCCATTCCTTTTTGTGGTTGTAGGGGCTGTTGATTGGAGTACACTAAAACAAACCTTACCTCTCTAGGACATTCAGAAGCCAAGTTATAAGCCCACAAATGTGTAACTGGACTACTTCTTTAAAGAGACACCAGGCCCGGTGACCTTTGGGACATGGTTTTACCCCCTATAGGAATGTGCGATCATCTTGAAACGTTCAGATCACTTACAACTCAATAGGATCTACCTTCTTGTAGCGTTTCAGCCTGATTGGACCTTGTTTTCACACAAATGGACCCAGAATGATCTGAAATTGTGCTTCGTGCAACATAATTCTGGGTGCCCTTTACAAACCTTAAGTGCTAATGACTCCATTCCTTTTTGTGGTTGTAGGGGCTGTTGATTGGAGTACACTAAAACAAACCTGATCTCTCTAGGACATTCAGAAGCCAAGTTATAAGCCCACAAATGTGTAACTGGACTACTTCTTTAAATTGACACCAGATCCGGTGACCTTTGGGACATGGTTTGACCCCCTTAGGAAAGTGCTATCATCATGAAACGTTCAGATCACTTACAACTCAATAGATTCTACCTTCCTGTAACGTTTCAGCCTGATTGGACCTTGTTTTCACACAAATGAACCCAGAATTATGTTGCACGAAGCACAATTTCACATCATTCTGGGTCCATTTGTGTGAAAACAAGGTCCAATCAGGCTGAAACGTTACAGGAAGGTAGAATCTATTGAGTTGTAAGTGATCTGAAAGTTTCAAGATGATCGCACATTCCTATAGGGGGTAAAACCATGTCCCAAAGGTCACCGGGCCTGGTGTCTCTTTAAAGAAGTAGTCCAGTTACACATTTGTGGGCTTATAACTTGGCTTCTGAATGTCCTAGAGAGATCAGGTTTGTTTTAGTATACTCCAATCAACAGCCCCTACAACCACAAAAAGGAATGGAGTCATTAGCACTTATGGTTTTTTAATGGCACCCAGAATTATGTTGCACGAAGCACAATTTCACATCATTCTGGGTTCATTTGTGTGAAAACAAGGTCCAATCAGGCTGAAACATTACAGGAAGGTAGAATCTATTGAGTTGTAAGTGATCTGAATGGTTCATCATGATATCACTTTCCTAAGGGGGTCAAACCATGTCCCAAAGGTCCCCGGATCTGGTGTCAATTTAATGAAATAGTCCAGTTACACATTTGTGGGCTTATAACTTGGCTTCTGAATGTCCTAGAGAGATCAGGTTTGTTTTAATGTACTCCAATCAACAGCCCCTACAACCACAAAAAGGAATGGAGTCATTAGCACTTATGGTTTGTAAATGGCACCCAGAATTATGTTGCACGAAGCACAATTTCACATCATTCTGGGTTCATTTGTGTGAAAACAAGGTCCAATCAGGCTGAAACGTTACAGGAAGGTAGAATCTATTGAGTTGTAAGTGATCTGAACGTTTCAAGATGATCGCACATTCCTATAGGGGGTAAAACCATGTCCCAAAGGTCACCGGGCCTGGTGTCTCTTTAAAGAAGTAGTCCAGTTACACATTTGTGGGCTTATAACTTGGCTTCTGAATGTCCTAGAGAGATCAGGTTTGTTTTAGTATACTCCAATCAACAGCCCCTACAACCACAAAAAGAAATGGAGTCATTAGCACTTATGGTTTTTTAATGGCACCCAGAATTATGTTGCACGAAGCACAATTTCACATCATTCTGGGTTCATTTGTGTGAAAACAAGGTCCAATCAGGCTGAAACGTTACAGGAAGGTAGAATCTATTGAGTTGTAAGTGATCTGAATGGTTCATCATGATATCACTTTCCTAAGGGGGTCAAACCATGTCCCAAAGGTCACCGGATCTGGTGTCAATTTAAAGAAGTAGTCCAGTTACACATTTGTGGGCTTATAACTTGGCTTATGAAAGTCCTAGAGAGATCAGGTTTGTTTTAATGTACTCCAATCAACAGCCCCTACAACCACAAAAAGGAATGGAGTCATTAGCACTTATGGTTTGTAAATGGCACCCAGAATTATGTTGCACGAAGCACAATTTCACATCATTCTGGGTTCATTTGTGTGAAAACAAGGTCCAATCAGGCTGAAACGCTACAAGAAGGTAGAATCTATTGAGTTGTAAGTGATCTGAACGTTTCATGATGATAGCACTTTCCTAAGGGGGTCAAACCATGTCCCAAAGGTCACCGGACCTGGTGTCACTTTAAAGAAGTAGTCCAGTTACACCTTTGTGGGCTTATAACTTGGCTTCTGAATGTCCTATAGAGATCAGGTTTGTTTTAATGTACTCCAATCAACAGCCCCTACAACCACAAAAAGGAATGGAGTCATTAGCACTTATGGTTTGTAAATGGCACCCAGAATTATGTTGCACGAAGCACAATTTCACATCATTCTGGGTTCATTTGTGTGAAAACAAGGTCCAATCAGGCTGAAACGCTACAAGAAGGTAGAATCTATTGAGTTGTAAGTGATCTGAACGTTTCAAGATGATCGCACATTCCTATAGGGGGTAAAACCATGTCCCAAAGGTCACCGGGCCTGGTGTCTCTTTAAAGAAGTAGTCCAGTTACACATTTGTGGGCTTATAACTTGGCTTCTGAATGTCCTAGAGGGATCAGGTTTGTTTTAGTGTACTCCAATCAACAGCCCCTACAACCACAAAAAGGAATGGAGTCATTAGCACTTAAGGTTTGTAAAGGGCACCCAGAATTATGTTGCACGAAGCACAATTTCACATCATTCTGGGTTCATTTGTGTGAAAACAAGGTCCAATCAGGCTGAAACGCTACAAGAAGGTAGATCCTATTGAGTTGTAAGTGATCTGAACGTTTCAAGATGATCGCACATTGCTATAGGGGGTAAAACCATGTCCCAAAGGTCACCGGGCCTGGTGTCTCTTTAAAGAAGTAGTCCAGTTACACATTTGTGGGCTTATAACTTGGCTTCTGAATGTCCTAGAGAGGTTAGGTTTGTTTTAGTGTACTCCAATCAACAGCCCCTACAACCACAAAAAGGAATGGAGTCATTAGCACTTATTGTTTGTAAATGGCACCCAGAATTATGTTGCACGAAGCACAATTTCACATCATTCTGGGTCCATTTGTGTGAAAACAAGGTCCAATCAGGCTGAAACGTTACAAGAGGGTAGAATTTATTGAGTTGTAAGTGATCTGAACGTTTCGTGATTATCGCACATTCCTATAGGGGGTCAAACCATGTCCCAAAGGTCACCGGGCCTGGTGTCACTTTAAAGAAGTAGTCCAGTTACACCTTTGAGGGCTTATAACTTGGCTTCTGAATGTCCTAGAGAGATCAGGTTTGTTTTAGTGTACTCCAATCAACATCCCCTACAACCACAAAAAGGAATGGAGTCATTAGCACTTATGGTTTTTAAATGGCACCCAGAATTATGTTGCACGAAGCACAATTTCACATCATTCTGGGTTCATTTGTGTGAAAACAAGGTCCAATCAGGCTGAAACGTTACAGGAAGGTAGAATCTATTGAGTTGTAAGTGATCTGAACGTTTCAAGATGATAGCACTTTCCTAAGGGGGTCAAACCATGTCCCAAAGGTCACCGGATCTGGTGTCAATTTATCATCATGAAACGTTCAGATCACTTACAACTCATAAGATTCTACCTTCCTGTAACGTTTCAGCCTGATTGGACCTTGTTTTCACACAAATGAACCCACGTGGTCAAGCTGAAACGTTACAAGAAGGTAGAATCTATTGAGTTGTAAGTGATCTGAACGTTTCATGATGATCGAACTTTCCTATAGGGGGTCAAACCATGTCCCAAAGGTCACCGGGCCTGGTGTCACTTTAAAGAAGTAGTCCAGTTACACCTTTGTGGGCTTATAACTTGGCTTCTGAATATCCTAAAGAGGTCAGGTTTGTTTTAGTGTACTCCAATAAACAGCCCCTACAACCACAAAAAGGAATGGAGTCATTAGCACTTATGGTTTGTAAATGGCACCCAGAATTATTTTGCACGAAGCACAATTTCACATCATTCTGGGTTCATTTGTGTGAAAACAAGGTCCAATCATGCTGAAACGTTACAGGAAGGTAGAATCTATTGAGTTGTAAGTGATCTGAACATTTCATGATGATAGCACTTTCCTAAGGGGGTCAAACCATGTCCCAAAGGTCACCGGATCTGGTGTCAATTTAAAGAAGTAGTCCAGTTACACATTTGTGGGCTTATAACTTGGCTTCTGAATGTCCTAGAGAGGTCAGGCTTGTTTTAGTGTACTCCAATCAACAGCCCCTACAACCACAAAAAGGAATGGAGTCATTAGCACTTATGGTTTGTAAATGGCACCCAGAATTATGTTGCACGACGCACAATTTCACATCATTCTGGGTCCATTTGTGTGAAAACAAGGTCCAATCAGGCTGAAACGTTACAAGAAGGTAGAATCTATTGAGTTGTAAGTGATCTGAACTTTTCATGACGATCGCACAATCCTATAGGGGGTCAAACCATGTCCCAAAGGTCACCGGGCCTGGTGTCACTTTAAAGAAGTAGTCCAGTTACACCTTTGTGGGCTTATAACTTGTCTTCTGAATATCCTAAAGAGGTCAGGTTTGTTTTAGAGTACTCCAGTTAACAGCCCCCATTACCCCAAAAAGGAATGGAGTCATTAGCACTTATGGTTTTTAAATGGAACCCAGAATTATGTTGCACGAAGCACAATTTCACATAATTCTGGGTTCATTTGTGTGAAAACAAGGTCCAATCAGGCTGAAACGTTACAAGACGGTAGAATCTAGTGAGTTGTAAGTGATCTGAACGTTTCATGATGATAGCACTTTCCTAAGGGGGTCAAATCATGTCCCAAAGGTCACCGGATCTGGTGTCAATTTAAAGAAGTAGTCCAGTTACACATTTGTGGGCTTATAACTTGGCTTCTGAATGTCCTAGAGAGATCAGGTTTGTTTTAGTGTACTCCAATCAATAGCCTGTACAACCACAAAAAGGAATGGAGTCATTAGCACTTATGGTTTGTAAATGGCACCCAGAATTATGTTGCACGAAGCACAATTTCACATCATTCTGGGTTCATTTGTGTGAAAACAAGGTCCAATCAGGCTGAAACGTTACAAGAAGGTAGAATCTATTGAGTTGTAAGTGATCTGAACGTTTCAAGATGATTGCACATTACTATAGGGGGTCAAACCATGTCCCAAAGGTCACCGGGCCTGGTGTCACTTTAAAGAAGTAGTCCAGTTACACCTTTGTCGGCTTATAACTTTTCTTCTGAATGTCCTAGAGAGGTCAGGTTTGTTTTAGAGTACTTCAATTAATAGCTCCTACAACCACAAAAAGGAATGGAGTCATTAGCACTTATGGTTTGTAAATGGCATCCAGAATTATGTTGTACGAAGCACAATTTCAAATCATTCTGGGTCCATTTGTGTGAAAACAAGGTCCAATCAGGCTGAAACATTACAGGAAGGTAGAATCTATTGAGTTGTAAGTGATCTGAACGTTTCATGCTGATAGCAGTTTCCTAAGGAGGTCAAACTATGTCCCAAATGTCACCGGATCTGGTGTCAATTTAAAGAAGTAGTCCAGTTACACATTTGTGGGCTTATAACTTGGCTTCTGAATGTCCTAGAGAGATCAGGTTTAATTTAGTGTACTCCAATAAACAGCCCCTACAACCACAAAAAGGAATGGAGTCATTAGCACTTATGGTTTGTAAATGGCACCCAGAATTATGTTGCACGAAGCACAATTTCACATCATTCTGGGTTCATTTGTGTGAAAACAAGGTCCAATCATGCTGAAACGTTACAGGAAGGTAGAATCTATTGAGTTGTAAGTGATCTGAACGTTTCATGATGATAGCACTTTCCTAAGGGGGTCAAACCATGTCCCAAAGGTCACCGGATCTGGTGTCAATTTAAAGAAGTAGTCCAGTTACATATTTGTGGGCTTATAACTTGGCTTCTGAATGTCCTAGAGAGGTCAGGCTTGTTTTAGTGTACTCCAATCAACAGCCCCTACAACCACAAAAAGGAATGGAGTCATTAGCACTTATGGTTTGTAAATGGCACCCAGAATTATGTTGCACGAAGCACAATTTCACATCATTCTGGGTCCATTTGTGTGAAAACAAGGTCCAATCAGGCTGAAACGTTACAAGAAGGTAGAATCTATTGAGTTGTAAGTGATCTGAACTTTTCATGATGATCGCACAATCCTATAGGGGGTCAAACCATGTCCCAAAGGTCACCGGGCCTGGTGTCACTTTAAAGAAGTAGTCCAGTTACACCTTTGTGGGCTTATAACTTGTCTTCTGAATATCCTAAAGAGGTCAGGTTTGTTTTAGAGTACTCCAGTTAACAGCCCCCATTACCCCAAAAAGGAATGGAGTCATTAGCACTTATGGTTTTTAAATGGAACCCAGAATTATGTTGCACGAAGCACAATTTCACATAATTCTGGGTTCATTTGTGTGAAAACAAGGTCCAATCAGGCTGAAACGTTACAAGACGGTAGAATCTAGTGAGTTGTAAGTGATCTGAACGTTTCATGATGATAGCACTTTCCTAAGGGGGTCAAATCATGTCCCAAAGGTCACCGGATCTGGTGTCAATTTAAAGAAGTAGTCCAGTTACACATTTGTGGGCTTATAACTTGGCTTCTGAATGTCCTAGAGAGATCAGGTTTGTTTTAGTGTACTCCAATCAACAGCCCCTACAACCACAAAAAGGAATGGAGACATTAACACTTGTGGTTTTTAAATGGCACCCAGAATTATGTTGCACGAAGCACAATTTCACATCATTCTGGGTTCATTTGTGTGAAAACAAGGTCCAATCAGGCTGAAACGTTACAGGAAGGTAGAATCTATTGAGTTGTAAGTGATCTGAACGTTTCAAGATGATTGCACATAACTATAGGGGGTCAAACCATGTCCCAAAGGTCACCGGGCCTGGTGTCACTTTAAAGAAGTAGTCCAGTTACACCTTTGTCGGCTTATAACTTTTCTTCTGAATGTCCTAGAGAGGTCAGGTTTGTTTTAGAGTACTTCAATTAATAGCTCCTACAACCACAAAAAGGAATGGAGTCATTAGCACTTATGGTTTGTAAATGGCACCCAGAATTATGTTGTACGAAGCACAATTTCAAATCATTCTGCGTCCATTTGTGTGAAAACAAGGTCCAATCAGGCTGAAACATTAAAGGAAGGTAGAATCTATTGAGTTGTAAGTGATCTGAACGTTTCATGCTGATAGCACTTTCCTAAGGAGGTCAAACTATGTCCCAAAGGTCACCGAGTGTTGACATGTGGCAAGACTCTCCTCGGGGCGCGTCTTGCACTCGGGCTGACTGAGCGCCTCCAGGAGAGAGGCCCAAGCAAGACGCGCCCCGAGGAGCGTCTTGCGACATGTCACTACTCGGTCTAACTGAGCGCCTCCAGGAGAGAGGTCCAAGCAAGACGCACCCCGAGGAGCGTCTTGCCACATGTCACTACTGGGTCTGACTGAGTGCCTCCAGGAGAGAGGCCCAAGCAAGACGTGCCCCGAGGAGCGTCTTGCCACATGTCAACAATGGGTCTGACTGAGGGCCTCCAGGAGAGAAGCCCAAGCAAGACGCGCCCCGAGGAGCGTCAGGCCACATGTCAACACTGGGTCTGACTCAAGCCCCCACAATGCCGCTCAGAAAATGGTCCCATCCCGGAAGTAAGAAAAATTGCAGTTCCACCCTCATCCGCTGGGGGCTGGTGCCAGAAGCGAGCAAATCCTCATTGACTCCCATGTTAAAAATGCCGATTTCACAGCAGAAATAAACATGTTTACAGCCTGGTGCCAAAACATGTTTTTTGTCTAAATTATCTAGTTTATACTCATGACAACTCTGAGGGGGGTGAATTTTTTTCTCACTCTTCTGTTTAAGTGTATTGAAAGCCTAAAATTCTGTATAATTAATGAGCATCCGACACACGTGACCGCCGCCTCAGACCCACGTGACCACAGAGCTAGCTCCGTGGAAAGGCCTCAGTACAGCCTCGGTCTGGCTTGGAAACTGCTCCGGCATTTTGAGTCTCTGTGTTTGTGTATTCTTCTTTGGATATTATTGGTGCAATTGTTGGACAAAATGACTGGCAGTGGTATTAATTGCACTAATAGAGCGTCCAAGGAGTCTCCACTTCATTTTTTTCGGTAAGTTAAAATCTATATTCGTATTTTATGTCACTGCCACCTTTAAACTAGCTGAGTTTACCGAAGTAGCTAGCTAACTATCAGTTTAACATGTAGCATGTACTGTTTAACCATGAAATGTAAATGTAAAATACGGTAAAATAATTAATAGGGCATATTTAGATGGGTAATAGGGTAAAACCCAGTGCATTTAAGATAAAAATGGGTTGAAATATGACGGAGCGCTAAGAGGGAGACTTCTGTGTCCATTCTTCCATCTGGTAATCCCCAGCGGTCAGGCCGGGCAGCCTGACCGATCCGGCGCCTACTTGCTGCGCCTAGCTGCTGCGCGGTCTGACCGCTCGTGGAGTTTTTCATGTCTGACTTTAACCGCATCTAATACTGTATTACGGCGTGAGCGCAACAGCGACAACTTAATATCGATGTGTAAGCAGCCTGAGTGGTAGGGTGTTTTCATCTGAACCCTCCAGCAGGCTATGCTGCACTATTGACGTGTTAGCGCGCGGCGCTAACAACTTAGCAACGTGACATGTCTCTGAGAAAGCGTAAAACACGGACGCTTCTTCTGAAGCGGAAAATAACACCTCTTCTTAAGCAGAGCAGGATGTCGCCTCGGCTCGTTCACGGCCGAGCCGGACTGAGCTCGATAACATTGACCAAGCACAGCCACTGGGCCGTTGTAGCTGCCACCAGGCCTACTGAAGGAACTCCAGCGGGTTTCATCAGACTCGTAAAGTTTCTTGTTTTTGCTGGGGATTTCTGTATTTTACCGCTCCCTCCTGCAGTCTTCCCCTATTAAAATTTAAAATGTGTAACTTTATGTATTGTGATGAATGACTAATATTCATGTTAAACTGAAACGTTAGGCATTTAGGGGGAAAAAACAAAATAATAAACATTATACAGATGTCAAATAAATCAAACTGTAATTAAACTATATATTTTCAAAGTCATATAGACAGCATGATGGTTTGTGTGATCCGCGCGGTTTCACTTACACCCCTTTAATGATCAGGCTGTTTTTTATTATTTTTATCAGCTGATAGCAGTTAAAATTATGGTAAAAAATACTTTTATCTGTTTTTGATAACTTAATGCCCAGGAAGAGCATCTTCATTAAATATAACCCAAATGTTTTATTATGAGCAGATCTGATGAAGGTGTAGACAAGCAGTCTGCAAAGTAAAACTTGTTTAGAGTCCAAACTCTTACTAAAGCTTTTGAAAAGAAAAAATGGTTGAATTTTGAGAAATATCCACAACAGGGGAGCGAGACCTCTGAAAAATGTATATTTTCTCTGAATTCATAGAATAATGTGAAGATTCTGGGAAAAGTTGGGATTCTGAGATTAAAACGTAAATCTTTCTAATCATAATTCTGGCAGTTTTTGTGTCCTTCTGCTGTGGAAAGTCGTGCAACATGAAGATACTGAGAAGATGCTTACAACCTGTATTTTTATTCCATCCATAAATAAAATCATGAGCTATTTTTTTAATCCAAATTTGATCCAAAGGGCCATCGTTGGTTCCAGACCCGTTCTAGAACATTCCTCTAATCTTAAAGTCATCATCAGTTTCTTCCTTTTAACAAATATTTATTTGTTCAAATATTTAATATTTATAACTGGAATATTTGTTCCTCCCTCTCCCACTGCAGTTAGTCCTGTCCCGCAACCCTGTTTTTGCAGCTTAGTGAAGCCAACCATCACTAACCGGGGGGTGGTTTTGGACCCAGAGATGCGGATGGACTCCCACATTAGCCAGGTGGTTAGATCCTGCTTTTCCCGGCTTCGCCAGCTACCAAAGATGAAGTCCATCCTGAAAGACGTGTCATATTTTCTCCCCAAGCTGGACCTGACCGTCATGTATCGGTCCAAAATAGTGTGATGATATTGTGTTTTTTGTACATAACAGACTTTTTAACAGACAAATTTGTCGCATTCTCCTACACCTCTTCACGGGCTCGCCACAGTAAATATTCTATTTGGCAAGAGATAAACTTTATTGTATTTATCCTAGTGAATCTATAATTAAACGGGTAAACTAGTAGTAGCACATCCAACATCAAAGAAAGTAAAATGTTATTATCAGGAGAGGGAGAATGTTTAAGTGGTTAGCAGCAGTGTGCTAGCCGATGGCCCCCTCCATGAGGCCACCACAGCTCAACAGAACATCGTTGTAGCTTCTTCTGGGGAGAAAAACACTTAGAGAGAAAATAAAGTTAACAGCTGAAATAGCAGGAAATAATACAGTTAAAGAGCAGATTGTAGAAGAAAGAAACCCCTGGGTTAAACTGGTCTGTCTACTGCATAATGCTGAACTCTTAACATGTGTCCTAAGGGAAGGACCTGATTGGTGTCCAGAACCTGCTGAAGAAGCACCAGGCTCTGCAGGCTGAGATCACAGGTCATGAACCTCGCATCAAGGCTGTCACCCAGAAAGGAGAGACCATGGTGGAAGAAGGTAGAGCAGGTCTGGTCCTGACATGTTTCTGAGGTGTCTGCAGGTTCTGGCTCACTTTTTTTGGGTCCAGGTCACTTCGCTGGTGAGGAAGTGAAGACTAAACTGTGGGAGCTTCATGGACGTTGGGACACGCTGAAGGCCAAGGCGTCCCAGAGGAGGCAGGACCTGGAGGACTCTCTGCAGGCCCAGCAGTACTTTGCGGATGCTAATGAGGCCGAGTCCTGGATGAGGGAGAAGGAGCCCATCGTTGGAAGTCCAGACTAAGGGAAAGACGAGGACTTGGCCGAGGTATGGAAGTCCCTTCCTGAGAAACTCCAATCGCTTTTCTTTGCTCTCTTTCCAGTCCTTCATAATTAGTGTTTCTGTATTTGTCATTTCCTTCGGTTGTCTACCAGACGTCGTTGCTCGTTTAAGCGTCTCATGGGTTAGGGGTAGAAGTGCTGGCCTCGCACAGGAAGTGATGACAAACGTGTTCCCGTCGCTCTTATTTCAAACGGTTTACAAGCTGTGATGTGTGTTCCTGCTGCAGAGCAGCCATGACACGTGGCAGCCGGCAGAAGGCTCACGCTTTTCCACTAAACACCCGCAGAGCTACGTCTGCGGTGAACTGAGCAGGGTTTGTTTTACGGTGGCGGATCCGATTGGACCATCGCTGCGAGAAAGCTCCACTTGTGTCAGACGAGCTGAAGGTTCTGATGTTCTGCTCCACAGGCTCTCCTGAAGAAGCATGAGGCCCTGATGTCGGACCTGTCGGCTTACGGCAGCAGCATCCAGGCCCTGAAGGAGCAGGCCCAGTCCTGCAGGGTGAGTTCAGAACCCTCGGCCCGTCAGAACATTCTTATCCACCACGTTCTAACACCAGACCTGTTAACCCGACAGCAACAAGGTGATCAGCAGGTGCTTTTGTCCTGCAGGACCTGAAGGCCAACGAGTCCCGCCTGAGGGACATCAACAAGGTGGCATCTGAACTGGAGTCAGAAGGTCTGATGGCTGAGGAGGCTCCTATGGTTCAGGCTCAGGTGAGCGTCACCTGTCTGCAGCAGCTGGTCCCTCTCACTTCCTGGTTTAACTCTGCTCGTCTCTGTTTGTAGCAACAAGAACATCTGGGTTCTGCTCCTGGAAAGGTGCATGTTGTCCTCCGCCTCCACCAGAACCAGACGTGGTGTTTATGTTACCACTCATTTGTTTGTTTACAGGACGAAGCCGACTCTAACACGGCGTCACCCTGGAAGGTGAGTTCATTCAGCTGATCAGAGGTCACCTCTGATGGCAGCAGTCACGGCCGACCGTGCTGACATCACACAGGAATTCAGGTGACCCGGCAGGCACCAGGTTTTGGTGAAAGTGGGGACATGTCAGCTGGTTGCCATGGCTACAGTTATCTTTATGCATCTGTATGACTGCTGACTGGTGTGTGTTTCCTGTGACCTTTGACCTCAGACCGTACGGTTGGGCGTTCAGACGACGGCTAACTTTAATTCCATCAAGGTAAGAGGAAGCTCTTCCCTTCCTGTCTGAGCGATCCGTCTCCAGGTTTCTTCGTCCGGCGTCCAGCCCGCTGGCGTCCACCTTTATCTCATCTCACTTCATTTATAGTGCAATACTTTCACATTATCATTTTCCCACACTTCTGTATACCTGTATTTTGTTGTTTTTCAATAAAGAATGACAAATTATTTAAGTTTGGTTTTTGTTGCACACAAATATATATCTGTAAAAAATATCTACAAAGCTAATGTTTACATAACAAGTATGATTGGGTTTTGCAATACGGCACTCAAGTTTATTTTAGTAAGATTTTCAAACCAAGTAAAGTTAGTAAAGAACACATTTCTATTGTCTGCTAAGAAACTGTTGGGATTTAAAATGGGCCTGTTGTACAAATAACTTGTAAATGATTATTCCTCACTTTTGTCTTAACCAAAGAAATTCCAGTAATTGAGCAAAAACATTTATTTTTAACACTACAGTTTATAAAACAGGGCGCAAAGTGTCGGCACATGTATGTATGTCGATGGTCCGCCCCAACCAAACCAAGAGAGACAGACGTCAGGGAGGCCAAGGTTGTCTCTGCAGCTCTCTGGGCACCACGCCTCACTCAGCTGTCCCCAATGATCCAAATGGCTATGGAGGAAAAAATAACAGGTTTGGCCTAGCTGTTTAAAGTACAAAACCATTCATGAAGTGGTCAAGACAAGTACTTGGAACTTACACGCTGCGTTGTGTAGCTGACGTTGGAGACACACAGGCTGCCATGGTGACCTTTTAATAGATCTAAGAAAAAAATGTAATAAAAGAATGAAACTTAAAAACTCCCAGACCTCATGTCATATTTACTCATCAGCTATGGCTGATTTGTTTGGATCACAGTGAGTTACACTAATTCTAATATATTTTTATTTCTATTATACATACATACTTTTTAACTGTTATTTTCACATGACTGTTATCAGGCTCTCTTGTTCTGGTTCTGATGATAACTCTGTGTCTTCCAGTAAGTTATCTTGTGCTTACTTCATCTGTAGAATGTCTCTTTACTTTTGGTAAATTGTACTGAGTCCAGAATAAAGGCTAGTTGGCTGTACAAGATACAAACAAGTATTACGTTTTGGAAATATATGAAACACCGCCAGCATCTGTTAGAGCCTGTGGCGGGGTGCTGAGGGCCGGCTCCAGCCCAGGAATGAGCTCTACACGCCGGCCGGGAGGGTTTGAAACACCGCCATCCTCTCCTCTGCTGGCTGTAAATTCTGTTATGGTTACCGGTGCTTGTGTTGCAATGTGAAACGCTTGGTCTCAGATTTTGTAAGAAAGATAATAAAATGTCCCCCCAAAATACGACTTAAATATATTTTCTCTTCTTCATGATACATTTAATGGCTGGTGCGACTCAGGAGTGATAGCGCCAAAAAAAACTACTGAAAACTTGCTCAAAGCAAAATGTTTTCATTACGGAAATAAATTATAAACTTACTGATTTAAAACTTTTTTAATACAGGTACTTCTCACGAACAGGCGCAGAAAACCTCCACCTAAACTCCGTGTAAGGTTCAGGTCGATGGGTGTTCCAGTTAGCTCCGGTTGGGTTGAAGCTAGGTGGCTACATCCGTTAGCTCGGCTCCCACCTCCGCTTTAGCTTTGGGTTAGCCAGGGTTAGCTTCAGGTTAGCTCGTAGCTAGTTCGCCTGGGTGTCGTCACTCGAGCCCAGCCTTACAGCCACACCCTCAGCGCCTCCTCTCTTCCCTTTTATGGAATTGTCTGGGCTGGACGGAACCTGTGACACGGTCAAAATGGCGGTGGTGGACACCTCCCATTATGGACAGATAACGTGTTATTGAAGCCTATGGAATCGAATTGTCCAGTATATGTACAGTCTATGGTCTGACTGAGCGCCTCCAGGAGAGAGGCCCCAGCAAGACGCGCCCCGAGGAGCGTCTTGCCACATGTCAGCACTCGGTCTGACTGAGCGCCTCCAGGAGAGAGGCCCAAGCAAGAAGCGCCCCGAGGAGCTTCTTGCGACATGTCAACAATGGGTCTCACTGAGGGCCTCCAGGAGAGAAGCCCAAGCAAGACGCGCCCCGAGGAGCGTCTTGCCACATGTCAACACTGGGTCTAATTGAGCGCCTCCAGGAGAGAGGCCCAAGCAAGACATACCCCGAGGAGCGTCTTGCCACATGTCACTACTCGGTCTGACTGAGCGCCTCCAGGAGAGAGGTCCAAGCAACACGTGCCCCGAGGAGCGACTTGCCACATGTCAACAATGGGTCTGACTGAGGGCCTCCAGGAGAGAAGCCCAAGCAAGAAGCGCCCCGAGGAGCGTCTTGCCACATGTCAACACTGGGTCTGACTGAGCGCCTCCAGGAGAGAGGCCCAAGCAAGACACGCCCCGAGGAGCGTCTTGACACATGTCAACACTGGGTCTGACTGAGGGCCTCCATGAGAGAAGCCCAAGCAAGACGCGCCCCGAGGAGAGTCTTGCCACATGTCAACACTGGGTCTGACAGAGGGCATCCAGGAGAGAGGCCCAAGCAATACGCGCCCCGAGGAGCGTCTTGCCACATGTCAACAATGGGTCTGACTGAGGGCCTCCAGGAGAGAAGCCAAAGCAAGACGCGCCCCGAGGAGCTTCTTTCCACATGTCAACAATGGGTCTTACTGAGGGCCTCCATGAGAGAAGCCCAAGCAAGACGCGCCCCGAGGAGTGTCTTGCCACATGTCAACACTGTGTCTGACTGAGCGCCTCCAGGAGAGAGGCCCAAGCAAGACGCGCCCCGAGGAGCGTCTTGCCACGTGTCAACACTGGGTCTGACGTAGCGCCTCCAGGAGAGAGGCCCAAGCAAGATGCGCCTCGAGGAGCGTCTTGCCACGTGTCACCACTGGGTCTGACTGAGCTCCTCCAGGAGAGAGGCCCAAGCAAGACGCGCCCAGAGGAGCGTCTTGCCACTTGTCACCACTGGGTCTGATTGAGCACCTCCAGGAGAGAGGCCCCAGCAAGACGCGCCCCGAGGAGCGTCTTGCCTTATGTCAGCACTCGGTCTGACTGAGCGCCTCCAGGAGAGAGGCCCAAGGAAGACGCGCCCCGAGGAGCGTCTTGCCAAATGTCACTACTCGGTCTGACTGAGCGCCTCCAGGAGGGAGGTCCAAGCAAGACGCGCCCCGAGGAGCGTCTTGCCACATGTCACTACTCGGTCTGACTGAGCGCCTCCAGGAGAGAGGCCCAAGCAAGACGTGCCCCGAGGAGCGTCTTGCCACATGTCAACAATGGGTCTGACTGAGGGCCTCCAGGAGAGAAGCCCAAGCAAGACGCGCCCAGAGGAGCGTCTTGCCACATGTCAACACTGGGTCTGACTGAGCGCCTCCAGGAGAGAGGCCCAAGCAAGACACGCCCCGAGGAGCGTCTTGACACATGTCAACACTGGGTCGGACTGAGGGCCTATATGAGAGAAGCCCAAGCAAGACGCGCCCCGAGGAGAGTCTTGCCACATGTCAACACTCGGTCTGACAGAGGGAATTCAGGAGAGAGGCCCAAGCAATGAGCGCCCCGAGGAGCGTCTTGCCTTATGTCAGCACTCGGTCTTACTGAGCGCCTCCAGGAGAGAGGCCCAAGCAAGACGCGCCCCGAGGAGCTTCTTGCCACATGTCAACAATGGGTCTGACTGAGGGCCTCCAGGAGAGAGGCCCAAGCAAGATGCGCCCGGAGGAGCGTCTTGCCACATGTCAACACTGGGTCTGACAGAGGGCCTCCAGGAGAGAGGCCCAAGCAAGACGCGCCCCGAGGAGCGTCTTGCCACATGTCACCTCTGGTTCTGACTGAGCGCCTCCAGGAGAGAGGCCCAAGCAAGACGCGCCCCGAGGAGCGTCTTGTCACATGTCAACACTGGGTCTGTCTGAGCGCCTCCAGGAGAGAAGCCCAAGCAAGACGCGCCCCGAGGAGTGTCTTGCCAAATGTCAGCACTCGGTCTGACTGAGCGCCTCCAGGAGAGAGGCCCAAGCAAGACGCGCCCCGAGGAGCGTCTTGCCACATGTCAACAATGGGTCTGACTGAGGGCCTCCAGGAGAGAAGCCCAAGGAACACGCGGCCCGAGGAGCGTCTTGCCACATGTCAGCACTCGGTCTGACTGAGCGCCTCCAGGAGAGAGGCCAAAGCAAGACGCGCCCCGAGGAGCGTCTTGACACATGTCAACACTGGGTCTGACAGAGGGCCTCCATGAGAGAGGCCCAAGCAAGACGCGCCCGGAGGAGCGTCTTGCCACATGTCAACACTGGGTCTGACAGAGGGCCTCCAGGAGAGAGGCCCAAGCAAGACGCGCCCCGAGGAGCGTCTTGCCACATGTCACCTCTGGTTCTGACTGAGCGCCTCCAGGAGAGAGGCCCAAGCAAGATGCGCCCCGAGGAGCGTCTTGTCACATGTCAACACTGGGTCTGTCTGAGCGCCTCCAGGAGAGAAGCCCAAGCAAGACGCGCCCCGAGGAGTGTCTTGCCAAATGTCAGCACTCGGTCTGACTGAGCGCCTCCAGGAGAGAGGCCCAAGCAAGACGCGCCCCGAGGAGCGTCTTGCCACATGTCAACAATGGGTCTGACTGAGCGCCTCCAGGAGAGAGGCCCAAGCAAGACGCGCCCAAAGGAGCGTCTTGCAACATGTCAACAATGGGTCTGACTGAGCGCCTCCAGGAGAGAGGCCCAAGCAACACGCGCCCCGAGGAGCGTCAGGCCACATGTCACTACTCAGTCTGACTGAGCGCCTCCAGGAGAGAGGCCCAAGCAAGACGCGCCCCGAGGAGCGTCTTGCCACGTGTCAACACTGGGTCTGATTGAGGGCCTTCTGGAGAGAGGCCCAAGCAAGACGCGCCCCGAGGAGCGTCTTGCCACATGTCAACAATGGGTCTTACTGAGGGCCTCCAGGAGAGAAGCCCAAGCAACACGCACCCCGAGGAGCTTCTTGCCACATGTCAGCACTCGGTCTGACTGAGCGCCTCCAGGAGAGAGGCCCAAGCAAGACGCGCCCCGAGGAGTGTCTTGCCACATGTCAACACTGGGTCTGACTGAGCGCCTCCAGGAGAGAGGCCCAAGCAAGACGCGCCCCGAGGAGCGTCTTGCCACGTGTCAACACTGGGTCTGACTGAGCGCCTCCAGGAGAGAGGCCCAAGCAAGATGCGCCCCGAGGAGCGTCTTGCCACATGTCACCACTGGGTCTGACTGAGCGCCTCCAGGAGAGAGGCCCAAGCAAGACGCGCCCCGAGGAGCGTCTTGCCTTATGTCAGCACTCGGGCTGACTGAGCGCCTCCAGGAGAGAGGCCCAAGCAAGACGCGCCCCGAGGAGCGTCTTGCGACATGTTAACAATGGGTCTCACTGAGGGCCTCCAGGAGAGAAGCCCAAGCAAGACGCGCCCCGAGGAGCGTCTTGCCACATGTCAACACTGGGTCTAATTGAGCGCCTCCAGGAGAGAGGCCCAAGCAAGACATACCCCGAGGAGCGTCTTGCCACATGTCACTACTCGGTCTGACTGAGCGCCTCCAGGAGAGAGGTCCAAGCAACACGTGCCTCGAGGAGCGTCTTGCCACATGTCAACAATGGGTCTGACTGAGGGCCTCCAGGAGAGAAGCCCAAGCAAGAAGCGCCCCGAGGAGCGTCTTGCCACATGTCACCACTGGGTCTGACTGAGCGCCTCCAGGAGAGAGGCCCAAGCAAGACGCGCCCCGAGGAGCGTCTTGCCTTATGTCAGCACTCGGGCTGACTGAGCGCCTCCAGGAGAGAGGCCCAAGCAAGACGCGCCCCGAGGAGCGTCTTGTCACATGTCAACACTGGGTCTGTCTGAGCGCCTCCAGGAGAGAAGCCCAAGCAAGACGCGCCCCGAGGAGTGTCTTGCCAAATGTCAGCACTCGGTCTGACTGAGCGCCTCCAGGAGAGAGGCCCAAGCAAGACGCGCCCCGAGGAGCGTCTTGCCACATGTCAACAATGGGTCTGACTGAGGGCCTCCAGGAGAGAAGCCCAAGGAACACGCGGCCCGAGGAGCGTCTTGCCACATGTCAGCACTCGGTCTGACTGAGCGCCTCCAGGAGAGAGGCCAAAGCAAGACGCGCCCCGAGGAGCGTCTTGACACATGTCAACACTGGGTCTGACAGAGGGCCTCCATGAGAGAGGCCCAAGCAAGACGCGCCCGGAGGAGCGTCTTGCCACATGTCAACACTGGGTCTGACAGAGGGCCTCCAGGAGAGAGGCCCAAGCAAGACGCGCCCCGAGGAGCGTCTTGCCACATGTCACCTCTGGTTCTGACTGAGCGCCTCCAGGAGAGAGGCCCAAGCAAGATGCGCCCCGAGGAGCGTCTTGTCACATGTCAACACTGGGTCTGTCTGAGCGCCTCCAGGAGAGAAGCCCAAGCAAGACGCGCCCCGAGGAGTGTCTTGCCAAATGTCAGCACTCGGTCTGACTGAGCGCCTCCAGGAGAGAGGCCCAAGCAAGACGCGCCCCGAGGAGCGTCTTGCCACATGTCAACAATGGGTCTGACTGAGCGCCTCCAGGAGAGAGGCCCAAGCAAGACGCGCCCAAAGGAGCGTCTTGCAACATGTCAACAATGGGTCTGACTGAGCGCCTCCAGGAGAGAGGCCCAAGCAACACGCGCCCCGAGGAGCGTCAGGCCACATGTCACTACTCAGTCTGACTGAGCGCCTCCAGGAGAGAGGCCCAAGCAAGACGCGCCCCGAGGAGCGTCTTGCCACGTGTCAACACTGGGTCTGATTGAGGGCCTTCTGGAGAGAGGCCCAAGCAAGACGCGCCCCGAGGAGCGTCTTGCCACATGTCAACAATGGGTCTTACTGAGGGCCTCCAGGAGAGAAGCCCAAGCAACACGCACCCCGAGGAGCTTCTTGCCACATGTCAGCACTCGGTCTGACTGAGCGCCTCCAGGAGAGAGGCCCAAGCAAGACGCGCCCCGAGGAGTGTCTTGCCACATGTCAACACTGGGTCTGACTGAGCGCCTCCAGGAGAGAGGCCCAAGCAAGACGCGCCCCGAGGAGCGTCTTGCCACGTGTCAACACTGGGTCTGACTGAGCGCCTCCAGGAGAGAGGCCCAAGCAAGATGCGCCCCGAGGAGCGTCTTGCCACATGTCACCACTGGGTCTGACTGAGCGCCTCCAGGAGAGAGGCCCAAGCAAGACGCGCCCCGAGGAGCGTCTTGCCTTATGTCAGCACTCGGGCTGACTGAGCGCCTCCAGGAGAGAGGCCCAAGCAAGACGCGCCCCGAGGAGCGTCTTGCGACATGTTAACAATGGGTCTCACTGAGGGCCTCCAGGAGAGAAGCCCAAGCAAGACGCGCCCCGAGGAGCGTCTTGCCACATGTCAACACTGGGTCTAATTGAGCGCCTCCAGGAGAGAGGCCCAAGCAAGACATACCCCGAGGAGCGTCTTGCCACATGTCACTACTCGGTCTGACTGAGCGCCTCCAGGAGAGAGGTCCAAGCAACACGTGCCTCGAGGAGCGTCTTGCCACATGTCAACAATGGGTCTGACTGAGGGCCTCCAGGAGAGAAGCCCAAGCAAGAAGCGCCCCGAGGAGCGTCTTGCCACATGTCACCACTGGGTCTGACTGAGCGCCTCCAGGAGAGAGGCCCAAGCAAGACGCGCCCCGAGGAGCGTCTTGCCTTATGTCAGCACTCGGGCTGACTGAGCGCCTCCAGGAGAGAGGCCCAAGCAAGACGCGCCCCGAGGAGCGTCTTGCGACATGTTAACAATGGGTCTCACTGAGGGCCTCCAGGAGAGAAGCCCAAGCAAGACGCGCCCCGAGGAGCGTCTTGCCACATGTCAACACTGGGTCTAATTGAGCGCCTCCAGGAGAGAGGCCCAAGCAAGACATACCCCGAGGAGCGTCTTGCCACATGTCACTACTCGGTCTGACTGAGCGCCTCCAGGAGAGAGGTCCAAGCAACACGTGCCTCGAGGAGCGTCTTGCCACATGTCAACAATGGGTCTGACTGAGGGCCTCCAGGAGAGAAGCCCAAGCAAGAAGCGCCCCGAGGAGCGTCTTGCCACATGTCAACACTGGGTCTGACTGAGCGCCTCCAGGAGAGAGGTCCAAGCAACACGTGCCTCGAGGAGCGTCTTGCCACATGTCAACACTGGGTCTGACAGAGGGCCTCCAGGAGAGAGGCCCAAGCAAGACGCGCCCCGAGGAGCGTCTTGCCACATGTCACCTCTGGTTCTGACTGAGCGCCTCCAGGAGAGAGGCCCAAGCAAGACGCGCCCCGAGGAGCGTCTTGTCACATGTCAACACTGGGTCTGTCTGAGCGCCTCCAGGAGAGAAGCCCAAGCAAGACGCGCCCCGAGGAGTGTCTTGCCAAATGTCAGCACTCGGTCTGACTGAGCGCCTCCAGGAGAGAGGCCCAAGCAAGACGCGCCCCGAGGAGCGTCTTGCCACATGTCAACAATGGGTCTGACTGAGGGCCTCCAGGAGAGAAGCCCAAGCAACACGCGGCCCGAGGAGCGTCTTGCCACATGTCAGCACTCGGTCTGACTGAGCGCCTCCAGGAGAGAGGCCAAAGCAAGACGCGCCCCGAGGAGCGTCTTGACACATGTCAACACTGGGTCTGACAGAGGGCCTCCATGAGAGAGGCCCAAGCAAGACGCGCCCGGAGGAGCGTCTTGCCACATGTCAACACTGGGTCTGACAGAGGGCCTCCAGGAGAGAGGCCCAAGCAAGACGCGCCCCGAGGAGCGTCTTGCCACATGTCACCTCTGGTTCTGACTGAGCGCCTCCAGGAGAGAGGCCCAAGCAAGATGCGCCCCGAGGAGCGTCTTGTCACATGTCAACACTGGGTCTGTCTGAGCGCCTCCAGGAGAGAAGCCCAAGCAAGACGCGCCCCGAGGAGTGTCTTGCCAAATGTCAGCACTCGGTCTGACTGAGCGCCTCCAGGAGAGAGGCCCAAGCAAGACGCGCCCCGAGGAGCGTCTTGCCACATGTCAACAATGGGTCTGACTGAGCGCCTCCAGGAGAGAGGCCCAAGCAAGACGCGCCCAAAGGAGCGTCTTGCAACATGTCAACAATGGGTCTGACTGAGCGCCTCCAGGAGAGAGGCCCAAGCAACACGCGCCCCGAGGAGCGTCAGGCCACATGTCACTACTCAGTCTGACTGAGCGCCTCCAGGAGAGAGGCCCAAGCAAGACGCGCCCCGAGGAGCGTCTTGCCACGTGTCAACACTGGGTCTGATTGAGGGCCTTCTGGAGAGAGGCCCAAGCAAGACGCGCCCCGAGGAGCGTCTTGCCACATGTCAACAATGGGTCTTACTGAGGGCCTCCAGGAGAGAAGCCCAAGCAACACGCACCCCGAGGAGCTTCTTGCCACATGTCAGCACTCGGTCTGACTGAGCGCCTCCAGGAGAGAGGCCCAAGCAAGACGCGCCCCGAGGAGTGTCTTGCCACATGTCAACACTGGGTCTGACTGAGCGCCTCCAGGAGAGAGGCCCAAGCAAGACGCGCCCCGAGGAGCGTCTTGCCACGTGTCAACACTGGGTCTGATTGAGGGCCTTCTGGAGAGAGGCCCAAGCAAGACGCGCCCCGAGGAGCGTCTTGCCACATGTCAACAATGGGTCTTACTGAGGGCCTCCAGGAGAGAAGCCCAAGCAACACGCACCCCGAGGAGCTTCTTGCCACATGTCAGCACTCGGTCTGACTGAGCGCCTCCAGGAGAGAGGCCCAAGCAAGATGCGCCCCGAGGAGCGTCTTGCCACATGTCACCACTGGGTCTGACTGAGCGCCTCCAGGAGAGAGGCCCAAGCAAGACGCGCCCCGAGGAGCGTCTTGCCTTATGTCAGCACTCGGGCTGACTGAGCGCCTCCAGGAGAGAGGCCCAAGCAAGACGCGCCCCGAGGAGCGTCTTGCGACATGTTAACAATGGGTCTCACTGAGGGCCTCCAGGAGAGAAGCCCAAGCAAGACGCGCCCCGAGGAGCGTCTTGCCACATGTCAACACTGGGTCTAATTGAGCGCCTCCAGGAGAGAGGCCCAAGCAAGACATACCCCGAGGAGCGTCTTGCCACATGTCACTACTCGGTCTGACTGAGCGCCTCCAGGAGAGAGGTCCAAGCAACACGTGCCTCGAGGAGCGTCTTGCCACTTGTCAACAATGGGTCTGACTGAGGGCCTCCAGGAGAGAAGCCCAAGCAAGAAGCGCCCCGAGGAGCGTCTTGCCACATGTCAACACTGGGTCTGACTGAGCGCCTCCAGGAGAGAGGCCCAAGCAAGACACGCCCCGAGGAGCGTCTTGACACATGTCAACACTGGGTCTGACTGAGGGCCTCCATGAGAGAAGCCCAAGCAAGACGCGCCCCGAGGAGAGTCTTGCCACATGTCAACACTGGGTCTGACAGAGGGCATCCAGGAGAGAGGCCCAAGCAATACGCGCCCCGAGGAGCGTCTTGCCACATGTCAACAATGGGTCTGACTGAGGGCCTCCAGGAGAGAAGCCAAAGCAAGACGCGCCCCGAGGAGCTTCTTTCCACATGTCAACAATGGGTCTTACTGAGGGCCTCCATGAGAGAAGCCCAAGCAAGACGCGCCCCGAGGAGTGTCTTGCCACATGTCAACACTGTGTCTGACTGAGCGCCTCCAGGAGAGAGGCCCAAGCAAGACGCGCCCCGAGGAGCGTCTTGCCACGTGTCAACACTGGGTCTGACTTAGCGCCTCCAGGAGAGAGGCCCAAGCAAGATGCGCCTCGAGGAGCGTCTTGCCACGTGTCACCACTGGGTCTGACTGAGCGCCTCCAGGAGAGAGGCCCAAGCAAGACAAGCCCCGAGGAGCGTCTTGACACATGTCAACACTGGGTCGGACTGAGGGCCTACATGAGAGAAGCCCAAGCAAGACGCGCCCCGAGGAGAGTCTTGCCACATGTCAACACTCGGTCTGACAGAGGGAATTCAGGAGAGAGGCCCAAGCAATGAGCGCCCCGAGGAGCGTCTTGCCTGATGTCAGCACTCGGTCTTACTGAGCGCCTCGAGGAGAGAGGCCCAAGCAAGACGCGCCCCGAGGAGCGTCTTGCCACATGTCAACAATGGGTCTGACTGAGGGCCTCCAGGAGAGAGGCCCAAGCAAGATGCGCCCGGAGGAGCGTCTTGCCACATGTCAACACTGGGTCTGACAGAGGGCCTCCAGGAGAGAGGCCCAAGCAAGACGCGCCCCGAGGAGCGTCTTGTCACATGTCAACACTGGGTCTGTCTGAGCGCCTCCAGGAGAGAAGCCCAAGCAAGACGCGCCCCGAGGAGTGTCTTGCCAAATGTCAGCACTCGGTCTGACTGAGCGCCTCCAGGAGAGAAGCCCAAGCAAGACGCGCCCCGAGGAGTGTCTTGCCAAATGTCAGCACTCGGTCTGACTGAGCGCCTCCAGGAGAGAGGCCCAAGAAAGACGCGCCCCGAGGAGCGTCTTGCCACATGTCAACAATGGGTCTGACTGAGGGCCTCCAGGAGAGAAGCCCAAGCAACACGCGGCCCGAGGAGCGTCTTGCCACATGTCAGCACTCGGTCTGACTGAGCGCCTCCAGGAGAGAGGCCAAAGCAAGACGCGCCCGAGGAGCGTCTTGACACATATCAACACTGGGTCTGACAGAGGGCCTCCATGAGAGAGGCCCAAGCAAGACGCGCCCGGAGGAGCGTCTTGCCACATGTCAACACTGGGTCTGACAGAGGGCCTCCAGGAGAGAGGCCCAAGCAAGACGCGCCCCGAGGAGCGTCTTGCCACATGTCACCTCTGGTTCTGACTGAGCGCCTCCAGGAGAGAGGCCCAAGCAAGACGCGCCCCGAGGAGCGTCTTGTCACATGTCAACACTGGGTCTGTCTGAGCGCCTCCAGGAGAGAAGCCCAAGCAAGACGCGCCCCGAGGAGTGTCTTGCCAAATGTCAGCACTCGGTCTGACTGAGCGCCTCCAGGAGAGAGGCCCAAGCAAGACGCGCCCCGAGGAGCGTCTTGCAGCATGTCAACAATGGGTCTGACTGAGCGCCTCCAGGAGAGAGGCCCAAGCAAGACGCGCCCAAAGGAGCGTCTTGCAACATGTCAACAATGGGTCTGACTGAGCGCCTCCAGGAGAGAGGCCCAAGCAACACGCGCCCCGAGGAGCGTCAGGCCACATGTCACTACTCAGTCTGACTGAGCGCCTCCAGGAGAGAGGCCCAAGCAAGACGCGCCCCGAGGAGCGTCTTGCCACGTGTCAACACTGGGTCTGATTGAGGGCCTTCTGGAGAGAGGCCCAAGCAAGACGCGCCCCGAGGAGCGTCTTGCCACATGTCAACAATGGGTCTTACTGAGGGCCTCCAGGAGAGAAGCCCAAGCAACACGCACCCCGAGGAGCTTCTTGCCACATGTCAGCACTCGGTCTGACTGAGCGCCTCCAGGAGAGAGGCCCAAGCAAGACGCGCCCCGAGGAGTGTCTTGCCACATGTCAACACTGGGTCTGACTGAGCGCCTCCAGGAGAGAGGCCCAAGCAAGACGCGCCCCGAGGAGCGTCTTGCCACATGTCACCACTGGGTCTGACTGAGCGCCTCCAGGAGAGAGGCCCAAGCAAGACCCGCCCCGAGGAGCGTCTTGCCTTATGTCAGAACTCGGGCTGACTGAGCGCCTCCAGGAGAGAGGCCCAAGCAAGACGCGCCCCGAGGAGCGTCTTGCGACATGTCACTACTCGGTCTAACTGAGCGCCTCCAGGAGAGAGGTCCAAGCAAGACGCACCCCGAGGAGCGTCTTGCCACATGTCACTACTCGGTCTGACTGAGTGCCTCCAGGAGAGAGGCCCAAGCAAGACGTGCCCCGAGGAGCGTCTTGCCACATGTCAACAATGGGTCTGACTGAGGGCCTCCAGGAGAGAAGCCCAAGCAAGACGCGCCCCGAGGAGCGTCAGGCCACATGTCAACACTGGGTCTGACTGAGCGCCTCCAGGAGAGAGGCCCCAGCAACACGCGCCCCGAGGAGCGTCTTGCCAGATGTCAGCACTCGGTCTGACTGAGCGCCTCCAGGAGAGAGGCCCAAGCAAGAAGCGCCCCAAGGAGCTTCTTGCCACATGTCAACAATGGGTCTCACTGAGGGCCTCCAGGAGAGAAGCCCAAGCAAGACGCGCCCCGAGGAGCGTCTTGCCACATGTCAACACTGGGTCTAATTGAGCGCCTCCAGGAGAGAGGCCCAAGCAAGACATACCCCGAGGAGCGTCTTGCCACATGTCACTACTCGGTCTGACTGAGCGCCTCCAGGAGAGAGGTCCAAGCAACACGTGCCCCGAGGAGCGTCTTGCCACATGTCAACAATGGGTCTGACTGAGGGCCTCCAGGAGAGAAGCCCAAGCAAGAAGCGCCCCGAGGAGCGTCTTGCCACATGTCAACACTGGGTCTGACTAAGCGCCTCCAGGAGAGAGGCCCAAGCAAGACACGCCCCGAGGAGCGTCTTGACACATGTCAACACTGGGTCTGACTGAGGGCCTCCATGAGAGAAGCCCAAGCAAGACGCGCCCCGAGGAGAGTCTTGCCACATGTCAACACTGGGTCTGACAGAGGGCATCCAGGAGAGAGGCCCAAGCAATACGCGCCCCGAGGAGCGTCTTGCCACATGTCAACAATGGGTCTGACTGAGGGCCTCCAGGAGAGAAGCCAAAGCAAGACGCGCCCCGAGGAGCTTCTTTCCACATGTCAACAATGGGTCTTACTGAGGGCCTCCATGAGAGAAGCCCAAGCAAGACGCGCCCCGAGGAGTGTCTTGCCACATGTCAACACTGTGTCTGACTGAGCGCCTCCAGGAGAGAGGCCAAAGCAAGACGCGCCCCGAGGAGCGTCTTGCCACGTGTCAACACTGGGTCTGACTTAGCACCTCCAGGAGAGAGGCCCAAGCAAGATGCACCTCGAGGAGCGTCTTGCCACGTGTCACCACTGGGTCTGACTGAGCTCCTCCAGGAGAGAGGCCCAAGCAAGACGCGCCCAGAGGAGCGTCTTGCCACTTGTCACCACTGGGTCTGATTGAGCACCTCCAGGAGAGAGGCCCCAGCAAGACGCGCCCCGAGGAGCGTCTTGCCTTATGTCAGCACTCGGTCTGACTGAGCGCCTCCTTGAGAGAGGCCCAAGCAAGACGCGCCCCGAGGAGCGTCTTGCCAAATGTCACTACTCGGTCTGACTGAGCGCCTCCAGGAGGGAGGTCCAAGCAAGACGCGCCCCGAGGAGCGTCTTGCCACATGTCACTACTCGGTCTGACTGAGCGCCTCCAGGAGAGAGGCCCAAGCAAGATGTGCCCCGAGGAGCGTCTTGCCACATGTCAGCACTGGGTCTGACTGAGCGCCTCCAGGAGAGAGGCCCAAGCAAGACACGCCCCGAGGAGCGTCTTGACACATGTCAACACTGGGTCGGACTGAGGGCCTCCATGAGAGAAGCCCAAGCAAGACGCGCCCCGAGGAGAGTCTTGCCACATGTCAACACTCGGTCTGACAGAGGGAATTCAGGAGAGAGGCCCAAGCAATGAGCTCCCCGAGGAGCGTCTTGCCTTATGTCAGCACTCGGTCTTACTGAGCGCCTCCAGGAGAGAGGCCCAAGCAAGACGCGCCCCGAGGAGCGTCTTGCCACATGTCAACAATGGGTCTGACTGAGGGCCTCCAGGAGAGAGGCCCAAGCAAGATGCGCCCGGAGGAGCGTCTTGCCACATGTCAACACTGGGTCTGACAGAGGGCATCCAGGAGAGAGGCCCAAGCAAGACGCGCCCCGAGGAGCGTCTTGCCACATGTCACCTCTGGTTCTGACTGAGCGCCTCCAGGAGAGAGGCCCAAGCAAGACGCGCCCCGAGGAGCGTCTTGTCACATGTCAACACTGGGTCTGTCTGAGCGCCTCCAGGAGAGAAGCCCAAGCAAGACGCGCCCCGAGGAGTGTCTTGCCAAATGTCAGCACTCGGTCTGACTGAGCGCCTCCAGGAGAGAGGCCCAAGCAAGACGCGCCCCGAGGAGCGTCTTGCCACATGTCAACAATGGGTCTGACTGAGGGCCTCCAGGAGAGAAGCCCAAGCAACACGCGGCCCGAGGAGCGTCTTGCCACATGTCAGCACTCGGTCTGACTGAGCGCCTCCAGGAGAGAGGCCAAAGCAAGACGCGCCCCGAGGAGCGTCTTGACACATGTCAACACTGGGTCTGACAGAGGGCCTCCATGAGAGAGGCCCAAGCAAGACGCGCCCCGAGGAGTGTCTTGCCACATGTCAACACTGGGTCTGACAGTGGGCCTCCAGGAGAGAGGCCCAATCAAGACGCGCCCCGAGAAGTGTCTTGCCACATGTCACCACTTGGTCTGACTGAGCGCCTCCAGGAGAGAGGCCCAAGCAACACGCGCCCCGAGGAGCGTCAGACCGCATGTCACTACTCATTCTGACTGAGCGCCTCCAGGAGAGAGGCCCAAGCAAGACGCGCCCCGAGGAGCGTCTTGCCACGTGTCAACACTGGGTCTGATTGAGGGCCTTCTGGAGAGAGGCCCAAGCAAGACGTGCCCCGAGGAGTGTCTTGCCACATGTCACCACTTGGTCTGACTGAGCGCCTCCAGGAGAGAGGCCCAAGCAACACGCGCCCCGAGGAGCGTCAGGCCACATGTCACTACTCAGTCTGACTGAGCGCCTCCAGGAGAGAGGCCCAAGCAAGACGCGCCCCGAGGAGCGTCTTGCCACATGTCAACAATGAGTCTTACTGAGGGCATCCAGGAGAGAAGCCCAAGCAAGACGCGCCCCGAGGAGCTTCTTGCCACATTTCAGCACTCGGTCTGACTGAGCGCCTCCATGAGAGAGGCCCAAGCAAGATGCGCCCCGAGGAGTGTCTTGCCACATGTCAACACTGGGTCTGACAGAGGGCCTCCAGGAGAGAGGCCCAAGCAAGTCGCGCCCCGAGGAGTGTCTTGCCACATGTCACCACTTGGTCTGACTGAGCGCCTCCAGGAGAGAGGCCCAAGCAAGACGGGCCCCGAGGAGCGTCTTGCCACGTGTCAACACTGGGTCTGATTGAGGGCCTTCTGGAGAGAGGCCCAAGCAAGACGCGCCCCGAGGAGCGTCTTGCCACATGTCAACAATGGTTCTTACTGAGGGCCTCCAGGTGAGAAGCCCAAGCAAGACGCGCCCCGAGGAGCTTCTTGCCACATGTCAGCACTCGGTCAGACTGAGCGCCTCCAGGAGAGAGGCCAAAGCAAGACGCCCCCCGAGGAGCGTCTTGACACATGTCAACACTGGGTCTGACAGAGGGCCTCCATGAGAGAGGCCCAAGCAAGACGCGCCCCGAGGAGTGTCTTGCCAAATGTCAACACTGGGTCTGATTGAGCGCCTCAGGGAGAGAGGTCCAAGCAAGACGCGCCCCGAGGAGCGTCTTGCCACATGTCACTACTCGGTCTGACTGAGCGCCTCAGGGAGAGAGGTCCAAGCAAGACGTGCCCCGAGGAGCGTCTTGCCACATGTCAACACTGGATATGACTGAGTGCCTCCATGAGAGAAGCCCCTGCAAGACGCGCCCCGAGGAGCGTCTTGCCACATGTCACTACTCGGTCTGTTTGAGCGCCTCCAGGAGAGAGGCCCAAGCAAGACACGCCCCGAGGAGCGTCTTGACACATGTCAACACTGGGTCTGACTGAGGGCCTCCATGAGAGAAGCCCAAGCAAGACGCGCCCCGAGGAGCGTCTTGCCACATGTCAACACTGGGTCTGATTGAGGGCCTTCTGGAGAGAGGCCCAAGCAAGACGCGCCCCGAGGAGCGTCTTGCCACATGTATACAATGGGTCTTACTGAGGGCCTCCAGGAGAGAGGCCCAAGCAAGATGCGCCCGGAGGAGCGTTTTGCCACATGTCAACACTGGGTCTGACAGAGGGCCTCCAGGAGAGAGGCCCAAGCAAGACGCACCCCGAGGAGCGTCTTGCCACATGTCAACACGCCAGCCTTCCACGTTTCCAAAGTTTCCAGCAGTCTAGAGGGACTTGTCTTAGCTCGCATGGCAGTGCTGAATTTGCGTTGTGTAGACACAACGGCTTCGACCTCGCTTAGGATCTGTGGGCTCATGTACTCGTGGTAGGCCAAGACGTGTATAGTCGAGCGCGGTGACGCCCCGAACACCTTACCCGGTTTTGTTGTGGCGATATGCGTGTCCAGTAACACGGCAAAGTCCGCGTGTCTAGCGTGTATTGATTTTACAGCTCGCTCATACCCCAACAGTACGGTCCGTAGAAGTTCGTTCACTTGTTTCCATGCGCTCGTGGAACACAGGACATCGCAACCTCTGTGATACTCAAGTAAAGCGTCACACACCAGCTGCTTGCACGTTGGAAATACAATGGGTAGTAACTTCTTACTCCACTCTATGTTGAACTCGTATAGTATGTATATGGGCGGTTGCGGCGGTTTGCGCATTTTCTATCTACCCTCCGCTAATATGACTCTGTGGTCTGTCTCCTGAGATGGTGCGGTTGGAACTTAAGAGAGCGCTATCGACGGTCGGCGTTTCCATTTCGTAAACTGTGCCATTTTCAGCCGCTGGCAAACGGCCGTCGACGGTCGATGCGAGACGACAACATAACGTTAGACCGCGACCCTCATGCCAGTTTTCTGTAGTGCTGGTTGTAGTTTCTGGTGCACACTCGAAACGCCATTATGATCACAATTACGTTGATTAATAAATCCAGTGTTGTAGCGACTGCAGCCAGCGCCGTCGCGCAACTCGTGTCGGTGTTATCTCTCGATACTTTCATTCGTATCCGAGCGTATGCAGAATCTACGGATCTGGTGAAGTTGCTTGTCACTAGCTTGCGCATGTTTGATATGGCACTTTGCGCGAGACTCACACAACCTGCAGTGGCGACCGTCGCGTCAGTGCAAAGTTTTTCCGATATATCGCTCGCAACATCGTTTGTCATTTGCTGTACACTGCGCACACTGGCCACGAGGTCGCAGAGAGGGTCTTCGTTACGAGCTACTCTGGTAGCGCCGTGGTTGATGAGGACGATCATCTTTAGCAATAGTTCATCTCGAAGCGCAACGATGGTGAGGGCGACGGGTTGGCCGGTTCTGCCTTCAGGCCACTCGGTTGCCGCTAGATTGCCCAATGCCACACACGCAGACGAACCCTGTACACACTCAAAGACCCATGTGCGATCGTTGATTTCTGCTAGTACGTTTGCTAGTTCTACGTGCTTCCACGGATCGGGCGTGGGCACGCGCTTGTTTTAGAGGCGTTTTCGCGCAGCCTCTACCCTGCACGACCGCTCGTGGCCGCACTAGCTATATTTATCTTTATTTGTTTCACACACACACACACACACACACACACACACACACACACACACACACACACACACACACACACACACACACACACACACACACACACAGGCCCTTGCGTGCAAACCCCGGTCAGGCCTGCAGTGTACACATCAGAGACATGATGTTCTTTCACAGAACTGAGGTTGTTCATTACTAAATGACTTTTACAGGAATATTGTTATTATACTATTCAACAGGTTGATCATAATAATGTGTATTAAACCCACAACCTAGCACTGAGGACAGAGGGACTTTATTTAAATTAGTACTTAATGGAAACGATACATAATGATACATAAGAGCCATGTCATACATTCAGCCTAGGAATAGTAGCATTGTGCACTATTAAAAATATACACATCAATTGATCGAATCCCATTGTTGCAAAGTAACACTCTAATAAAACTCTAGTCTGACATCAACAGAGAAGACTTAGTGTATGTACTACAAATACAGCATTAGGATTTCGAGTGGACCGTGCACCTTGTGAACCATCAGAGGCTTATGACGCAACATATCTTCCAGTTGCTATTAGACAAGTTATAATTCTCGACCATTTTTCGAAACTGGTTTCTTGGGTCCGTGAGTAAATGCCAAATGAGATGATAGTCCTTAAGTAAGTTCCTGGCGATCCCATGTCACGCTCTTGCCCATCAGCCGGTGAACGCTGAGACGGAACTCGATGAGAGCGATGTATTTTTTAAGTGCGATTCACTTCGTGAGTAAACCGCAGCTGCAGCTGATTCAAACAGTCGAGCCAACTTTCTACATCACAATATGCGTTTTGTAGTTAGTCGAGTTACCTTTTGTGTGGCGCATGCACGGGTCGTTAGCGTCCAGCTCCCAGCTTATAGAGTCCTGTATTGACACAGACGTCAATACATCTCGATGTCATGCAACACACAAAGTCTGTCGTATACAGGTGGGTTAACACATGTACGATACCTTTTGTGTGGCGCATGCATGGGTCGTTAGCGTCCAGCTCCCGGCTTATAGAGAGTCCTGTATTGACACAGACGTCAATACATCTCGATGTCATGCAACACACAAAGTCTGTCGCATACAGGTGGGTTAACACACATGTACGATGTGTGCGATGGCGAGCCCATTTACAATGGGACACGACGATGATCATTGTTAACCAAACTCTTGTTTCTCACGACAGGTGGTAGCGTTGTCTCCTGCACCTGGTCTTCGTGCACAGAGGGTGGTGTAATGTGCTCGTCATAGTCGCGATCGTTGTCACTCGAATCCGTTGTTCTCACGACAGGTGGTAGCGTTGTCTCCTGTATGTTGTCATCGCGTGCGGCAAGCAATGTGCTGTGCTCGTTATAATGGTTGTCTTCGTACAAAGGGGGTGTTGAATACTCCTTCGCGAGTAGTCTAGGAGGTGGTGTGATGGGACGTATCTCAGAGGCGTTATGTGAGCGTATCACCATGGCCTGAGCAACTGCGACTACTGAGAGTACACCCAGTACAGACAGCGAGATCATTTTTTTTCTTGGGTGTTGTACGTGTGGGTACAGCCGCTTTAATGGCAGTTAGAGCAAGTGGGTATATGTATTTATATTGGGTCGGTTACACAGACGTCAATACATCTCGATGTCATGCAACACACAAAGTCCGTCGCATACAGGTGGGTTAACACATGTACAATACCTTTTGTGTGGCGCATGCACGGGTCATTAGCGTCCAGCTCCTGGCTTATAGAGAGTCCTGTATTGACACAGACGTCAATACATCTCGATGTCATGCAACACACAAAGTCTGTCGCATACAGGTGGGTTAACACACATGTACGATGTGTGCGATGGCGCGCCCGTTTACAGTGGGACACGACGATGATCATTGTTAACCAAACTCTTGTTTCTCACGACAGGTGGTAGCGTTGTCTCCTGCACCTGGTCTTCGTGCATAGAGGGTGTTGTAATGTGCTCGTCATAGTCGCGATCGTTGTCACTCGAATCCGTTGTTCTCACGACAGGTGGTAGCGTTGTCTCCTGCATGTTGTCTTCGCGTGCGGCAAGCGTTGTGCTGTGCTCGTTATCATGGTTGTCTTCGTACAAAGGGGGTGTTGAATACTCCTTCGCGAGTAGTCTAGGAGGTGGTGTGATGGAACGTATCTCAGAGGCGTTATGTGAGCGTACCACCATGGCCTGAGCAACTGCGACTACTGAGAGTACACCCAGTACAGACAGCGAGATCATTTTTTTTCTTGGGTGTTGTACGTGTGGGTACAGCCGCTTTAATGGCAGTGAGAGCAAGTGGGCAAATGTATTTATAGGTCACTAGCAGAAACTAAGGCACGTGGTCAGAGTGTAATCGTAACCACCAAAAGTAGCTCTTGTCATAATTTAATATACATAGAAATCAGAAACGGGTATGTCAGGATAGACATCGCGAGTGATAATGCGGCCAGTATCTGTGTGCGCTTGAGAGCACCTTGTTGTTCTACTGTGGTGCCCACGCCGCCGGGTCTGTAAATGTCATCGACCTTCTTTATATACGCATACGCTAAAGACCGTATATTCTCTATGGATTTGAACACGTCCTTTGTTTCGCGTAACGCTTGAGCTGTCTCGAGCGTGATGTTGTGAGTGTACACCAGTGTTTCGCGTGCACCGAGGTCCGAAAGGGCGTGCGCTACAACTATTAACCTTGGTTTGGGAGTGTGGTGAAACGCTCGCTCCGCTGTAATGGGCAGATGCAATGTTATCACCTGGTACGTTTCGTTAGTCGGGTCGTAACACACCGGTCCGTCACACGGACCGTCACATTGTATGGGGCACAGTAAGGACAACACGCCGCCGACCGTGACTTTGCACTCGACCGCGGTGGTGTTGTCGATTTGCAAAGGATCACATACGCCTCTCCAGTTGCAATGAGGCACATTGTAGTCGACGCGACCGTCGGTCACCATAGCTTTCGTCAGCCAACACACTCGATTGCCCTTCGAAACATCGAGGATCAACGTGAGCATAGAGGTCGCTGTCGCTTTACTGTATGCCAGGATATCCGTGTGTGAGTGCACGCTCGACGTCGATTGACAACCGGTCATGTCAGACCTGATCAGACATTCCGAACACATGACCATTAGTTGTTGTGCGGCCGAGAGTATCGCGATCATACCGTTGAGATGTGTAGAAAGCGCATACACGCCAGCCTTCCACGTTTCCAAAGTTTCCAGCAGTCTAGAGGGACTTGTCTTAGCGCGCACGGCTGTGCTGAATTTGCGTTGGGTAGACACAACGGCTTCGACCTCGCTTAGGATCTTGTGGGCTCATGTACTCGTGGTAGGCCAAGACGTGTATAGTCGAGCGCGGTGACGCCCCGAACACTTGACCCGGTTTTGTTGTTGCGATATGCGTGTCCAGTAACACGGCAAAGTCCGCGTGCCTAGCGTATATTGATTTTACAGCTCGCTCATACCCCAATAGTACGGTCGGTAGAAGTTCGTTCACTTGTTTCCATGCGCTCGTGGAACACAGGACATCGCAACCTCTGTGATACTCAAGTAAAGCGTCACACACCAGCTGCTTGCACGTTGGAAATACAATCGGTAGTAACTTCTTACTCCACTCTATGTTGAACTCGTATAGTATGTATATGGGCGGTTGCGGCGGTTTGCGCATTTTCTATCTACCCTCCGCTAATATGACTCTGTGGTCTGTCTCCTGAGATGGTGCGGTTGGAACTTGCGAGAGTGCACTATCGACGGTCGGCGTTTCCATTTCGTCAACTGCCATTTTCAGCCGCTGGCAAACGGCCGTCGACGGTCGATGCGAGACACCAACATAACGTTAGACCGCGACCCTCATGCCAGTTTTCTGTAGTACTGGTTGTAGTTTCTGGTGCACACTCGAAACGCCATTACGATCACAATTACGTTGATTAATAAATCCAGTGTTGTAGCGACTGCAGCCAGCGCCGTCGCGCAACTCGTGTCGGTGTTATCTCTCGATACTTTCATTCGTATCCGAGCGTATGTAGAATCTACGGATCTGGTGAAGTTGCTTGTCACTAGCTTGCGCACGTTTGATATGGCACTTTGCGCGAGACTCACACAACCTGCAGTGGCGACCGTCGCGTCAGTGCAAAGTTTTTCCGATATATCGCTCGCAACATCGTTTGTCATTTGCTGTACACTGCGCACACTGGCCGCGAGGTCGCGGAGAGGGTCTTCGTTACGAGTTGTGTAATATCCGCTGACTTGCCAATTCAATTCTGGTGGCGCTGACCCAAACGAGAACGCTTTTAAGGCGCATGTCGTGGTAACTCTGGTAGCGCCGTGGTTGACGAGGACGATCATCTTTAGCAATAGTTCATCTCGAAGCGCAACGATGGTGAGGGCGACGGGTTGGCCGGTTCCGCCTTCAGGCCACTCGGTTGCCGCTAGATTGCCCAATGCCACACACGCAGACGAACCCTGTACACACTCAATGACCCGTGTGCGATCGTTGATTTCTGCTAGTACGTTTGCTAGTTCTACGTGCTTCCACGGATCGGGCGTGGGCACTCGCTTGTTTTAGAGGCGTTTTCGCGCAGCCTCTATCCTGCACGACCGCTCGTGGCCGCACTAGCTATTTTTATCTTTATTTGTTTCACACACACACACACACACACACACACACACACACACACACACACACACACACACACACACACACACACACACACACACACACACACACACACACACACAGGCCCTTGCGTGCAAACCCCGGTCAGGCCTGCAGTGCACACATCGGAGACATGATGTTCTTTCACAGAACTGAGGTTGTTCATTACTAAATGACTTTTACAGGAATATTGTTATTATACTATTCAACAGGTTGATCATAATAATGTGTATTAAACCCACAACCTAGCACTGAGGACAGAGGGACTTTATTTAAATTAGTACTTAATGGAAACGATACATAATCATACATAAGAGCCATGTCATACATTCAGCCTAGGAATAGTAGCATTGTGCACTATTAAAAATATACACATCAATTGCTCGAATCCCATTGTTGCAAAGTAAAACTCTAATAAAACTCTAGTCTGACATCAACAGAGAAGACTTAGTGTATGTACTACAAATACAGCATTAGGATTTCGAGTGGACCGTGCACCTTGTGAACCATCAGAGGCTTATGACG
Source organism: Nothobranchius furzeri (assembly GCF_043380555.1). Classification (NCBI taxonomy): domain Eukaryota; kingdom Metazoa; phylum Chordata; class Actinopteri; order Cyprinodontiformes; family Nothobranchiidae; genus Nothobranchius; species Nothobranchius furzeri. Next base: position 469,219 of record NW_027223041.1, read on the forward strand.
CAACATATCTTCCAGTTGCTATTAGACAAGTTATAATTCTCGACCATTTTTCGGAACTGGTTTCTTGGGTCCGTGAGTAAATGCCAAATGAGATGATAGTCCTTAAGTAAGTTCCTGGCGATCCCATGTCACGCTCTTTTCCATCAGCCGGTGAACACTGAGACGGAACTCGATGAGAGCGATGTATTTTTTAAGTGCTCCGAATGTACTTCTAACAAGCGTGCGATTCACTTCGTGAGTAAACCGCAGCTGCAGCTGATTCAAACAGTTGAGCCAACTTTCTACATCACAATATGCGTTTTGTAGTTAGTCGAGTTACCTTTTGTGTGGCGCAAGCACGGGTCGTTAGAGTCCAGCTCCCAGCTTATAGAGTCCTGTATTGACACAGACGTCAATACATCTCGATGTCATGCAACACACAAAGTCTGTCGCATACAGGTGGGTTAACACATGTACGATACCTTTTGTGTGGCGCATGCACGGGTCGTTAGCGTCCAGCTCCCGGCTTACAGAGAGTCCTGTATTGACACAGACGTCAATACATCTCGATGTCATGCAACACACAAAGTCTGTCGCATACAGGTGGGTTAACACACATGTACGATGTGTGCGATGGCGTGCCCGTTTACAATGGGACACGACGATGATCATTGTTAACCAAACTCTTGTTTCTCACGACAGGTGGTAGCGTTGTCTCCTGCACCTGGTCTTCGTGCACAGAGGGTGTTGTAATGTGCTCGTCATAGTCGCGATCGTTGTCACTCGAATCCGTTGTTCTCACGACAGTTGGTAGCGTTGTCTCCTGCATGTTGTCTTCGCGTGCGGCAAGCGTTGTGCTGTGCTCGTTATAATGGTTGTCTTTGTACAAAGGGGGGTGTTGAATACTCCTTCGCGAGTAGTCTAGGAGGTGGTGTGATGGGACGTATCTCAGAGGCGTTATGTGAGCGTACCACCATGGCCTGAGCAACTGCGACTACTGAGAGTACACCCAGTACAGACAGCGAGATAATTTTTTTTCTTGGGTTTTGTACGTGTGGGTACAGCCGCTTTAATGGCAGTGAGAGCAAGTGGTCAAATGTATTAATAGGTCACTAGCAGAAACTAAGGCACGTGGTCAGAGTGTAATCGTAACCACCGTAGCTCTTGTCATAATTTAATATACATAGAAATCAGAAACGGGCATGTCAGGATAGACATCGCGAGTGATAATGCGGCCAGCTGACTGAGCGCCTCCAGGAGAGAGGCCCAAGCAAGACGCACCCCGAGGAGCGTCTTTCCACCTTGTCACCACTGGGTCTGACTGAGCGCCTCCAGGAGAGAGGCCCAAGCAAGACGCGCCCCGAGGAGCGTCTTGCCACATGTCAACACTGGATCTGACTGAGCGCCTCCAGGAGAGAGGCCCAAGCAAAACGCGCCCCGAGGAGCGTCTTGACACATGTCAACACTGGGTATGACAGAGGGCCTCCAGGAGAGAGGCCCAAGCAAGACGCGCCCCGAGGAGTGTTTTGCCACATGTCACCACTTGGTCTGACTGAGCGCCTCCAGGAGAGAGGCCCAAGCAACACGCACCCCGAGGAGCGTCAGGCCACATGTCACTACTCAGTCTGACTGAGCGCCTCCAGGAGAGAGGCCCAAGCAAGACGCGCCCCGAGGAGCGTCTTGCCACATGTCAACAATGGGTCTTACTGAGGGCCTCCAGGAGAGAAGCCCAAGCAAGACGCGCCCCGAGGAGCTTCTTGCCACATGTCAGCACTCGATCTGACTGAGCGCCTCCAGGAGAGAGGCCAAAGCAAGATGCGCCCCGGTGGAGCGTCTTGACACATGTCAACACTGGGTCTGACAGAGGGCCTCCATGAGAGAGGCCCAAGCAAGACGCGCCCCGAGGAGTGTCTTGCCACATGTCAACACTGGGTCTGACAGAGGGCCTCCAGGAGAGAGGCCCAAGCAAGACGCGCCCCGAGGATTGTCTTGCCACATGTCACCACTTGGTCTGACTGAGCGCCTCCAGGAGAGAGGCCCAAGCAACACGCGCCCCGAGGAGCGTCAGGCCACATGTCACTACTCAGTCTGACTGAGCGCCTCCAGGAGAGAGGCCCAAGCAAGACGCGCCCCGAGGAGCGTCTTGCCACGTGTCAACACTGGGTCTGATTGAGGGCCTTCTGGAGAGAGGCCCAAGCAAGACGCGCCCCGAGGAGCGTCTTGCCACATGTCAACAATGGTTCTTACTGAGGGCCTCAAGGGAGATAAATCCAAGCAAGACGCGCCCCGAGGAGCTTCTTGCCACATGTCAGCACTCGGTCTGACTGAGTGCCTCCAGGAGAGAGGCCAAAGCAAGACGCCCCCCGAGGAGCGTCTTGACACATGTCAACACTGGGTCTGACAGAGGGCCTCCATGAGAGAGGCCCAAGCAAGACGCGCCCCGAGGAGCGTCTTGCCACATGTCACTACTCGGTCTTACTGAGCGCCTCACGGAGAGAGGTCCAAGCAAGACGCGCCCCGAGGAGCGTCTTGCCACATGTCAACACTGGGTCTGACTGAGTGCCTCCATGAGAGAAGCCCCAGCAAGACGCGCCCCGAGGAGCGTCTTGCCACATGTCACTACTTGGTCTGTTTGAGCGCCTCCAGGAGAGAGGCCCAAGCAAGACGTGCCCCGAGGAGCGTCTTGCCACATGTCAACAATGGGTCTGACTGAGGGCCTCTAGGAGAGAAGCCCAAGCAAGACGCGCCCCGAGGAGCGTCTTGCCACATGTCAACACTGGGTCTGACTGAGCGCCTCCAGGAGAGAGGCCCAAGCAAGACACGCCCCGAGGAGCGTCTTGACACATGTCAACACTGTGTCTGACTGAGGGCCTCCATGACAGAAGCCCAAGCAAGACGCGCCCCGAGGAGAGTCTTGCCACATGTCAACACTCGGTCTGACAGAGGGCATCCAGGAGAGAGGCCCAAGCAATATGCGCCCCGAGGAGCGTCTTGCCACTTAAACCCACAACCTAGCACTGAGGACAGAGGGACTTTATTTAAATTAGTACTTAATGGAAACGATACATAATGATACATAAGAGCCATGTCACACATTCAGCCTAGGAATAGTAGCATTGTGCACTATTAAAAATATACACATCAATTGCTCGAATCCCATTGTTGCAAAGTAAAACTCTAATAAAACTCTAGTCTGACATCAACAGAGAAGACTTAGTGTATGTACTACAAATACAGCATTAGGATTTCGAGTGGACCGTGCACCTTGTGAACCATCAGAGGCTTATGACGCAACATATCTTCCAGTTGCTATTAGACAAGTTATAATTCTCGACCATTTTTCGGAACTGGTTTCTTGGGTCCGTGAGTAAATGCCAAATGAGATGATAGTCCTTAAGTAAGTTCCTGGCGATCCCATGTCACGCTCTTGCCCATCAGCCGGTGAACGCTGAGACGGAACTCGATGAGAGCGATGTATTTTTTAAGTGCTCCGAATGTACTTCTAACAAGCGTGCGATTCACTTCGTGAGAAAACCGCAGCTGCAGCTGATTCAAACAGTCGAGCCAACTTTCTACATCACAATATTCGTTTTGTAGTTAGTCGAGTTACCTTTTGTGTGGCGCATGCACTGGTCATTAGCGTCCAGCTCCCAGCTTAGAGAGTCCTGTATTGACACAGACGTCAATACATCTCGATGTCATGCAACACACAGTCCAGTTACACATTTGTGGGCTTATAACTTGGCTTCTGAATGTCCAAGAGAGTTCAGGTTTGTTTTAATGTACTCCAATCAACAGCCCCTACAACCACAAAAAGGAATGGAGTCATTAGCACTTATGGTTTTTAAATGGCACCCAGAATTATGTTGCACGAAGCACAATTTCACATCATTCTGGGTTCATTTGTGTGAAAACAAGCTCCAATCAGGCTGAAACGTTACAGGAAGGTAGAATCTATTGAGTCGTAAGTGATCTGAACGTTTCATGATGATAGCACTTTCCTAAGGGGGTCAAACCATGTCCCAAAGGTCACCGGATCTGGTGTCAATTTAAAGAAGTAGTCCAGTTACACATTTGTGGGCTTATAACTTGGCTTCTGAATGTCTTAGAGAGACCAGGTTTGTTTTAATGTACTCCAATCAGCAGCCCCTACAACCACAAAAAGGAATGGAGTCATTAGCACTTATGGTTTGTAAATGGCACCCAGAATTATGTTGCACGAAGCACAATTTCACATCATTCTGGCTTCATTTGTGTCAAAACAAGGTGCAATCAGATTGAAACGTTACAGGAAGGTAGAATCTATTGAGTTGTAAGTTATCTGAACGTTTCATGATGATAGCACTTTCCTAAGGGGGTCAAACCATGTCCCAAAAGTCACCGGATCTGGTGTCAATTTAAAGAAGTAGTCCAGTTACACATTTGTGGGCTTATAACTTTGCTTCTGAATGTCCTAGAGAGATCAGGTTTGTTTTAGTGTACTCCAATCAACAGCCCCTACAACCACAAAAAGGAATAGAGTCATTAGCACTTATGGTTTGTAAATGGCACCCAGAATTATGTTGCACGAAGCACAATTTCACATCATTCTGGGTCCATTTGTGTGAAAACAAGGTCCAATCAGGCTGAAACGCTACAAGAAGGTAGAATCTATTGAGTTGTAAGTGATCTGAACGTTTCAAGATGATCGCACATTCCTATAGGGGGTAAAACAATGTCCCAAAGGTCACCGGGCCTGGTGTCACTTTAAAGATGTAGTCCAGTTACACCTTTGTGGGCTTATAACTTGGCTTCTAAATGCCCTAGAGAGGTTAGGTTTGTTTTAGTGTACTCCAATCAAAAGCCCCTACAACCACAAACAGGAATGGAGTCATTAGCACTTATGGTTTGTAAATGGCACCCAGAATTATGTTGCACGAAGCACAATTTCACATCATTCTGGGTTCATTTGTGTGAAAACAAGGTCCAATCAGGCTGAAACGTTACAGGAAGGTAGAATCTATTGAGTTGTAAGTGATCTGAACGTTTCATGATGATAGCACTTTCCTAAGGGGGTCAAACCATGTCCCCAAGGTCACCGGATCTGGTGTCAATTTAAAGAAGTAGTCCAGTTACACATTTGTGGGCTTATAACTTGGCTTCTGAATGTCCTAGAGAGATCAGGTTTGTTTTAGGGTACTCCAATCAACAGCCCCTACAACCACAAAAAGGAATGGAGTCATTAGCACTTGTGGTTTTTAAATGGCACCCAGAATTATGTTGCACGAAGCACAATTTCACATCATTCTGGGTTCATTTGTGTGAAAACAAGGTCCAATCAGGCTGAAACGTTACAGGAAGGTAGAATCTATTGAGTTGTAAGTGATCTGAACGTTTCATGATGATAGCACTTTCCTAAGGGGGTCAAACCATGTCCCAAAGGTCACCGGGCCTGGAGTCACTTTAAAGAAGTAGTCCAGTTACACCTTTGTGGGCTTATAACTTGGCTTCTGAATGTCCAAGAGAGTTCAGGTTTGTTTTAATGTACTCCAATCAACAGCCCCTACAACCACAAAAAGGAATGGAGTCATTAGCACTTGTGGTTTTTAAATGGCACCCAGAATTATGTTGCACGAAGCACAATTTCACATCATTCTGGGTTCATTTGTGTGAAAACAAGGTCCAATCAGGCTGAAACGTTACAGGAAGGTAGAATCTATTGAGTTGTAAGTGATCTGAACGTTTCATGATGATAGCACTTTCCTAAGGGGGTCAAACTATGTCCCAAAGGTCACTGGATCTGGTGTCAATTTAAAGAAGTAGTCCAGTTACACATTTGTGGGCTTATAACTTGGCTTCTGAATGTCCAAGAGAGTTCAGGTTTGTTTTAATGTACTCCAATCAACAGCCCCTACAACCACAAAAAGGAATGGAGTCATTAGCACTTATGGTTTTTAAATGGCACCCAGAATTATGTTGCACGAAGCACAATTTCACATCATTCTGGGTTCATTTGTGTGAAAACAAGGTCCAATCAGGCTGAAACTTTACAGAAAGGTAGAATCTATTGAGTTGTAAGTGATCTGAACGTTTCATTATGATAGCACTTTCCTAAGGGGGTCAAACCATGTCCCAAAGGTCACCGGATCTGGTGTCAATTTAAAGAAGCAGTCCAGTTACACATTTGTGGGCTTATAACTTGGCTTCTGAATGTCCTAGAGAGATCAGGTTTGTTTTAATGTACTCCAATCAACAGCCCTACAACCACAAAAAGGACTGGAGTCATTAGCACTTATGGTTTGTAAATGGTACCCAGAATTATGTTGCACGAAGTACAATTTCACATCATTCTGGGTTCATTTGTGTGAAAACAAGGTCCAATCAGGCTGAAACGTTACAGGAAGGTAGAATCTTTTGAGTTGTAAGTGATCTGAACGTTTCATGATGATAGCACTTTCCTAAGGGGGTCAAACCATGTCCCAAAGGTCACCGGATCTGGTGTCACTTTAAAGAAGTAGTCCAGTTACACATTTGTGGGCTTATAACGTTGCTTCTGAATGTCCTAGAGAGATCAGGTTTGTTTTAGTGTACTTCAATCAACAGCCCCTACAACCACAAAAAGGAATAGAGTCATTAGCACTTATGGTTTGTAAATGGCACCCAGAATTATTTTGCACGAAGCACAATTTCACATCATTCTGGGTCCATTTGTGTGAAAACAAGGTCCAATCAGGCTGAAACGCTACAAGAACGTAGAATCTATTGAGTTGTAAGTGATCTGAACGTTTCAAGATGATCGCTCATTCCTATAGGGGGTAAAACCATGTCCCAAAGGTCACCGGGCCTGGTGTCACTTTAAAGAAGTAGTCCAGTTACACCTTTGTGGGCTTATAACTTGGCTTCTGAATGTCCTAGAGAGGTTAGGTTTGTTTTAGTGTACTCCAATCAACAGCCCCTAAAACCAAAAAAAGGAATGGAGTCATTAGCACTTATGGTTTTTAAATGGCACCCAGAATTATGTTGCACGAAGCACAATTTCACATCATTCTGGGTTCATTTGTGTGAAAACAAGCTCCAATCAGGCTGAAACGTTACAGGAAGGTAGAATCTATTGAGTCGTAAGTGATCTGAACGTTTCATGATGATAGCACTTTCCTAAGGGGGTCAAACCATGTCCCAAAGGTCACCGGATCTGGTGTCAATTTAAAGAAGTAGTCCAGTTACACATTTGTGGGCTTATAACTTGGCTTCTGAATGTCTTAGAGAGACCAGGTTTGTTTTAATGTACTCCAATCAGCAGCCCCTACAACCACAAAAAGGAATGGAGTCATTAGCACTTATGGTTTGTAAATGGCACCCAGAATTATGTTGCACGAAGCACAATTTCACATCATTCTGGCTTCATTTGTGTCAAAACAAGGTCCAATCAGATTCAAACGTTACAGGAAGGTAGAATCTATTGAGTTGTAAGTTATCTGAACGTTTCATGATGATAGCACTTTCCTAAGGGGGTCAAACCATGTCCCAAAAGTCACCGGATCTGGTGTCAATTTAGAGAAGTAGTCCAGTTACACATTTGTGGGCTTATAACTTTGCTTCTGAATGTCCTAGAGAGATCAGGTTTGTTTTAGTGTACTTCAATCAACAGCCCCTACAACCACAAAAAGGAATAGAGTCATTAGCACTTATGGTTTGTAAATGGCACCCAGAATTATGTTGCACGAAGCACAATTTCACATCATTCTGGGTCCATTTGTGTGAAAACAAGGTCCAATCAGGCTGAAACGCTACAAGAAGGTAGAATCTATTGAGTTGTAAGTGATCTGAACGTTTCAAGATGATCGCACATTCCTATAGGGGGTAAAACAATGTCCCAAAGGTCACCGGGCCTGGTGTCACTTTAAAGATGTAGTCCAGTTACACCTTTGTGGGCTTATAACTTGGCTTCTAAATGCCCTAGAGAGGTTAGGTTTGTTTTAGTGTACTCCAATCAAAAGCCCCTACAACCACAAACAGGAATGGAGTCATTAGCACTTATGGTTTGTAAATGGCACCCAGAATTATGTTGCACGAAGCACAATTTCACATCATTCTGGGTTCATTTGTGTGAAAACAAGGTCCAATCAGGCTGAAACGTTACAGGAAGGTAGAATCTATTGAGTTGTAAGTGATCTGAACGTTTCATGATGATAGCACTTTCCTAAGGGGGTCAAACCATGTCCCAAAGGTCACCGGATCTGGTGTCAATTTAAAGAAGTAGTCCAGTTACACATTTGTGGGCTTATAACTTGGCTTCTGAATGTCCTAGAGAGATCAGGTTTGTTTTAGTGTACTCCAATCAACAGCCCCTACAACCACAAAAAGGAATGGAGTCATTAGCACTTATGGATATTAAATGGCACCCAGTATTACGTTGCACGAAGCACTATTTCACATCATTCTGGGTCCATTTGTGTGAAAACAAGGTCCAATCAGGCTGAAACGTTACAGGAAGGTAGAATCTATTGAGTTGTAAGTGATCTGAACGTTTCATGATGATAGCACTTTCCTAAGGGGGTCAAACCATGTCCCCAAGGTCACCGGATCTGGTGTCAATTTAAAGAAGTAGTCAAGTTACACATTTGTGGGCTTATAACTTGGCTTCTGAATGTCCTAGAGAGATCAGGTTTGTTTTAGGGTACTCCAATCAACAGCCCCTACAACCACAAAAAGGAATGGAGTCATTAGCACTTGTGGTTTTTAAATGGCACCCAGAATTATGTTGCACGAAGCACAATTTCACATCATTCTGGGTTCATTTGTGTGAAAACAAGGTCCAATCAGGCTGAAACGTTACAGGAAGGTAGAATCTATTGAGTTGTAAGTGATCTGAACGTTTCATGATGATAGCACTTTCCTAAGGGGGTCAAACCATGTCCCAAAGGTCACAGGATCTGGTGTCAATTTAGAGAAGTAGTCCAGTTACACCTTTGTGGGCTTATAACTTGGCTTCTGAATTTCCTAGAGAGGTTAGATTTGTTTTAGTGTACTGCAATCAAAAGCCCCTACAACCACAAAAAGGAATGGAGTCATTAGCACTTATGGTTTGTAAATGGCACCCAGAATTATGTTGCACGAAGCACAATTTCACATCATTCTGGGTTCATTTGTGTGAAAACAAGGTCCAATCAGGCTGAAACGTTACAGGAAGGTAGAATCTATTGAGTTGTAAGTGATCTGAACGTTTCATGATGATAGCACTTTCCTAAGGGGGTCAAACTATGTCCCAAAGGTCACTGGATCTGGTGTCAATTTAAAGAAGTAGTCCAGTTACACATTTGTGGGCTTATAACTTGGCTTCTGAATGTCCAAGAGAGTTCAGGTTTGTTTTAATGTACTCCAATCAACAGCCCCTACAACCACAAAAAGGAATGGAGTCATTAGCACTTATGGTTTTTAAATGGCACCCAGAATTATGTTGCACGAAGCACAATTTCACATCATTCTGGGTTCATTTGTGTGAAAACAAGGTCCAATCAGGCTGAAACTTTACAGAAAGGTAGAATCTATTGAGTTGTAAGTGATCTGAACGTTTCATGATGATAGCACTTTCCTAAGGGGGTCAAACCATGTCCCAAAGGTCACCGGATCTGGTGTCAATTTAAAGAAGCAGTCCAGTTACACATTTGTGGGCTTATAACTTGGCTTCTGAATGTCCTAGAGAGATCAGGTTTGTTTTAATGTACTCCAATCAACAGCCCTACAACCACAAAAAGGACTGGAGTCATTAGCACTTATGGTTTGTAAATGGTACCCAGAATTATGTTGCACGAAGCACAATTTCACATCATTCTGGGTTCATTTGTGTGAAAACAAGGTCCAATCAGGCTGAAACGTTACAGGAAGGTAGAATCTTTTGAGTTGTAAGTGATCTGAACGTTTCATGATGATAGCACTTTCCTAAGGGGGTCAAACCATGTCCCAAAGGTCACCGGATCTGGTGTCACTTTAAAGAAGTAGTCCAGTTACACATTTGTGGGCTTATAACTTGGCTTCTGAATGTCCTAGAGAGGTCAGGTTTGTTTTAGTGTACTCCAATCAACAGCCCCTACAACCACAAAAAGGAATGGAGTCATTAGCACTTATGGTTTGTAAATGGCACCCAGAATTATTTTGCACGAAGCACAATTTCACATCATTCTGGGTCCATTTGTGTGAAAACAAGGTCCAATCAGGCTGAAACGCTACAAGAAGGTAGAATCTATTGAGTTGTAAGTGATCTGAACGTTTCAAGATGATCGCTCATTCCTATAGGGGGTAAAACCATGTCCCAAAGGTCACCAGGCCTGGTGTCACTTTAAAGAAGTAGTCCAGTTACACCTTTGTGGGCTTATAACTTGGCTTCTGAATGTCCTAGAGAGGTTAGGTTTGTTTTAGTGTACTCCAATCAACAGCCCCTAAAACCAAAAAAAGGAATGGAGTCATTAGCACTTATCGTTTTTAAATGGCACCCAGAATTATGTTGCACGAAGCACAATTTCACATCATTCTGGGTTCATTTGTGTGAAAACAAGGTCCAATCAGGCTGAAACGTTACAGGAAGGTAGAATCTATTGAGTTGTAAGTGATCTGAACGTTTCATGATGATAGCACTTTCCTAAGGGGGTCAAACCATGTCCCAAAGGTCACAGGATCTGGTGTCAATTTAGAGAAGTAGTCCAGTTACACATTTGTGGGCTTATAACTTGGCTTCTGAATGTCCTAGAGAGGTTAGGTTTGTTTTAGTGTACTCCAATCAACAGCCCCTACAACCACAAAAAGGAATGGAGTCATTAGCACTTATGGTTTGTAAATGGCACCCAGAATTATGTTGCACGAAGCACAATTTCACATCATTCTGGGTCCATTTGTGTGAAAACAAGGTCCAATCAGGCTGAAACGCTACAAGAAGGTAGAATCTATTGAGTTGTAAGTGATCTGAACGTTTCAAGATGATCGCACATTCCTATAGGGGGTAAAACCATTTCCCAAAGGTCACCGGGCCTGGAGTCACTTTAAAGAAGTAGTCCAGTTACACCTTTGTGGGCTTATAACTTGGCTTCTGAATGTCCTAGAGAGGTTAGGTTTGTTTTAGTGTACTCCAATCAACAGCCCCTACAACCTCAAAAAGGAATGGAGTCATTAGCACTTATGGTTTGTAAATGGCACCCAGAATTATGTTGCACGAAGCACAATTTCACATCATTCTAGGTTCATTTGTGTGAAAACAAGGTCCAATCAGGCTGAAACGTTACAGGAAGGTAGAATCTACTGAGTTGTAAGTGATCTGAACGTTTCATGATGATAGCACTTTCCTAAGGGGGTCAAACCATGTCCCAAAGGTCACCGGATCTGGTGTCAATTTAAAGAAGTAGTCCAGTTACACATTTGTGGGCTTATAACTTGGCTTCTGAATGTCCTAGAGAGATCAGGTTTGTTTTAGTGTACTCCAATCAACAGCCCCTACAACCACAAAAAGGAATGGAGTCATTAGCCCTTATGGTTTTTAAATGGCACCCAGAATTATGTTGCACGAAGCACAATTTCACATCATTCTGGGTTCATTTGTGTGAAAACAAGGTCCAATCAGGCTGAAACGCTACAAGAAGGTAGAATCTATTGAGCTGTAAGTGATCTGAACGTTTCAAGATGATCGCACATTCCTATAGGTGGTAAAACCATGTCCCAAAGGTCACCGGGCCTGGTGTGACTTTAAAGAAGTAGTCCAGTTACACCTTTGTGGGCTTATAACTTGGCTTCTGAATGTCCTAGAGAGGTTAGGTTTGTTTTAGTGTACTCCAATCAACAGCCCCTACAACCACAAAAAGGAATGGAGTCATTAGCTTTTTTGGTTTGTAAATGGCACCCAGAATTATGTTGCACGAAGCACAATTTCACTTCATTCTGGGTCCATTTGTGTGAAAACAAGGTCCAGTCAGGCTGAAACGTTACAGGAAGGTAGAATCTATTGAGTTGTAAGTGATCTGAACGTTTCATGATGATAGCACTTTCCTAAGGGGGTCAAACCATGTCCCAAAGGTCACCGGATCTGGTGTCAATTTAAAGAAGTAGTCCAGTTACACATTTGTGGGCTTATAACTTGGCTTCTGAATGTCCTAGAGAGATCAGGTTTGTTTTAGTGTACTCCAATCAACAGCACCTACAACCACAAAAAGGAATGGAGTCATTAGCACTTATGGTTTTTAAATGGCACCCAGAATTATGTTGCACGAAGCACAATTTCACATCATTCTGGGTTCATTTGTGTGAAAACAAGGTCCAATCAGGCTGAAACGTTACAGGAAGGTAGAATCTATTGAGTTGTAAGTGATCTGAACGTTTCATGATGATAGCACTTTCCTAAGGGGGTAAAACCATGTCCCAAAGGTCACCGGATCTGGTGTCAATTTAAAGAAGTAGTCCAGTTACACATTTGTGGGCTTATAAATTGGCTTCTGAATGTCCTAGAGAGATCAGGTTTGTTTTAATGTACTCCAATCAACGGCCCCTACAACCACAAAAAGGAATGGAGTCATTAGCACTTATGGTTTGTAAATGGCACCCAGAATTATGTTGCACGAAGCACAATTTCACATCATTCTGGGTCCATTTCTGTGAAAACAAGGTCCAATCAGGCTGAAACGCTACAAGAAGGTAGAATCTATTGAGTTGTAAGTGATCTGAACGTTTCAAGATGATCGCATATTCCTATAGGGGGTAAAACCATGTCCCAAAGGTCACCGGGCCTGGTGTCACTTTAAAGTTGTAGTCCAGTTACACCTTTGTGGGCTTATAACTTGGCTTCTAAATGTCCTAGAGAGGTAAGGTTTGTTTTAGTGTACTCCAATCAAAAGCCCCTACAACCACAAAAAGGAATGGAGTCATTAGCACTTATGGTTTGTAAATGGCACCCAGAATTATTTTGCACGAAGCACAATTTCACATCATTCTGGGTTCATTTGTGTGAAAACAAGGTCCAATCAGGCTGAAACGTTACAGGAAGGTAGAATCTATTGAGTTGTAAGTGATCTGAACGTTTCATGATGATAGCACTTTCCTAAGGGGGTCAAACCATGTCCCAAAGGTCACCGGATCTGGTGTCAATTTAAAGAAGTAGTCCAGTTACACATTTGTGGGCTTACAACGTGGCTTCTGAATGTCCTAGAGAGATCAGGTTTGTTTTAATATACTCCAATCAACAGCCCCTACAACCACAGAAACGAATGGAGTCATTAGCACTTATGGTTTTTAAATGGCACCCAGAATTATGTTGCACGAAGCACAATTTCACATCATTCTGAGTTCATTTGTGTGAAAACAAGGTCCAATCAGGCTGAAACGTTACAGGAAGGTAGAATCTATTGAGTTGTAAGTGATCTGAACGTTTCATGATGATAGCACTTTCCTAAGGGGGTCAAACCATGTCTCTAGGACATTCAGAAGCCAAGTTATAAGCCCTCAAAGGTGTAACTGGACTACTTCTTTAAATTGACACCAGGCCCGGTGACCTTTGGGACATGTTTTGACCCCCTATTGGAATGTGCGATCATCATGAAACGTTCAGATCACTTACAACTCAATAGATTCTACCTTCTTGTAACGTTTCAGCCTGATTGGACCTTGTTTTCACACAAATGGACCCAGAATGATGGGAAATTGTGCTTCGTGCAACATAATTCTGGGTGCCATTTACAAACCATGAGTGCTAATGACTCCATTCCTTTTTGTGGTTGTAGGGGCTGTTGGTTGGAGTACATTAAAACAAACCTGATCTCTCTAGGACATTCAGAAGCCAAGTTATAAGCCCACAAATGTGTAACTGGACTACTTCTTTAAACTGACACCAGATCCGGTGACCTTTGGGACATGGTTTGACCCCCTTAGGAAAGTGCTATCATCATGAAACGTTCAGATCACTTACAACTCAATAGATTCTACCTTCCTGTAACGTTTCAGCCTGATTGGACCTTGTTTTCACACAAATGAACCCAGAATGATGTGAAATTGTGCTTAGTGCAGCATAATTCTGGGTGCCATTTAAAAACCATAAGTGCTAATGACTCCATTCCTTTTTGAGGTTGTAGGGGATGTTGATTGGAGTACACTAAAACAAACCTGATCTCTCTAGGATATTCAGAAGCCAAGTTATAAGCCCACAAAGGTGTAACTGGACTACTTCTTTAAATTGACACCAGATCCGGTGACCTTTGGGACATGGTTTGACCCCCTTAGGAAAGTGCTATCATCATGAAACGTTCAGATCACTTACAACTCAATAGATTCTACCTTCTTGTAGCGTTTCAGCCTGATTGGACCTTGTTTTCACACAAATGAACACAGAATGATGTGAAATTGTGCTTCGTGCAACACAATTCCTTTTGGGCTGATTTTACAACATTCAAAAGTAGCCCAAAATGAATGCTTCATTAATTGAAGAATTCAGTTTGGGTTACTTTAGAAGAAGACCCAAATTGGAGGCCTCCATTTTGGGTTACTTTTGAAGAAGCCCCAAAATGGAGGCCTCCATTTCCTCCATTTTGTGTTACTTTAGAAGAAAACCCAAATTGGAGACCTCCATTTTGGGTTACTTTTGAAGAAGCCCCAAAATGGAGGCCTCCATTTCCTCCATTTTGGGTTACTTTAGAAGAAGACCCAAATTGGAGGCCTCCATTTTGGGTTACTTTTGAAGAAGCCCCAAAATGGAGGCCTCCATTTCCTCCATTTTGGGTTACTTTAGAAGAAGACCCAAATTGGATGCCTCCATTTTGGGTTACTTTTGAAGAAGCCCCAAAATGGAGGCCTCCATTTCCTCCATTTTGGGTTACTTTAGAAGAAGACCCAAATTGGAGGCCTCCATTTTGGTTTACTTTTGAAGAAGCCCCAAAATGAAGGCCTCCACTTCCTCCATTTTGGGTTACTTTAGAAGAAGACCCAAATTGGAGGCCTCCATTTTGGGTTACTTTTGAAGAAGCACCAAAATGGAGGACTACATTTCGGGCTTCTTTTGCATGTAGTTGAAAGTATCCCAAATTGAAGGCTTCCTTAATTGAAAAATTCAGTTTGGGTTACTTTAGAAGATGACCCAAAATGGAGGCCTCCATCTTGGGTTACTTTTGAAGAAGCCCCAAAATGGAGGCCTCCATTTCCTCCATTTTGGGTTACTTTAGAAGAAGACCCAAATTGGAGGCCTCCATTTTGGGTTACTTTTGAAGAAGCACCAAAATTGAGTCTCCATTTCAGGTCTGGTGACCTTTGTGACTTCATTTGACCCTGTTAGGGTAACGTTCAGATCACTTACAACTCCATAGACTATACGTTCATGTGATGTTTCAGCCTTATTGGACCTTGTTTTCGCACAAATGGACCCAGAAATATGTGAAATTGTTCTTTGTGCAACATAATTCCTGGTGCCATTTAAAGACCATAAGTGCTTATTACTCCATTCCTTTTTGTGGTAGTAGGGGCTGTTAATTGGAGCATTTTAAAACCAACATGACCTCTCTAGGATATTCAGAAGCCAAGTTATAAGCCCTCAAAGGTGTGTTACGAACCACACCTTTAAAGAAGAAGTGATCCAATGACCTTTGTGACAACATTTGACACCCTAAGGAATGTGCTATCATCATGAAACACATGATTCATTTACAACTCAATAGATTGTACCTTCCTGTGATGTTTCAGCCTGATTGAAGCTTTTTTCAGAGAACTGGACCCATAATAATGTGAACTTGTGCTTGGTGCAACATAGGTCTGGGTGCCATTTAAAAACTGTACATCCTATCCACTCCATTCATTCTGTTCTAGATACAGACCATTCATTGGAGTATTTTAAAACCAGCCTGACCTCTCTAGGATATTCAGAAGCCAAGTTATAAGCCCACAAAGGTGTAACCAGACACCTGACTATATCTGCTTGGACAAGCGTCCCGTAAGGGCGCTCGAAAAGGTCCGACGGCATCGATTTCGACGTGCGTCGATGAGATGGTAGCCGGGATGCACCACCCCAAATTTCGTGCGGCTACGCCAAACCGAATTCAAAAGGCGGCCCAAAAGTGTGAAAATTTAGCTCAGGCTTCATTTGCGGCCTTCTGCCACTTGAGCCCCTTTTTGGCTGCCGTTCGGCCCACGTTGGTCCGAGGCGCACGAATTTTTTTTGGTGCATCCCAGCACTGGTCCGAACCACAGATTTCGAAATCGTGCCGGTCGCATCGTGTTAAGCATCCGTTTGGGGCCTGAGGGCGGTTTTCCCTCCATTTTGCCATGTGCTCGGCAAATTGGCATTTCTCAACCGATTTTCACCAAACAAACATCGATTTGGCATGCCGCCGTCACCCCGATCTAGCCCAGGCAGTTTGGTAGCCGTAGCTCGTTGTTCCGGTGCTGTTCTGGGTCAGAGGTCAGAGAAAATGATGGATTTGGGCTGTTTTGGGGCTGAAAAACAGGGTTCTCCTCAACCTAGAGACTTGAAACTGAGAATGTTTCTTTAAATAGCTGACAGCTACAACATATGCAGTTTTCAAGTTGCTGGCTTATTCAGAAGGGTCAAGGTTCACAGCCTCTTGGTACAAGCAGAGAAAATGATGGATTTGGGCTGTTTTGGAGCTGAAAAACAGGGTTCTGCTCAACCTAGAGAGTTGACACTTGCACATTTCCTTTAGATAGCTGACAGCTACCACATACGTCGAGCTCGTGCCGGTCGCAACGTGCTAAGCGTCCGTTTGGGGCCTGAGGGCAGTTTTCCCTCCATTTTGCCATGTGCTCGGCAAAGTGGCGTTTCTCAACCGATTTTCACCAAACAAACGTCGATTTGGCATGCCGCCGTCACCCCGAGCTAGCCCAGGCAGTTTGGTAGCCGTAGCTCTTTGTTTCGGTGCTTTTCCGAACCCCAGGTCGCCAGAGGTCACGCTCTTTTTGGCCACAGCTCCTCAAGGGAACGCCCGATCCGTCCCGTTTTTGGAGAGGTGGTCCCCGTGGTGCCAAGCAATCATAATCCGCTGTCAAAATTGAAAAAAAAAAAAAAGTTGTGTCTGAGTTTGGCCAAAAAATGCCCTCTTAGACCCATCGCCTCAAAGAGGACTTGTGTTTTTCTGGTAGAAAGTGGAAAGAAAAAGTTCTGCTGGCGCCAGCGATGCCATCTTCGGATATGTTGTTTGGGGGCCAAGCACGAGTCCATCCGAGGTGGTTTGGTGGCAAAATATTTTGTGGTTCCGGAGATATAGCCCCCCAAAGTGCGCGATTTTTGCAAGTTTACAATGGCGCAATTCTAGCGCCGTGAGGGCTATCGAAAAGATGAGTAGATTTTTGCGCTCGTACCGGACTTCCGAACCAGAGAGTGGAAACAATTTTCGACTGCACCCCTAGTGGCCGAACTTGGTCAGTGAGCAACGTAGCGTGACGCGACTAAAATATTATGATTCGGCATGTCCTTCTTTACAACATATGTGAATTTCATGTCCCTACGTGGAATTTAACTATTTTTAATGAATTAAAAGAGACCGGCAAAACCCTAGGCCCGAAACCACGATTTTTAGACCCTTTTTGGCTGCCGTTCGGCCATCGTTGATCCGAGGCGCCCGAAAACTCTTCTGGTGCATCCCAGCACTGGCCCAAAACACATATGTCGAGTTCGTGCCGGTCGCATCGTGTTAAGCGTCCGTTTGGAGCCGTACGGCACTTTTCCCGCCTTTTCTGCCATGTGCTCGGCAAAGTGGCATTTCTCAACCGATTTTCACCAAACAAACGTCGATTTGGCATGCCGCCGTCACCCAGAGCTAGCTCAGGCAGTTTGGTAGCCGTAGCTTGTTGTTCTGGTGCTGTTCTGGGTCAGAGGTCAGAAAAAAGATGGATTTCAGCTAAAAACGGGGTTCTCTTCAACCTCCAGACTTGACACTGATACTGTGTGCTCCTTGACCTCACAGGTCCATCATGTGTTAATTTCAGACAGATTGGAGCTTGTATCACAGGTTTTTCAACCAGAAATATGTGAAATTGTGCTTGGTGCGACATATTTCTGGGTGCCATTTAAAAACCATAAGTGCTGACGACTCCATTCCTTCTGCTGGTGATAGGGGCTGTTAATTGGAGTCATTTAAACCCAACCTGACCTCTCTAGGACATTCAGAAGCCAAGTTCTGAGCCTCCAAAGGTGTATCCGGACATTTGTCTTTAAGGCAGAAGTGATCCGGTGACCTTTGGGACATCATCTGACCCCCTTAGGAATGTGCTATCATCATGAAATGTACAGATAACTTACAACTCAATAGATTCTACCTTCCTGTTGTGTTTCAGCCAGATTGGACCTTGTTTTCACACAAAAGGAACCAACATTATGTGAAAATGTGCTTTGTGCGACATATTTCAGGGTGCTGTTTAAAAACCGTACGTGCTAATGACTCCATTCCTTCTGGTGGTGATAGGGGCTGTTAATTGGAGTCATTTAAACCCAACCTGACCTCTCTAGGACATTCAGAAGCCAAGTTATGAGCCTCCAAAGGTGTATCCGGACATTTTTCTTTAAGGCAGAAGTGATCCGGTGACCTTTGTGACATCATCTGACCCCCTTAGGAATGTGCTGTCATCATGAAACGTGCAGATCACTTACAACTCAATAGATTCTACCTTCCTGTGGTGTTTCAGCCAGATTGGACCTTGTTTGAGGGAATGTTGGTCTCTCTTCCGTTAGACCAAGCACGGGTACGGAGTAGATGGAGTTAAACACCTTTAAAGTTGACAGAACGAGGAGACAAATGATCAGAAGTCCATTCACTGTTTCACCGCTCTAGAGGGAGAGTCTCAACTGCAGCAAGTCCCGCGACCTGCTCTTGACAGCTGCTTCGGACAGACTCTCGCCGCTCCGCTGAAAACGGCTGATTTTTATTGAAGATTACAGGAATGTTACATACGCAGTTTGCCATGTACATACGTCAATGATTATGACAGGTGAAAATAACAGCCTTGTTAGCGGACAGTCTAGAACATTTATCCTTGAAAGTACCAGGAACATCGTGATACATTTATGACAGGAGAAGATACATTCACGGTGCGGAGAGGCACTGAGTGTAGATGGAATGTGCACACTCCTTTCTCTGGTGCAGGAAAAGATACACAGCTATTAATCTTTGTGTGGAGGCCTTGAGTATCTGAGCGAGTTTCCATAGCATAGAATAATAAAATGAGCTTTTAAAGTAAATATATATATATATATTGCCTTGTTAGGCAGGATCTAACATGTCACAAGAACTTGTAATTAGAAGATGAGCAGAAACATCTCCCTTTTGGAGTTCCTGCAGCTGTTTTAAGAGCTTGTGCAGGACAGTATAACATGATCCCATAAAAAGAGTAGCATGTAAGAATGAATAATAAAAGAGCTTATATGAGAGTTACATATATTTTCAATCCCCCTTTTGAACTCTTTTAAGAGTTCAACAAAGATGTAGGAAATCAAAACAGTAACAACTCCAAATTCCATCAAAAAGAATATAATAAGCAGAGTTTTAAAACACCAATACAAACAATCAATCAGATTACATTTTCTCATATCTCTAGCAGTAAACTAATACAAAAAACATGATTATACTTTCAACTGAACATGTCACAACATGTATGGATCGCATGCAACTCCATATGAGGGCGAAAAACCCTAATTATCATATGTTTATAGGGAAAATTCCCCCATGTCCCCCCTTTTGTCATATCTCAATTTTGGGGCGAACGCCTGTTGGCATAGAGTGTGCATGCCTAGGACATCAATGATCAAAAGAAACAAATACAATAAAAACAAAAAACTCATAGAAATAAACAATTTAAGGGATTGTTACAGAAATCACTCAATATTCTCACACTCTAACAACATCTTCTTCATCATGAGAGTCATCACTTTCATCAGAGGGTTCCCCTCCCAAATAGATGTTAGGATTGGCTAGTAACAAGGGCATCTGTATAATTGGGTCAGCAGGTGGAGGAGAGATGGCAATGGTAATCAATCTCTGGACTAGTTGCCTAAGACAGGGGATACAGCAACAACCGCAAGTAACAAGAATGGCAGCGAAGACAGACATGGACACCAGGACGGAGGAAACGAGCGATTTATATTTACCAAATACATCAAGCCAAGAGTCCCACATGGAGGTGTCTACACCAGAGTGGGATTTCATTTTTTCTGTCAAAGAGCGGAGGCCGTCTAAGGCCTTAGTTAAGCTACCGTCTGAGGCCGTATTGTTGGGTATAAAAACACAGCAATCGTGGGAAAACATGGCACACACGCCCCCTTTTTCAGCTAACAGCATGTCTACAGCAATTCTGTTTTGGAACGCCATCAAGGAAGTAGCCGATAGTTGTTGGTGAACTGCCTCAAGTGCAGTACGAGTGTAGTTACTTAAGAGTTGAACATTGAAATGGATGTAGTTAATGCGATCAACATTTTTATTGGGAGTTATCCAGACAAAAATAGATTCCCATCCGGCGGCTATTTGGTCAACTAATTTGTATTCGTCGGGAACGCCTCTGGGGACACCAATGGCATCTATATAAGTGGGATTGTGAAATGCAGGTAAAGCTGGTACAGATCGCTTTCGTCGGGTGTTAGAATGAGAGCTGGAAATAGGGGTATCACGAAGTGTTACGGGAGTTACAGTGACAGGTAACAGTAAAGTAATAAGGGCACACAAACCTGAAGATTTCCTGGGAAAACCATTATAGAGTTGTGGAGCACCACACCACCACCATAGATTGGCACGCTTTTTGGGTTTGAATTGTGATGAAACTGACACGGTTGTATTAACGCACCAATTTGTGGTGACATTCCCCAGAAAAGGACCTCCTCGTCCAATTAGATGAATACAAGTGAAGTTATTAGGGGCCACAGTGTTTGAAAAGAAGGGCGTACCAATGTCATCACCTGGTTTTTGCTTAGGAAAGATTTGTCCAAACTTAGTACAATTAGAATTTAGGGAAGTCCCGTTCATCAAATGGAGGAAACATTTTGGAGGGATCGGAGGTGGTACAATACGGAGCGTAGGACGAGCTGAAAGGCAAACAAGACAATCTTGATCTGAAGCATTGGCAGCTTGTTCTGCCAGGAGTAACCAATTGTTAGTGCTGGCAGAAATGCCTGTAACCGTCTGAAATGTCTCATCAACAGAAGGGCTTTTAGTGTCAATAGTTATCGCTGGTGAGGGTTTATTTACTTTATCCATGTCAGTTAACACAGGAGTGGGGTGAGATCTACTTAGTCCGACAATATCAAAGACCGTAGAGGTAGGTGAAGTGATATTACGGACACAAAGGTGCACTGTCCAGTAGTACTTTCCACTAATCCAGGGAGCAAGTACAAATAGGGTACATCCGAGAGAGTTTATTGGGCTAATTATGAAAGTCAAAGGGCCTGTTTTGGATCCGCCTTGTTTTATCAATTTGATACGCCAAGTTGTAGCTACTCCTTTGGAGTAGGATGACCAATCATCGCCTGTTTCAGCAACAAGACTGCTCCACTTCCATTGAGAATAAGATCCCCACGTTAAGTACCAAACATGCTCTTTCAAATCAGATGGCGTGTAACGACCATGGGCAGGGTTCGAGGGCAAAACATCGTAGGGGAGTGTAACCGTGGTGGCTGTGGATAATGGAATACACAGAGTGATTGCTTGGGTTAAATAGAGAAAATCAGAGTTACAAGGAGGTGAGGGGGATGGGAGAGGTAGGGATCGCTTGTGCCGGTCAATAGGTGGGCGATGGGCTGCTGGTGTTAGCGGGGTATTCTTAGTGGATGTAGGGGGTGAGGGTGGCAAAGGGAAGTCATTACAGAGGAACAAAATAGCCAATGGGATACATAGCAGGATAACAGTGAGAAGTAGGATCAGGAGACGCTGCCTGCACGTGAGAATGGGAGGGAATGGCCAAGACATAATTAAGCTTATACCGGTGTTAATTTAAGAAATTGTATGGGTTATAGCTGCTGTAATCAGTACCAGAGAACGCGCTATAAGCTAAAATTGCTATTGTTAACAAATCTTCTAAATTAGAGAAATCGCGAAAGTATCTGTCGTTCCTAAACCCCAACCTGCTGTCCCTGTATGCCAACCGGTTCAGCTTACTTGGATACCAGACTATTGTAAAGGATTCTTGTTGAATTACGTTACCCTCAGAATCTTCTTCTGGCCAGGACAAATGAGTAATCAGAATGTACATAAAGGTTGTAGAAATGCAATGAGCACAAACATATATCTAATACTAAACAGGTAAATGAATAATAATATAAAATGAGTAGAGGGTGTAAATGAGGGTGTGAAATAGAACCCTGATAAAATAAATGGAGGGTGTTAAATATAACCCTTGTAAAATAAATGAGGGTGTTAAATAGAACCCTTGTAGAATGTTCATAGGGTGGTTACTTCTTCCCCCTGTTGAGGTCCCTTCACTGGCTCCAGGCAGCTGCAGGGGGCGATGGTATCAGGATTCTCGTCCTGCAGGATGTGTTGGTAGCTTGGCACGCTACCTCGTCCCGCAGAATTGGTAGCTTGGCACGCTACTGTAGCCAGCTACTTCTCTTCCTGGTTTTTAAGTCCCTTGTTGTGTTTGTGTTTGTGTTTGTTTTTTTTTTTTTTTTTTTTCGGTCAGGCAGAAGTCAGCTGCTTCTCGTCCTGGTCCTTGGGTATTTTTCTGGTCAGGCAGATGTCGGCTGCTTCTCTTCCAGGTTAGGCTCCTCCCTCTGGGACAGGTTCTCTCGGACCTCGGTCAGGGTGCGGTGTGGCTCCTCCGCAGCAGCACACTGGGTCCAATGGTACCAGGAGTCTCCTTTGCCGTCCAGCCGGACAGCGTGTGACGTCCTCTCCGTGATCCTGTAGGGCCCGGTCCACCTCGGTTCCGTCCACTTCCTTTTGGTGACCTTCAGCAGGACCCAGTCTGTCCCAGGTTGTGGAGATGGGGCTTCTGTGGTGGTACGATCAGCCTTAACCTGTAATGAGAACTGAGAGACAAGACTATGCAACAGGTTATAATATGACCTTGAGTCGAGGGAGTCAGTCAGGTCAGCAGTCAGAGGTAGTTTTGTGGCGGGTCCTGGAAACGGCCGTCCAGTCTGTAGTTCAAAGGGAGTAAACCTTGTGGTTTTGTTAACTGAGCTCCGTGTGGACATCAGAGCAAGGGGCAAAGCATCTAACCAAGTTAATTTGGTCTGTGCACAGATTTTAGCCAATTTGACCTTTAGCGTTTGATTCATCCTTTCCACTTTTCCCTGGGACTGAGGATGATACACTGAACCAAACTTGTGTTTCAGTCCCAGCATGGTTTCAACCTCTTGTAGATCTTTGTTCTTAAAATGTGTCCCATTGTCCGATCTGATTTTTTCCGGGAACCCGTGTTGGGGAATGTAATGATTGATCAGACATTTGATGACTGTTTTGCTGTCTTCTTTTTTCGCAGGCCAAGCCTCCGGCCATCCAGTGTAGGCATCTACACACACTAGGAGATACCTGTAGCCTTTTACCCTTTCAATCATGTCCGTGAAATCTATGATTATCTCCTTTCCAGGGCATGTCGGTATTGGAAATTGACCTTGGATTGGTTTCAGGGTAGGTCTAATGCCAAACTGAGTGCACTCTGTACAAGTTTTAACCAAATACCTGGCCATGTCTGTTAGGTATGGATGCCACCAGGGGGACAAATTTCTCATCATCTGTGCTACACCAACATGTCCAACACCATGTGCTTCTTCCATTGCAGTTTGCCTGATGCCAGGTGGCAGTATGGGTCTACCATCTGGACTTCTCCAAACATCTGTGTTAGTGGCACCTCTTGCCAACCATAAAGTTTTTTCCTGTGTTGAAGCCTGATCTTGCATGTCTTTCAGTGTTTCTTTTGTGATGGATATTCTAGGATCAATGCTTTTTTCAACAGTTGCTGTTTCAACCACCAGGTTATATACAGGAAGATATTCAGCTGTTATCTTGGCAGCTCTATCTGCCTCCTGATTTCCCTTAGATACAAAGTCAGAGCCCTGACTATGTCCTTTGCATTTTATCACTGCCACTTCTGCTGGAAGGAATAAAGCTTCTGCTAGTTCCCTCATCTCAGACTCATGTCTTATGGGTTTCACCCCAGCAGTCACAAAGCCAGCTCTCAACCACTGTTTCAATTCAACATGCACGGCTCCTACAGCATAAGCTGAGTCACTGTAAATATTTACTCTTTTCCCTGTGCTCATTTTGAGAGCGGCAATAATAGCTAACACTTCTGCTCTCTGTGCTGACTGTTGTCCTTTCAGCTTTTCTGCTCCTGCAGTGAACCACTCGCCTGTAGGGAGTTGCTCTACTACTGCCCATGCAGCTTTTAATCCATCATTGTCATCTCTGTAGCAACAGCCATCTGTGAACCAATTCTTATCAGGATTTTCTAGTGGGGTTGCACTTAAATCTGGTCTGACTTTTTCTTCTATTGCTGTTCTTTGTTCGCACGAATGAGGCTCCCCATTACCCATGTGGTCTGCCATGTTTATCCCTTCATGTGTGTAGGTGATGTGTGGGGCCTCTAGGATCTTACTGATTTTTCTTTGTCTTAGTGGGGTCATGGTGAAAGCTTGTGATGTAATGTAAGCCACTACACTGTGTGTTGTTAGTACTTTCAGAGGATAGCCCATTACAATATGTGCTGTTTTTTGTAAAATTTTAGCAAGACCTGCTACATGCTGTGTGCAAGGTGGGTGTCTTTTTTCCATGTTATCTAACATGACACTTATGTACATCAAGACTTGTCTCTGACCTCCCCCTTTTTTCTGGAACAGAACTCCATTCACATGAGTTTCTGATCCAGAAACATCAAGAAAAAACGTAGAGTTGTAGTCTGCAGTAGCTAAATCACTAGCGGTTGAGAGTTGTTGTTTTAGTTTTATGAAAGCTTCTTCTGCTGGAATAGTCCAGTTCAGGCGAGCTGTGAGTTGACGCATCCCAAAAGGTGCTATGAGAGCACGTAGTGGGGCAGTAAGACCAACATAGTCAGGGATGAAGTGCCTACTGTAGCCTGTCAGGCCTAGGAAAGATAACATGTCTTTGACTGTTTCAGGTTTAGAGTGATGGAGAATGGAGTTTCTGTGATCTGGTGACAATGACACACCAACTTGTGAAACCATCCTGCCTAGAAATGACACTTGTTTCCTGGCTATCTGAAGTTTGGACCGACTGACCTTAAATCCAAGCTTGGCCAAATGAGACAATAGAGTCTGAGTAGCTTGCAGACAGGAGCCTGCAGAGGGCGCTGACAAGAGCAAATCATCAACATACTGCACCAAAACACAGTCATCAGGCAGGGGGCATGTGTCTAGGAGCTGTCGCAAGCATTGGTTGAACAAACCAGGTGACAGGGTGAACCCTTGTGCCAAACGCGTGTATCTGAACTGCTGCCCTCTGAATGTGAAAGAGAAAATGTCCCTCAGAGACTCATGAAGTGGAAGACAAAAGAATGCATTTGCCAAATCTATGCAGGTAAACCATGCATGTGAAGGTGGTATGTTTGTCAGAGCCACATATGGGTTAGGGACGGGAAGTGAATCTGTGTTAAGTAGGGCGTTTATACGACGCAGGTCATGAACCATTCGATATTTACCAGTATTTTTCTTTTCTACAGGTAAAATCGGGGTGTTCCATTCTGACATGGATGGCTCCAACACCCCTGCCTGCAACAGGCCATTGATGGTGTCTGCTATCCCCTCTTCAGCATACGGTTTGTGTGGGTATTGTGGAACCCACAGAGGAGCATGATCTTTTAGGTGAAAGGTCACAGGTGGGATGGACACCAACCCAACATCAGTGGGACCTGTTGACCACAGGGAGGTGGGAAGCAAGTCTAACATTATCAGAGCATCAGGGTGATCGGTTCGTTCACGGCCATGAGATCTGCTAATTGTTTCCTGTTGTAAATGTGTGGAATTACTACAAGCCGCAGTAATTTTAAATGTCTGAGTTGATTCTGAATATGACACTTGTGGAAGCGGAGTTGAACGCCAATCAGTGGTTGCTAGGGAACGTTTAACCATTCCTCCTAGTTCCTTTGCCTGATGGGCTGGATGTAAAGCAAGAGAGACATGAGGGACTGCCTCATCTCCCATCATGTACCATGCCAATTGTTCCTGGGTTAGGTTGGCTGCAGCAGCCACACCTTCTGGTGCAGCATAAATATCTGTTGTTTGTACACACCATTGCTGTCCCTCTAAATGATTTTGGAAGGCCTCTTTGTACCAAACTGAATCATGTCTGTCATAGAATAATGTTAGGTGAGGAGGGTCAGGGGGAGAAACATAAGGATGGACCTGAGTCAGCCAGGGTTTCCACTGCTGGTACAGAGTCATTAAGCCAGGAGTGTCCTTGGTTTCAGTGTCCAACAGAGCCCAATAAATCTCAGCACAGTCTGATATGTCAGGCAGTTTTTGGGCCAAGTACATGCCATCACTGGCTTCTCCGGTGCAGGGCAAAATA
This sequence comes from Nothobranchius furzeri, assembly GCF_043380555.1. NCBI lineage: Eukaryota > Metazoa > Chordata > Actinopteri > Cyprinodontiformes > Nothobranchiidae > Nothobranchius > Nothobranchius furzeri. The sequence goes on from NW_027223041.1 coordinate 495,657, forward strand.
GTCCCTTCTGGCAGAGTGACAGTAAGTCACGTAGGATCACACAAAATGGTGGCTCCTAATTTGATGAGGAGGTCTCTTCCTAGTAAGTTGACTGGAACTGTTGGTGAACAGACGAAGCTGTGCAGTACTGTCTGGTTTCCCACCGTAGTTAGGAGTGGCAGGGAGAAAGGCAGAGTTTGTTGTTCCCCAGAGAAGCCCGTAACTGAGATAGTGCGCGTAGATGTCTTAGAGGGCGGTACAGTTTGCATGGTGGAGCAGGTGGCACCAGTGTCAACCAGAAATGGCTGATGTTGTCCATCTACAGTTATTGACAGCAGGGGGTCTGCCGTGGCTCCCTGACCGTCGGAGTTTCTCTGTGGGGCGTCCTATTGTCTTGGACCACCCTCCCACTGTTCCCAGCCCATCATTGGCATCTGGGTGTGGGGTCCGGTAGGCCCTCCTTGTCCTGAAAAGGTGCCTCTGCCTCGACCTTCCTTCTGTGGGCTGTATGGCAAGGGGCAGTTCCTGTACCAATGTCCAGGTTGACCACAGTTAAAGCAAATGTCTTGTGCACGTGGTCCCCCTTTGCTGCCTACTGGCCTCCACTGTCCCCTTCCCCTGAAACCGCCTCTGGTTCGACCAGCAAAAGGTGGTCGCTGGGGAGCATATGGGTTGGGTGTGTTTACATATGGGCCTGAATATTGTGGCTGTTGCTGTGGCTGCCCTGAATATGGTGGCTGCGGCTGCCAAGCTATAGGTGAAACCTGATCAGGAAGTGTCTGCTGTGGTGGGGGTGTGGCTGTGGACGCAACCATTTGTTTCTTAACCTTGTCCCCCTTTTCACCTAAAGTCTTTTTTGCAGCTTGTAATTGGACCCTGAGCAATTGTTTTTGTAAATCTTCTAAGTTATCAGAGTCTTTTTCTTCCTTTACCTGCATTTTATTAAGGTTAAAAATAAGATGTTTTTTCCATTTGCTAAAATCACAATCCTGCAAATCAGGGTTATCTTCCATCTTCTGAGTCACCGAATCAGGGACTCCTTTCAGGACTGCATTTTTAAACCACATGCTGCTCGTGCCCCGTTTGGATGGGTGTTGGCCAGTTTGGGCCACCCAGGTGTCAATGGCTTGGTTCAGGTAAATTGAAGGGTTTTGTTTAGCATCCCATTTAAATTTGCACATTGAGCTGCTATCTTTCAGCGGAAACATCTTTCTGACAGCTGGGCCTAATTGGGCTATCACTCTACCGAGTGGTACAGAATTAGGATCACGAGTTGTGCCAGCATCCTTTTCTAAGGCCTCTGCCTGTGAGCGTGACGTGCATCTAGTGATTGCCGCTCTGAAGTCTCCCAATGCAAGATCCTGTCCAGCAGTGAGGGTGTCAAAGTCTGAAAGCCAAGTGTTTCCACCCTCCTGTATGTCTGGTAATTTATCTATTAAAGCCTGTATGTCACCAAGGGAATACGGCTGATAGACTTTCTGGGCGTTGGGTTTATTCTGCACCAGGGGTAATTGGTAAGTGGGTGGTCCCATGGACCTAGTGTGTCTTCTCTCTGGCTCTGGGGATGGAGGGAGGGAAAGCTGATCCCCTTCTCCCCCAAACTCTTCCTTATTGGGCGGCTCTGGCCATTCTTCCTCTAGGAGAGATTTATGACTCTGACTGGCTGCTGGAGGGGGATCAGATGATTCATGTCCCACCAGAACCATTTTAACCACTACACTTTTATTAGGGTCTTCCTGCTCTTCACCTTTTAGCTGGGAGGAAGAAAAAATTGGTGTTTGCTTTTGTTCTTGTGCTATGGGCCACACTGGTGGGCAGTTTGCCCAAGGCGCTGGAGGGGGAGCATGGGAGCTCATACCCATGTTGTAATCAGGAGCAACCAGGCCCTGACTGAAGTAGGGAGTAGTGAACTGTTTCTGTGAGTTATCTATTTCCTGACGCTTAGCTCTCAGTTCGAACGGCGCAGCTGGGTTGCTCGCAGACGGAATGCTGTTTAATGTTTCATTGCTTCTCAGATAAGAATTGTGTGTCTCAGGGGCTGTTGGACTGACTTTAACGTCTGATCCTGAGGTCATAGTTACACTTGACCACTCGCTCTCATTATCAAGTGGGACTTCAGGCTGAATGTCCAAAGTACCGCTTGTGACTTTAATTAATGGATACATTCCAGCTGTCGGAGCAGTAGAAGAGTAAGGAGGTGGATGCTCCTTTTTTACGCGCTTCATATGAGGTCTGGCGGTGTTCCATAACATTATCCATTGCATGTACTTACTCACACGGGCTGCCTGCCTGTCAACCTCACTTTTTGCTTTCTTCCTCATCAACATTCCAGCTTCCCTCAGAGTCTCTTCAGCCTTCTGCCTTTTCTCTCTCGCTTCTGCAGCTTTTATTTCCCAAATCCTGCTCCAATTTCCTCTGCTGTTAACATCTGTTCCTTTTTCCTTCATCGCCTTTTCTGCTGACTTTCTCAATAAAACCTTATTTCTCGTAGCTTCAACCGGGCTGCTTGTCAAATTTATCACAGTTTCCATACAAGCTAATTGTTCTCCTAGTGTACTCAGAATGTCATCAGACCCCCATCCATCATCCTCCGTTTCACAAACATGTTCTTTTTCCATCATTCTGTTAGTATGTCGTATGTTGCTGACTTTTGGTGACAATCTGGACTGACAAGGGGTTTAGCCCATAGGGGGCTCTAACTCGTCAGTATTGATTAGTGAGACAGCGCCAATGACCTCTGTGGTATTTCCTTCTTCAACCTGTGTTTCAGGTGAGGAAATCTTGCCTAGAGCATCCACGAGGGCGCGCTGTATTTCTCTCACTTACACATACAATTTGTTAGTACAGTTCATTCATTCATTACCCATCTTTTAACTGCGGAGCGTGTGATGATTTCCGCTTATTCAACTAATCTCTATTAGTTGTGATATGAAAAAATCTATGTGCTTTTACACTTATTCTTTACTATCTGCTCTGTAAGTGCAGATGATATGTTGCTAAGCCTAAAGAGACTTATTTACTCTCATTTGGAGTTTATTCTGTCTCTTTTATTATGTAATTCAAGTTAATCAGTCAGCTCCATCTGTTTTACCGACAAAGCTGATTGAGACTTGACATTCATACAGCGTGTTTTCTAACTATAGTGTGTGTTTTGTGTCAAAAAATACAGTTTCATAACCACATTGCTCATTTCATGCAGAAACAGCCAAAAAACATTGCTCATTTACGCAGACACAGCCAAAGCACGCAGAAATAGCCAAAAGCACTGCTCTCTTCACACAGAAGCAGTCAAAACATTTATCATCTTATGCAAAAACAGTTACCTCAGAACATTTTTCTCATTTCATGCAAAAGGTCCTCGACCTTAAAATCCAGGGAGCTCTCTTTAGCCTCCCCTTCCCTTAACACAAAAACCAGGTCCTTGACCTTAAAATCCAGGGAGCTCTCTTTAGCCTCCCCTTCCCTTAACACAAAAAACCAGGTCCTTGACCTGTGGACTTTTAGGGTTCCCACACCTATGGATCCAGCCAAGCTTTATATAACCTCGTTATATATTCTATCCGCTCGTCAGCAAATAGTGTGGTCAGCCACGACCTGGAAATGGAACTTTAGGGCTCCTCAGCCCTGGGTCACCATCCCTTCATCTGTACTATTTCCTTTTCTCATTTACTCATTAAACCATTACAAAAAATCCTCATTTCATTTCACCACTAAACCATTACAAAAAAAATCTCTTATTCTCCTGCACTTGTCTCCACTTTCTTCTCCAACTATTATTTTAGGACCTCAGCTACTGTGATTCTGGACACAAATGCTTTGGATAAATCCAATGAGCAGATTTTAGGAAATAAGGCCTGCTTACCTTAGTTTTTCACCGCGGTGTTTTTGTGCCAAGATCTGTTCGCTGGGTCAGTGGGTCGAATCGTCCTCCAAAAAACTCCTTTTTCTTCAAAAAAAGAAAAAATCCTGTTCGTGACGCCAAATTTGTTGGTCTCTCTTCCGTTAGACCAAGCACGGGTACGGAGTAGATGGAGTTAAACACCTTTAAAGTTGACAGAACGAGGAGACAAATGATCAGAAGTCCATTCACTGTTTCACCGCTCTAGAGGGAGAGTCTCAACTGCAGCAAGTCCCGCGACCTGCTCTTGACAGCTGCTTCGGACAGACTCTCGCCGCTCCGCTGAAAACGGCTGATTTTTATTGAAGATTACAGGAATGTTACATACGCAGTTTGCCATGTACATACGTCAATGATTATGACAGGTGAAAATAACAGCCTTGTTAGCGGACAGTCTAGAACATTTATCCTTGAAAGTACCAGGAACATCGTGATACATTTATGACAGGAGAAGATACATTCACGGTGCGGAGAGGCACTGAGTGTAGATGGAATGTGCACACTCCTTTCTCTGGTGCAGGAAAAGATACACAGCTATTAATCTTTGTGTGGAGGCCTTGAGTATCTGAGCGAGTTTCCATAGCATAGAATAATAAAATGAGCTTTTAAAGTAAATATATATATATATATTGCCTTGTTAGGCAGGATCTAACATGTCACAAGAACTTGTAATTAGAAGATGAGCAGACACATCTCCCTTTTGGAGTTCCTGCAGCTGTTTTAAGAGCTTGTGCAGGACAGTATAACATGATCCCATAAAAAGAGTAGCATGTAAGAATGAATAATAAAAGAGCTTATATGAGAGTTACATATATTTTCAGGAACTGGAACCAAAATTATGTGAAATTGTGCTTGGTGCAACATAATTCTGTGTGTGCCATTTAAAAACTGTACATCCTATCCACTCCACTCCTTCTGTTATCGATACAGACCATTAATTGGAGTATCTTAAAACAAATTTGACCTCTCTAGGACATTCATAAGCCAAGTTATGAGCCTCCAAAGGTGTATCCGGACATTTTTCTTTAGATGACACCATGCTCGGTGACCTTTGGGCCATGGTTTGACCCCCTTAGGAAGGTGCTATCATCATGAAAAGTTCAGATAACTTACAACTCAATAGATTCTACCTTCCTGTTGTGTTTCAGCCAGATTGGACCTTGTTTTCACACAAAAGGAACCAACATTATGTGAAAATGTGCTTTGTGCGACATATTTCAGGGTGCTGTTTAAAAACCGTAAGTGCTAATAACTCCATTCCTTCTGCTGGTGATAGGGGCTGTTAATTGGAGTCATTTAAACCCAACCTGACCTCTCTAGGACATTCAGAAGCCAAGTTATGAGCCTCCAAAGGTGTATCCGGACATTTTTCTTTAAGGCAGAAGTGATCCGGTGACCTTTGTGACATCATCTGACCCCCTTAGGAATGTGCTGTCATCATGAAACGTGCAGATCACTTACAACTCAATAGATTCTACCTTCCTGTGGTGTTTCAGCCAGATTGGACCTTGTTTGAGGGAACTGGAACCAAAATTATGTGAAATTGTGCTTGGTGCAACATAATTCTGTGTGTACCATTTAAAAACTGTACATCCTATCCACTCCACTCCTTCTGTTATCGATACAGACCATTAATTGGAGTATCTTAAAACAAATTTGACCTCTCTAGGACATTCATAAGCCAAGTTATGAGCCTCCAAAGGTGTATCCGGACATTTTTCTTTAGATGACACCATGCTCGGTGACCTTTGGGCCATGGTTTGACCCCCTTAGGAAGGTGCTATCATCATGAAAAGTTCAGATAACTTACAACTCAATAGATTCTACCTTCCTGTTGTGTTTCAGCCAGATTGGACCTTGTTTTCACACAAAAGGAACCAACATTATGTGAAAATGTGCTTTGTGCGACATATTTCAGGGTGCTGTTTAAAAACCGTAAGTGCTAATGACTCCATTCCTTCTGCTGGTGATAGGGGCTGTTAATTGGAGTCATTTAAACCCAACCTGACCTCTCTAGGACATTCAGAAGCCAAGTTATGAGCCTCCAAAGGTGTATCCGGACATTTTTCTTTAAGGCAGAAGTGATCCGGTGACCTTTGTGACATCATCTGACCCCCTTAGGAATGTGCTGTCATCATGAAACGTGCAGATCACTTACAACTCAATAGATTCTACCTTCCTGTGGTGTTTCAGCCAGATTGGACCTTGTTTGAGGGAACTGGAACCAAAATTATGTGAAATTGTGCTTGGTGCAACATAATTCTGTGTGTACCATTTAAAAACTGTACATCCTATCCACTCCACTCCTTCTGTTATCGATACAGACCATTAATTGGAGTATCTTAAAACAAATTTGACCTCTCTAGGACATTCATAAGCCAAGTTATGAGCCTCCAAAGGTGTATCCGGACATTTTTCTTTAGATGACACCATGCTCGGTGACCTTTGGGCCATGGTTTGACCCCCTTAGGAAGGTGCTATCATCATGAAAAGTTCAGATATCTTACAACTCAATAGATTCTACCTTCCTGTTGTGTTTCAGCCAGATTGGACCTTGTTTTCACACAAAAGGAACCAACATTATGTGAAAATGTGCTTTGTGCGACATATTTCAGGATGCTGTTTAAAAACCGTAAGTGCTAATGACTCCATTCATTCTGCTGGTGATAGGAGCTGTTAATTGGAGTCATTTAAACCCAACCTGACCTCTCTAGGACATTCAGAAGCCAAGTTATGAGCCTCCAAAAGTGTATCCGGACATTTTTCTTTAAGGCAGAAGTGATCCGGTGACCTTTGTGACATCATCTGACCCCCTTAGGAATGTGCTGTCATCATGAAACGTGCAGATCACTTACAACTCAATAGATTCTACCTACCTGTGGTGTTTCAGCCAGATTGGACCTTGTTTGAGGGAACTGGAACCAAAATTATGTGAAATTGTGCTTGGTGCAACATAATTCTGTGTGTGCCATTTAAAAACTGTACATCCTATCCACTCCACTCCTTCTGTTATCGATACAGACAAGGGCGTCAGTTTGTTTTTAGAATTGCTGGGGACAATAACCATACACTTGATTGGGGTTTAAAAATTGCTGGGGACAATCATTAAATAGGCTAGCATATTTAAGTATTCATTAGTTTTTAATGTTTCACTCCAATTTGCACAGTAGTGTATTGACAGTTATTTAAAAACCTGTTTTGTTTTTTCAACGTCACTAAAACCCCCCATTAGCCTGTAAGCAAGGTGGAATCTTTACATCCATGCAGCTAGCCTAGCAAAAAAGATTGTGTATTATACATATATATATATATATATATATATATATATGTATATATATATATATATATATATATATATATATATATATATATATATATCCTTGTTATATTATTTGTGACTATCAAATTAGATTTTCAGAGAAAAATACTCATCTTTATCAGGCTCCACTCTCTGGTCAACTCCACGCTCCCACAACCTAGCTGTCCGTGAACTACCGGATTGATTTTTTTTAAAGTGAAGAAGGTGAAAAGTAGGTGTCCGTCAACCATGTCGAAAAGAAGGAATGCAACCGATATCAGGTGGTTTTTCGGCAAGAAAAAATGTGCTGTAAGTGCATCCCTACAAAAAAGACTAAGATATCCAGTTTTATCATTTAATATTGACTTACTTAGTAGTAGATAAAAGAGGGCAAGTTTCTCTACTGGTAACAGTTAGCTAGCAGCAATAACGGTTAAAAACCATCCAGTTTATGCTAGGTGACCAAAACTCTTTTTCCGTGACATTTTTGCTTTTTATGTGCCATTAGGGCGGGGCATCTGGGAAGATTTCATAAACTGATAAAATGTCTAGGTTTTCATCGTTTTCAGAAGACTTCATCTTACAATACATAAATACAACAGCACAGCCGTGATATACTCCCGACCTGCTCAAGTGGATGGTTCTGAACGGTTGCAGTAGCCTACTAACATCCAGGAGTTGCACCTGTTACTGAGTGGTGCTGTTTAACTAATTCCAACTAGGTCCCCATCTAGCAAATGGTCCTATTATGTTAAATGACCCATCCATAACTAAAAAGTATTAGAGGGATACATTTTTAGGTTGAAGTGTGTAGATGAATAAGTCTCAGAGTAGTTTGGGGGTGTAAAAGTGAGATTCCAACAGCATGACCCTAACCCCTTACATGACCTTAACAAGCCCTTTCATAGCCTTGCAAAACTGTGTTAACCTTAAATCAGATTTTGATGGCATTGATACTACAAAATAGCACTACATTTGTTCAGTAGGAATCAGCACCCCCTAGAGTCACATGTGTCTTAGTGCATCAGATTTTTGTCCCATATGACTGACCAATTTGTTTCAGGGTATCTTTTTTTAAACCGTTAAGTTATTTCCACAGATATTTTTTTTCCACTTTTTGACTTATTAGCCTAGCTGAAGTTATTTATATTTTCTAACCACAAAGAACCAGCACATTTTAAAGTCAAAAGCTTTCTTCAAGTAAACAACACACAAGTTCAGTGCTTCAGGAATGTGTCTCATTTTTGGATGTCAAATAATGGACACCCAAAGAACCTAAACTTTTCCAACAAAACCAAAGATAATTAAGTCAAAGTCTATGCTGCATTGCAAATTAAAAAAAAATCAAATCCCACAAGTTGTAATGTTTATTTGAATACCCTTTTTCTATCAGGAACAGCATGTGACAGAGGAAAATGAAGACACGCAGGAACAGGCAGCTGAGAATGCAGAGGTGAAATTCACATCAACAGAAAATCATATAACCTTACAGTAAATATGAAACCAACTTTGGTATACTCTTACAGCAAGTGCAATCACTGGATGAAGAAATGGAGAGTGTTGAAACAAGCTCAGATCAGATTCAGCAGGTGAGGGTTCAGGAAGCAAACATATGCAAGATTTATCCATCTGCAGGGCTTTGCATTGGTTCAACTTGTACAAAAATGTGGAAGGAAAACAGATTTGATTAAAACAACAGATCTACAACACTACAATTACTACTAAAATACAAACATAAAAGTAAGTTGTGTATATAACATCATGGCAATAGTAGACCAATTGGAGAACAGTGTAGAATCAAAACATTTCTGAGAGCTATGTATGGAAACTAATGACAACTGAATAATTACATTATAGGTCGAGCCATCAGCTACTGATCTCGGGAAGCAGGATAACCCTCCACATGCAAACCAGGAGATCCATACAGCTGAGGGTCCAAGTTCCCCATACCAACCAGCAGCACAGCTCATTGAGCCACAAACTCTGCCGAACCGCAGTCTTCACTTCCAGGAGAGCTGGTTCAAAATCTTCCCCTGGCTCCATTACAGTCCTGAAATAAAAGGAGTTTTGTGCTTCTACTGCACAACTGCTTTTAAAAAGAACATTTCAACAATGGCAAAAAAAACTGAACATACCTTTATTTCTCAGGGGTTCAGAAACTGGAAGAAGGCTAGGGAGTCATTTGACAGGCACGCTGGTAGTAGGGCACACATAATTGCTGTCAACACACACACACGCACACACACAGGTCAGTCAGAATGCAACTATGCAGCATCTCAGAAAGTGCACAAGAGAAGGCCAGGTCAGCACTGATAGAAATTGTTAGTTCAGTGAGGTACCTTGCTAAACAGGGCCTAGCTCTCAGAGGTCATGACAATGATGACGGAAACTTCAAGCAGCATCTGGATGAGAAGGCTGAGAATGACCTCAATCTGGCAAGCTGGCTGCAGAAGTATCATTCCTACACAAGTCCTGCGTGTCAAAATGAGCTGCTGATGTTAATGAGCAACAACCTTATCAGACAAATAACAACTGAAATCCATGGGTTACCTGTACTGCAGTTCTCTCTAATAATGGATGGGACCCAGGATATATCTGGCACTGAACAGGTTTCAATATGCCTCCGGTATGTTGATGATGGCCTGGAGCCTAAGGAGGAGTTTGTTGGACTGTACGAGGCTTCTTCAACAACTGGCGAACACCTTTTTAAAATTGCCTCTGATGTGCTGCTCCGTTTAGACCTCCCTTTCTCAGGTCTACGTGGACAGACCTATGATGGAGCAGCCAACATGTCGGGGCACCTGTCAGGGTTACAAGCTCAGATTAGAAGAGAGCAACCATTGGCCACCTTTGTCCACTGTGGCCCACACTGTGTGAACCTTGTCACACAGGCTGCATGTACCTCCACACCTGTGATCAGGGACGCTCTACAGTGGGTACACGAGCTGGGCTGCTTGTTCGCTCAGTCTGGCAAATGCAAAACAATATTCAAAGACATATGCATATCAAAAAAAGGCTCCTTCACTTCCATCAAGCCTCTGTGTGCCACCAGATGGACTGTGCGCATACCAGCAATCAGAGCAGTCCTGACTCAATATGAGTCCATCTTGGCTGCCCTGGAAGAGATGGCATCTACAAATCTCACCGACAGTACTGCTTCTAAAGCTAACGGCCTACTTGACAGACTGGAAAAGGGCAACACCATTCTTGGCCTTCTTCTGGGACAAGAGATCCTCATGATGTTGGAGGACCTGAACTTGAGTCTGCAGGCAAGAGGAAAAACCATCAGTGGAATGCTGAAAGCTGTTGAATACACCAGACAGGGCTTTCTCTCTTTGAGGACTAATGATAGTTTCATGAGCATCTATGGTAAAGCTGTGAAACTTGTTGCAGACTTGGACCTCCAGCCAGTACACCCACCTCATGTCCGAATGCCATCCAGAAAATATGGTGGTCCAGCAAAGCATCATACTCCTGCGACACCAGAGGAGTATTTCCGGGTCCATTTTTTCAGTGCCATTGACACAGTGATCACCCAGCTACATGATCGCTTTGACCAGCCAAGCCTGGAAAATCTGAACAAGCTGGAGGAGCTGCTGCTTACTGGAAAGACCAATGATATGGTGAGCCTGTACCCAGAACTGGACCTGCAAAAAATGCAAATTCAGTTGGCAATGTTTAAAGCAAATCATACCTACACTTCCTGTAAAGAGGCTGCCCAAATTCTTAGAGGGATGCAACCAGAGGTCAGAGGGCTCTTCTCACAAGTTGAGACTCTGGTGAGACTGCTAATTGTGGTCCCAGTCTCATCCTGTGAGGCTGAAAAGAGTTTCAGCGCTCTGCGACGGTTGAAGACCTGGCTGAGGTCAACAATGACACAGCTGAGGCTCAACAGCACTGCAGTCTGCCACGTCCACAGGGATAGACTGAAGAGGCTAGACAAAAGAGAAATAGCCACAGCTTTCATTGGTACATCTGAGAGACGGGTGTACATCTTGTAGTAGTCCAGTTACACATTTGTGGGCTTATAAATTGGCTTCTGAATGTCCTAGAGAGATCAGGTTTGTTTTAATGTACTCCAATCAACGGCCCCTACAACCACAAAAAGGAATGGAGTCATTAGCACTTATGGTTTGTAAATGGCACCCAGAATTATGTTGCACGAAGCACAATTTCACATCATTCTGGGTCCATTTCTGTGAAAACAAGGTCCAATCAGGCTGAAACGCTACAAGAAGGTAGAATCTATTGAGTTGTAAGTGATCTGAACGTTTCAAGATGATCGCACATTCCTATAGGGGGTAAAACCATGTCCCAAAGGTCACCGGGCCTGGTGTCACTTTAAAGTTGTAGTCCAGTTACACCTTTGTGGGCTTATAACTTGGCTTCTAAATGTCCTAGAGAGGTAAGGTTTGTTTTAGTGTACTCCAATCAAAAGCCCCTACAACCACAAAAAGGAATGGAGTCATTAGCACTTATGGTTTGTAAATGGCACCCAGAATTATTTTGCACGAAGCACAATTTCACATCATTCTGGGTTCATTTGTGTGAAAACAAGGTCCAATCAGGCTGAAACGTTACAGGAAGGTAGAATCTATTGAGTTGTAAGTGATCTGAACGTTTCATGATGATAGCACTTTCCTAAGGGGGTCAAACCATGTCCCAAAGGTCACCGGATCTGGTGTCAATTTAAAGAAGTAGTCCAGTTACACATTTGTGGGCTTACAACGTGGCTTCTGAATGTCCTAGAGAGATCAGGTTTGTTTTAATATACTCCAATCAACAGCCCCTACAACCACAAAAACGAATGGAGTCATTAGCACTTATGGTTTTTAAATGGCACCCAGAATTATGTTGCACGAAGCACAATTTCACATCATTCTGAGTTCATTTGTGTGAAAACAAGGTCCAATCAGGCTGAAACGTTACAGGAAGGTAGAATCTATTGAGTTGTAAGTGATCTGAACGTTTCATGATGATAGCACTTTCCTAAGGGGGTCAAACCATGTCCCAAAGGTCACCGGATCTGGTGTCAATTTAAAGAAGTAGTCCAGTTACACATTTGTGGGCTTATAATGTGGCTTCTGAATGTCCTAGAGAGATCAGGTTTGTTTTAATATACTCCAATCAACAGCCCCTACAACCACAAAAAGGAATGGAGACATTAGCACTTATGGTTTTTAAATGGCACCCAGAATTATGTTGCACGAAGCACAATTTCACATCATTCTGGGTTCATTTGTGTGAAAACAAGGTCCAGTAAGGCTGAAACTTTACAGGAAGGTAGAATCTATTGAGTTGTAAGTGATCTGAACGTTTCATGATGATAGCACTTTCCTAAGGGGGTCAAACCATGTCCCAAAGGTCACCGGATCTGGTGTCAATTTAAAGAAGTAGACCAGTTACACAACATATCAACAACATAATTCTGGGTGCCATTTACAAACCATAAGTGCTAATGACTCCATTCCTTTTTGTGGTTGTAGGGGCTGTTGATATGAGTACATTAAAACAAACCTGATCTCTCTAGGACATTCAGAAGCCAAGTTATAAGCCCACAAATGTGTAACTGGACTACTTCTTTAAATTGACACCAGATCCGGTGACCTTTGGGACATGGTTTGACCCCCTTAGGAAAGTGCTATCATCATGAAATGTTCAGATCACTTACAACTCAATAGATTCTACCTCTCTAGGACATTCAGAAGAAAAGTTATAAGCCGAAAAAGGTGTAACTGGACTACTTCTTTAAAGTGACACCAGGCCCGGTGACCTTTGGGACATGGTTTGACCCCCTATAGGAATGTGCGATCATCATGAAACGTTCAGATCACTTACAACTCAATAGATTCTACCTTCCTGTAACGTTTCAGCCTGATTGGACCTTGTTTTCACACAAATGGACCCAGAATGATGTGAAATTGTGCTTCGTGCAACATAATTCTGGGTGCCATTTACAAACCATAAGTGCTAATGACTCCCTTCCATTTTGTGGTTGTAGGGGCTGTTGATTGGAGTACACTAAAACAAACCTGATCTCTCTAGGAAATTCAGAAGCCAAGTTATAAGTTCACAAATGTGTAACTGGACTACTTCTTTAAATTGACACCAGATCCGGTGACCTTTGGGACATGGTTTGACCCCCTTAGGAAAGTGCTATCATCATGAAACGTTCAGATCACTTACAACTCAATAGATTCTAACTTCCTGTAACGTTTCAGCCTGATTGGACCTTGTTTTCACACAAATGAACCCAGAATGATGTGAAATTGTGCTTCGTGCAACATAATTCTGGGTGCCATTTAAGAACCATAAGTGCTAATGACTCCATTCCTTTTTGTGGTTGTAGGAGCTATTAATTGAAGTACTCTAAAACAAACCTGACCTCTCTAGGACATTCAGAAGAAAAGTTATAAGCCCACAAATGTGTAACTGGACTACTTCTTTAAAGTGACACCAGGCCCGGTGACCTTTGGGACATGGTTTGACCACCTATAGTAATGTGCAATCATCTTGAAATGTTCAGATCACTTACAACTCAATAGATTCTACCTTCTTGTAACGTTTCAGCCTGATTGGACCTTGTTTTCACACAAATGGACCCAGAATGATGTGAAATTGTGCTTCGTGCAACATAATTCAGGGTGCCATTTACAAACCATAAGTGCTAATGACTCCATTCCTTTTTGTGGTTGTAGAGGCTGTTGATTGGAGTACACTAAAACAAACCTGACCTCTTTAGGATATTCAGAAGCCAAGTTATAAGCCCACAAAGGTGTAACTGGACTACTTCTTTAAAGTGACACCAGGCCCGGTGACCTTTGGGACATGGTTTGACCCCCTATAGGAATGTGCGATCATCATGAAACGTTCAGATCACTTACAACTCAATAGATTCTACCTTCTTGTAACGTTTCAGCCTGATTGGACCTTGTTTTCACACAAATGGACCCAGAATGATTTGAAATTGTGCTTCGTGCAGCATAATTCTGGGTGCCATTTACAAACCATAAGTGCTAATGACTCCATTCCTTTTTGTGGTTGTAGGGGCTGTTGGTTGGAGTACACTAAAACAAACATGATCTCTCTAGGACATTCAGAAGCCAAGTTATAAGCCCACAAATGTGTAACTGGACTACTTCTTTAAATTGACACCAGATCCGGTGACCTTTGGGACATGGTTTGACCCCCTTAGGAAAGTGCTATCATCATGAAACGTTCAGATCACTTACAACTCAATAGATTCTACCTTCCTGTAACGTTTCAGCCTGATTGGACCTTGTTTTCACACAAATGAACCCAGAATGATGTGAAATTGTGCTTCGTGCAACATCATTCTGGGTGCCATTTAAAAACCATAAGTGCTAATGACTCCAGTCCTTTTTGTGGCTGTAGGGGCTGTTGATTGGAGTACACTAAAACAAACCTGACCTCTTGAGGATATTCAGAAGCCAAGTTATAAGCCCACAAAGTTGTAACTGGACTACTTCTTTAAAGTGACACCAGGCCCGGTGACCTTTGGGACATGGTTTGACCCCCTTAGGAACGTGCTATCATTATGAAACGTTCAGATCACTTACAACTCAATAGATTCTATGTTCTTGTAACGTTTCAGCCTGATTGGACCTTGTTTTCACACAAATGGACCCAGAATGATGTGAAATTGTGCTCCGTGCAACATAATTCTGGCTGCCATTTACAAACCATAAGTGCTAATGACTCCCTTCCTTTTTGTGGTTGTAGGGGCTGTTGATTGGAGTACACTAAAACAAACCTGATCTCTCTAGGAAATTCAGAAGCCAAGTTATAAGCTCACAAATGTGTAACTGGACTACTTCTTTAAATTGACACAAGATCCAATGACCTTTGGGACATGGTTTGACCCCCTTAGGAAAGTGATATCATCATGAAACGTTCAGATCACTTACAACTCAATAGATTCTACCTTCCTGTAACGTTTCAGCCTGATTGGACCTTGTTTTCACACAATTGAACCCAGAATGATGTGAAATTGTGCTTCGTGCAACATAATTCTGGGTGCCATTTAAAAACCATAAGTGCTAATGACTCCATTCCTTTTTGTGGTTGTAGGAGCTATTAATTGAAGTACTCTAAAACAAACCTGACCTCTCTAGGACATTCAGAAGAAAAGTTATAAGCCGACAAAGGTGTAACTGGACTACTTCTTTAAAGTGACACCAGGCCCGGTGACCTTTGGGACATGGTTTGACCCCCTATAGTAATGTGCAATCATCTTGAAACGTTCAGATCACTTACAACTCAATAGATTCTACCTTCTTCTATGGTTTTTAAATGGCACCCAGAATTATGTTGCACGAAGCACAATTTCACATCATTCTGGGTTCAATTGTGTGAAAACAAGGTCCAATCAGGCTGAAACGTTACAAGAAGGTAGAATCTATTGAGTTGTAAGTGATCTGAACGTTTCATGATGATAGCACTTTCCTAAGGGGGTCAAACCATGTCCCAAAGGTCACCGGATCTGGTGTCAATTTAAAGAAGTAGTCCAGTTACACATTTGTGAGCTTATAACTTGGCTTCTGAATTTCCTAGAGAGATCAGGTTTGTTTTAGTGTACTCCAATCAACAGCCCCTACAACCACAAAAAGGAAGGGAGTCATTAGCACTTATGGTTTGTAAATGTTAGCCAGAATTATGTTGCACGGAGCACAATTTCACATCATTCTGGGTCCATTTGTGTGAAAACAAGGTCCAATCAGGCTGAAACGTTACAAGAAGGTAGAATCTATTGAGTTGTAAGTGATCTGAACGTTTCATGATGATAGCACTTTCCTAAGGGGGTCAAACCATGTCCCAAAGGTCACCGGGCCTGGTGTCACTTTAAAGAAGTAGTCCAGTTACAACTTTGTGGGCTTATAACTTGGCTTCTGAATATCCTCAACAGGTCAGGTTTAATTTAGTGTACTCCAATCAACAGCCCCTACAACCACAAAAAGGACTGGAGTCATTAGCACTTATGGTTTTTAAATGGCACCCAGAATTATGTTGCACGAAGCACAATTTCACATCATTCTGGGTTCATTTGTGTGAAAACAAGGTCCAATCAGGCTGAAACGTTACAGGAAGGTAGAATCTATTGAGTTGTAAGTGATCTGAACGTTTCATGATGATAGCTTATTTCGTAAGGGGGTCAAACCATGTCCCAAAGGTCACCAGATCTAGTGTCAATTTAAAGAAGTAGTCCAGTTACACATTTGTGGGCTTATAACTTGGCTTCTGAATGTCCTAGAGAGATCAGGTTTGTTTTAGTGTACTCCAACCAACAGCCCCTACAACCACAAAAAGGAATGGAGTCATTAGCACTTATGGTTTGTAAATGGCACCCAGAATTATGCTGCACGAAGCACAATTTCACATCATTCTGGGTCCATTTGTGTGAAAACAAGGTCCAATCAGGCTGAAACGTTACAAGAAGGTAGAATCTATTGAGTTGTAAGTGATCTGAACGTTTCATGATGATCGCACATTCCTATAGGGGGTCAAACCATGTCCCAAAGGTCACCGGGCCTGGTGTCACTTTAAAGAAGTAGTCCAGTTACACCTTTGTGGGCTTATAACTTGGCTTCTGAATATCCTTAAGAGGTCAGGTTTGTTTTAGTGTACTCCAATCAACAGCCTCTACAACCACAAAAAGGAATGGAGTCATTAGCACTTATGGTTTGTAAATGGCACCCAGAATTATGTTGCACGAAGCACAATTTCACATCATTCTGGGTCCATTTCTGTGAAAACAAGGTCCAATCAGGCTGAAACGCTACAAGAAGGTAGAATCTATTGAGTTGTAAGTGATCTGAACGTTTCAAGATGATCGCACATTCCTATAGGGGGTAAAACCATGTCCCAAAGGTCACCGGGCCTGGTGTCACTTTAAAGTTGTAGTCCAGTTACACCTTTGTGGGCTTATAACTTGGCTTCTAAATGTCCTAGAGAGGTAAGGTTTGTTTTAGTGTACTCCAATCAAAAGCCCCTACAACCACAAAAAGGAATGGAGTCATTAGCACTTATGGTTTGTAAATGGCACCCAGAATTATTTTGCACGAAGCACAATTTCACATCATTCTGGGTTCATTTGTGTGAAAACAAGGTCCAATCAGGCTGAAACGTTACAGGAAGGTAGAATCTATTGAGTTGTAAGTGATCTGAACGTTTCATGATGATAGCACTTTCCTAAGGGGGTCAAACCATGTCCCAAAGGTCACCAGATCTGGTGTCAATTTAAAGAAGTAGTCCAGTTACACATTTGTGGGCTTACAACATGGCTTCTGAATGTCCTAGAGAGATCAGGTTTGTTTTAATATACTCCAATCAACAGCCCCTACAACCACAAAAACGAATGGAGTCATTAGCACTTATGGTTTTTAAATGGCACCCAGAATTATGTTGCACGAAGCACAATTTCACATCATTCTGAGTTCATTTGTGTGAAAACAAGGTCCAATCAGGCTGAAACGTTACAGGAAGGTAGAATCTATTGAGTTGTAAGTGATCTGAACGTTTCATGATGATAGCACTTTCCTAAGGGGGTCAAACCATGTCCCAAAGGTCACCGGATCTGGTGTCAATTTAAAGAAGTAGTCCAGTTACACATTTGTGGGCTTATAATGTGGCTTCTGAATGTCCTAGAGAGATCAGGTTTGTTTTAATATACTCCAATCAACAGCCCCTACAACCACAAAAAGGAATGGAGACATTAGCACTTATGGTTTTTAAATGGCACCCAGAATTATGTTGCACGAAGCACAATTTCACATCATTAAGGGTTCATTTGTGTGAAAACAAGGTCCAGTAAGGCTGAAACTTTACAGGAAGGTAGAATCTATTGAGTTGTAAGTGATCTGAACGTTTCATGATGATAGCACTTTCCTAAGGGGGTCAAACCATGTCCCAAAGGTCACCGGATCTGGTGTCAATTTAAAGAAGTAGACCAGTTACACAACATATCAACAACATAATTCTGGGTGCCATTTACAAACCATAAGTGCTAATGACTCCATTCCTTTTTGTGGTTGTAGGGGCTGTTGATATGAGTACATTAAAACAAACCTGATCTCTCTAGGACATTCAGAAGCCAAGTTATAAGCCCACAAATGTGTAACTGGACTACTTCTTTAAATTGACACCAGATCCGGTGACCTTTGGGACATGGTTTGACCCCCTTAGGAAAGTGCTATCATCATGAAATGTTCAGATCACTTACAACTCAATAGATTCTACCTCTCTAGGACATTCAGAAGAAAAGTTATAAGCCGAAAAAGGTGTAACTGGACTACTTCTTTAAAGTGACACCAGGCCCGGTGACCTTTGGGACATGGTTTGACCCCCTATAGGAATGTGCGATCATCATGAAACGTTCAGATCACTTACAACTCAATAGATTCTACCTTCCTGTAACGTTTCAGCCTGATTGGACCTTGTTTTCACACAAATGGACCCAGAATGATGTGAAATTGTGCTTCGTGCAACATAATTCTGGGTGCCATTTACAAACCATAAGTGCTAATGACTCCCTTCCTTTTTGTGGTTGTAGGGGCTGTTGATTGGAGTACACTAAAACAAACCTGATCTCTCTAGGAAATTCAGAAGCCAAGTTATAAGTTCACAAATGTGTAACTGGACTACTTCTTTAAATTGACACCAGATCCGGTGACCTTTGGGACATGGTTTGACCCCCTTAGGAAAGTGCTATCATCATGAAACGTTCAGATCACTTACAACTCAATAGATTCTAACTTCCTGTAACGTTTCAGCCTGATTGGACCTTGTTTTCACACAAATGAACCCAGAATGATGTGAAATTGTGCTTCGTGCAACATAATTCTGGGTGCCATTTAAGAACCATAAGTGCTAATGACTCCATTCCTTTTTGTGGTTGTAGGAGCTATTAATTGAAGTACTCTAAAACAAACCTGACCTCTCTAGGACATTCAGAAGAAAAGTTATAAGCCCACAAATGTGTAACTGGACTACTTCTTTAAAGTGACACCAGGCCCGGTGACCTTTGGGACATGGTTTGACCACCTATAGTAATGTGCAATCATCTTGAAACGTTCAGATCACTTACAACTCAATAGATTCTACCTTCTTGTAACGTTTCAGCCTGATTGGACCTTGTTTTCACACAAATGGACCCAGAATGATGTGAAATTGTGCTTCGTGCAACATAATTCAGGGTGCCATTTACAAACCATAAGTGCTAATGACTCCATTCCTTTTTGTGGTTGTAGAGGCTGTTGATTGGAGTACACTAAAACAAACCTGACCTCTTTAGGATATTCAGAAGCCAAGTTATAAGCCCACAAAGGTGTAACTGGACTACTTCTTTAAAGTGACACCAGGCCCGGTGACCTTTGGGACATGGTTTGACCCCCTATAGGAATGTGCGATCATCATGAAACGTTCAGATCACTTACAACTCAATAGATTCTACCTTCTTGTAACGTTTCAGCCTGATTGGACCTTGTTTTCACACAAATGGACCCAGAATGATTTGAAATTGTGCTTCGTGCAGCATAATTCTGGGTGCCATTTACAAACCATAAGTGCTAATGACTCCATTCCTTTTTGTGGTTGTAGGGGCTGTTGGTTGGAGTACACTAAAACAAACATGATCTCTCTAGGACATTCAGAAGCCAAGTTATAAGCCCACAAATGTGTAACTGGACTACTTCTTTAAATTGACACCAGATCCGGTGACCTTTGGGACATGGTTTGACCCCCTTAGGAAAGTGCTATCATCATGAAACGTTCAGATCACTTACAACTCAATAGATTCTACCTTCCTGTAACGTTTCAGCCTGATTGGACCTTGTTTTCACACAAATGGACCCAGAATGATGTGAAATTGTGCTCCGTGCAACATAATTCTGGCTGCCATTTACAAACCATAAGTGCTAATGACTCCCTTCCTTTTTGTGGTTGTAGGGGCTGTTGATTGGAGTACACTAAAACAAACCTGATCTCTCTAGGAAATTCAGAAGCCAAGTTATAAGCTCACAAATGTGTAACTGGACTACTTCTTTAAATTGACACAAGATCCAATGACCTTTGGGACATGGTTTGACCCCCTTAGGAAAGTGATATCATCATGAAACGTTCAGATCACTTACAACTCAATAGATTCTACCTTCCTGTAACGTTTCAGCCTGATTGGACCTTGTTTTCACACAATTGAACCCAGAATGATGTGAAATTGTGCTTCGTGCAACATAATTCTGGGTGCCATTTAAAAACCATAAGTGCTAATGACTCCATTCCTTTTTGTGGTTGTAGGAGCTATTAATTGAAGTACTCTAAAACAAACCTGACCTCTCTAGGACATTCAGAAGAAAAGTTATAAGCCGACAAAGGTGTAACTGGACTACTTCTTTAAAGTGACACCAGGCCCGGTGACCTTTGGGACATGGTTTGACCCCCTATAGTAATGTGCAATCATCTTGAAACGTTCAGATCACTTACAACTCAATAGATTCTACCTTCTTCTATGGTTTTTAAATGGCACCCAGAATTATGTTGCACGAAGCACAATTTCACATCATTCTGGGTTCAATTGTGTGAAAACAAGGTCCAATCAGGCTGAAACGTTACAAGAAGGTAGAATCTATTGAGTTGTAAGTGATCTGAACGTTTCATGATGATAGCACTTTCCTAAGGGGGTTAAACCATGTCCCAAAGGTCACCGGATCTGGTGTCAATTTAAAGAAGTAGTCCAGTTACACATTTGTGAGCTTATAACTTGGCTTCTGAATTTCCTAGAGAGATCAGGTTTGTTTTAGTGTACTCCAATCAACAGCCCCTACAACCACAAAAAGGAAGGGAGTCATTAGCACTTATGGTTTGTAAATGTTAGCCAGAATTATGTTGCACGGAGCACAATTTCACATCATTCTGGGTCCATTTGTGTGAAAACAAGGTCCAATCAGGCTGAAACGTTACAAGAAGGTAGAATCTATTGAGTTGTAAGTGATCTGAACGTTTCATGATGATAGCACTTTCCTAAGGGGGTCAAACCATGTCCCAAAGGTCACCGGGCCTGGTGTCACTTTAAAGAAGTAGTCCAGTTACAACTTTGTGGGCTTATAACTTGGCTTCTGAATATCCTCAACAGGTCAGGTTTAATTTAGTGTACTCCAATCAACAGCCCCTACAACCACAAAAAGGACTGGAGTCATTAGCACTTATGGTTTTTAAATGGCACCCAGAATTATGTTGCACGAAGCACAATTTCACATCATTCTGGGTTCATTTGTGTGAAAACAAGGTCCAATCAGGCTGAAACGTTACAGGAAGGTAGAATCTATTGAGTTGTAAGTGATCTGAACGTTTCATGATGATAGCTTATTTCGTAAGGGGGTCAAACCATGTCCCAAAGGTCACCAGATCTAGTGTCAATTTAAAGAAGTAGTCCAGTTACACATTTGTGGGCTTATAACTTGGCTTCTGAATGTCCTAGAGAGATCAGGTTTGTTTTAGTGTACTCCAACCAACAGCCCCTACAACCACAAAAAGGAATGGAGTCATTAGCACTTATGGTTTGTAAATGGCACCCAGAATTATGCTGCACGAAGCACAATTTCACATCATTCTGGGTCCATTTGTGTGAAAACAAGGTCCAATCAGGCTGAAACGTTACAAGAAGGTAGAATCTATTGAGTTGTAAGTGATCTGAACGTTTCATGATGATCGCACATTCCTATAGGGGGTCAAACCATGTCCCAAAGGTCACCGGGCCTGGTGTCACTTTAAAGAAGTAGTCCAGTTACACCTTTGTGGGCTTATAACTTGGCTTCTGAATATCCTTAAGAGGTCAGGTTTGTTTTAGTGTACTCCAATCAACAGCCTCTACAACCACAAAAAGGAATGGAGTCATTAGCACTTATGGTTTGTAAATGGCACCCAGAATTATGTTGCACGAAGCACAATTTCACATCATTCTGGGTCCATTTGTGTGAAAACAAGGTCCAATCAGGCTGAAACGTTACAAGAAGGTAGAATCTATTGAGTTGTAAGTGATCTGAACGTTTCAAGATTATTGCACATTACTATAGGTGGTCAAACCATGTCCCAAAGGTCACCGGGCCTGGTGTCACTTTAAAGAAGTAGTCCAGTTACACATTTGTGGGCTTATAACTTATCTTCTGAATGTCCTAGAGAGGTCAGGTTTGTTTTAGAGTACTTCAATTAATAGATCCTACAACCACAAAAAGGAATGGAGTCATTAGCACTTATGGTTCTTAAATGGTACCCAGAATTATGTTGCACGAAGCACAATTTCACATCATTCTGGGTTCATTTGTGTGAAAACAAGGTCCAATCAGGCTGAAACGTTACAGGAAGTTAGAATCTATTGAGTTGTAAGTGATCTGAACGTTTCATGATGATAGCACTTTCCTAAGGGGGTCAAACCATGTCCCAAAGGTCACCGGATCTGGTGTCAATTTAAAGAAGTAGTCCAGTTACACATTTGTGAGCTTATAACTTGGCTTCTGAATTTCCTAGAGAGATCAGGTTTGTTTTAGTGTACTCCAATCAACAGTCCCTACAACCACAAAAAGGAAGGGAGTCATTAGCACTTATGGTTTGTAAATGGCACCCAGAATTATGTTGCACGAAGCACAATTTCACATCATTCTGGGTCCATTTGTGTGAAAACAAGGTCCAATCAGGCTGAAACGTTACAAGAAGGTAGAATCTATTGAGTTGTAAGTGATCTGAACGTTTCATGATGATCGCACATTCCTATTGGGGGTCAAACCATGTCCCAAAGGTCACCGGATCTGGTGTCACTTTAAAGAAGTAGTCCAGTTACACATTTGTGGGCTTATAACTTGGCTTCTGAATATCCTAGAGAGGTCAGGTTTGTTTTAGAGTATTCCAATTAACAGCCCCTACAACCACAAAAAGGAATGGAGTCATTAGCACTTATGGTTTTTAAATGGCACCCAGAATTATGTTGCACGAAGCACAATTTCACATCATTCTGGGTTCATTTGTGTGAAAACAAGGTCCAATCAGGCTGAAAAGTTACAAGAAGGTAGAATCTATTGAGTTGAAAGTAATCTGAACGTTTCAAGATGATTGCACATTACTATAGGGGGTCAAACCATGTCCCAAAGGTCACCGGGCCTGGTGTCACTTTAAAGAAGTAGTCCAGTTAGACCTTTGTCGGCTTATAACTTTTCTTTTGAATGTCCTAGAGAGGTCAGGTTTGTTTTAGAGTACTTCAATTAATAGCTCCTACAACCACAAAAAGGAATGGAGTCATTAGCACTTATGGTTTTTAAATGGCACCCAGAATTATGTTGCACGAAGCACAATTTCACATCATTCTGGGTTCAATTTTGTGAAAACAAGGTCCAATCAGGCTGAAACGTTACAAGAAGGTAGAATCTATTGAGTTGTAAGTGATCTGAACGTTTCATGATGATAGCACTTTCCTAAGGGGGTCAAACCATGTCCCAAAGGTCACTGGGCCTGGTGTCACTTTAAAAAGTAGTCCAGTTACAACTTTGTGGGCTTATAACTTGGCTTCTGAATATCCTCAAGAGGTCAGGTTTGTTTTAGTGTACTCCAATCAACAGCCCCTACAACCACAAAAAGGAATGGAGTCATTAGCACTTATGGTTTGTAAATGGCACCCAGAATTATGCTGCACGAAGCACAATTTCACATCATTCTGGGTCCATTTGTGTGAAAACAAGGTCCAATCAGGCTGAAACGTTACAAGAAGGTAGATTCTATTGAGTTGTAAGTGATCTGAACGTTTCATGATGATAGCACTTTCCTAAGGGGGTTAAACCATGTCCCAAAGGTCACCGGATCTGGTGTCAATTTAAAGAAGTAGTCCAGTTACACATTTGTGAGCTTATAACTTGGCTTCTGAATTTCCTAGAGAGATCAGGTTTGTTTTAGTGTACTCCAATCAACAGCCCCTACAACCACAAAAAGGAAGGGAGTCATTAGCACTTATGGTTTGTAAATGTTAGCCAGAATTATGTTGCACGGAGCACAATTTCACATCATTCTGGGTCCATTTGTGTGAAAACAAGGTCCAATCAGGCTGAAACGTTACAAGAAGGTAGAATCTATTGAGTTGTAAGTGATCTGAACGTTTCATGATGATAGCACTTTCCTAAGGGGGTCAAACCATGTCCCAAAGGTCACCGGGCCTGGTGTCACTTTAAAGAAGTAGTCCAGTTACAACTTTGTGGGCTTATAACTTGGCTTCTGAATATCCTCAACAGGTCAGGTTTAATTTAGTGTACTCCAATCAACAGCCCCTACAACCACAAAAAGGACTGGAGTCATTAGCACTTATGGTTTTTAAATGGCACCCAGAATTATGTTGCACGAAGCACAATTTCACATCATTCTGGGTTCATTTGTGTGAAAACAAGGTCCAATCAGGCTGAAACGTTACAGGAAGGTAGAATCTATTGAGTTGTAAGTGATCTGAACGTTTCATGATGATAGCTTATTTCGTAAGGGGGTCAAACCATGTCCCAAAGGTCACCAGATCTAGTGTCAATTTAAAGAAGTAGTCCAGTTACACATTTGTGGGCTTATAACTTGGCTTCTGAATGTCCTAGAGAGATCAGGTTTGTTTTAGTGTACTCCAACCAACAGCCCCTACAACCACAAAAAGGAATGGAGTCATTAGCACTTATGGTTTGTAAATGGCACCCAGAATTATGCTGCACGAAGCACAATTTCACATCATTCTGGGTCCATTTGTGTGAAAACAAGGTCCAATCAGGCTGAAACGTTACAAGAAGGTAGAATCTATTGAGTTGTAAGTGATCTGAACGTTTCATGATGATCGCACATTCCTATAGGGGGTCAAACCATGTCCCAAAGGTCACCGGGCCTGGTGTCACTTTAAAGAAGTAGTCCAGTTACACCTTTGTGGGCTTATAACTTGGCTTCTGAATATCCTTAAGAGGTCAGGTTTGTTTTAGTGTACTCCAATCAACAGCCTCTACAACCACAAAAAGGAATGGAGTCATTAGCACTTATGGTTTGTAAATGGCACCCAGAATTATGTTGCACGAAGCACAATTTCACATCATTCTGGGTCCATTTGTGTGAAAACAAGGTCCAATCAGGCTGAAACGTTACAAGAAGGTAGAATCTATTGAGTTGTAAGTGATCTGAACGTTTCAAGATTATTGCACATTACTATAGGTGGTCAAACCATGTCCCAAAGGTCACCGGGCCTGGTGTCACTTTAAAGAAGTAGTCCAGTTACACATTTGTGGGCTTATAACTTATCTTCTGAATGTCCTAGAGAGGTCAGGTTTGTTTTAGAGTACTTCAATTAATAGATCCTACAACCACAAAAAGGAATGGAGTCATTAGCACTTATGGTTCTTAAATGGTACCCAGAATTATGTTGCACGAAGCACAATTTCACATCATTCTGGGTTCATTTGTGTGAAAACAAGGTCCAATCAGGCTGAAACGTTACAGGAAGTTAGAATCTATTGAGTTGTAAGTGATCTGAACGTTTCATGATGATAGCACTTTCCTAAGGGGGTCAAACCATGTCCCAAAGGTCACCGGATCTGGTGTCAATTTAAAGAAGTAGTCCAGTTACACATTTGTGAGCTTATAACTTGGCTTCTGAATTTCCTAGAGAGATCAGGTTTGTTTTAGTGTACTCCAATCAACAGTCCCTACAACCACAAAAAGGAAGGGAGTCATTAGCACTTATGGTTTGTAAATGGCACCCAGAATTATGTTGCACGAAGCACAATTTCACATCATTCTGGGTCCATTTGTGTGAAAACAAGGTCCAATCAGGCTGAAACGTTACAAGAAGGTAGAATCTATTGAGTTGTAAGTGATCTGAACGTTTCATGATGATCGCACATTCCTATTGGGGGTCAAACCATGTCCCAAAGGTCACCGGATCTGGTGTCACTTTAAAGAAGTAGTCCAGTTACACATTTGTGGGCTTATAACTTGGCTTCTGAATATCCTAGAGAGGTCAGGTTTGTTTTAGAGTATTCCAATTAACAGCCCCTACAACCACAAAAAGGAATGGAGTCATTAGCACTTATGGTTTTTAAATGGCACCCAGAATTATGTTGCACGAAGCACAATTTCACATCATTCTGGGTTCATTTGTGTGAAAACAAGGTCCAATCAGGCTGAAAAGTTACAAGAAGGTAGAATCTATTGAGTTGAAAGTAATCTGAACGTTTCAAGATGATTGCACATTACTATAGGGGGTCAAACCATGTCCCAAAGGTCACCGGGCCTGGTGTCACTTTAAAGAAGTAGTCCAGTTACACCTTTGTCGGCTTATAACTTTTCTTTTGAATGTCCTAGAGAGGTCAGGTTTGTTTTAGAGTACTTCAATTAATAGCTCCTACAACCACAAAAAGGAATGGAGTCATTAGCACTTATGGTTTTTAAATGGCACCCAGAATTATGTTGCACGAAGCACAATTTCACATCATTCTGGGTTCAATTTTGTGAAAACAAGGTCCAATCAGGCTGAAACGTTACAAGAAGGTAGAATCTATTGAGTTGTAAGTGATCTGAACGTTTCATGATGATAGCACTTTCCTAAGGGGGTCAAACCATGTCCCAAAGGTCACTGGGCCTGGTGTCACTTTAAAAAGTAGTCCAGTTACAACTTTGTGGGCTTATAACTTGGCTTCTGAATATCCTCAAGA
This sequence comes from Nothobranchius furzeri, assembly GCF_043380555.1. Taxonomy (NCBI): domain Eukaryota; kingdom Metazoa; phylum Chordata; class Actinopteri; order Cyprinodontiformes; family Nothobranchiidae; genus Nothobranchius; species Nothobranchius furzeri. Next base: position 522,553 of record NW_027223041.1, read on the forward strand.
GGTCAGGTTTGTTTTAGTGTACTCCAATCAACAGCCCCTACAACCACAAAAAGGAATGGAGTCATTAGCACTTATGGTTTGTAAATGGCACCCAGAATTATGCTGCACGAAGCACAATTTCACATCATTCTGGGTCCATTTGTGTGAAAACAAGGTCCAATCAGGCTGAAACGTTACAAGAAGGTAGATTCTATTGAGTTGTAAGTGATCTGAACGTTTCATGATGATCGCACATTCCTATAGGGGGTCAAACCATGTCCCAAAGGTCACCGGGCCTGGTGTCACTTTAAAGAAGTAGTCCAGTTACACCTTTGTGGGCTTATAACTTGGCTTCTGAATATCCTAAAGAGGTCAGGTTTGTTTTAGTGTACTCCAATCAACAGCCTCTACAACCAAAAAAAGGAATGGAGTCATTAGCACTTATGGTGTGTAAATGGCACCCAGAATTATGTTGCACGAAGCACAATTTCACATCATTCTGGGTCCATTTGTGTGAAAACAAGGTCCAATCAGGCTGAAACGTTACAAGAAGGTAGAATCTATTGAGTTGTAAGTGATCTGAACGTTTCAAGATGATTGCACATTACTATAGGTGGTCAAACCATGTCCCAAAGGTCACCGGGCCTGGTGTCACTTTAAAGAAGTAGTCCAGTTACACATTTGTGGGCTTATAACTTTTCTTCTGAATGTCCTAGAGAGATCAGGTTTGTTTTAGAGTACTTCAATTAATAGCTCCTACAACCACAAAAAGGAATGGAGTCATTAGCACTTATGGTTCTTAAATGGCACCCAGAATTATGTTGCACGAAGCACAATTTCACATCATTCTGGGTTCATTTGTGTGAAAACAAGGTCCAATCAGGCTGAAACGTTACAGGAAGTTAGAATCTATTGAGTTGTAAGTGATCTGAACGTTTCATGATGATAGCACTTTCCTAAGGGGGTCAAACCATGTCCCAAAGGTCACCGGATCTGGTGTCAATTTAAAGAAGTAGTCCAGTTACACATTTGTGAGCTTATAACTTGGCTTCTGAATTTCCTAGAGAGATCAGGTTTGTTTTAGTGTACTCCAATCAACAGCCCCTACAACCACAAAAAGGAAGGGAGTCATTAGCACTTATGGTTTGTAAATGGCACCCAGAATTATGTTGCACGAAGCACAATTTCACATCATTCTGGGTCCATTTGTGTGAAAACAAGGTCCAATCAGGCTGAAACGTTACAAGAAGGTAGAATCTATTGAGTTGTAAGTGATCTGAACGTTTCATGATGATCGCACATTCCTATTGGGGGTCAAACCATGTCCCAAAGGTCACCGGATCTGGTGTCACTTTAAAGAAGTAGTCCAGTTACACATTTGTGGGCTTATAACTTGGCTTCTGAATATCCTAGAGAGGTCAGGTTTGTTTTAGAGTATTCCAATTAACAGCCCCTACAACCACAAAAAGGAATGGAGTCATTGGCACTTATGGTTTTTAAATGGCACCCAGAATTATGTTGCACGAAGCACAATTTCACATCATTCTGGGTTCATTTGTGTGAAAACAAGGTCCAATCAGGCTGAAACGTTACAAGAAGGTAGAATCTATTGAGTTGTAAGTGATCTGAACATTTCAAGATGATTGCACATTACTATAGGTGGTCAAACCATGTCCCAAAGGTCACCGGGCCTGGTGTCACTTTAAAGAAGTAGTCCAGTTACACCTTTGTCGGCTTATAACTTTTCTTCTGAATGTCCTAGAGAGGTCAGGTTTGTTTTAGAGTACTTCAATTAATAGCTCCTACAACCACAAAAAGGAATGGAGTCATTAGCACTTATGGTTTGTAAATGGCAGCCAGACTTATGATGCACGGAGCACAATTTCACATCATTCTGGGTCCATTTGTGTGAAAACAAGGTCCAATCAGGCTGAAACGTTACAAGAAGGTAGAATCTATTGAGTTGTAAGTGATCTGAACGTTTCATGATGATAGCACTTTCCAAAGGGGGTCAAACCATGTCCCAAAGGTCACCGGGCCTGGTGTCACTTTAAAAAAGTAGTCCAGTTACAACTTTGTGGGCTTATAACTTGGCTTCTGAATATCCTCAAGAGGTCAGGTTTGTTTTAGTGTACTCCAATCAACAGCCCCTACAACAACAAAAAGGACTGGAGTCATTAGCACTTATGGTTTTTAAATGGCACCCAGAATTATGTTGCACGAAGCACAATTTCACATCATTCTGGGTTCATTTGTGTGAAAACAAGGTCCAATCAGGCTGAAACGTTACAGGAAGGTAGAATCTATTGAGTTGTAAGTGATCTGAACGTTTCATGATGATAGCACTTTCCTAAGGGGGTCAAACCATGTCCCAAAGGTCACCAGATCTGGTGTCAATTTAAAGAAGTAGTCCAGTTACACATTTGTGGGCTTATAACTTGGCTTCTGAATGTCCTAGAGAGATCATGTTTGTTTTAGTGTACTCCAACCAACAGCCCCTACAACCACAAAAAGGAATGGAGTCATTAGCACTTATGGTTTGTAAATGGCACCCAGAATTATGCTGCACGAAGCACAATTTCACATCATTCTGGGTTCATTTGTGTGAAAACAAGGTCCAATCAGGCTGAAACGTTACAGGAAGTTAGAATCTATTGAGTTGTAAGTGATCTGAACGTTTCATGATGATAGCACTTTCCTAAGGGGGTCAAACCATGTCCCAAAGGTCACCGGATCTGGTGTCAATTTAAAGAAGTAGTCCAGTTACACATTTGTGAGCTTATAACTTGGCTTCTGAATTTCCTAGAGAGATCAGGTTTGTTTTAGTGTACTCCAATCAACAGCCCCTACAACCACAAAAAGGAAGGGAGTCATTAGCACTTATGGTTTGTAAATGGCACCCAGAATTATGTTGCACGAAGCACAATTTCACATCATTCTGGGTCCATTTGTGTGAAAACAAGGTCCAATCAGGCTGAAACGTTACAAGAAGGTAGAATCTATTGAGTTGTAAGTGATCTGAACGTTTCATGATGATCGCACATTCCTATTGGGGGTCAAACCATGTCCCAAAGGTCACCGGATCTGGTGTCACTTTAAAGAAGTAGTCCAGTTACACATTTGTGGGCTTATAACTTGGCTTCTGAATATCCTAGAGAGGTCAGGTTTGTTTTAGAGTATTCCAATTAACAGCCCCTACAACCACAAAAAGGAATGGAGTCATTAGCACTTATGGTTTTTAAATGGCACCCAGAATTATGTTGCACGAAGCACAATTTCACATCATTCTGGGTTCATTTGTGTGAAAACAAGGTCCAATCAGGCTGAAACGTTACAAGAAGGTAGAATCTATTGAGTTGTAAGTGATCTGAACGTTTCAAGATGATTGCACATTACTATAGGGGGTCAAACCATGTCCCAAAGGTCACCGGGCCTGGTGTCACTTTAAAGAAGTAGTCCAGTTACACCTTTGTCGGCTTATAACTTTTCTTCTGAATGTCCTAGAGAGGTCAGGTTTGTTTTAGAGTACTTCAATTAATAGCTCCTACAACCACAAAAAGGAATGGAGTCATTAGCACTTATGGTTTTTAAATGGCACCCAGAATTATGTTGCACGAAGCACAATTTCACATCATTCTGGGTTCAATTGTGTGAAAACAAGGTCCAATCAGGCTGAAACGTTACAGGAAGGTAGAATCTATTGAGTTGTAAGTGATCTGAACGTTTCATGATGATATCACTTTCCTAAGGGGGTCAAACCATGTCCCAAAGGTCACCGGATCTGGTGTCAATTTAAAGAAGTAGTCCAGTTACACATTTGTGAGCTTATAACTTGGCTTCTGAATATCCTAAAGAGGTCAGGTTTGTTTTAGTGTACTCCAATCAACAGCCTCTACAACCACAAAAAGGAATGGAGTCATTAGCACTTATGGTTTGTAAATGGCACCCAGAATTATGTTGCACGAAGCACAATTTCACATCATTCTCGGTCCATTTGTGTGAAAACAAGGTCCAATCAGGCTGAAACGTTACAAGAAGGTAGAATCTATTGAGTTGTAAGTGATCTGAACGTTTCAAGATGATTGCACATTACTATAGGTGGTCAAACCATGTCCCAAAGGTCACCGGGCCTGGTGTCACTTTAAAGAAGTAGTCCAGTTACACATTTGTGGGCTTATAACTTTTCTTCTGAATGTCCTAGAGAGGTCAGGTTTGTTTTAGAGTACTTCAATTAATAGCTCCTACAACCACAAAAAGGAATGGAGTCATTAGCACTTATGGTTCTTAAATGGCACCCAGAATTATGTTGCACGAAGCACAATTTCATATCATTCTGGGTTCATTTGTGTGAAAACAAGGTCCAATCAGGCTGAAACGTTACAGGAAGTTAGAATCTATTGAGTTGTAAGTGATCTGAACGTTTCATGATGATAGCACTTTCCTAAGGGGGTCAAACCATGTCCCAAAGGTCACCGGATCTGGTGTCAATTTAAAGAAGTAGTCCAGTTACACATTTGTGAGCTTATAACTTGGCTTCTGAATTTCCTAGAGAGATCAGGTTTGTTTTAGTGTACTCCAATCAACAGCCCCTACAACCACAAAAAGGAAGGGAGTCATTAGCACTTATGGTTTGTAAATGGCACCCAGAATTATGTTGCACGAAGCACAATTTCACATCATTCTGGGTCCATTTGTGTGAAAACAAGGTCCAATCAGGCTGAAACGTTACAAGAAGGTAGAATCTATTGAGTTGTAAGTGATCTGAACGTTTCATGATGATCGCACATTCCTATTGGGGGTCAAACCATGTCCCAAAGGTCACCGGATCTGGTGTCACTTTAAAGAAGTAGTCCAGTTACACATTTGTGGGCTTATAACTTGGCTTCTGAATATCCTAGAGAGGTCAGGTTTGTTTTAGAGTATTCCAATTAACAGCCCCTACAACCACAAAAAGGAATGGAGTCATTAGCACTTATGGTTTTTAAATGGCACCCAGAATTATGTTGCACGAAGCACAATTTCACATCATTCTGGGTTCATTTGTGTGAAAATAAGGTCCAATCAGGCTGAAACGTTACAAGAAGGTAGAATCTATTGAGTTGTAAGTGATCTGAACGTTTCAAGATGATTGCACATTACTATAGGGGGTCAAACCATGTCCCAAAGGTCACCGGGCCTGGTGTCACTTTAAAGAAGTAGTCCAGTTACACCTTTGTCGGCTTATAACTTTTCTTCTGAATGTCCTAGAGAGGTCAGGTTTGTTTTAGAGTACTTCAATTAATAGCTCCTACAACCACAAAAAGGAATGGAGTCATTAGCACTTATGGTTTTTAAATGGCACCCAGAATTATGTTGCACGAAGCACAATTTCACATCATTCTGGGTTCAATTGTGTGAAAACAAGGTCCAATCAGGCTGAAACGTTACAGGAAGGTAGAATCTATTGAGTTGTAAGTGATCTGAACGTTTCATGATGATATCACTTTCCTAAGGGGGTCAAACCATGTCCCAAAGGTCACCGGATCTGGTGTCAATTTAAAGAAGTAGTCCAGTTACACATTTGTGAGCTTATAACTTGGCTTCTGAATTTCCTAGAGAGATCAGGTTTGTTTTAGTGTACTCCAATCAACAGCCCCTACAACCACAAAAAGGAAGGGAGTCATTAGCACTTATGGTTTGTAAATGGCAGCCAGAATTATGTTGCACGGAGCACAATTTCACATCATTCTGGGTCCATTTGTGTGAAAACAAGGTCCAATCAGGCTGAAACGTTACAAGAAGGTAGAATCTATTGAGTTGTAAGTGATCTGAATGTTTCATGATGATAGCACTTTCCTAAGGGGGTCAAACCATGTCCCAAAGGTCACCGGGCCTGGTGTCACTTTAAAGAAGTAGTCCAGTTACAACTTTGTGGGCTTACTTGGCTTCTGAATATCCTCAAGAGGTCAGGTTTGTTTTAGTGTACTCCAATCAACAGCCCCTACAACCCCAAAAAGGACTGGAGTCATTAGCACTTATGGTTTTTAAATGGCACCCAGAATTATGTTGCACGAAGCACAATTTCACATCATTCTGGGTTCATTTGTGTGAAAACAAGGTCCAATCAGGCTGAAACGTTACAGGAAGGTAGAATCTATTGAGTTGTAAGTGATCTGAACGTTTCATGATGATAGCACTTTCCTAAGGGGGTCAAACCATGTCCCAAAGGTCACCAGATCTGGTGTCAATTTAAAGAAGTAGTCCAGTTACACATTTGTGGGCTTATAACTTGGCTTCTGAATGTCCTAGAGAGATCATGTTTGTTTTAGTGTACTCCAACCAACAGCCCCTACAACCACAAAAAGGAAAAGAGTCATTAGCACTTATGGTTTGTAAATGGCACCCAGAATTATGCTGCACGAAGCACAATTTCACATCATTCTGGGTCCATTTGTGTGAAAACAAGGTCCAATCAGGCTGAAACGTTACAAGAAGGTAGAATCTATTGAGTTGTAAGTGATCTGAACGTTTCATGATGATCGCACATTCCTATAGGGGGTCAAACCATGTCCCAAAGGTCACCGGGCCTGGTGTCACTTTAAAGAAGTAGTCCAGTTACACCTTTGTGGGCTTATAACTTGGCTTCTGAATATCCTAAAGAGGTCAGGTTTGTTTTAGTGTACTCCAATCAACAGCCTCTACAACCACAAAAAGGAATGGAGTCATTAGCACTTATGGTTCTTAAATGGCACCCAGAATTATGTTGCACGAAGCACAATTTCACATCATTCTGGGTTCATTTGTGTGAAAACAAGGTCCAATCAGGCTGAAACGTTACAGGAAGTTAGAATCTATTGAGTTGTAAGTGATCTGAACGTTTCATGATGATAGCACTTTCCTAAGGGGGTCAAACCATGTCCCAAAGGTCACCGGATCTGGTGTCAATTTAAAGAAGTAGTCCAGTTACACATTTGTGAGCTTATAACTTGGCTTCTGAATTTCCTAGAGAGATCAGATTTGTTTTAGTGTACTCCAATCAACAGCCCCTACAACCACAAAAAGGAAGGGAGTCATTAGCACTTATGGTTTGTAAATGGCACTCAGAATTATGTTGCACGAAGCACAATTTCACATCATTCTGGGTCCATTTGTGTGAAAACAAGGTCCAATCAGGCTGAAACGTTACAAGAAGGTAGAATCTATTGAGTTGTAAGTGATCTGAACGTTTCATGATGATCGCACATTCCTATTGGGGGTCAAACCATGTCCCAAAGGTCACCGGATCTGGTGTCACTTTAAAGAAGTAGTCCAGTTACACATTTGTGGGCTTATAACTTGGCTTCTGAATATCCTAGAGAGGTCAGGTTTGTTTTAGAGTATTCCAATTAACAGCCCCTACAACCACAAAAAGGAATGGAGTCATTAGCACTTATGGTTTTTAAATGGCACCCAGAATTATGTTGCACGAAGCACAATTTCACATCATTCTGGGTTCATTTGTGTGAAAACAAGGTCCAATCAGGCTGAAACGTTACAAGAAGGTAGAATCTATTGAGTTGTAAGTGATCTGAACGTTTCAAGATGATTGCACATTACTATAGGGGGTCAAACCATGTCCCAAAGGTCACCGGGCATGGTGTCACTTTAAAGAAGTAGTCCAGTTACACCTTTGTCGGCTTATAACTTTTCTTCTGAATGTCCTAGAGAGGTCAGGTTTGTTTTAGAGTACTTCAATTAATAGCTCCTACAACCACAAAAAGGAATGGAGTCATTAGCACTTATGGTTTTTAAATGGCACCCAGAATTATGTTGCACGAAGCACAATTTCACATCATTCTGGGTTCAATTGTGTGAAAACAAGGTCCAATCAGGCTGAAACGTTACAGGAAGGTAGAATCTATTGAGTTGTAAGTGATCTGAACGTTTCATGATGATATCACTTTCCTAAGGGGGTCAAACCATGTCCCAAAGGTCACCGGATCTGGTGTCAATTCAAAGAAGTAGTCCAGTTACACATTTGTGAGCTTATAACTTGGCTTCTGAATTTCCTAGAGAGATCAGGTTTGTTTTAGTGTACTCCAATCAACAGCCCCTACAATCACAAAAAGGAAGGGAGTCATTAGCACTTATGGTTTGTAAATGGCAACCAGAATTATGTTGCACGGAGCACAATTTCACATCATTCTGGGTCAGTTTGTGTGAAAACAAGGTCCAATCAGGCTGAAACGTTACAAGAAGGTAGAATCTATTGAGTTGTAAGTGATCTGAACGTTTCATGATGATAGCACTTTCCTAAGGGGGTCAAACCATGTCCCAAAGGTCACCGGGCCTGGTGTCACTTTAAAGAAGTAGTCCAGTTACAACTTTGTGGGCTTATAACTTGGCTTCTGAATATCCTCAAGAGGTCAGGTTTGTTTTAGTGTACTCCAATCAACAGCCCCTACAACCACAAAAAGGACTGGAGTCATTAGCACTTATGGTTTTTAAATGGCACCCAGAATTATGTTGCACGAAGCACAATTTCACATCATTCTGGGTTCATTTGTGTGAAAACAAGGTCCAATCAGGCTGAAACGTTACAGGAAGGTAGAATCTATTGAGTTGTAAGTGATCTGAACGTTTCATGATGATAGCACTTTCCTAAGGGGGTCAAACCATGTCCCAAAGGTCACCAGATCTGGTGTCAATTTAAAGAAGTAGTCCAGTTACACATTTGTGGGCTTATAACTTGGCTTCTGAATGTCCTAGAGAGATCATGTTTGTTTTAGTGTACTCCAACCAACAGCCCCTACAACCACAAAAAGGAATGGAGTCATTAGCACTTATGGTTTGTAAATGGCACCCAGAATTATGCTGCACGAAGCACAATTTCAAATCATTCTGGGTCCATTTGTGTGAAAACAAGGTCCAATCAGGCTGAAACGTTACAAGAAGGTAGAATCTATTGAGTTGTAAGTGATCTGAACGTTTCATGATGATCGCACATTCCTATAGGGGGTCAAACCATGTCCCAAAGGTCACCGGGCCTGGTGTCACTTTAAAGAAGTAGTCCAGTTACACCTTTGTGGGCTTATAACTTGGCTTCTGAATATCCTAAAGAGGTCAGGTTTGTTTTAGTGTACTCCAATCAACAGCCTCTACAACCACAAAAAGGAATGGAGTCATTAGCACTTATGGTTTGTAAATGGCACCCTGAATTATGTTGCACGAAGCACAATTTCACATCATTCTGGGTCCATTTGTGTGAAAACAAGGTCCAGTCAGGCTGAAACGTTACAAGAAGGTAGAATCTATTGAGTTGTAAGTGATCTGAACGTTTCAAGATGATTGCACATGACTATAGGTGGTCAAACCATGTCCCAAAGGTCACCGGGCCTGGTGTCACTTTAAAGAATTAGTCCAGTTACACATTTGTGGGCTTATAACTTTTCTTCTGAATGTCCTAGAGAGGTCAGGTTTGTTTTAGAGTACTTCAATTAATAGCTGCTACAACCACAAAAAGGAATGGAGTCATTAGCACTTATGGTTCTTAAATGGCACCCAGAATTATGTTGCACGAAGCACAATTTCACATCATTCTGGGTTCATTTGTGTGAAAACAAGGTCCAATCAGGCTGAAACGTTACAGGAAGTTAGAATCTATTGAGTTGTAAGTGATCTGAACGTTTCATGATGATAGCACTTTCCTAAGGGGGTCAAACCATGTCCCAAAGGTCACCGGATCTGGTGTCAATTTAAAGTAGTCCAGTTACACATTTGTGAGCTTATAACTTCGCTTCTGAATTTCCTAGAGAGATCAGGTTTGTTTTAGTGTACTCCAATCAACAGCCCCTACAACCACAAAAAGGAAGGGAGTCATTAGCACTTATGGTTTGTAAATGGCACCCAGAATTATGTTGCACGAAGCACAATTTCACATCATTCTGGGTCCATTTGTGTGAAAACAAGGTCCAATCAGGCTGAAACGTTACAGGAAGGTAGAATCTATTGAGTTGTAAGTGATCTGAACGTTTCATGATGATCGCACATTCCTATAGGGGGTCAAACCATGTCCCAAAGGTCACCGGGCCTGGTGTCACTTTAAAGAAGTAGTCCAGTTACACCTTTTTCGGCTTATAACTTTTCTTCTGAATGTCCTAGAGAGGTCAGGTTTGTTTTAGAGTACTTCAATTAATAGCTCCTACCACCACAAAAAGAAGGGAGTCATTAGCACTTATGGTTTGTAAATGGCACCCAGAATTATGTTGCACGAAGCACAATTTCACATCATTCTGGGTCCATTTGTGTGAAAACAAGGTCCAATCAGGCTGAAACGTTACAAGAAGGTAGAATCTATTGAGTTGTAAGTGATCTGAACGTTTCAAGATGATTTCACATTACTATAGGTGGTCAAACCATGTCCCAAAGGTCACCGGGCCTGGTGTCACTTTAAAGAAGTAGTCCAGTTACACATTTGTGGGCTTATAACTTTTCTTCTGAATGTCCTAGAGAGGTCAGGTTTGTTTTAGAGTACTTCAATTAATAGCTCCAACAACCACAAAAAGGAATGGAGTCATTAGCACTTATGGTTCTTAAATGGCACCCAGAATTATGTTGCACGAAGCACAATTTCACATCATTCTGGGTTCATTTGTGTGAAAACAAGGTCCAATCAGGCTGAAACGTTGCAGGAAGGTAGAATCTATTGAGTTGTAAGTGATCTGAACGTTTCATGATGATAGCACTGTCCTAAGGGGGTCAAACCATGTCCCAAAGGTCACCGGATCTGGTGTCACTTTAAAGAAGTAGTCCAGTTACACATTTGTGGGCTTATAACTTGGCTTCTGAATATCCTAGAGAGGTCAGGTTTGTTTTAGAGTATTCCAATTAACATCCCCTACAACCACAAAAAGGAATGGAGTCATTAGCACTTATGGTTTTTAAATGGCACCCAGAATTATGTTGCACGAAGCACAATTTCACATCATTCTGGGTTCATTTGTGTGAAAACAAGGTCCAATCAGGCTGAAACGTTACAAGAAGGTAGAATCTATTGAGTTGTAAGTGATCTGAACATTTCAAGATGATTGCACATTACTATAGGTGGTCAAACCATGTCCCAAAGGTCACCGGGCCTGGTGTCACTTTAAAGAAGTAGTCCAGTTACACCTTTGTCGGCTTATAACTTTTCTTCTGAATGTCCTAGAGAGGTCAGGTTTGTTTTAGAGTACTTCAATTAATAGCTCCTACAACCACAAAAAGGAATGGAGTCATTAGCACTTATGGTTTGTAAATGGCAGCCAGAATTATGATGCACGGAGCACAATTTCACATCATTCTGGGTCCATTTGTGTGAAAACAAGGTCCAATCAGGCTGAAACGTTACAAGAAGGTAGAATCTATTGAGTTGTAAGTGATCTGAACGTTTCATGATGATAGCACTTTCCTAAGGGGGTCAAACCATGTCCCAAAGGTCACCGGGCCTGGTGTCACTTTAAAAAAGTAGTCCAGTTACAACTTTGTGGGCTTATAACTTGGCTTCTGAATATCCTCAAGAGGTCAGGTTTGTTTTAGTGTACTCCAATCAACAGCCCCTACAACCACAAAAAGGACTGGAGTCATTAGCACTTATGGTTTTTAAATGGCACCCAGAATTATGTTGCACGAAGCACAATTTCACATCATTCTGGGTTCATTTGTGTGAAAACAAGGTCCAATCGGGCTGAAACGTTACAGGAAGGTAGAATCTATTGAGTTGTAAGTGATCTGAACGTTTCATGATGATAGCACTTTCCTAAGGGGGTCAAACCATGTCCCAAAGGTCACCAGATCTGGTGTCAATTTAAAGAAGTAGTCCAGTTACACATTTGTGGGCTTATAACTTGGCTTCTGAATGTCCTAGAGAGGTCATGTTTGTTTTAGTGTACTCCAACCAACAGCCCCTACAACCACAAAAAGGAATGGAGTCATTAGCACTTATGGTTTGTAAATGGCACCCAGAATTATGCTGCACGAAGCACAATTTCACATCATTCTGGGTCCATTTGTGTGAAAACAAGGTCCAATCAGGCTGAAACGTTACAAGAAGGTAGAATCTATTGAGTTGTAAGTGATCTGAACGTTTCATGATGATCGCACATTCCTATAGGGGGTCAAACCATGTCCCAAAGGTCACCGGGCCTGGTGTCACTTTAAAGAAGTAGTCCAGTTACACCTTTGTGGGCTTATAACTTGGCTTCTGAATATCCTAAAGAGGTCAGGTTTGTTTTAGTGTACTCCAATCAACAGCCTCTACAACCACAAAAAGGAATGGAGTCATTAGCACTTATGGTTTGTAAATGGCACCCAGAATTATGTTGCACGAAGCACAATTTCACATCATTCTCGGTCCATTTGTGTGAAAACAAGGTCCAATCAGGCTGAAACGTTACAAGAAGGTAGAATCTATTGAGTTGTAAGTGATCTGAACGTTTCAAGATGATTGCACATTACTATAGGTGGTCAAACCATGTCCCAAAGGTCACCGGGCCTGGTGTCACTTTAAAGAAGTAGTCCAGTTACACATTTGTGGGCTTATAACTTTTCTTCTGAATGTCCTAGAGAGGTCAGGTTTGTTTTAGAGTACTTCAATTAATAGCTCCTACAACCACAAAAAGGAATGGAGTCATTAGCACTTATGGTTCTTAAATGGCACCCAGAATTATGTTGCACGAAGCACAATTTCACATCATTCTGGGTTCATTTGTGTGAAAACAAGGTCCAATCAGGCTGAAACGTTACAGGAAGTTAGAATCTATTGAGTTGTAAGTGATCTGAACGTTTCATGATGATAGCACTTTCCTAAGGGGGTCAAACCATGTCCCAATGGTCACCGGATCTGGTGTCAATTTAAAGAGGTAGTCCAGTTACACATTTGTGAGCTTATAACTTGGCTTCTGAATTTCCTAGAGAGATCAGGTTTGTTTTAGTGTACTCCAATCAACAGCCCCTACAACCACAAAAAGGAAGGGAGTCATTAGCACTTATGGTTTGTAAATGGCACCCAGAATTATGTTGCACGAAGCACAATTTCACATCATTCTGGGTCCATTTGTGTGAAAACAAGGTCCAATCAGGCTGAAACGTTACAAGAAGGTAGAATCTATTGAGTTGTAAGTGATCTGAACGTTTCATGATGATCGCACATTCCTATTGGGGGTCAAACCATGTCCCAAAGGTCACCGGATCTGGTGTCACTTTAAAGAAGTAGTCCAGTTACACATTTGTGGGCTTATAACTTGGCTTCTGAATATCCTAGAGAGGTCAGGTTTGTTTTAGAGTATTCCAATTAACAGCCCCTACAACCACAAAAAGGAATGGAGTCATTAGCACTTATGGTTTTTAAATGGCACCCAGAATTATGTTGTACGAAGCACAATTTCACATCATTCTGGGTTCAATTGTGTGAAAACAAGGTCCAATCAGGCTGAAACGTTACAGGAAGGTAGAATCTATTGAGTTGTAAGTGATCTGAACGTTTCATGATGATATCACTTTCCTAAGGGGGTCAAACCATGTCCCAAAGGTCACCGGATCTTGTGTCAATTTAAAGAAGTAGTCCAGTTACACATTTGTGAGCTTATAACTTGGCTTCTGAATTTCCTAGAGAGATCAGGTTTGTTTTAGTGTACTCCAATCAACAGCCCCTACAACCACAAAAAGGAAGGGAGTCATTAGCACTTATGGTTTGTAAATGGCAGCCAGAATTATGTTGCACGGAGCACAATTTCACATCATTCTGGGTCCATTTGTGTGAAAACAAGGTCCAATCAGGCTGAAACGTTACAAGAAGGTAGAATCTATTGAGTTGTAAGTGATCTGAACGTTTCAAGATGATTGCACATTACTATAGGTGGTCAAACCATGTCCCAAAGGTCACCGGGCCTGGTGTCACTTTAAAGAAGTAGTCCAGTTACACATTTGTGGGCTTATAACTTTTCTTCTGAATGTCCTAGAGAGGTCAGGTTTGTTTTAGAGTACTTCAATTAATAGCTCCTACAACCACAAAAAGGAATGGAGTCATTAGCACTTATGGTTCTTAAATGGCACCCAGAATTATGTTGCACGAAGCACAATTTCACATCATTCTGGGTTCATTTGTGTGAAAACAAGGTCCAATCAGGCTGAAACGTTACAAGAAGGTAGAATCTATTGAGTTGTAAGTGATCTGAACGTTTCATGATGATCGCACATTCCTATTGGGGGTCAAACCATGTCCCAAAGGTCACCGGATCTGGTGTCACTTTAAAGAAGTAGTCCAGTTACACATTTGTGGGCTTATAACTTGGCTTCTGAATATCCTAGAGAGGTCAGGTTTGTTTTAGAGTATTCCAATTAACAGCCCCTACAACCACAAAAAGGAATGGAGTCATTAGCACTTATGGTTTTTAAATGGCACCCAGAATTATGTTGCACGAAGCACAATTTCACATCATTCTGGGTTCAATTGTGTGAAAACAAGGTCCAATCAGGCTGAAACGTTACAGGAAGGTAGAATCTATTGAGTTGTAAGTGATCTGAACGTTTCATGATGATATCACTTTCCTAAGGGGGTCAAACCATGTCCCAAAGGTCACCGGATCTTGTGTCAATTTAAAGAAGTAGTCCAGTTACACATTTGTGAGCTTATAACTTGGCTTCTGAATTTCCTAGAGAGATCAGGTTTGTTTTAGTGTACTCCAATCAACAGCCCCTACAACCACAAAAAGGAAGGGAGTCATTAGCACTTATGGTTTGTAAATGGCAGCCAGAATTATGTTGCACGGAGCACAATTTCACATCATTCTGGGTCCATTTGTGTGAAAACAAGGTCCAATCAGGCTGAAACGTTACAAGAAGGTAGAATCTATTGAGTTGTAAGTGATCTGAACGTTTCAAGATGATTGCACATTACTATAGGTGGTCAAACCATGTCCCAAAGGTCACCGGGCCTGGTGTCACTTTAAAGAAGTAGTCCAGTTACACATTTGTGGGCTTATAACTTTTCTTCTGAATGTCCTAGAGAGGTCAGGTTTGTTTTAGAGTACTTCAATTAATAGCTCCTACAACCACAAAAAGGAATGGAGTCATTAGCACTTATGGTTCTTAAATGGCACCCAGAATTATGTTGCACGAAGCACAATTTCACATCATTCTGGGTTCATTTGTGTGAAAACAAGGTCCAATCAGGCTGAAACGTTACAGGAAGTTAGAATCTATTGAGTTGTAAGTGATCTGAACGTTTCATGATGATAGCACTTTCCTAAGGGGGTCAAACCATGTCCCAAAGGTCACCGGATCTGGTGTCAATTTAAAGAAGTATTCCAGTTACACATTTGTGAGCTTATAACTTGGCTTCTGAATTTCCTAGAGAGATCAGGTTTGTTTTAGTGTACTCCAATCAACAGCCCCTACAACCACAAAAAGGAAGGGAGTCATTAGCACTTATGGTTTGTAAATGGCACCCAGAATTATGTTGCACGAAGCACAATTTCACATCATTCTGGGTCCATTTGTGTGAAAACAAGGTCCAATCAGGCTGAAACTTTACAGGAAGGTAGAATCTATTGAGTTGTAAGTGATCTGAACGTTTCATGATGATCGCACATTCCTATAGGGGGTCAAACCATGTCCCAAAGGTCACCGGGCCTGGTGTCACTTTAAAGAAGTAGTCCAGTTACACCTTTTTCGGCTTATAACTTTTCTTCTGAATGTCCTAGAGAGGTCAGGTTTGTTTTAGAGTACTTCAATTAATAGCTCCTACAACCACAAAAAGAAGGGAGTCATTAGCACTTATGGTTTGTAAATGGCACCCAGAATTATGTTGCACGAAGCACAATTTCACATCATTCTGGGTCCATTTGTGTGAAAACAAGGTCCAATCAGGCTGAAACGTTACAAGAAGGTAGAATCTATTGAGTTGTAAGTGATCTGAACGTTTCAAGATGATTTCACATTACTATAGGTGGTCAAACCATGTCCCAAAGGTCACCGGGCCTGGTGTCACTTTAAAGAAGTAGTCCAGTTACACATTTGTGGGCTTATAACTTTTCTTCTGAATGTCCTAGAGAGGTCAGGTTTGTTTTAGAGTACTTCAATTAATAGCTCCTACAACCACAAAAAGGAATGGAGTCATTAGCACTTATGGTTCTTAAATGGCACCCAGAATTATGTTGCACGAAGCACAATTTCACATCATTCTGGGTTCATTTGTGTGAAAACAAGGTCCAATCAGGCTGAAACGTTGCAGGAAGGTAGAATCTATTGAGTTGTAAGTGATCTGAACGTTTCATGATGATAGAACTTTCCTAAGGGGGTCAAACCATGTCCCAAAGGTCACCGGATCTGGTGTCAATTTAAAGAAGTAGTCCAGTTACACATTTGTGGGCTTATAACTTGGCTTCTGAATGTCCTAGAGAGATCAGGTTTGTTTTAGTGTACTCCATCCAACAGCCCCTACAACCACAAAAAGGAATGGAGTCATTAGCACTTATGGTTTGTAAATGGCACCCAGAATTATGTTGCACGAAGCACAATTTCACATCATTCTGGGTCCATTTGTGTGAACACAAGGTCCAATCAGGCTGAAACGTTACAAGAAGGTAGAATCTATTGAGTTGTAAGTGATCTGAACGTTTCATGATGATCGCACATTCCTATTGGGGGTCAAACCATGTCCCAAAGGTCACCGGATCTGGTGTCACTTTAAAGAAGTAGTCCAGTTACACATTTGTGGGCTTATAACTTGGCTTCTGAATATCCTAGAGAGGTCAGGTTTGTTTTAGAGTATTCCAATTAACAGCCCCTACAACCACAAAAAGGAATGGAGTCATTAGCACTTATGGTTTGTAAATGGCACCCAGAATTATGTTGCACGAAGCACAATTTCACATCATTCTGGGTTCAATTGTGTGAAAACAAGGTCCAATCAGGCTGAAACGTTACAGGAAGTTAGAATCTATTGAGTTGTAAGTGATCTGAACATTTCATGATGATAGCACTTTCCTAAGGGGGTCAAACCATGTCCCAAAGGTCACCAGATCTGGTGTCAATTTAAAGAAGTAGTCCAGTTACACATTTGTGGGCTTATAACTTGGCTTCTGAATGTCCTAGAGAGGTCATGTTTGTTTTAGTGTACTCCAACCAACAGCCCCTACAACCACAAAAAGGAATGGAGTCATTAGCACTTATGGTTTGTAAATGGCACCCAGAATTATGCTGCACGAAGCACAATTTCACATCATTCTGGGTCCATTTGTGTGAAAACAAGGTCCAATCAGGCTGAAACGTTACAAGAAGGTAGAATCTATTGAGTTGTAAGTGATCTGAACGTTTCATGATGATCGCACATTCCTATAGGGGGTCAAACCATGTCCCAAAGGTCACCGGGCCTGGTGTCACTTTAAAGAAGTAGTCCAGTTACACCTTTTTCGGCTTATAACTTTTCTTCTGAATGTCCTAGAGAGGTCAGGTTTGTTTTAGAGTACTTCAATTAATAGCTCCTACAACCACAAAAAGAAGGGAGTCATTAGCACTTATGGTTTGTAAATGGCACCCAGAATTATGTTGCACGAAGCACAATTTCACATCATTCTGGGTCCATTTGTGTGAAAACAAGGTCCAATCAGGCTGAAACGTTACAAGAAGGTAGAATCTATTGAGTTGTAAGTGATCTGAACGTTTCAAGATGATTTCACATTACTATAGGTGGTCAAACCATGTCCCAAAGGTCACCGGGCCTGGTGTCACTTTAAAGAAGTAGTCCAGTTACACATTTGTGGGCTTATAACTTTTCTTCTGAATGTCCTAGAGAGGTCAGGTTTGTTTTAGAGTACTTCAATTAATAGCTCCTACAACCACAAAAAGGAATGGAGTCATTAGCACTTATGGTTCTTAAATGGCACCCAGAATTATGTTGCACGAAGCACAATTTCACATCATTCTGGGTTCATTTGTGTGAAAACAAGGTCCAATCAGGCTGAAACGTTGCAGGAAGGTAGAATCTATTGAGTTGTAAGTGATCTGAACGTTTCATGATGATAGCACTTTCCTAAGGGGGTCAAACCATGTCCCAAAGGTCACCGGATCTGGTGTCACTTTAAAGAAGTAGTCCAGTTACACATTTGTGGGCTTATAACTTGGCTTCTGAATATCCTAGAGAGGTCAGGTTTGTTTTAGAGTATTCCAATTAACATCCCCTACAACCACAAAAAGGAATGGAGTCATTAGCACTTATGGTTTTTAAATGGCACCCAGAATTATGTTGCACGAAGCACAATTTCACATCATTCTGGGTTCATTTGTGTGAAAACAAGGTCCAATCAGGCTGAAACGTTACAAGAAGGTAGAATCTATTGAGTTGTAAGTGATCTGAACATTTCAAGATGATTGCACATTACTATAGGTGGTCAAACCATGTCCCAAAGGTCACCGGGCCTGGTGTCACTTTAAAGAAGTAGTCCAGTTACACCTTTGTCGGCTTATAACTTTTCTTCTGAATGTCCTAGAGAGGTCAGGTTTGTTTTAGAGTACTTCAATTAATAGCTCCTACAACCACAAAAAGGAATGGAGTCATTAGCACTTATGGTTTGTAAATGGCAGCCAGAATTATGATGCACGGAGCACAATTTCACATCATTCTGGGTCCATTTGTGTGAAAACAAGGTCCAATCAGGCTGAAACGTTACAAGAAGGTAGAATCTATTGAGTTGTAAGTGATCTGAACGTTTCATGATGATAGCACTTTCCTAAGGGGGTCAAACCATGTCCCAAAGGTCACCGGGCCTGGTGTCACTTTAAAAAAGTAGTCCAGTTACAACTTTGTGGGCTTATAACTTGGCTTCTGAATATCCTCAAGAGGTCAGGTTTGTTTTAGTGTACTCCAATCAACAGCCCCTACAACCACAAAAAGGACTGGAGTCATTAGCACTTATGGTTTTTAAATGGCACCCAGAATTATGTTGCACGAAGCACAATTTCACATCATTCTGGGTTCATTTGTGTGAAAACAAGGTCCAATCGGGCTGAAACGTTACAGGAAGGTAGAATCTATTGAGTTGTAAGTGATCTGAACGTTTCATGATGATAGCACTTTCCTAAGGGGGTCAAACCATGTCCCAAAGGTCACCAGATCTGGTGTCAATTTAAAGAAGTAGTCCAGTTACACATTTGTGGGCTTATAACTTGGCTTCTGAATGTCCTAGAGAGGTCATGTTTGTTTTAGTGTACTCCAACCAACAGCCCCTACAACCACAAAAAGGAATGGAGTCATTAGCACTTATGGTTTGTAAATGGCACCCAGAATTATGCTGCACGAAGCACAATTTCACATCATTCTGGGTCCATTTGTGTGAAAACAAGGTCCAATCAGGCTGAAACGTTACAAGAAGGTAGAATCTATTGAGTTGTAAGTGATCTGAACGTTTCATGATGATCGCACATTCCTATAGGGGGTCAAACCATGTCCCAAAGGTCACCGGGCCTGGTGTCACTTTAAAGAAGTAGTCCAGTTACACCTTTGTGGGCTTATAACTTGGCTTCTGAATATCCTAAAGAGGTCAGGTTTGTTTTAGTGTACTCCAATCAACAGCCTCTACAACCACAAAAAGGAATGGAGTCATTAGCACTTATGGTTTGTAAATGGCACCCAGAATTATGTTGCACGAAGCACAATTTCACATCATTCTCGGTCCATTTGTGTGAAAACAAGGTCCAATCAGGCTGAAACGTTACAAGAAGGTAGAATCTATTGAGTTGTAAGTGATCTGAACGTTTCAAGATGATTGCACATTACTATAGGTGGTCAAACCATGTCCCAAAGGTCACCGGGCCTGGTGTCACTTTAAAGAAGTAGTCCAGTTACACATTTGTGGGCTTATAACTTTTCTTCTGAATGTCCTAGAGAGGTCAGGTTTGTTTTAGAGTACTTCAATTAATAGCTCCTAAAACCACAAAAAGGAATGGAGTCATTAGCACTTATGGTTCTTAAATGGCACCCAGAATTATGTTGCACGAAGCACAATTTCACATCATTCTGGGTTCAATTGTGTGAAAACAAGGTCCAATCAGGCTGAAACGTTACAGGAAGGTAGAATCTATTGAGTTGTAAGTGATCTGAACATTTCATGATGATATCACTTTCCTAAGGGGGTCAAACCATGTCCCAAAGGTCACCGGATCTTGTGTCAATTTAAAGAAGTAGTCCAGTTACACATTTGTGAGCTTATAACTTGGCTTCTGAATTTCCTAGAGAGATCAGGTTTGTTTTAGTGTACTCCAATCAACAGCCCCTACAACCACAAAAAGGAAGGGAGTCATTAGCACTTATGGTTTGTAAATGGCAGCCAGAATTATGTTGCACGGAGCACAATTTCACATCATTCTGGGTCCATTTGTGTGAAAACAAGGTCCAATCAGGCTGAAACGTTACAAGAAGGTAGAATCTATTGAGTTGTAAGTGATCTGAACGTTTCAAGATGATTGCACATTACTATAGGTGGTCAAACCATGTCCCAAAGGTCACCGGGCCTGGTGTCACTTTAAAGAAGTAGTCCAGTTACACATTTGTGGGCTTATAACTTTTCTTCTGAATGTCCTAGAGAGGTCAGGTTTGTTTTAGAGTACTTCAATTAATAGCTCCTACAACCACAAAAAGGAATGGAGTCATTAGCACTTATGGTTCTTAAATGGCACCCAGAATTATGTTGCACGAAGCACAATTTCACATCATTCTGGGTTCATTTGTGTGAAAACAAGGTCCAATCAGGCTGAAACGTTACAGGAAGTTAGAATCTATTGAGTTGTAAGTGATCTGAACGTTTCATGATGATAGCACTTTCCTAAGGGGGTCAAACCATGTCCCAAAGGTCACCGGATCTGGTGTCAATTTAAAGAAGTATTCCAGTTACACATTTGTGAGCTTATAACTTGGCTTCTGAATTTCCTAGAGAGATCAGGTTTGTTTTAGTGTACTCCAATCAACAGCCCCTACAACCACAAAAAGGAAGGGAGTCATTAGCACTTATGGTTTGTAAATGGCAGCCAGAATTATGTTGCACGGAGCACAATTTCACATCATTCTGGGTCCATTTGTGTGAAAACAAGGTCCAATCAGGCTGAAACGTTACAAGAAGGTAGAATCTATTGAGTTGTAAGTGATCTGAACGTTTCAAGATGATTGCACATTACTATAGGTGGTCAAACCATGTCCCAAAGGTCACCGGGCCTGGTGTCACTTTAAAGAAGTAGTCCAGTTACACATTTGTGGGCTTATAACTTTTCTTCTGAATGTCCTAGAGAGGTCAGGTTTGTTTTAGAGTACTTCAATTAATAGCTCCTACAACCACAAAAAGGAATGGAGTCATTAGCACTTATGGTTCTTAAATGGCACCCAGAATTATGTTGCACGAAGCACAATTTCACATCATTCTGGGTTCATTTGTGTGAAAACAAGGTCCAATCAGGCTGAAACGTTACAGGAAGTTAGAATCTATTGAGTTGTAAGTGATCTGAACGTTTCATAATGATAGCACTTTCCTAAGGGGGTCAAACCATGTCCCAAAGGTCACCGGATCTGGTGTCAATTTAAAGAAGTATTCCAGTTACACATTTGTGAGCTTATAACTTGGCTTCTGAATTTCCTAGAGAGATCAGGTTTGTTTTAGTGTACTCCAATCAACAGCCCCTACAACCACAAAAAGGAAGGGAGTCATTAGCACTTATGGTTTGTAAATGGCACCCAGAATTATGTTGCACGAAGCACAATTTCACATCATTCTGGGTCCATTTGTGTGAAAACAAGGTCCAATCAGGCTGAAACTTTACATGAAGGTAGAATCTATTGAGTTGTAAGTGATCTGAACGTTTCATGATGATCGCACATTCCTATAGGGGGTCAAACCATGTCCCAAAGGTCACCGGGCCTGGTGTCACTTTAAAGAAGTAGTCCAGTTACACCTTTTTCGGCTTATAACTTTTCTTCTGAATGTCCTAGAGAGGTCAGGTTTGTTTTAGAGTACTTCAATTAATAGCTCCTACAACCACAAAAAGAAGGGAGTCATTAGCACTTATGGTTTGTAAATGGCACCCAGAATTATGTTGCACGAAGCACAATTTCACATCATTCTGGGTCCATTTGTGTGAAAACAAGGTCCAATCAGGCTGAAACGTTACAAGAAGGTAGAATCTATTGAGTTGTAAGTGATCTGAACGTTTCAAGATGATTTCACATTACTATAGGTGGTCAAACCATGTCCCAAAGGTCACCGGGCCTGGTGTCACTTTAAAGAAGTAGTCCAGTTACACATTTGTGGGCTTATAACTTTTCTTCTGAATGTCCTAGAGAGGTCAGGTTTGTTTTAGAGTACTTCAATTAATAGCTCCTACAACCACAAAAAGGAATGGAGTCATTAGCACTTATGGTTCTTAAATGGCACCCAGAATTATGTTGCACGAAGCACAATTTCACATCATTCTGGGTTCATTTGTGTGAAAACAAGGTCCAATCAGGCTGAAACGTTGCAGGAAGGTAGAATCTATTGAGTTGTAAGTGATCTGAACGTTTCATGATGATAGAACTTTCCTAAGGGGGTCAAACCATGTCCCAAAGGTCACCGGATCTGGTGTCAATTTAAAGAAGTAGTCCAGTTACACATTTGTGGGCTTATAACTTGGCTTCTGAATGTCCTAGAGAGATCAGGTTTGTTTTAGTGTACTCCATCCAACAGCCCCTACAACCACAAAAAGGAATGGAGTCATTAGCACTTATGGTTTGTAAATGGCACCCAGAATTATGTTGCACGAAGCACAATTTCACATCATTCTGGGTCCATTTGTGTGAACACAAGGTCCAATCAGGCTGAAACGTTACAAGAAGGTAGAATCTATTGAGTTGTAAGTGATCTGAACGTTTCATGATGATCGCACATTCCTATTGGGGGTCAAACCATGTCCCAAAGGTCACCGGATCTGGTGTCACTTTAAAGAAGTAGTCCAGTTACACATTTGTGGGCTTATAACTTGGCTTCTGAATATCCTAGAGAGGTCAGGTTTGTTTTAGAGTATTCCAATTAACAGCCCCTACAACCACAAAAAGGAATGGAGTCATTAGCACTTATGGTTTTTAAATGGCACCCAGAATTATGTTGCACGAAGCACAATTTCACATCATTCTGGGTTCAATTGTGTGAAAACAAGGTCCAATCAGGCTGAAACGTTACAGGAAGTTAGAATCTATTGAGTTGTAAGTGATCTGAACATTTCATGATGATAGCACTTTCCTAAGGGGGTCAAATCATGTCCCAAAGGTCACCGGATCTGGTGTCAATTTAAAGAAGTAGTCCAGTTACACATTTGTGGGCTTATAACTTGGCTTCTGAATGTCCTAGTGAGATCAGGTTTGTTTTAGTGTACTCCAGTCAACAGCCCCTACAACCACAAAAAGGAATGGAGTCATTAGCACTTATGGTTTTTAAATGACACCCAGAATAATGTTGCACGAAGCACAATTTCACATCATTCTGGGTCCATTTGTGTGAAAACAAGGTCCAATCAGGCTGAAACGTTACAGGAAGGTAGAATCTATTGAGTTGTAAGTGATCTGAACATTTCATGATGATAGCACTTTCCTAAGGGGGTCAAACCATGTCCCAAAATGTCACCGGATCTGGTGTCAATTTAAAGAAGTAGTCCAATTACACATTTGTGGGCTTATAACTTGGCTTCTGAATGTCCTAGAGAAGTCAAGCTTGTTTTAGTGTACTCCAATCAACAGCCCCTACAACCACAAAAAGGAATGGAGTCATTAGCTTTTATGGTTTGTAAATGGCACCCAGAATTATGTTGCACGAAGCACAATTTCACATCATTCTGGGTCCATTTGTGTGAAAACAAGGTCCAATCAGGCTGAAACGTTACAAGAAGGTAGAATCTATTGAGTTGTAAGTGATCTGAACTTTTCATGATGATCGCACAATCCTATAGGGGGTCAAACCATGTCCCAAAGGTCACTGGGCCTGGTGTCACTTTAAAGAAGTAGTCCAGTTACACTTTTGTGGGCTTATAACTTGGCTTCTGAATATCCTAAAGAGGTCAGGTTTGTTTTAGAGTACTCCAGTTAACAGCCCCCATTACCCCAAAAAGGAATGGAGTCATAAGCACTTATGGTTTTTAAATGGAACCCAGAATTATGTTGCACGAAGCACAATTTCACATAATTCTGGGTTCATTTGTGTGAAAACAAGGTCCAATCAGGCTGAAACGTTACAAGACGGTAGAATCTAGTGAGTTGTAAGTGATCTGAACATTTCATGATGATAGCACTTTCCTAAGGGGGTCAAATCATGTCCCAAAGGTCACCGGATCTGGTGTCAATTTAAAGAAGTAGTCCAGTTACACATTTGTGGGCTTATAACTTGGCTTCTGAATGTCCTAGTGAGATCAGGTTTGTTTTAGTGTACTCCAATCAACAGCCCCTACAACCACAAAAAGGAATGGAGTCATTAGCACTTATGGTTTTTAAATGGCACCCAGAATAATGTTGCACGAAGCACAATTTCACATCATTCTGGGTTCATTTGTGTGAAAACAAGGTCCAATCAGGCTGAAACGTTACAGGAAGGTAGAATCTATTGAGTTGTAAGTGATCTGAACGTTTCATGATGATAGCACTTTCCTAAGGGGGTCAAACCATGTCCCAAAGGTCACCGGATCTGGTGTCAATTTAAAGAAGTAGTCCAGTTACACATTTGTGGGCTTATAACTTGGCTTCTGAATTTCCTAGAGAGATCAGGTTTGTTTTAGTGTACTCCAATCAACAGCCCCTACAACCACAAAAAGGAAGGGAGTCATTAGCACTTATGGTTTGTAAATGGCACCCAGAATTATGTTGCACGAAGCACAATTTCACATCATTCTGGGTCCATTTGTGTGAAAACAAGGTCCAATCAGGCTGAAACGTTACAAGAAGGTAGAATCTATTGAGTTGTAAGTGATCTGAACGTTTCATGATGATCGCACATTCCTATTGGGGGTCAAACCATGTCCCAAAGGTCACCGGATCTGGTGTCACTTTAAAGAAGTAGTCCAGTTACACATTTGTAGGCTTATAACTTGGCTTCTGAATATCCTAGAGAGGTCAGGTTTGTTTTAGAGAACTCCAATTAACAGCCCCTACAACCACAAAAAGGAATGGAGTCATTAGCACTTATTGTTTGTAAATGGCACCCAGAATTATGTTGCACGAAGCACAATTTCACTTCATTCTGGGTCCATTTGTGTGAAAACAAGGTCCAATCATGCTGAAACATTACAGGAAGGTAGAATCTATTGAGTTGTAAATGATCTGAACGTTTCATGATGATAGCACTTTCCTAAGGGG
This sequence comes from Nothobranchius furzeri, assembly GCF_043380555.1. NCBI lineage: Eukaryota > Metazoa > Chordata > Actinopteri > Cyprinodontiformes > Nothobranchiidae > Nothobranchius > Nothobranchius furzeri. The sequence continues at coordinate 547,883 of NW_027223041.1, forward strand.
GTCAAACCATGTCCCAAAGGTCACCGGGCCTGGTGTCACTTTAAAGAAGTAGTCCAGTTACACCTTTGTGGGCTTATAACTTGGCTTCTGAATGGCCTAGAGAGGTTAGGTTTGTTTTAGTGTACTCCAATCAACAGCCCCTACAACCACAAAAGGAATGGAGTCATTAGCACTTATGGTTTTTAAATGGCACCCAGAATTATGTTGCACAAAGCACAATTTCACATCATTCCGGGTCCATTTCAAAGAAAACAGCTTCAATCAGGCTGAAATGTCACAGAAAAGTAGAATCTATTGAGTTGTAAATGATTCCTGTGTTTCATGATGATAGCAGATTCCTAAGGGCATCAAATCAGGTCATAAAGGTCACCGGATCACTTGTTCCTTGAAGGCGGGGTTCCAAACACACATTTGGGGGCTTATTACTTAGCTTCTGAATGTCTCAGAGAGGTCAGGTTTGTCTTAGTGTACTCCAATCAACAGCCCTTATTACCCCAAAAAGGAATGGAGTCATTAGCACTTATGGTTTTTAAATGGCACCCAGAATTATGTTGCACGAAGCACAATTTCACATCATTCTGGGTTCATTTGTGTGAAAACAAGGTCCAATCAGGCTGAAACGTTACAGAACGGTAGAATCTATGGAGTTGTAAGTGATCTGAACGTTTGATGATGATAGCACTTTCCTAAGGGGGTCAAACCATGTCCCAAAGGTCACCGGATCTGGTGTCAATTTAAAGAAGTAGTCCAGTTACACATTTGTGGGCTTATAACTTGGCTTCTGAATGTCCTAGAGAGATCAGGTTTGTTTTAGTGTAGTCCAACCAACATCCCCTACAACCACAAAAAGGAATGGAGTCATTAGCAATTATGGTTTGTAAATGGCACCCAGAATTATGTTGCACGAAGCACAATTTCACATCATTCTGGGTCCATTTGTGTGTAAACAAGGTCCAATCAGGCTGAAACGCTACAAGAAGGTAGAATCTATTGAGTTGTAAGTGATCTGAACGTTTCATGATGATCGCACTTTCTTATAGGGGGTCAAACCATTTCCAAAAAGGTCAACGGGCCTGGTGTCACTTTAAAGAAGTAGTCCAGTTACACCTTTGTGGGCTTATAACTTGGCTTCTGAATATCTTAAAGAGGTCAGGTTTGTTTTAGTGTACTCCAATCAACAGCTCCTACAACCACAAAAAGGAATGGAGTCATTAGCACTTATGGTTTTTAAATGGCACCCAGAATTATGTTGCACGAAGCACAATTTCACATCATTCTGGGTTCATTTGTGTGAAAACAAGGTCCAATCAGGCTGAAACGTTACAGGAAGGTAGAACCTATTGAGTTGTAAGTGATCTGAACGTTTCATGATGATAGCACTTTCCTAAGGGGGTCAAACCATGTCCCAAAGGTCACCGGATCTGGTGTCAATTTAAAGAAGTAGTCCAGTTACACATTTGTGGGCTTATAACTTGGCTTCTGAATGTCCTAGAGAGATCAGGTTTGTTTTAGTGTACTCCAACCAACAGCCCCTACAACCACAAAAAGGAATGGAGTCATTAGCACTTATGGTTTTTAAATGGCACCCAGAATTATGTTGCACGAAGCACAATTTCACATCATTCTGGGTTCATTTGTGTGAAAACAAGGTCCAATCAGGCTGAAACGTTACAGGAAGGTAGAATCTATTGAGTTGTAAGTGATCTGAACGTTTCATGATGATAGCACTTTCCTAAGGGGGTCAAACCATGTCCCAAAGGTCACCGGATCTGGTGTCAATTTAAAGAAGTAGTCCAGTTACACATTTGTGGGCTTATAACTTGGCTTCTGAATGTCCTAGAGAGATCAGGTTTGTTTTAGTGTACTCCAATCAACAGCCCCTACAACCACAAAAAGGAAGGGAGTCATTAGCACTTATGGTTTATAAATGGCACCCAGAATTATGTTGCACGAAGCACAATTTCACATCATTCTGGGTCCATTTGTGTGAAAAAAAGGTCCAATCAGGCTGAAACGTTACAAGAAGGTAGAATATATTGAGTTGTAAGTGATCTGAACATTTCATGATGATCGCACATTCCTATTGGGGGTCAAACCATGTCCCAAAGGTCACCGGATCTGGTGTCACTTTAAAGAAGTAGTCCAGTTACACATTTGTGGGCTTATAACTTGGCTTCTGAATATCCTAGAGAGGTCAGGTTTGTTTTAGAGTACTCCAATTAACAGCCCCTACAACAACAAAAAGGAATGGAGTCATTAGCACTTATGGTTTTTAAATGGCACCCAGAATTATGTTGCACGAAGCACAATTTCACATCATTCTGGGTTCATTAGTGTGAAAACAAGGTCCAATCAGGCTGAAACGTTACAGGAAGGTAGAATCTATTGAGTTGTTAGTGATCTGAACGTTTCATGATGATAGCACTTTCCTAAGGTGGTCAAACCATGTCCCAAAATGTCACCAGATCTGGTGTCAATTTAAAGAAGTAGTCCAGTTACACATTTGTGGGCTTATAACTTGGCTTCTGAATGTCCTAGAGGGATCAGGTTTGGTTTAGTGTACTCCAATCAACAGCCCCTACAACCACAAAAAGAAATGGAGTCATTAGCACTTATGGTTTGTAAATGGCACCCAGAATTATGTTGCACGAAGCACAATTTCACATCATTCTGGGTCCATTTGTGTGAAAACAAGGTCCAATCAGGCTGAAACGTTACAAGAAGGTAGAATCTATTGAGTTGTAAGTGATCTGAACGTTTCATGACGATCGCACATTCCTATAGGGGGTAAAACCATGTCCCAAAGGTCACCGGGCCTGGTGTCACTTTAAAGAAGTAGTCCAGTTACACTTTTGTGGGCTTATAACTTTTCTTCTGAATGTCCTAGAGAGGTCAGGTTTGTTTTAGAGTACTTCAATTAATAGCTCCTACAACCACAAAAAGGAATGGAGTCATTAGCACTTATGGTTTGTAAATGGCATCCAGAATTATGTTGTACGAAGCACAATTTCAAATCATTCTGGGTCCATTTGTGTGAAAACAAGGTCCAATCAGGCTGAAACATTACAGGAAGGTAGAATCTATTGAGTTGTAAGTGATCTGAACGTTTCATGCTGATAGCACTTTCCTAAGGAGGTCAAACTATGTCCCAAAGGTCACCGGATCTGGTGTCAATTTAAAGAAGTAGTCCAGTTACACATTTGTGGGCTTATAACTTGGCTTCTGAATGTCCTAGAGAGATCAGGTTTAATTTAGTGTACTCCAATAAACAGCCCCTACAACCACAAAAAGGAATGGAGTCATTAGCACTTATGGTTTGTAAATGGCACCCAGAATTATGTTGCACGAAGCACAATTTCACATCTATCTGGGTTCATTTGTGTGAAAACAAGGTCCAATCATGCTGAAACGTTACAGGAAGGTAGAATCTATTGAGTTGTAAGTGATCTGAACGTTTCATGATGATAGCACTTTCCTAAGGGGGTCAAACCATGTCCCAAAGGTCACCGGATCTGGTGTCAATTTAAAGAAGTAGTCCAGTTACACATTTGTGGGCTTATAACTTGGCTTCTGAATGTCCTAGAGAAGTCAAGCTTGTTTTAGTGTACTCCAATCAACAGCCCCTACAACCACAAAAAGGAATGGAGTCATTAGCACTTATGGTTTGTAAATGGCACCCAGAATTATGTTGCACGAAGCACAATTTCACTTCATTCTGGGTCCATTTGTGTGAAAACAAGGTCCAATCATGCTGAAACGTTACAGGAAGGTAGAATCTATTGAGTTGTAAATGATCTGAACGTTTCATGATGATAGCACTTTCCTAAGGGGGTCAAACCATGTCCCAAAGGTCACCGGGCCTGGTGTCACTTTAAAGAAGTAGTCCAGTTACACCTTTGTGGGCTTATAACTTGGCTTCTGAATGGCCTAGAGAGGTTAGGTTTGTTTTAGTGTACTCCAATCAACAGCCCCTACAACCACAAAAGGAATGGAGTCATTAGCACTTATGGTTTTTAAATGGCACCCAGAATTATGTTGCACAAAGCACAATTTCACATCATTCCGGGTCCATTTCAAAGAAAACAGCTTCAATCAGGCTGAAATGTCACAGAAAAGTAGAATCTATTGAGTTGTAAATGATTCCTGTGTTTCATGATGATAGCAGATTCCTAAGGGCATCAAATCAGGTCATAAAGGTCCCCGGATCACTTGTTCCTTGAAGGCGGGGTTCCAAACACACATTTGGGGGCTTATTACTTAGCTTCTGAATGTCTCAGAGAGGTCAGGTTTGTCTTAGTGTACTCCAATCAACAGCCCTTATTACCCCAAAAAGGAATGGAGTCATTAGCACTTATGGTTTTTAAATGGCACCCAGAATTATGTTGCACGAAGCACAATTTCACATCATTCTGGGTTCATTTGTGTGAAAACAAGGTCCAATCAGGCTGAAACGTTACAGAACGGTAGAATCTATGGAGTTGTAAGTGATCTGAACGTTTGATGATGATAGCACTTTCCTAAGGGGGTCAAACCATGTCCCAAAGGTCACCGGATCTGGTGTCAATTTAAAGAAGTAGTCCAGTTACACATTTGTGGGCTTATAACTTGGCTTCTGAATGTCCTAGAGAGATCAGGTTTGTTTTAGTGTACTCCAACCAACAGCCCCTACAACCACAAAAAGGAATGGAGTCATTAGCAATTATGGTTTGTAAATGGCACCCAGAATTATGTTGCACGAAGCACAATTTCACATCATTCTGGGTCCATTTGTGTGTAAACAAGGTCCAATCAGGCTGAAACGCTACAAGAAGGTAGAATCTATTGAGTTGTAAGTGATCTGAACGTTTCATGATGATCGCACTTTCTTATAGGGGGTCAAACCATTTCCAAAAAGGTCAACGGGCCTGGTGTCACTTTAAAGAAGTAGTCCAGTTACACCTTTGTGGGCTTATAACTTGGCTTCTGAATATCTTAAAGAGGTCAGGTTTGTTTTAGTGTACTCCAATCAACAGCTCCTACAACCACAAAAAGGAATGGAGTCATTAGCACTTATGGTTTTTAAATGGCACCCAGAATTATGTTGCACGAAGCACAATTTCACATCATTCTGGGTTCATTTGTGTGAAAACAAGGTCCAATCAGGCTGAAACGTTACAGGAAGGTAGAACCTATTGAGTTGTAAGTGATCTGAACGTTTCATGATGATAGCACTTTCCTAAGGGGGTCAAACCATGTCCCAAAGGTCACCGGATCTGGTGTCAATTTAAAGAAGTAGTCCAGTTACACATTTGTGGGCTTATAACTTGGCTTCTGAATGTCCTAGAGAGATCAGGTTTGTTTTAGTGTACTCCAACCAACAGCCCCTACAACCACAAAAAGGAATGGAGTCATTAGCACTTATGGTTTTTAAATTGCACCCAGAATTATGTTGCACGAAGCACAATTTCACATCATTCTTGGTTCATTTGTGTGAAAACAAGGTCCAATCAGGCTGAAACGTTACAGGAAGGTAGAATCTATTGAGTTGTAAGTGATCTGAACGTTTCATGATGATAGCACTTTCCTAAGGGGGTCAAACCATGTCCCAAAGGTCACCGGATCTGGTGTCAATTTAAAGAAGTAGTCCAGTTACACATTTGTGGGCTTATAACTTGGCTTCTGAATGTCCTAGAGAGATCAGGTTTGTTTTAGTGTACTCCAATCAACAGCCCCTACAACCACAAAAAGGAAGGGAGTCATTAGCACTTATGGTTTATAAATGGCACCCAGAATTATGTTGCACGAAGCACAATTTCACATCATTCTGGGTCCATTTGTGTGAAAAAAAGGTCCAATCAGGCTGAAACGTTACAAGAAGGTAGAATATATTGAGTTGTAAGTGATCTGAACATTTCATGATGATCGCACATTCCTATTGGGGGTCAAACCATGTCCCAAAGGTCACCGGATCTGGTGTCACTTTAAAGAAGTAGTCCAGTTACACATTTGTGGGCTTATAACTTGGCTTCTGAATATCCTAGAGAGGTCAGGTTTGTTTTAGAGTACTCCAATTAACAGCCCCTACAACAACAAAAAGGAATGGAGTCATTAGCACTTATGGTTTTTAAATGGCACCCAGAATTATGTTGCACGAAGCACAATTTCACATCATTCTGGGTTCATTAGTGTGAAAACAAGGTCCAATCAGGCTGAAACGTTACAGGAAGGTAGAATCTATTGAGTTGTTAGTGATCTGAACGTTTCATGATGATAGCACTTTCCTAAGGTGGTCAAACCATGTCCCAAAATGTCACCAGATCTGGTGTCAATTTAAAGAAGTAGTCCAGTTACACATTTGTGGGCTTATAACTTGGCTTCTGAATGTCCTAGAGGGATCAGGTTTGGTTTAGTGTACTCCAATCAACAGCCCCTACAACCACAAAAAGAAATGGAGTCATTAGCACTTATGGTTTGTAAATGGCACCCAGAATTATGTTGCACGAAGCACAATTTCACATCATTCTGGGTCCATTTGTGTGAAAACAAGGTCCAATCAGGCTGAAACGTTACAAGAAGGTAGAATCTATTGAGTTGTAAGTGATCTGAACGTTTCATGACGATCGCACATTCCTATAGGGGGTAAAACCATGTCCCAAAGGTCACCGGGCCTGGTGTCACTTTAAAGAAGTAGTCCAGTTACACTTTTGTGGGCTTATAACTTTTCTTCTGAATGTCCTAGAGAGGTCAGGTTTGTTTTAGAGTACTTCAATTAATAGCTCCTACAACCACAAAAAGGAATGGAGTCATTAGCACTTATGGTTTGTAAATGGCATCCAGAATTATGTTGTACGAAGCACAATTTCAAATCATTCTGGGTCCATTTGTGTGAAAACAAGGTCCAATCAGGCTGAAACATTACAGGAAGGTAGAATCTATTGAGTTGTAAATGATCTGAACGTTTCATGCTGATAGCACTTTCCTAAGGAGGTCAAACTATGTCCCAAAGGTCACCGGATCTGGTGTCAATTTAAAGAAGTAGTCCAGTTACACATTTGTGGGCTTATAACTTGGCTTCTGAATGTCCTAGAGAGATCAGGTTTAATTTAGTGTACTCCAATAAACAGCCCCTACAACCACAAAAAGGAATGGAGTCATTAGCACTTATGGTTTGTAAATGGCACCCAGAATTATGTTGCACGAAGCACAATTTCACATCATTCTGGGTTCATTTGTATGAAAACAAGGTCCAATCATGCTGAAACGTTACAGGAAGGTAGAATCTATTGAGTTGTAAGTGATCTGAACGTTTCATGATGATAGCACTTTCCTAAGGGGGTCAAACCATGTCCCAAAGGTCACCGGATCTGGTGTCAATTTAAAGAAGTAGTCCAGTTACACATTTGTGGGCTTATAACTTGGCTTCTGAATGTCCTAGAGAAGTCAAGCTTGTTTTAGTGTACTCCAATCAACAGCCCCTACAACCACAAAAAGGAATGGAGTCATTAGCACTTATGGTTTGTAAATGGCACCCAGAATAATGTTGCACGAAGCACAATTTCACATCATTCTGGGTCCATTTGTGTGAAAACAAGGTCCAATCAGGCTGAAACGTTACAGGAAGGTAGAATCTATTGAGTTGTAAGTGATCTGAACATTTCATGATGATAGCACTTTCCTAAGGGGGTCAAACCATGTCCCAAAATGTCACCGGATCTGGTGTCAATTTAAAGAAGTAGTCCAATTACACATTTGTGGGCTTATAACTTGGCTTCTGAATGTCCTAGAGAAGTCAAGCTTGTTTTAGTGTACTCCAATCAACAGCCCCTACAACCACAAAAAGGAATGGAGTCATTAGCACTTATGGTTTGTAAATGGCACCCAGAATTATGTTGCACGAAGCACAATTTCACATCATTCTGGGTCCATTTGTGTGAAAACAAGGTCCAATCAGGCTGAAACGTTACAAGAAGGTAGAATCTATTGAGTTGTAAGTGATCTGAACTTTTCATGATGATCGCACAATCCTATAGGGGGTCAAACCATGTCCCAAAGGTCACCGGGCCTGGTGTCACTTTAAAGAAGTAGTCCAGTTACACTTTTGTGGGCTTATAACTTGGCTTCTGAATATCCTAAAGAGGTCAGGTTTGTTTTAGAGTACTCCAGTTAACAGCCCCCATTACCCCAAAAAGGAATGGAGTCATAAGCACTTATGGTTTTTAAATGGAACCCAGAATTATGTTGCACGAAGCACAATTTCACATAATTCTGGGTTCATTTGTGTGAAAACAAGGTCCAATCAGGCTGAAACGTTACAAGACGGTAGAATCTAGTGAGTTGTAAGTGATCTGAACATTTCATGATGATAGCACTTTCCTAAGGGGGTCAAATCATGTCCCAAAGGTCACCGGATCTGGTGTCAATTTAAAGAAGTAGTCCAGTTACACATTTGTGGGCTTATAACTTGGCTTCTGAATGTCCTAGTGAGATCAGGTTTGTTTTAGTGTACTCCAATCAACAGCCCCTACAACCACAAAAAGGAATGGAGTCATTAGCACTTATGGTTTTTAAATGGCACCCAGAATAATGTTGCACGAAGCACAATTTCACATCATTCTGGGTTCATTTGTGTGAAAACAAGGTCCAATCAGGCTGAAACGTTACAGGAAGGTAGAATCTATTGAGTTGTAAGTGATCTGAACGTTTCATGATGATAGCACTTTCCTAAGGGGGTCAAACCATGTCCCAAAGGTCACCGGATCTGGTGTCAATTTAAAGGAGACATAACATGAAAAACCCACCTTTTTATCCATTAACACGGTGTGTTTCACATTTTAAGTGTCTAAGTGAGCAAAAAGGCTTATATTATTCACTGGAGTTGCTATTTAGATATTTAATAATTAAGTTTTGGGCATATTTGTCCACCCGTTCAGTTTTTACATTATCTATTACATCAGTAATTAATTTAGTGAGGATAACTACCAAATATGGTAATGGCCCTCGGCTAAACACAGAGCCAATCCGCCATTTTTTCTTCTCGCTAAGATTTTTTGTAGTCCTATTGGAAAAATGCAGAATGTCTGGTTATTTTAGCCACACACAGCTCAAAACTATTCCTCGTTTTAAGGAAGGGTCCCTGCTGGAAAAACCAGCATAGACCAGCATGGCTTCCTTGCTGGTCTTTGCTGGTTTTTGCTGGTCCATGCTGGTTTGGTGCTGGTTTAGCTGGTTTATGCTGGTGGACCAGCATAAACCAGCAACGACCAGCATGGCTTCCTTGCTGGTCTTTGCTGGTCCATGCTGGTTTAGCTGGTATATGCTGGTCCACCAGCATAAACCAGCTAAACCAGCTTCCTTGCTGGTCATTGCTGGTTTATCCACCAGCAATGTCTGCTGGTGGCCAAAGTTGATCCAGGGTTTGAATTCCAGCCCCATATCTTTAGCCGCATTTCTCCCTCCTCTCTCCCAAGGTTTCCTGCTTCCTTGCAGTGTGAAAAACTGCCAGTAGTGCCCAAAAAATTGAGACCAGTAATGTTTAGATTGCTTTGGGGAATGTGTTTTAAAGTGCTTAGCTTGATACTGTTAATATGGTTAATTCTCTCTCTGATTACAATTCTAAAACTATAGTTTTCAATCACTTTCAGTTTTGATGTTTTGGATGAATCTATGAAAGCACTTTAATAAAAACATTCCTCCATCAGACACAAGCCACACTGAAGACAAGAGCATACATATTTTAGTACATTTAATATTAGGAAAAATAAGTAAATAAATAAAATAAACAGATTCTAAGATTAAAAAAATGGATCTATGAATAATTACACAATAGTCAATATTATCTTTATATACATTTATTATATAAAACAAACAAATTGTAATTGTTTCAGCAAATGTTAAACATCATAAACATTAAAATCTTAAGGGAATTTTTATTGCTATTTAAAGTGGCTTTAGCAACTAATCAAGATTACATCACTTTTGTTCACATTTTAACATTGCAGTTTTTCGATAAAATAGTAATATTTTTCCATCCATCAATAAACACTGTGTACATAAAGTAAAAACAAAACTTAAAGATTTGAGCAGATTAAAAAAGGTGAACACTTAAAGCATGGATCTTTGGTGTGTTCTTGCTGTGTTCTGTTTCTAATTCAATTTCTAGTTCTTTTTAAAACACAGGAAAGGTTTTTGCTTTACCTGCTAACGTTTCGTTTGTGACTAAAAACATCCTCAGAGCTGACGCCAATGGTGGTGTCACTTCCTTCTCTGTGTATCCGCGGGCAGCAGAGGATGTTGTCGCCCTCTGCTGCCCGCTCTCCCCTCTCCGATGATGCAGTCCCATGTGCGATCCAACTCCATCGTCCCTGTTCATGGTCCCACATCCACGTCTCCTCATCTCGATAGCTTCTTTTATCCATCTTTTGTACTTCTGTTGCTCAGTTTTTATGATCCTTGTGTTGTCCCAGTCCATTATATGGTTTTCTCTTGTGCAGTGATCTGTTACGGCTGACTTCTTTATAGTGCTTCGTCGCCAACTCAACACACGAACAATAGAACACAGAAAGGAGTGCGAGAAAGAAACAAGTCGAAAACACACAAGAGCAGTGAAGCAAGAAGCAGAAAGCACAATAAAGAAATCGGCCGTAACAGATCACTGCACAAGAGAAAACCACATAATGGACTGGGACACAAGGATAAACAGCGAACAATAGAAATACAAAAGATGGATCAAAGAAGCTATAGAGATAAGGAGAAGTGGATGTGGGACCATGAACAGAGACAATGGAGTCTACACATTGGATCGTGCATGGGACTACATCAACGGAGAGGGGAGAGCGGGCAGCAGAGGGCGACAACGTCCTCTGCTGCCCGGGGATAAATGGAGTAGGAAGTGACGCCACCATCAGTGTCAGCTCTGAGGATGTTTGTAGTCACAAACGAAATGTTAGCAGGTAAAGAAAAAACTTCCTGTGTTTTAAAAAGAACTAGAAATGGAATTAAAGCATGCACACTAAAAAAGAAAAGTGCACAGGCAAAGAAATGCTCTTTGTAGTTGGGGTGCTTTACAAAAAGACTATTTTCTCAGTGACACCGAGCATTTCTAATGTTTAAAAGAAATTGATCAAAGTTTCATCTTGTGCATGCTAAAAATACTACAGCCATCAAGAAAGGTTTTGGAACAAGACCACTTGACCACTAGAGTTTGCAATTTTTCAGAACAGTTGTGGTTATTTTTAGTACATGTGTCAGTGATGTTAAAAATGAACCCATCAGAGGGAAGTCAATGCAGTTCTTTGTCTTCACCACCAACTGTCAAAAGCCAGCTTGATTTGTGGGAGCAAAATTCTACTTCAAGGCTGCAGCTTTCCAAAAGGCATCGTGCAGATAGAACCAAGTCTAGCACACCCACAGCAGGTTGGCCACACACGTGAGCTGGCCCTCTCTCGAAGAAGGTGCATGCTTGGAGTGGACTTTCAGCATGCGCAATGTTGAGGAAACTGGTCAAATGAGTGCATTTTATGCAAGCGCGGAAAAGGAAGTTGGTCTCCCCACTTATGGCACAAATCAAACCCCATATTGTGTTGTTTCCCTGTCCCCTCTGAAGAAGGACCTTCCACAAATACAAAATCCTGGTGTTCTCCAGTACAGTGAGGAATGCTCAGAACTGTAAATCAGGAAAACAAAGAAGCCAGTTCAGACACATGGCACAGCACACAAAGTCCACTCTCCTGGGCAGAAATCTGAATCAGCCAGAACTGATCAAGAGAAGTTGTGAAACACAAGAGAAAAATGTTACCTACAGAACGACAACCAAAGACTAGTCTCTTTCATGTTGGTTTGGAAAGTCACAAATGAAAGTCTCATCACCAGTTTTCAGGACCAGACATTTCTGCTCTAACCTGTCTACTGGAATCAGATCCACAGTAGGTCCCCTACTTATAAGTCTAATATGTGACTCAAATCTGTACCCTTGTGGTAAAGGGAATGATGCTTGTGTATGAAACTTTTGGAAAAGTACAGCAATTTCTGTACCACACTCTGAGGGAAAAGATATAATGCTTCGAATCTCTCCACAAACACCATCACTCAACTTTCCATAACAATCCCTTCTTCTCTTACTGAGGCTGTAGCTTTTGCTGGTATAAACCAGTCCTTTGTGCACCATTCTCTTGTGTACCACCATTTCATCTGGTGGAACTTTTTCTGCAGAAATGAAGGCACTTTTCTCTTCCTCAGTTGTCTCAGTAACCCTGCCATTATCCAGAACAGTTGTGTCTTGATATCTAATGAAGGACTTTACTCTTGAGTTATTTGTGAGCTCCAAACAGAAGTTCTTTACTTGCTCACTAACTGCAAACCTTGTACTGAAAAGCGGAACCGTTCTATGCAACAAGAATTTGTTTACAATCTGCAAAGCTACACATTTTGTTCCGTGAAACAGTTTCAACAGACCACCATTTGCATTTTCAAATACAAATGCTGAGTGTGCCCAGAGCGGCCCCCACAGTTTCACAGACTTGGACAGGTGCGTTAGCAAGTGTACATTGAATGTCATAGATGCTTCTCCATACAACAGTTGAAACCTTGCCACGAACTCGAACAGCATCTCATCTGCTTTGTTGATCTCTTCGAATGTGACATTCTCCTTCAAAAGCAGAAATACTGCAAACACCAGCAGGGATAGGTGCTTCACATAACGTGACTGAAGCACCCCATTCAGGACTGGCAAACTGTAAAACAGGAGCCAAGCTCGCCACTCTGAGGCTTTCCAGTACTTGAACTCTGCAATGGGTCTGGGAAGTCGTGTAATAAGGTGTGGTGGCTTGATTTCCTTGATCCTGTTTTCTAGCACCCTCATTGTATTTGGACTGCCGATATAGTAGGGTTGATCACTGCCACTCAACAGAAGCTCTGTCAGCTGTCTAATGACACCAAGCAAGACAGCATGCATATAGTCTGGAACAAACCCCCAAACAATGTCAAAATAAGGCATGTTTATCAGTGGTGATGGACCTTTCACCCCTCTGACACTTCTGTGTTGTTCTACGGCATGCTCCATATCTGCAATCATTTTATTAGCCTCTCTATCAGGGTATTCTGTGGCAGTCACAGTATACTTCACCTGTTTTTCAACGAGAGTCCCAGGGTGTAAACAGAAGCCACAACCAAAATACCCATTAAACTGGGTGGTGTTTTGCATAGCTGGTCTTGCCTTTGAGTCCACACAACAACAGAGTCCAACAATTTTGCTGTTCACCAGAGCTCCACATTTTCTCCAGGACACACCTTTGGATGCCAGTGTTTTTGCCTGATCAACAAATAGTTTTAGAAAAATTGGCATGACTGGCTCTTGAGCACCAAACCAAAGACCTGCAAGCATTACATTCTGGAATCTCAATTTGGGAGGGAGTTCATTTAAATGCAGCTGGATGGGCCATATTGAAAATTTGGAAGACTTGTAGACAGGTGAACCATCAGAATTAAAATTAAATGACAAATTGGCCGGATCTGACAGAATGCCACCTGGTTTTGACAGGTTTTGATACATTTCACCATCATATATGTCAGAGATAACATGTTCATTCTGTTGCCTTTGGTATCTGTAGTTCATGCTGTTTTGAATTTGAGGGTTTTCCATCAGTGTCTGAATTTGAGGTGCAATTGGTATGCTTATGAAAAAGCTTGCACTGTTCAATGTGCTAATTTCAATGGGAGCACTACAAATTGTACACTGAACAATGTTTTTTTCTTTTATGTCTTCTTGTTTGCCAATGTATAATTTGCAGGTTTTGCAGTAGAAGTGAAATTCCACTATGTCAGAAGAGTTCTTAAACACTTTGTTGAACAAATATTTGGATCTCGGTAAAACCTCTTTGCCAAACAGTGCATTTATAAGCTTTAACAAATCATCAAGTTGTGTTCCTGTTATGTTATGTCTTGCTGCATGACTCATTACCATGAGCAGTGCTTCAGCCCTTGTTGTTGTACCCCCTGAAATTAGTGCAGAATCCATGTCAGTGTCAAATCCTATCTGTCCAAATGGGTCGTCCTCTGGAAGGTCTTCAATGTTTGAATCAACTTGAGGATCACTTTCAGGTGAGGAATCGCACTCAAACTCCTGGCTGACGTCACTTGATTGCAGCACAGATAAGCCACCAGAAGAAGTTGTGGGCTGTAGGGTGACAATAAACACACATTATTGCATGTATCTACCAGCAAAAACAAATGATAAAAGCAACTGATCGGGTGACTGTATCGGATCGATTCCCCTCTTTACTTGGTGCTAAATTATTTTTTCGGTTGTTTGGACAAATCTTGTTTAGAGATCAGGAAACCGATTTATTCATTATTTATTTATTATTAAAGAGGCCATTTCATTCTGACCTGAATTGGAATGTTTATTATGTGAAGTGCCTTGAGACGACTCTTGTCGTGATTTGGCGCTATATAAATAAACTTGAATTGAACTGAATTGAATTGAATTCTAATTTCAGGACTTTGTGGTTATTTCTTAAGTATTAACCAGTAATATGAAACATTTTACATCTAAAAAACGTTACGAAATACTGATTAACAGACCATTCAATCGGTCTGGGTCAATATTCAGGTGGTTCCGGCTTGTTCCATCAGGCAGCTTCGGCTGCTGCTCGTTCATACTCATTATTTGAATTTGCTAGCCTCAGATTGGCTAACAAACTAGCCTATGAGAGCAAGATATATCGTTTCCTGCCCCGCTGCTCATTGTTAACACCGGGCGTTCTCTCTTCCTGTTTGGTATGCTACAGCTTTTAGCATGCAGCATGCTAGGCGTGGTTTCAACTGCGAGAGCTACCGAATACTAACAAACAAAGGAGTTGTGACAAATCAAATACAGGCCATTGGAACTCGCATTTTATCAACACCTGCATAGTTTGGGATTGTGTTTTTTGGTTTGGGAGACGAACCCCTCCTCCGTAACCAGGTTATTTGTACGGAAGCCCGGAAAGGTAAAAAATCCTCAAATGTATTTTTTCCCTACTGGCGGATAAAAATGTATTGAATAGAACAGAATAGATTTATTAATCCTACAGTGGGGACATTCACTCATTACAGCAGCACACACACTTAGAGAAGAAAAATAAGATTACAGGTAAAACTGATTCCAGCCATGTTTGCTTTCATAACTTCAACAACATCATGCTGATGACCCACATGAACATAATCCTCTGTTAGTCGATGCAGTTACATCACAAAGTTAGCTTAACATGATAAGATTACTTTTGCTTGGCAAAATACAACAACAGGTAATATTACGAATGACCCTAGATGGAATTTAAATCCTTTTACATTAATCATAACTAAAAGTTCCTGGGAGACATTTGTGACATGTAGCTGTAACTCTTTACTGCTGACAGATGATGTGAGTCCTTGTAAACCACCCCACGATGGGACGCACCCAAAGCACCACATATACCAAATAACACCCAAGAACATACAGTCCGATGTCTCAGAACGACCGTCTTAGTACGTCTATGCACCCCCGCTCCAACGGTGCCGAAAAAGTCAGCAAGTCCGGGTAAACTGGACGCTGCTGCCAACATGAAACACAACAGAGACGCTCTTTTCACGACTAAAATGCTAGATTTTAAACGTTTTTGAATTGTAAACAATTTGGTACGCTTAACATGATTAATCATTTTTAAATTAATCGGCACACCCCTTGATTCAATGAATTCTTTTTATTTAGTTTTTCTTAGGTTATTTCCATCAGAAATGACGTTTTTTTTCTGGTCTTTGATGCTGATTTCCATATTAGTTTCCTCTTTTATTGATCAGCCCTAATTTACTCTGCAGTATTAATTAATTTCTTTATCCCTAGTTTTATGGGTTAATTTTAGTTTGATCTATATAGCTTTTCTAGTGTTCACTAGCCCGTATGTTACCCCTTATATCTGTTGCACTCTTTTTGTGGATTTTTAGCGCCTTTCCATTTTGCCAATGTCCTGTTTGTGGTTTTGAAGGCACTGTTACGTTAGATCTTTTTTTTCCTGGTTTAGGTCTCTTTATACTGTAATTTCTTGGACCATTGCAGATGTTCTCCCTCTTTTTAGTCCAGCATTTAGAATACTTTTTCTCTACATGATATCTATTTGTTTTTACTTTCCCAGAAATGTCACTTATGTCACTCACCTGTGCTGCTTGATCATTATCATGAGATACACATGCTGTCTCTCCAATTTCCGTTATTACAGTTTTTCAGTTAATTACCGGATCCTCTGATCTGTTCAGTTTTTCGCTCATTCTGTTTTTGCCAACTTCATGTCGAGCCTTCTGTTTTATTTAATGTTTCTTGAATAGACCTTGTAATTTATTTTTTTTATTAACTCACTACAATGCCTCACTTCAGTGGACTGCTGTTTAACACTTATAATAAACAGCAAAGATAATAGAAAAACATTGCTTGTGTATAAAAATAAGAATTGCAGGTATTGTTGTGTGATTTGGTTAAAAGCTTACCAGGTTGAATGTCTCATCTGAATCAGACTCCAGACAGCCACATGGAGACATGGTCTGAAGAGAATGTAGAAAAGGCACAAACACAGTAAGAAACAGAAATGTGTAATAATATTATCTTGCCTCACATATTAGTCAATCACCTCAACATCTGCAGCATCTTCTCTGCCACATTCAGTGTAGGGCAAGGTCTAGAGACAAAAGAAATTATTTGAAAAGATTTTTAGTTCATTTCTTTGTACATTCAGTTTGTAAATATCACAAACTTGCACATGAGGTTTGGTAAAAGAACTTACAAGGTTGATTGTGTCATCTGGATATTCCGGGAAATCAAAATGACCAGATGAAGACGTGGTCTTCAGAGGAGGTAGAAAAGATGTTACTAAGTAAGAAAGTACCACAACACTTTGTGCAGGGCAGCACAGTGTGAAATCATGTTTCTATCAATTTAAGAATACATGTAACCCTCACCTCAAAATCTGCAGAATATGGACCAGAAGTCACTTGGTCACAGCTTTCACTGCTCAAGGGAGAAGTCTGAAAATATTTACAAAACCATATTCCCTATTTAGTGTCTTCAAACATCAGCAAAGGCAATGTGATAGATCTGTTAAAGAAAAAAAAAAGTCAAATTTCATTACTGCATTACAAAAGGGTTATTGTAGGTTTCAGAAAGTTACAATTAAGACCTTTTAAGACCGCTATGAACAAAATGTTAGACCAGCATGACACATTAACACAAAGTCACACATTAACAAAGTCTGTTTGAGTTGGAACATCTCAGAAGCATCTGATGGCAGATGTTTTGTTATCCAGTCAATCAAAAGAACTGACCTGTTTAAACCTAAGACATAGTAGGGCTGCACGATTCTGGATAAAATAATCCCAATTATTTTTTGCTCATATTTAGATCATGATTCTCTCACAATTTTTTCCCCAATTTAAATAGTTATTGCACGTATTAACTGCAAATCAGCTTTGTAACAGCTGACACTGAAAATAAAAACAATAAATAAAGGCTACTGTTGTTTTATCCTGCCAGCTCGCTTCTGCATCACATGGTATAAGGCTCCGCCATTATCAATTGTTGAGGGAAAAAGAGGGAGCACTTTTTTTCATGCAGATTATGTCCAGGTTTAAAATGCGGTACAATGATTGTGTTTTTTTTTTCCCTTTTTCATTTTAATTGTCATTTCAGAATGAGTTTGCTTACAAGCATGAATTGAAATCACAACCTTTTAACGATTAATTGTGCAGTCCTAAGACATAGAACAAAAAACTGGGTGGGCGTTGTTCAGACTTAAGTCCTTGAATTTAAAGTTATGTATTTTAGACTTTTTTTAAGACCATTTAAGACCCTGCAAGAACTCTGATACATCTTTCATGAGCTAACTTACATCCAAAGTCTCTCTGTTCCATCTTGCAGAGGGTAACTTGATGGTACTGTTTGGTTCCAGGTACAATTTGTACTTGCGCTTTGGCATTCTAAAACAAAAATGAACATCGATATCAGTAACAGACATGATTCGTGAATAAAACCATGGTAAATTTAAACAGTTACACTGGTGAAATTCAGCTCACTTAAGAAATACCATTATTTGAAAGTATTAGTCAAGTCACCATTTCAAAAGTCCAAGTCACACTCAAGTCCTTAGTGCAGGGGTCGGCAACCTGTTCCCATCAAAGAGCCATTATTACCCGTTTCCCACGGTAAAGAAAACACTGGGAGCCACAGCAGCTGTGGCGTTGTGGGCGGGGCCTACACTCAGACAGCAGAGAGCTGCTTTAACAGATCACAACAGGTGACAGCAACCAATACCAGTCGCTCATGTACCTCAAAGTTATCTTTCAACAGAAGATTATTAATAAAACAGTTTGTTTCAAATTGATCCAAAAAAAATGTAGCCCGTCTGCGCTACAATATTTTGATATTTTTCACCCTTCTAGTGGTTTTAATAGCTGAGCAGGTGACGCTTCTTGAGGCGTCACACATAACTGCTCTGTCTCGTTGGACTGTTGTAATTAAACATTGTACTGAACTAAACTTTGCATTAATCATTGTTGAAAAGGATCCAATCAGGTAGTTTTTTTCCCTCATTTACACTGACGGAGGTAACGGCACAGTGTGCATGGCTCTGGTGTTCATCCGG
The DNA here is from genome assembly GCF_043380555.1 of Nothobranchius furzeri. Classification (NCBI taxonomy): domain Eukaryota; kingdom Metazoa; phylum Chordata; class Actinopteri; order Cyprinodontiformes; family Nothobranchiidae; genus Nothobranchius; species Nothobranchius furzeri. The sequence continues at coordinate 566,503 of NW_027223041.1, forward strand.
TTTAATGTTTCTGTTTGCAACAATTTTCACAAGAAGGTAAAACAGTTAAATGACAGGATTCGCACTGACCGGATATTTCCCGTGTTTGACTGTTTATTTTGATGGAGAAATCTCAAACCTGCAGATGCGCTGATATTTTAATCGTTATGCACATCGTAGAGGTAGCTACATCAATCAGGAAAAGATTCCCATCAGAACATCTGAGATGGACACTGAGCTCAGCGCAGCTCGCTGTCAGCGCATGCGTATGGTGGACAGCAAGATGAAGATGTGTAGATCGGGGGCTTGGAGCGCATCGCATAACCAGAACCATGCAGGAAGATTCAGTGTTTTCTAAACACGGTCTCTCAGAGACTTAAAAAATGTCCCCTGATTATGAATCTTTGGCTGAATAGCACTTGTTCCTGTCTCCAACACATCAATGAGCCTGTCTGAAGAACAGTCCAGAATCTCATATCCTCTTCAGCTCAGAAAGCGCCTATAGACTTATTTGATTATGCACAAACAGTTGACCTGTTCAGGTTTACGCAGACAATCTTTAACTATTCATTAGTTAGTTTACAAGCAGAGAGCCACATCAGATGGATGAAAGAGCCGCATGCGGCTCCAGAGCCGCGGGTTGCCGACCCTTGCCTTACCCCGGGTTTCCACAGGAGCCGTCAGCAGCACGTTACTGCAGCAGCACGTTTTGCTCGCGTAAGCTGCTGCTTGGCCCTTCCCACGAGACGCAAAGCAGCAGGGGAGCAGCTGTCACCGACAGGGCACGAAGTCACACGAGTGACTTCGTCAGTAAACACAACAACAAGCAGGAGAAAACTACAACATGGTTTGTGTTTTATGTTCTGTCCGTTTTATAATCGCCAATACGGACCTGAAAAACAAAGGAGACCGCTAGCTAGGTGATAACTTCTCACGGGGCCGCACAGTTAGTAACTTTTTCTTTAAAGTAAAGCAACCGGAAGGCAGTACGTTCTTTATTCTGAAAATCTCGGGAGCTTCTCTCCATTTCCGCGTCCGATTTCCTGTCTTTCCTTCCCCAAAAATGTCGAACTTGACCCGTTTCAGAGGCGTCGCGCGTAGAAAATAGAACCGGCGCGTAAAGGCCGCGACATGCTGCTCCTGAGACGTGGCCGACTCGCGCTGCTGACGGCTCCAGTGGAAACGGTTCTGTTGACCACACGGTTCCTATCAGCAGCTATGACGTGCTGCTGCAGTAACGTGCTGCTGACGGCTCCAGTGGAAAGCCGGGGTTAGTGTGCAAGTCCAAGTCTCATAGGATTAATCCAAGTCAAGTCACTGGACCCTACTGGGCAAGTGTGAGTCCAAGTCCCTAAAATAATCTTCCAGTCCAGGTCAAGTCATTATCACCTTTGAGCAAATCACCAATCTGAGAGAGTTTATAACTACAATAATGGCAGCTATACATGGTTTATTTTAAAATAAATTGTACTCATATCAGGCGAGTCTTTCATCATGAATGGTCATCATGTGGTGGAAACAATAGCTAGAAAATTACATTAGAAGAACAAAATTCTGTGCAAACATCTCCCTTTAACAAGAACTGTAGATGTTTGTTTTCTGCATTTTTAGTTAATGTTTTTTTGTATTCACTGAAGTTACTCGTTGGTTACAGTATTCAGAAATGTTAGTCAAATAAGAGTAATTGTGAACTACTAAACACTTTGAATAAATTATTTAAATCTTAAATTTAATTTTAAAGTACTCAATTAAATGAAATCATTAAATTTAAATTAAATAAAAATTTACTAATTATTTAATTTTATTAGTTTATTTTATTTCATTAATTTATTTTATTAAAATTATTTAATTATAAAATTGAATTAAATGAATATGCAACATTTTATTCGAGTAGAAATGATAAAGTAAAACTACCCGTAAAAAGTATTTTTCCCCCATAAAGTTACTAAAGGAAATTGGCGGAGTGAATGTAACAAGTCCCTACCCACCTCTGGTGGATAATAAGTAATAATAAATCACTTTTTTTTTCTAGATGGATTGTAGTTTCAAAAAATGTCAATGTTTACATTTAAGAAATATTTCAGATATAGTGTCTGCAATTAGCTATTAACATTTAATGAGTCATGGGTCACTTATTCTCCCTTAAAATAAAAAATAATTGGTTGTAATCAAATCCCCACTATGAATTGAGAGGGGGAACTGGGAACTACAGCATCCTCTGCTCAGTGCTCACGCGCTTCCCGCCGTTGAAGTCAAAGCTAGCTGGAGGGGCGTATCTCAACATTAGCATTAGGACCAAGATCAAGAGCAAATTAAGTTGCGGCGTCACGATTTAAAAACTAAAATATTTTAGACCTTATTTCTTTTTAGACAACAGTTATATTTAACTAATTCGAATTTAGGAAACTAATTTTGTTTGCCTTAAAAAATGTTTGCTTATGTTAGGTATATAGACGACGGCTGTAAAGAAATCGTTCCAACAACCTTTATCAAAGATTTTGACAGCCAGAAGGATACCAGCAAAATTTACTGGGTTCGCTGGCAAGACAGTTTTTTCAAAGCTCAAATATTAATGCTGAAGGGTAAGTCACGATCTCACAAACAGTTTTACTTATTAATAAGGTCGACCTAGGATGTGTAGTTAACTTGACTGGCTGAAATCTCTGTCTACCGCTCTAGTCGAGCTAGCTAGTGTGCTATTAGCTTTTAGCTAGTTACGATAGTGTAGCGTTGCTAAGGTTAGCGTTCCTTAAGAACAGAGCGAATAATGAAATAACTACATAAAATTATGTACAGTATAGCCGATGCAGTCAAATACTTACATGAAGTGCTGTTTATATTCCAGACACCAAAGAGGACATCGAAGAGGAGCTGTCAACGGGGAGGGTCCGTGTTAAAAAAGTCATGGATCCCAGCACTTCACCGCTACCTTCTGAGGCGGAGGAAGCCAGGACAAAAAAAGTATATTCTACTAGCATGTTGGCAAACATTAGGCAATGTTCATTAACCACTCAATACTCACCAATGATGAATAAATGGGCCCAACGTTGGTAAAACAAAAATGAAAAGACAAATCTTCACAACTTTCCAACACACAAATGCGCAGCTGCTTCCGATCTTCTGTTTTTTCTTCTTCTCCTTTCTTGAGGGGTTTTACGGCGGTTGGCAGCCAACTGGGAGTTGCAGTTTTTATCTTTACCTTTACTTTTTACCGCCCCTACTGCTCCGGAGTGTGCATCAGCGATTACATTTTATTTATAAATCCAGTGTAATCCGAATTTTTTTAGAATTATAAACTAAAATCTTTATATTAAATTGTTAACCATCTTCCTTAACCTTTCAATCAATCATGATCTATATTATATAGACAACAAATAAAAATAATGTACATATGCATATCTGTCAATGGAACATACTCAGTTTAAATTAAAATGGAACATACTCAGTTTAAATTAAACACCCAATTCTAATTTTCTACTGAAAAGGTCATTATATTACTTACTGACACCCAAATTGTGTGGATAGATATATTTCATATAAGAAAACTCCCAAATAACCAAGTTTTTCTCCAACATATTTCATTAAATAAGTTTGTTCCATGCAGATTCCATCTCCATGCAGCAAGTTTCAGCTGTCTGGCTCATAGTATCTCTTTGAATTATTTTTATTTTATTTTTGTGTTTTACAGCTACTACTCAAAACGGGGTCTGAGTTTCTTATATATATATAAATTTGTAAATCAGCCTAGTTTGAAATAATTAGTTTTAGGCTTAAAGGAATAGAATCCATAACATAACAATCAAGGAGTCAAGTCAAGTTTTAAACCCAGAAAGGAATTCTACATATGTAAAAGTTAGACCATCGTTGTTAAAAAGTTGTTTAATGAGAAGAATATTATAATCAATCCAGTTCTGTAAAAACAATGTCACATCTAAATAAATATCCTGGTTATTGCAAATACTGTATAACACTTAGGGAGAGAAATTATGCTTTAAAAATGTAATCAGATCTTTTCAAAAAATTTCACAAATACCGTTAGAGATCTCAAGGGCTGAGCTTGTATTTACTAATCGAGAAAGACCCTCAGCTTTGGGAATTAACACACGTCCAGGTATAGTTAAGTCCTTCTGTAACCATAAATTGCATTTGTGTTACAAAGACGATATTAGTAGATCACCATTTTCACTTATTTCCACTGTTTGATCCTTTTCTGCTGCATAGACAATAAAGAATAAACCCATTCTTACATATTTATTTCACACCAATCAAAATATTTCAGGCAAATTTACCGAAATGTTAAGAAGTCAATGTAAAATTAATCATTGGTCTTTTTTGGTCTAATTAGAATTTTAATGTTCACAAGTTAAAAAATGTTATAGTTAATGTGTTTTTTAAAGTAGCTCAGTGCATGCTCTTAAATGGAGAATAAGGTTAGAAAATAAACACAAAATGACAAAAAAAAAGTTATGGCACTAATATTAAGAAAGAGAAGAAGTCGTCTGAGCAAATTCGATATTAACAACACAAAACGAATACATGTAATGTGGGTCTAGACAAAGAAGTCACTTATCAGCTATTTTGGGAAGACATGGTCTATTTCAATGAAAAAAAAACATCACAACAAAAAACGCATTAATAAGGAATCAGCAAGAGAAAGTTGTTTTGTCATTGTAAGCTACAAATGTCATTTACAAGAATATGCAAACTCAGTCCTTTCTGAGCAGATCTGTGTCCAAAAGTGTATTGTTACTGGAGTGAATAAAGCCAACATCAGGCCATGACATTAGGTTAAAAATTATTTCCAGTAATATTGCACTTGCTTTGAGTAGCATTGCTTAGTTTGTTAGTATGTGAGTTTGCTAACTTTAAATCTTATGAAAGTCATACTGTAATTTTAAGTTGTGCTTTTTTAATGTTTACAGACAACTCAGAAAAAGGCCGCAGAGGAAGCAAAAGATGTTAACCTACTGGCCATTCTGCAGGAAAGAAAAAACAGAAAGAGGAACTCTCCACTCTGCCCTACCAGTACCAAAAAAATCAGAGAAGATATCCTCAGCGATTCCCTCTTTGAAGATGATACTGAGGATGACGATAATGATGGTGGTGTTGTCCCACAGAAACTTTATGAGGAGGCAATAAAAAAACAACGCTTTTATCAGAAAAAGTATAGTTGCATGTGTCTACAGCAGCAGGAAATGGAAAAAAGGTAAGTTTTGAATAGCCTTGAAAAATAATTTTGTATTATTGTTAATGTGTCCTAACAATATACTGTAAATCTACCTTTAAGCTCTAGTTGGATTCAGTCTTGTTATTGTCCTTGCCAAAAGTAGATGGGTGTGTAGAATATTGTGAATAGCAATAGCATTATTTGGTCCTGTTGAAATAGGCTGGGTACTTTGATCAAAAATATGTTTTTAATTATTGAGCCTTATTATTGAATCTTTATATTTCAAAGGTGTGTTTATACTTTTAAATTGATATATTTGGTAATATAATATTTTGCTACTTGTTTTTGTCACACAACTACCACATACTGTCCAGATTTGGCCTTTCTGAATGCTGTGCACATGTGCAGCACTACCCATCTGCACTATAGGCAGCTAGATAATTTCACAGATAATAATTAACAATTTTTTTATCATTTCCTAATAATATAGTCATTACATATTTTCTTCTGTTTAAGAATGCAGGAGCAAGAAAAGAGTCTTTCAACAATGGAGTCTGAAAATAAAACTCTCCGAGAGCTGAACATAGAGCTGCAACAGCATCTAATGAAGGCGCTGAAGTCAACCTCCTCCAAGAGCAGTGGTGAGGACAGATCATTTCCCCTAAGTCTCTTTACTAATGCAGTTGTACCTAAAACTGAAATGTGTTGTGGGTATTTTTTAATGTATACTTCTGTGCTTAATGTAAATTATCCCATATAAGGAAATGTTTCCCTCTGGGCTGGCAGTCCCAAACCCCTCTTATCTTGTTGAAATGTTTTTGGGCAAAACACTGAACTTAGACAGTTATGCACCCATTTGTTTGTGAATAGGGAAAAAGATAGAAAAGCAATATATATTGTAGCTCACTTAACTTTTACAGTTGCCTGACGCTCAGAAACAAACATTTTAACAAGGATATAAGGACAGAATATATACATTTATCAAGTAGCTGAAGGTAGCAAACATCAAAAACACTTTGGAAGTGACCATTAGTTGCAGTACTTCAGCTGTGAGCTTAGGTATCACTAACCTAATAAGGTTTGGGAAACATATTCTTTGTTGTTGTGTTTTCCATTATTTCCTGTGTTCATGATATGCTTATTTTCTCTCTAACTGTTAAAGATCCTGCCACCCAAAACTCAAAGACTTTATACAGTAAGTGCAACCAAAATTTATCAACATTTAGAATACAATTTTTTTTTTAAATTTACATTGTTAAAATAGATTTCTACACTTGCAGTACCAACTTGATATAAGTGAAATCAGAATTGCGAACTAATTTTACATTTTCAAAAGCCCCCTTAATTTAGTCAAAGTGGTCTCATGTTTGGTTTTACATGTTTGTCAATCTTAAATGTTTCATTTCATCACACAAATGTAAATTTTACTCAAAGACAACACAAACACAAAATGGAAGTTTTAAATCAAGGTTTTTATCAAGGGAGAACTGAAAATCTACACAGCCCTGGGTGAGTAAATGATTGCGCCCTCAGCTGAAACTAGTGCTGTGTTGAAACATTTTGAAAAATTGATTCTGAATCAATTCTTCTAAGAAACAAATCGTATCAATTAAAAAGTCCAAGAATCGTTTGGTTTAACATTGTTTGCCTTTTCTTTAAAACTAATGAAAAGTAAGGTCTGAAAGGGTTAACACAATTTTTTCAGGTGAATTGTTACTCAGTGTTGCATCATTTCATTTCAGCAATATAATTAAGGTAACAGCTCACAGAAAAGTTTTCAAAAGCAGTGACCCATGTTGAATTGGAACAGACTGGGTTGAATCGAATTTTGTCGATTCTAACTCTTGAGAATCAAAATCAAATTTATTCTTGAAATGAACCAATACCCAGCTTTAGCTGAAACATAACTTAACAGCGGCTCATCACACCCGACTTCTGTTTGTCCTGCCGCACAGAGGCCTGATTCCTACCACACCTGTTCTCAGTAAAGAAATCAATCCTGTCAGACTTTCCTGAAACAGTGAAGTAGATCAAAATATCCTCAACATCATGCAGAGATTCCAAGACATTCAGCAACAAATGGGATGACTTGTCGTAATTTGGCGCTATATAAATCAACTTGAATTGAATTGAATTGAAGCTGCTAAGGGCAGCCCAATCGAGGTAATTGGGTTTCGGGGCAATCACTTTGTCACACTGGGCCATGGAAGTTTTGGATTTTTCTTCTCCCTTACTCATAATAACCCTCATTTAAAAATGGCCTTTTGTGTTTGTACTTGTGTTGATTTTGATTTAAAGTGAGACAGTTTTGGAAAAAAATTATCCATTCTCCACTTACACCATGTGGCTTCTTGCTTGGTTTAAGCAAGACACAAATGCTGAATATTTTAACATTCTTTTCATAGTTGCAGAGTCTGGCAGTGAAGATGGAGTGGAGACACCTAGGTGTCCAGAAGGAGAGGAGGTACTGTACTTCCCCTGCATACAGTATTCAAATACACACCACAAGTGTAGCAACACAACTCATATATGGGGTGCCATTTGTAATGTTACACAGTAAAAAATTATCAGCAAAATTTTTAATCATTTATCTTGTAATCAGAGAAAAAAACTAGGTTTCATTTTTAAGCACTTATTTTCACCTTGTCATTCATGTATTTATAAATGTTAAGTTTCCTAGCTAAATATTTAGTTAGCAAGTTAAATAAAGCCCCAGAGTGTGATATTTTTACCTGTTTACTATCAAATCCTGCGTTTCCAGTTCACAAACTTGTCCATCCATCCGTCTATCCATTTTCTGAACCCGCTTTGTCAATGCGGGGGGGGGGGGGGGGGGGGGGGGGGGGGGCTGGTGCCTAACTCCAGCAGCCAACGGGCAATCAGGCGGGGTTCACCCTGGACAGAGAGCTAGTCCATTGCAGGGCAACACAGACACACAGGACAATCAATCATGCACACACACACTCACACCTAAGGACAATTTGGACAGACCGATCAACCTAACAGTCATGTTTTTGGCAGATTTAAATTCAAATACAGTGCAGAATTTTTCCCTGACGACGGCGCAACACTGACAGTTTTAGGCAGAATATTTGAATTTTAACCACGATGCACTGAACTGCCAAATTATTGACTGCACGTGTCTGTAGCATGATTAGACACTCCTTTATATAGTTTATCAGCAAAAAAAAAGTGATTTGGGGGTGACTTGCTCTTTAAAAACTAGACATTTAGCCTGTAAAAAAATGTTTAAAAACAAAATATTTGATTTGAAAAATAGATATTAAATTAGGAAGCTAAATATTTTGTTCCAAACTAAATGTTTAATTTTCACAATAAATATTTTGTTTTTAAAATATATATTTAACTTGTTAACTAAATATTTAGCTAGGAAACTTAACATTTATAAATACTTGAATGACAAGGTGAAAATAAGTGTTTAAAAAATGAAACCTACTTTTTTGCTCTGATTATGAGATAAATAATTAAAAATATTGCTGTTAATTTTTGACTGTGTAACATTACAAATGGCACCCCATACTCAAATAGCAAAATGTGTTTTCATATGTAGAACTATGAAGAACACCTCTCCATCATTTGTTCACAAGCCAACTAACTTTTCAGTGTATTTGTTTTAGACTTGTGTGGGTGTTTATTTTTATTTTTATTTTTGTCAGATTCACCTGGGAGGAGGAGTCTACATCCGGAGAGAGGCCTGGTCAAGGATTAAAAACCAATCAAAGGATTCTTTGTTTGTGAAGGAGCTTGCAGTGGCAATCTGGGGAACAAAGACCCTAGGCCAGAAAAGCCTTACAGGGAAGGCGTGTCCTACAACTAAGAGCACCAGGCAGCCTTTAACCCCAAAGAAGCTGGAAACATTGAGAGGTATGGTATTTTTAGTTGGATTTGCAAAATGTTCTTGAGTGTTGACAAGTATGAAGGAGTAAAAGTGCACAAATAATTAAATATATCAATAGACAAATGCTTTAATGTCAATAATAGATAAAATTGAATTTAAACTAGGGTGGTCATATTTCCATTTCCCAAAAAGAAATCACACTAGGGCTGGGCTATATGGCCTAAAATCAACATCACGATATATTGAGGATTTAACCTCGATAACAATTTGTTTGATGCCGTTTTACCTTGGCCCCCAAAATGCATTGAAACAGCCCTGGCTGTGTGACTGAATTTGAAGGTGATCTGAATTGTATCAAATGTATAAATATTACATGTGTATAACTTATTGTTTTATTCAACGTGTAGTGGAGATAAATCTACCTATATTTTACTTTCAAACACTTTGCTTTGTTTTCTTGTTGCTTTGTTTTCTGTCCCATCTCTCATCTTCCTGCATCTCCTCTAAACTCTCCAGAAAAACTACTACTTGGCTTCTTACTTTTTCACCTCATCAGTTACTTTTGAGCAGATCAAAGGGATCTCCTGACCGCAAAGTGTAGTAGGCGTTTCAATGCTGCGTCGGTGAGGTGAAACACCGCAGCACACGGATAGCGGAGCGCGTCAAGCCATGTGTTGTAGTGCAACACATGGCTTTTACAAACATATACAGTACCGGATAAAGGACACATCCTTTTATGGAGTAGTTTTTCTTCGTGGTGTTTCTTTTCTTTGGACCTCTTTTCTACATTGTAGATTAATTGACATTTGCTATATTTTGTTTGCTACACATTTCCATATGTTTTCATTCATTGTTTGATATTTTCAATTTTAATTCATACTATAGAAGAAAATGAAAAAAATATCTATATTTTTTGTTTTCAAACTTTTGACTGATACCCAATACTCAAGTAACAATGAAGCAAACATTGTTGATAATATATTGCTTGTAGGAAACCCTGTTCATGCTTATGTGAATGATTTTTTCAAGACTTAATACTTAGGTTCTTGTCTATTTGTATTTCATTTCAGCCTGCTTCAAAGAGTGGCTCATCAACAAAAAGTTGGAGGAGCCCGAGCTGCAAGCAAGATGGGTAAAAGCAGGGCAATACCTTACAGAAAAAATTATGGACATTAATAAACAAAAAAACAAAACCCCCAAGGACTGAAATGTGGCATTTTTTATGTTTTATGTTTTCATAAGGTAAGTTAAATTAGTTACTTGTTATTAGTGTTTGTTCTTATTTGTTATTAGTTTGTTTTTTAAATGATTTGTATGCATTTTGTTACCACGTTCTTTGTTACACAAACGTAATAAATGTACATACTGACTTGAAAACCTTACCTTGTCTTTATTGTAGTAGTTACAGTATGTAATATTTTCCAATATTCTGTCTTATTGTAACAAAATTCAGTGTGGTTGTTCAGTACACTCGTATCCTCTGGGAGAATTTGTACTGCTAATCAGCATCCCATGCATGGACCACCATTGAATGCTGCTCCAATAACATGGACCAACAATCAATAGTGGTCCATGCTGGTCTATGCTGGTTCAGCTGGTAACCAGATCCATGCTGATTACCAGCTGAACCAGCATAGACCAGCATGGACCAGCTAGATCAGCATAAACCAGCTAGACCAGCATGGACCAACATGGACCAGCATGGACCAGCTAGACCAGCATGGACAAGCAAGACCAGCTAGACCAGCATGGACAAGCAAGACCAGCTAGACCAGCATGGACAAGCAAGACCAGCTAGACCAGCATGGACAAGCAAGACCAGCATGGACAAGCTAGACCAGCAAGACCAGCTTGACCAGCATGGACCAGCTTGACCAGCTAGACCAGCACCAAAACACAACATATGCTGGTTACCAGCTATGCTGGTCTATGCTGGTTTTTCCAGCAGGGTCTTCCCCGTTGACAGCTCCTCTTCGATGTCCTCTTTGGTGTCTGGAATATAAACAGCACTTCATGTAAGTATTTGACTGCATCGGCTATACTGTACATAATTTTATGTAGTTATTTCATTATTCGCTCTGTTCTTAAGGAACGCTAACCTTAGCAACGCTACACTATCGTAACTAGCTAAAAGCTAATAGCACACTAGCTAGCTCGACTAGAGCGGTAGACAGAGATTTCAGCCAGTCAAGTTAACTACACATCCTAGGTCGACCTTATTAATAAGTAAAACTGTTTGTGAGATCGTGACTTACCCTTCAGCATTAATATTTGAGCTTTGAAAAAACTGTCTTGCCAGCGAACCCAGTAAATTTTGCTGGTATCCTTCTGGCTGTCAAAATCTTTGATAAAGGTTGTTGGAACGATTTCTTTACAGCCGTCGTCTATATACCTAACATAAGCAAACATTTTTTAAGGCAAACAAAATTAGTTTCCTAAATTCGAATTAGTTAAATATAACTGTTGTCTAAAAAGAAATAAGGTCTAAAATATTTTAGTTTTTAAATCGTGACGCCGCAACTTAATTTGCTCTTGATCTTGGTCCTAATGCTAATGTTGAGATACGCCCCTCCAGCTAGCTTTGACTTCAACGGCGGGAAGCGCGTGAGCACTGAGCAGAGGATGCTGTAGTTCCCAGTTCCCCCTCTCAATTCATAGTGGGGATTTGATTACAACCAATTATTTTTTATTTTAAGGGAGAATAAGTGACCCATGACTCATTAAATGTTAATAGCTAATTGCAGACACTATATCTGAAATATTTCTTAAATGTAAACATTGACATTTTTTGAAACTACAATCCATCTAGAAAAAAAAAGTGATTTATTATTACTTATTATCCACCAGAGGTGGGTAGGGACTTGTTACATTCACTCCGCCAATTTCCTTTAGTAACTTTATGGGGGAAAAATACTTTTTACGGGTAGTTTTACTTTATCATTTCTACTCGAATAAAATGTTGCATATTCATTTAATTCAATTTTATAATTAAATAATTTTAATAAAATAAATTAATGAAATAAAATAAACTAATAAAATTAAATAATTAGTAAATTTTTATTTAATTTAAATTTAATGATTTCATTTAATTGAGTACTTTAAAATTAAATTTAAGATTTAAATAATTTATTCAAAGTGTTTAGTAGTTCACAATTACTCTTATTTGACTAACATTTCTGAATACTGTAACCAACGAGTAACTTCAGTGAATACAAAAAAACATTAACTAAAAATGCAGAAAACAAACATCTACAGTTCTTGTTAAAGGGAGATGTTTGCACAGAATTTTGTTCTTCTAATGTAATTTTCTAGCTATTGTTTCCACCACATGATGACCATTCATGATGAAAGACTCGCCTGATATGAGTACAATTTATTTTAAAATAAACCATGTATAGCTGCCATTATTGTAGTTATAAACTCTCTCAGATTGGTGATTTGCTCAAAGGTGATAATGACTTGACCTGGACTGGAAGATTATTTTAGGGACTTGGACTCACACTTGCCCAGTAGGGTCCAGTGACTTGACTTGGATTAATCCTATGAGACTTGGACTTGCACACTAACCCCGGCTTTCCACTGGAGCCGTCAGCAGCACGTTACTGCAGCAGCACGTCATAGCTGCTGATAGGAACCGTGTGGTCAACAGAACCGTTTCCACTGGAGCCGTCAGCAGCGCGAGTCGGCCACGTCTCAGGAGCAGCATGTCGCGGCCTTTACGCGCCGGTTCTATTTTCTACGCGCGACGCCTCTGAAACGGGTCAAGTTCGACATTTTTGGGGAAGGAAAGACAGGAAATCGGACGCGGAAATGGAGAGAAGCTCCCGAGATTTTCAGAATAAAGAACGTACTGCCTTCCGGTTGCTTTACTTTAAAGAAAAAGTTACTAACTGTGCGGCCCCGTGAGAAGTTATCACCTAGCTAGCGGTCTCCTTTGTTTTTCAGGTCCGTATTGGCGATTATAAAACGGACAGAACATAAAACACAAACCATGTTGTAGTTTTCTCCTGCTTGTTGTTGTGTTTACTGACGAAGTCACTCGTGTGACTTCGTGCCCTGTCGGTGACAGCTGCTCCCCTGCTGCTTTGCGTCTCGTGGGAAGGGCCAAGCAGCAGCTTACGCGAGCAAAACGTGCTGCTGCAGTAACGTGCTGCTGACGGCTCCTGTGGAAACCCGGGGTAAGGCAAGGGTCGGCAACCCGCGGCTCTGGAGCCGCATGCGGCTCTTTCATCCATCTGATGTGGCTCTCTGCTTGTAAACTAACTAATGAATAGTTAAAGATTGTCTGCGTAAACCTGAACAGGTCAACTGTTTGTGCATAATCAAATAAGTCTATAGGCGCTTTCTGAGCTGAAGAGGATATGAGATTCTGGACTGTTCTTCAGACAGGCTCATTGATGTGTTGGAGACAGGAACAAGTGCTATTCAGCCAAAGATTCATAATCAGGGGACATTTTTTAAGTCTCTGAGAGACCGTGTTTAGAAAACACTGAATCTTCCTGCATGGTTCTGGTTATGCGATGCGCTCCAAGCCCCCGATCTACACATCTTCATCTTGCTGTCCACCATACGCATGCGCTGACAGCGAGCTGCGCTGAGCTCAGTGTCCATCTCAGATGTTCTGATGGGAATCTTTTCCTGATTGATGTAGCTACCTCTACGATGTGCATAACGATTAAAATATCAGCGCATCTGCAGGTTTGAGATTTCTCCATCAAAATAAACAGTCAAACACGGGAAATATCCGGTCAGTGCGAATCCTGTCATTTAACTGTTTTACCTTCTTGTGAAAATTGTTGCAAACAGAAACATTAAACCGGATGAACACCAGAGCCATGCACACTGTGCCGTTACCTCCGTCAGTGTAAATGAGGGAAAAAAACTACCTGATTGGATCCTTTTCAACAATGATTAATGCAAAGTTTAGTTCAGTACAATGTTTAATTACAACAGTCCAACGAGACAGAGCAGTTATGTGTGACGCCTCAAGAAGCGTCACCTGCTCAGCTATTAAAACCACTAGAAGGGTGAAAAATATCAAAATATTGTAGCGCAGACGGGCTACATTTTTTTTGGATCAATTTGAAACAAACTGTTTTATTAATAATCTTCTGTTGAAAGATAACTTTGAGGTACATGAGCGACTGGTATTGGTTGCTGTCACCTGTTGTGATCTGTTAAAGCAGCTCTCTGCTGTCTGAGTGTAGGCCCCGCCCACAACGCCACAGCTGCTGTGGCTCCCAGTGTTTTCTTTACCGTGGGAAACGGGTAATAATGGCTCTTTGATGGGAACAGGTTGCCGACCCCTGCACTAAGGACTTGAGTGTGACTTGGACTTTTGAAATGGTGACTTGACTAATACTTTCAAATAATGGTATTTCTTAAGTGAGCTGAATTTCACCAGTGTAACTGTTTAAATTTACCATGGTTTTATTCACGAATCATGTCTGTTACTGATATCGATGTTCATTTTTGTTTTAGAATGCCAAAGCGCAAGTACAAATTGTACCTGGAACCAAACAGTACCATCAAGTTACCCTCTGCAAGATGGAACAGAGAGACTTTGGATGTAAGTTAGCTCATGAAAGATGTATCAGAGTTCTTGCAGGGTCTTAAATGGTCTTAAAAAAAGTCTAAAATACATAACTTTAAATTCAAGGACTTAAGTCTGAACAACGCCCACCCAGTTTTTTGTTCTATGTCTTAGGACTGCACAATTAATCGTTAAAAGGTTGTGATTTCAATTCATGCTTGTAAGCAAACTCATTCTGAAATGACAATTAAAATGAAAAAGGGAAAAAAAAAACACAATCATTGTACCGCATTTTAAACCTGGACATAATCTGCATGAAAAAAAGTGCTCCCTCTTTTTCCCTCAACAATTGATAATGGCGGAGCCTTATACCATGTGATGCAGAAGCGAGCTGGCAGGATAAAACAACAGTAGCCTTTATTTATTGTTTTTATTTTCAGTGTCAGCTGTTACAAAGCTGATTTGCAGTTAATACGTGCAATAACTATTTAAATTGGGGAAAAAATTGTGAGAGAATCATGATCTAAATATGAGCAAAAAATAATTGGGATTATTTTATCCAGAATCGTGCAGCCCTACTATGTCTTAGGTTTAAACAGGTCAGTTCTTTTGATTGACTGGATAACAAAACATCTGCCATCAGATGCTTCTGAGATGTTCCAACTCAAACAGACTTTGTTAATGTGTGACTTTGTGTTAATGTGTCATGCTGGTCTAACATTTTGTTCATAGCGGTCTTAAAAGGTCTTAATTGTAACTTTCTGAAACCTACAATAACCCTTTTGTAATGCAGTAATGAAATTTGACTTTTTTTTTTCTTTAACAGATCTATCACATTGCCTTTGCTGATGTTTGAAGACACTAAATAGGGAATATGGTTTTGTAAATATTTTCAGACTTCTCCCTTGAGCAGTGAAAGCTGTGACCAAGTGACTTCTGGTCCATATTCTGCAGATTTTGAGGTGAGGGTTACATGTATTCTTAAATTGATAGAAACATGATTTCACACTGTGCTGCCCTGCACAAAGTGTTGTGGTACTTTCTTACTTAGTAACATCTTTTCTACCTCCTCTGAAGACCACGTCTTCATCTGGTCATTTTGATTTCCCGGAATATCCAGATGACACAATCAACCTTGTAAGTTCTTTTACCAAACCTCATGTGCAAGTTTGTGATATTTACAAACTGAATGTACAAAGAAATGAACTAAAAATCTTTTCAAATAATTTCTTTTGTCTCTAGACCTTGCCCTACACTGAATGTGGCAGAGAAGATGCTGCAGATGTTGAGGTGATTGACTAATATGTGAGGCAAGATAATATTATTACACATTTCTGTTTCTTACTGTG
Organism: Nothobranchius furzeri; assembly: GCF_043380555.1. Taxonomy (NCBI): domain Eukaryota; kingdom Metazoa; phylum Chordata; class Actinopteri; order Cyprinodontiformes; family Nothobranchiidae; genus Nothobranchius; species Nothobranchius furzeri. The sequence goes on from NW_027223041.1 coordinate 582,390, forward strand.
TTTGTGCCTTTTCTACATTCTCTTCAGACCATGTCTCCATGTGGCTGTCTGGAGTCTGATTCAGATGAGACATTCAACCTGGTAAGCTTTTAACCAAATCACACAACAATACCTGCAATTCTTATTTTTATACACAAGCAATGTTTTTCTATTATCTTTGCTGTTTATTATAAGTGTTAAACAGCAGTCCACTGAAGTGAGGCATTGTAGTGAGTTAATAAAAAAAATAAATTACAAGGTCTATTCAAGAAACATTAAATAAAACAGAAGGCTCGACATGAAGTTGGCAAAAACAGAATGAGCGAAAAACTGAACAGATCAGAGGATCCGGTAATTAACTGAAAAACTGTAATAACGGAAATTGGAGAGACAGCATGTGTATCTCATGATAATGATCAAGCAGCACAGGTGAGTGACATAAGTGACATTTCTGGGAAAGTAAAAACAAATAGATATCATGTAGAGAAAAAGTATTCTAAATGCTGGACTAAAAAGAGGGAGAACATCTGCAATGGTCCAAGAAATTACAGTATAAAGAGACCTAAACCAGGAAAAAAAAGATCTAACGTAACAGTGCCTTCAAAACCACAAACAGGACATTGGCAAAATGGAAAGGCGCTAAAAATCCACAAAAAGAGTGCAACAGATATAAGGGGTAACATACGGGCTAGTGAACACTAGAAAAGCTATATAGATCAAACTAAAATTAACCCATAAAACTAGGGATAAAGAAATTAATTAATACTGCAGAGTAAATTAGGGCTGATCAATAAAAGAGGAAACTAATATGGAAATCAGCATCAAAGACCAGAAAAAAAAACGTCATTTCTGATGGAAATAACCTAAGAAAAACTAAATAAAAAGAATTCATTGAATCAAGGGGTGTGCCGATTAATTAAAAAATGATTAATCATGTTAAGCGTACCAAATTGTTTACAATTCAAAAACGTTTAAAATCTAGCATTTTAGTCGTGAAAAGAGCGTCTCTGTTGTGTTTCATGTTGGCAGCAGCGTCCAGTTTACCCGGACTTGCTGACTTTTTCGGCACCGTTGGAGCGGGGGTGCATAGACGTACTAAGACGGTCGTTCTGAGACATCGGACTGTATGTTCTTGGGTGTTATTTGGTATATGTGGTGCTTTGGGTGCGTCCCATCGTGGGGTGGTTTACAAGGACTCACATCATCTGTCAGCAGTAAAGAGTTACAGCTACATGTCACAAATGTCTCCCAGGAACTTTTAGTTATGATTAATGTAAAAGGATTTAAATTCCATCTAGGGTCATTCGTAATATTACCTGTTGTTGTATTTTGCCAAGCAAAAGTAATCTTATCATGTTAAGCTAACTTTGTGATGTAACTGCATCGACTAACAGAGGATTATGTTCATGTGGGTCATCAGCATGATGTTGTTGAAGTTATGAAAGCAAACATGGCTGGAATCAGTTTTACCTGTAATCTTATTTTTCTTCTCTAAGTGTGTGTGCTGCTGTAATGAGTGAATGTCCCCACTGTAGGATTAATAAATCTATTCTGTTCTATTCAATACATTTTTATCCGCCAGTAGGGAAAAAATACATTTGAGGATTTTTTACCTTTCCGGGCTTCCGTACAAATAACCTGGTTACGGAGGAGGGGTTCGTCTCCCAAACCAAAAAACACAATCCCAAACTATGCAGGTGTTGATAAAATGCGAGTTCCAATGGCCTGTATTTGATTTGTCACAACTCCTTTGTTTGTTAGTATTCGGTAGCTCTCGCAGTTGAAACCACGCCTAGCATGCTGCATGCTAAAAGCTGTAGCATACCAAACAGGAAGAGAGAACGCCCGGTGTTAACAATGAGCAGCGGGGCAGGAAACGATATATCTTGCTCTCATAGGCTAGTTTGTTAGCCAATCTGAGGCTAGCAAATTCAAATAATGAGTATGAACGAGCAGCAGCCGAAGCTGCCTGATGGAACAAGCCGGAACCACCTGAATATTGACCCAGACCGATTGAATGGTCTGTTAATCAGTATTTCGTAACGTTTTTTAGATGTAAAATGTTTCATATTACTGGTTAATACTTAAGAAATAACCACAAAGTCCTGAAATTAGAATTCAATTCAATTCAGTTCAATTCAAGTTTATTTATATAGCGCCAAATCACGACAAGAGTCGTCTCAAGGCACTTCACATAATAAACATTCCAATTCAGGTCAGAATGAAATGGCCTCTTTAATAATAAATAAATAATGAATAAATCGGTTTCCTGATCTCTAAACAAGATTTGTCCAAACAACCGAAAAAATAATTTAGCACCAAGTAAAGAGGGGAATCGATCCGATACAGTCACCCGATCAGTTGCTTTTATCATTTGTTTTTGCTGGTAGATACATGCAATAATGTGTGTTTATTGTCACCCTACAGCCCACAACTTCTTCTGGTGGCTTATCTGTGCTGCAATCAAGTGACGTCAGCCAGGAGTTTGAGTGCGATTCCTCACCTGAAAGTGATCCTCAAGTTGATTCAAACATTGAAGACCTTCCAGAGGACGACCCATTTGGACAGATAGGATTTGACACTGACATGGATTCTGCACTAATTTCAGGGGGTACAACAACAAGGGCTGAAGCACTGCTCATGGTAATGAGTCATGCAGCAAGACATAACATAACAGGAACACAACTTGATGATTTGTTAAAGCTTATAAATGCACTGTTTGGCAAAGAGGTTTTACCGAGATCCAAATATTTGTTCAACAAAGTGTGTAAGAACTCTTCTGACATAGTGGAATTTCACTTCTACTGCAAAACCTGCAAATTATACATTGGCAAACAAGAAGACATAAAAGAAAAAAACATTGTTCAGTGTACAATTTGTAGTGCTCCCATTGAAATTAGCACATTGAACAGTGCAAGCTTTTTCATAAGCATACCAATTGCACCTCAAATTCAGACACTGATGGAAAACCCTCAAATTCAAAACAGCATGAACTACAGATACCAAAGGCAACAGAATGAACATGTTATCTCTGACATATATGATGGTGAAATGTATCAAAACCTGTCAAAACCAGGTGGCATTCTGTCAGATCCGGCCAATTTGTCATTTAATTTTAATTCTGATGGTTCACCTGTCTACAAGTCTTCCAAATTTTCAATATGGCCCATCCAGCTGCATTTAAATGAACTCCCTCCCAAATTGAGATTCCAGAATGTAATGCTTGCAGGTCTTTGGTTTGGTGCTCAAGAGCCAGTCATGCCAATTTTTCTAAAACTATTTGTTGATCAGGCAAAAACACTGGCATCCAAAGGTGTGTCCTGGAGAAAATGTGGAGCTCTGGTGAACAGCAAAATTGTTGGACTCTGTTGTTGTGTGGACTCAAAGGCAAGACCAGCTATGCAAAACACCACCCAGTTTAATGGGTATTTTGGTTGTGGCTTCTGTTTACACCCTGGGACTCTCGTTGAAAAACAGGTGAAGTATACTGTGACTGCCACAGAATACCCTGATAGAGAGGCTAATAAAATGATTGCAGATATGGAGCATGCCGTAGAACAACACAGAAGTGTCAGAGGGGTGAAAGGTCCATCACCACTGATAAACATGCCTTATTTTGACATTGTTTGGGGGTTTGTTCCAGACTATATGCATGCTGTCTTGCTTGGTGTCATTAGACAGCTGACAGAGCTTCTGTTGAGTGGCAGTGATCAACCCTACTATATCGGCAGTCCAAATACAATGAGGGTGCTAGAAAACAGGATCAAGGAAATCAAGCCACCACACCTTATTACATGACTTCCCAGACCCATTGCAGAGTTCAAGTACTGGAAAGCCTCAGAGTGGCGAGCTTGGCTCCTGTTTTACAGTTTGCCAGTCCTGAATGGGGTGCTTCAGTCACGTTATGTGAAGCACCTATCCCTGCTGGTGTTTGCAGTATTTCTGCTTTTGAAGGAGAATGTCACATTCGAAGAGATCAACAAAGCAGATGAGATGCTGTTCGAGTTCGTGGCAAGGTTTCAACTGTTGTATGGAGAAGCATCTATGACATTCAATGTACACTTGCTAACGCACCTGTCCAAGTCTGTGAAACTGTGGGGGCCGCTCTGGGCACACTCAGCATTTGTATTTGAAAATGCAAATGGTGGTCTGTTGAAACTGTTTCACGGAACAAAATGTGTAGCTTTGCAGATTGTAAACAAATTCTTGTTGCATAGAACGGTTCCGCTTTTCAGTACAAGGTTTGCAGTTAGTGAGCAAGTAAAGAACTTCTGTTTGGAGCTCACAAATAACTCAAGAGTAAAGTCCTTCATTAGATATCAAGACACAACTGTTCTGGATAATGGCAGGGTTACTGAGACAACTGAGGAAGAGAAAAGTGCCTTCATTTCTGCAGAAAAAGTTCCACCAGATGAAATGGTGGTACACAAGAGAATGGTGCACAAAGGACTGGTTTATACCAGCAAAAGCTACAGCCTCAGTAAGAGAAGAAGGGATTGTTATGGAAAGTTGAGTGATGGTGTTTGTGGAGAGATTCGAAGCATTATATCTTTTCCCTCAGAGTGTGGTACAGAAATTGCTGTACTTTTCCAAAAGTTTCATACACAAGCATCATTCCCTTTACCACAAGGGTACAGATTTGAGTCACATATTAGACTTATAAGTAGGGGACCTACTGTGGATCTGATTCCAGTAGACAGGTTAGAGCAGAAATGTCTGGTCCTGAAAACTGGTGATGAGACTTTCATTTGTGACTTTCCAAACCAACATGAAAGAGACTAGTCTTTGGTTGTCGTTCTGTAGGTAACATTTTTCTCTTGTGTTTCACAACTTCTCTTGATCAGTTCTGGCTGATTCAGATTTCTGCCCAGGAGAGTGGACTTTGTGTGCTGTGCCATGTGTCTGAACTGGCTTCTTTGTTTTCCTGATTTACAGTTCTGAGCATTCCTCACTGTACTGGAGAACACCAGGATTTTGTATTTGTGGAAGGTCCTTCTTCAGAGGGGACAGGGAAACAACACAATATGGGGTTTGATTTGTGCCATAAGTGGGGAGACCAACTTCCTTTTCCGCGCTTGCATAAAATGCACTCATTTGACCAGTTTCCTCAACATTGCGCATGCTGAAAGTCCACTCCAAGCATGCACCTTCTTCGAGAGAGGGCCAGCTCACGTGTGTGGCCAACCTGCTGTGGGTGTGCTAGACTTGGTTCTATCTGCACGATGCCTTTTGGAAAGCTGCAGCCTTGAAGTAGAATTTTGCTCCCACAAATCAAGCTGGCTTTTGACAGTTGGTGGTGAAGACAAAGAACTGCATTGACTTCCCTCTGATGGGTTCATTTTTAACATCACTGACACATGTACTAAAAATAACCACAACTGTTCTGAAAAATTGCAAACTCTAGTGGTCAAGTGGTCTTGTTCCAAAACCTTTCTTGATGGCTGTAGTATTTTTAGCATGCACAAGATGAAACTTTGATCAATTTCTTTTAAACATTAGAAATGCTCGGTGTCACTGAGAAAATAGTCTTTTTGTAAAGCACCCCAACTACAAAGAGCATTTCTTTGCCTGTGCACTTTTCTTTTTTAGTGTGCATGCTTTAATTCCATTTCTAGTTCTTTTTAAAACACAGGAAGTTTTTTCTTTACCTGCTAACATTTCGTTTGTGACTACAAACATCCTCAGAGCTGACACTGATGGTGGCGTCACTTCCTACTCCATTTATCCCCGGGCAGCAGAGGACGTTGTCGCCCTCTGCTGCCCGCTCTCCCCTCTCCGTTGATGTAGTCCCATGCACGATCCAATGTGTAGACTCCATTGTCTCTGTTCATGGTCCCACATCCACTTCTCCTTATCTCTATAGCTTCTTTGATCCATCTTTTGTATTTCTATTGTTCGCTGTTTATCCTTGTGTCCCAGTCCATTATGTGGTTTTCTCTTGTGCAGTGATCTGTTACGGCCGATTTCTTTATTGTGCTTTCTGCTTCTTGCTTCACTGCTCTTGTGTGTTTTCGACTTGTTTCTTTCTCGCACTCCTTTCTGTGTTCTATTGTTCGTGTGTTGAGTTGGCGACGAAGCACTATAAAGAAGTCAGCCGTAACAGATCACTGCACAAGAGAAAACCATATAATGGACTGGGACAACACAAGGATCATAAAAACTGAGCAACAGAAGTACAAAAGATGGATAAAAGAAGCTATCGAGATGAGGAGACGTGGATGTGGGACCATGAACAGGGACAATGGAGTTGGATCGCACATGGGACTGCATCATCGGAGAGGGGAGAGCGGGCAGCAGAGGGCGACAACATCCTCTGCTGCCCGCGGATACACAGAGAAGGAAGTGACACCACCATTGGCGTCAGCTCTGAGGATGTTTTTAGTCACAAACGAAACGTTAGCAGGTAAAGCAAAAACCTTTCCTGTGTTTTAAAAAGAACTAGAAATTGAATTAGAAACAGAACACAGCAAGAACACACCAAAGATCCATGCTTTAAGTGTTCACCTTTTTTAGTCTGCTCAAATCTTTAAGTTTTGTTTTTACTTTATGTACACAGTGTTTATTGATGGATGGAAAAATATTACTATTTTATCGAAAAACTGCAATGTTAAAATGTGAACAAAAGTGATGTAATCTTGATTAGTTGCTAAAGCCACTTTAAATAGCAATAAAAATTCCCTTAAGATTTTAATGTTTATGATGTTTAACATTTGCTGAAACAATTACAATTTGTTTGTTTTATATAATAAATGTATATAAAGATAATATTGACTATTGTGTAATTATTCATAGATCCATTTTTTTAATCTTAGAATCTGTTTATTTTATTTATTTACTTATTTTTCCTAATATTAAATGTACTAAAATATGTATGCTCTTGTCTTCAGTGTGGCTTGTGTCTGATGGAGGAATGTTTTTATTAAAGTGCTTTCATAGATTCATCCAAAACATCAAAACTGAAAGTGATTGAAAACTATAGTTTTAGAATTGTAATCAGAGAGAGAATTAACCATATTAACAGTATCAAGCTAAGCACTTTAAAACACATTCCCCAAAGCAATCTAAACATTACTGGTCTCAATTTTTTGGGCACTACTGGCAGTTTTTCACACTGCAAGGAAGCAGGAAACCTTGGGAGAGAGGAGGGAGAAATGCGGCTAAAGATATGGGGCTGGAATTCAAACCCTGGATCAACTTTGGCCACCAGCAGACATTGCTGGTGGATAAACCAGCAATGACCAGCAAGGAAGCTGGTTTAGCTGGTTTATGCTGGTGGACCAGCATATACCAGCTAAACCAGCATGGACCAGCAAAGACCAGCAAGGAAGCCATGCTGGTCGTTGCTGGTTTATGCTGGTCCACCAGCATAAACCAGCTAAACCAGCACCAAACCAGCATGGACCAGCAAAAACCAGCAAAGACCAGCAAGGAAGCCATGCTGGTCTATGCTGGTTTTTCCAGCAGGGACCCTTCCTTAAAACGAGGAATAGTTTTGAGCTGTGTGTGGCTAAAATAACCAGACATTCTGCATTTTTCCAATAGGACTACAAAAAATCTTAGCGAGAAGAAAAAATGGCGGATTGGCTCTGTGTTTAGCCGAGGGCCATTACCATATTTGGTAGTTATCCTCACTAAATTAATTACTGATGTAATAGATAATGTAAAAACTGAACGGGTGGACAAATATGCCCAAAACTTAATTATTAAATATCTAAATAGCAACTCCAGTGAATAATATAAGCCTTTTTGCTCACTTAGACACTTAAAATGTGAAACACACCGTGTTAATGGATAAAAAGGTGGGTTTTTCATGTTATGTCTCCTTTAAATTGACACCAGATCCGGTGACCTTTGGGACATGGTTTGACCCCCTTAGGAAAGTGCTATCATCATGAAACGTTCAGATCACTTACAACTCAATAGATTCTACCTTCCTGTAACGTTTCAGCCTGATTGGACCTTGTTTTCACACAAATGAACCCAGAATGATGTGAAATTGTGCTTCGTGCAACATTATTCTGGGTGCCATTTAAAAACCATAAGTGCTAATGACTCCATTCCTTTTTGTGGTTGTAGGGGCTGTTGATTGGAGTACACTAAAACAAACCTGATCTCACTAGGACATTCAGAAGCCAAGTTATAAGCCCACAAATGTGTAACTGGACTACTTCTTTAAATTGACACCAGATCCGGTGACCTTTGGGACATGATTTGACCCCCTTAGGAAAGTGCTATCATCATGAAATGTTCAGATCACTTACAACTCACTAGATTCTACCGTCTTGTAACGTTTCAGCCTGATTGGACCTTGTTTTCACACAAATGAACCCAGAATTATGTGAAATTGTGCTTCGTGCAACATAATTCTGGGTTCCATTTAAAAACCATAAGTGCTTATGACTCCATTCCTTTTTGGGGTAATGGGGGCTGTTAACTGGAGTACTCTAAAACAAACCTGACCTCTTTAGGATATTCAGAAGCCAAGTTATAAGCCCACAAAAGTGTAACTGGACTACTTCTTTAAAGTGACACCAGGCCCGGTGACCTTTGGGACATGGTTTGACCCCCTATAGGATTGTGCGATCATCATGAAAAGTTCAGATCACTTACAACTCAATAGATTCTACCTTCTTGTAACGTTTCAGCCTGATTGGACCTTGTTTTCACACAAATGGACCCAGAATGATGTGAAATTGTGCTTCGTGCAACATAATTCTGGGTGCCATTTACAAACCATAAGTGCTAATGACTCCATTCCTTTTTGTGGTTGTAGGGGCTGTTGATTGGAGTACACTAAAACAAGCTTGACTTCTCTAGGACATTCAGAAGCCAAGTTATAAGCCCACAAATGTGTAATTGGACTACTTCTTTAAATTGACACCAGATCCGGTGACATTTTGGGACATGGTTTGACCCCCTTAGGAAAGTGCTATCATCATGAAATGTTCAGATCACTTACAACTCAATAGATTCTACCTTCCTGTAACGTTTCAGCCTGATTGGACCTTGTTTTCACACAAATGGACCCAGAATGATGTGAAATTGTGCTTCGTGCAACATTATTCTGGGTGCCATTTACAAACCATAAGTGCTAATGACTCCATTCCTTTTTGTGGTTGTAGGGGCTGTTGATTGGAGTACACTAAAACAAGCTTGACTTCTCTAGGACATTCAGAAGCCAAGTTATAAGCCCACAAATGTGTAACTGGACTACTTCTTTAAATTGACACCAGATCCGGTGACCTTTGGGACATGGTTTGACCCCCTTAGGAAAGTGCTATCATCATGAAACGTTCAGATCACTTACAACTCAATAGATTCTACCTTCCTGTAACGTTTCAGCATGATTGGACCTTGTTTTCACACAAATGAACCCAGAATGATGTGAAATTGTGCTTCGTGCAACATAATTCTGGGTGCCATTTACAAACCATAAGTGCTAATGACTCCATTCCTTTTTGTGGTTGTAGGGGCTGTTTATTGGAGTACACTAAATTAAACCTGATCTCTCTAGGACATTCAGAAGCCAAGTTATAAGCCCACAAATGTGTAACTGGACTACTTCTTTAAATTGACACCAGATCCGGTGACCTTTGGGACATAGTTTGACCTCCTTAGGAAAGTGCTATCAGCATGAAACGTTCAGATCATTTACAACTCAATAGATTCTACCTTCCTGTAATGTTTCAGCCTGATTGGACCTTGTTTTCACACAAATGGACCCAGAATGATTTGAAATTGTGCTTCGTACAACATAATTCTGGATGCCATTTACAAACCATAAGTGCTAATGACTCCATTCCTTTTTGTGGTTGTAGGAGCTATTAATTGAAGTACTCTAAAACAAACCTGACCTCTCTAGGACATTCAGAAGAAAAGTTATAAGCCCACAAAAGTGTAACTGGACTACTTCTTTAAAGTGACACCAGGCCCGGTGACCTTTGGGACATGGTTTTACCCCCTATAGGAATGTGCGATCGTCATGAAACGTTCAGATCACTTACAACTCAATAGATTCTACCTTCTTGTAACGTTTCAGCCTGATTGGACCTTGTTTTCACACAAATGGACCCAGAATGATGTGAAATTGTGCTTCGTGCAACATAATTCTGGGTGCCATTTACAAACCATAAGTGCTAATGACTCCATTTCTTTTTGTGGTTGTAGGGGCTGTTGATTGGAGTACACTAAACCAAACCTGATCCCTCTAGGACATTCAGAAGCCAAGTTATAAGCCCACAAATGTGTAACTGGACTACTTCTTTAAATTGACACCAGATCTGGTGACATTTTGGGACATGGTTTGACCCCCTTAGGAAAGTGCTATCATCATGAAACGTTCAGGTCACTTACAACTCAATAGATTCTACCTTCCTGTAACGTTTCAGCCTGATTGGACCTTGTTTTCACACAAATGAACCCAGAATGATGTGAAATTGTGCTTCGTGCAACATAATTCTGGGTGCCATTTACAAACCATAAGTGCTAATGTCTCCATTCCTTTTTGTGGTTGTAGGGGCTGTTGATTGGAGTACACTAAAACAAACCTGACCTCTCCAGGACATTCAGAAGCCAAGTTATAAGCCCACAAATGTGTAACTGGACTACTTCTTTAAAGTGACACCAGATCCGGTGACCTTTGGGACATGGTTTGACCCCCTATAGGAAAGTTCTATCATCATGAAACGTTCAGATCACTTACAACTCAATAGATTCTACCTTCCTGTAACGTTTCAGCCTGATTGGACCTTGTTTTCACACAAATGAACCCAGAATGATGTGAAATTGTGCTTCGTGCAAAATAATTCTGGGTGCCATTTAAAATCCATAAGTGCTAATGTCTCCATTCCTTTTTGTGGTTGTAGGGGCTGTTGATTGTAGTACACTAAAACAAACCTGATCGCTCTAGGACATTCAGAAGCCAAGTTATAAGCCCACAAATGTGTAACTGGACTACTTCTTTGAATTGACACCAGATCCGGTGACCTTTGGGACATGGTTTGACCCCCTTAGGAAAGTGCTATCATCATGAAACGTTCAGATCACTTACAACTCAATAGATTCTACCTTCCTGTAACGTTTCAGCCTGATTGGACCTTGTTTTCACACAAATGAACCCAGAATGATGTGAAATAATGCTTCGTGCAACATAATTCTGGGTGCCATTTAAAAACCATAAGTGCTAATGACTCCATTCATTTTTGTGGTTGTAGGGGCTGTTGATTGGAGTATACTAAAACAAACCTGATCTCTCTAGGACATTCAGAAGCCAAGTTATAAGCCCACAAATGTGTAACTGGACTACTTCTTTAAATTGACACCAGATCCGGTGACCTTTGGGACATGGTTTGACCCCCTTAGGAAGGTGCTATCATCATGAAACGTTCAGATCACTTACAACTCAATAGATTCTACCTTCCTGTAACGTTTCAGCCTGATTGGACCTTGTTTTCACACAAATGAACCCAGAATGATGTGAAATTGTGCTTCGTGCAACATAATTCTGGGTGCCATTTAAAAACCATAAGTGCTAATGACTCCGTTCCTTTTAGTGGTAATGGGGGCTGCTAATTGGAGTACTCTAAAACAAACCTGACCTCTCTAGGATATTCAGAAGCCAAGTTATAATCCCACAAAGGTGTAACAAGACTACTTCTTTAAAGTTACACCAGGCCCGGTGACCTTTGGGACAATGTTTGACCCCCAATAGGAATGTGCGATCATCATGAAACGTTCAGATCACTTACAACTCAATAGATTCTACCTTCTTGTAAAGTTTCAGCCTGATTGGACCTTGTTTTCACACAAATGGACCCAGAATGATGTGAAATTGTGCTTCGTGCAACATAATTCTGGGTGCCATTTAAAAACCATAAGTGCTAATGACTCCATTCCTTTTTGAGGTTGTAGGGGCTGTTGATTGGAGTACACTAAAACAAACCTGATCTCTCTAGGACATTCAGAAACCAAGTTATAAGCCCTCAAAGGTGTAATTGGACTACTTCTTTAAAGTGACACCAGGCCCGGTGACCTTTGGGACATGGTTTGACCCCCTATAGGAATGTGCGATCATCATGAAACGTTCAGTTCACTTACAACTCAATAGATTCTACCTTCTTGTAACGTTTCAGCCTGATTGGACCTTGTTTTCACACAAATGGACCCAGAATGATGTGAAATTGTGCTTCGTGCAACATAATCTTGGGTGCCATTTACAAACCATAAGTGCTAATGACTCCATTCCTTTTTTGTGGTTGTAGGGGCTGTTGATTGGAGTACATTAAAACAAACCTGATCTCTCTAGGACATTCAGAAGCCAAGTTATAAGCCCACAAATGTGTAACTGGACTACTTCTTTAAATTGACACCAGATCCGGTGACATTTGGGACATGGTTTGATCCCCTTAGGAAAGTACTATCATCATGAAACGTTCAGATAACTTACAACTCAATAGATTCTACCTTCCTGTAACGTTTCAGCTTGATTGGACCTTGTTTTCACACAAATGAACCCAGAATGATGTGAAATTGTGCTTCGTACCACATAATTCTGGGTGCCATTTAAAAACCACAAGTGCTAATGACTCCATTCCTTTTTGTGGTTGTAGGGGCTGTTGATTGGAGTATACTAAAACAAACCTGATCTCTCTAGGACATTCAGAAGCCAAGTTATAAACCCACAAATGTGTAACTGGACTACTTCTTTAAATTGACACCAGATCCGGTGACCTTTGGGACATGGTTTGACCCCCTTAGGAAAGTGCTATCATCATGAAACGTTCAGATCACTTACAACTCAATAGATTCTACCTTCCTGTAATGTTACAGCCTGATTGTACCTTGTTTTCACACAAATGAACCCAGAATGATGTGAAATTGTGCTTCGTGCAATTTAATTCTGGGTGCCATTTACAAACCATAAGTGCTAATGACTCCATTTCTTTTTGTGGTTGTAGGGGCTGTTGGTTGGAGTACATTAAAACAAACCTGATCTCTCTAGGACATTCAGAAGCCAAGTTATAAGCCCACAAATGTGTAACTGGACTACTTCTTTAAATTGACACCAGATGCGGTGACCTTTGGGACATAGTTTGACCCCCTATAGGAATGTGCTATCATCATGAAACGTTCAGATCACTTACAACTCAATAGATTCTACCTTCCTGTAACGTTTCAGCCTGATTGGACCTTGTTTTGACACAAATGGACCCAGAATGATGTGAAATTGTGCTTCGTGCAACATAATTCTGGGTGCCATTTACAAACCATAAGTGCTAATGACTCCATTCCTTTTTGTGGTTGTAGAGGCTGTTGATTGGAGTACACTAAAACAAACCTGGCCTCTTCAGGATATTCAGAAGCCAAGTTATTAGCTCACAAAGGTGTAACTGGACTACTTCTTTAAAGTGACACCAGGCCCGGTGACCTTTGGGACATGGTTTGACCCCCTATAGGAACGTGCGATCATCATGAAACGTTCAGATCACTTACAACTCAATAGATTCTACGTTCCTGTAACGTTTCAGCCTGATTGGACCTTGTCTTCACACAAATGGACCCAGAATGTTGTGAAATTGTGCTTCGTGCAGCATAATTCTGGGTGCCATTTACAAACCATAAGTGCTAATGACTCCATTCCTTTTTGTGGTTGTAGGGGCTGTTGATTGGAGTACACTAAAACAAACCTGATCTCTCTAGGACATTCAGAAGCCAAGTTATAAGCCCACAAATGTGTAACTGGACTACTTCTTTAAATTGACACCAGATCCGGTGACCTTTGGGACATGGTTTGATCCCCTTAGGAAAGTACTATCATCATGAAACGTTCAGATAACTTACAACTCAATAGATTCTACCTTCCTGTAACGTTTCAGCTTGATTGGACCTTGTTTTCACACAAATGAACCCAGAATGATGTGAAATTGTGCTTCGTACCACATAATTCTGGGTGCCATTTAAAAACCACAAGTGCTAATGACTCCATTCCTTTTTGTGGTTGTAGGGGCTGTTGATTGGAGTATACTAAAACAAACCTGATCTCTCTAGGACATTCAGAAGCCAAGTTATAAGCCCACAAATGTGTAACTGGACTACTTCTTTAAATTGACACAAGATCCGGTGACCTTTGGGACATGGTTTCACCCCCTTAGGAAAGTGCTATCATCATGAAACGTTCAGATCACTTACAACTCAATAGATTCTACCTTCCTGTAACGTTTCAGCCTGATTGTACCTTGTTTTCACACAAATGAACCCAGAATGATGTGAAATTGTGCTTCGTGCAACATAATTCTGGGTGCCATTTAAAAACCATAAGTGCTAATGACTCCATTCCTTTTTGTGGTTGTAGGGGCTGTTGATTGGAGTATACTAAAACAAACCTGATCTCTCTAGGACATTCAGAAACCAAGTTATAAGCCCTCAAAGGTGTAATTGGACGACTTCTTTAAAGTGACACCAGGCCCGGTGACTTTTGGGACATGGTTTGACCCCCTATAGGAATGTGCGATCATCATGAAACGTTCAGATCACTTACAACTCAATAGATTCTACCTTCTTCTAACGTTTCAGCCTGATTGTACCTTGTTTTCACACAAATGGACCCAGAATGATGTGAAATTGTGCTTCGTGCAATATAATTCTGGGTGCCATTTACAAACCATAAGTGCTAATGACTCCATTTCTTTTTGTGGTTGTAGGGGCTGTTGGTTGGAGTACATTAAAACAAACCTGATCTCTCTAGGACATTCAGAAGCCAAGTTATAAGCCCACAAATGTGTAACTGGACTACTTCTTTAAATTGACACCAGATCCGGTGACCTTTGGGACATAGTTTGACCCCCTATAGGAATGTGCTATCATCATGAAACGTTCAGATCACTTACAACTCAATAGATTCTACCTTCCTGTAACGTTTCAGCCTGATTGGACCTTGTTTTGACACAAATGGACCCAGAATTATGTGAAATTGTGCTTCGTGCAACATAATTCTGGGTGCCATTTACAAACCATAAGTGCTAATGACTCCATTCCTTTTTGTGGTTGTAGAGGCTGTTGATTGGAGTACGCTAAAACAAACCTGGCCTCTTTAGGATATTCAGAAGCCAAGTTATTAGCTCACAAAGGTGTAACTGGACTACTTCTTTAAAGTGACACCAGGCCCGGTGACCTTTGGGACATGGTTTGACCCCCTATAGGAATGTGCGATCATCATGAAACGTTCAGATCACTTACAACTCAATAGATTCTACGTTCCTGTAACGTTTCAGCCTGATTGGACCTTGTTTTCACACAAATGGACCCAGAATGTTGTGAAATTGTGCTTCGTGCAGCATAATTCTGGGTGCCATTTACAAACCATAAGTGCTAATGACTCCATTCCTTTTTGTGGTTGTAGGGGCTGTTGATTGGAGTACACTAAAACAAACCTGATCTCTCTAGGACATTCAGAAGCCAAGTTATAAGCCCACAAATGTGTAACTGGACTACTTCTGTAAATTGACACCAGATCCGGTGACCTTTGGGACATGGTTTGACCCGCTTAGGAAAGTGCTATCATCATGAAACGTTCAGATCACTTACAACTCAATAGATTCTACCTTCCTGTAACGTTTCAGCCTGATTGGACCTTGTTTTCACACAAATGAACCCAG
Source organism: Nothobranchius furzeri (assembly GCF_043380555.1). Taxonomy (NCBI): domain Eukaryota; kingdom Metazoa; phylum Chordata; class Actinopteri; order Cyprinodontiformes; family Nothobranchiidae; genus Nothobranchius; species Nothobranchius furzeri. The sequence continues at coordinate 598,022 of NW_027223041.1, forward strand.
AATGATGTGAAATTATTTTTCGTGCAACATAATTCTGGGTGCCTTTTAAAAACCATAAGTGCTAATGACTCCAGTCCTTTTTGTGGTTGTAGGGGCTGTTGATTGGAGTACACTAAAACAAACCTGACCTCTTTATGATATTCAGAAGCCAAGTTATAAGCCCACAAAGTTGTAACTGGACTACTTCTTTAAAGTGACACCAGGCCCGGTGACCTTTGGGACATGGTTTGACCCCCTATAGGAATGTGCGATCATCATGAAACGTTCAGATCACTTACAACTCAATAGATTCTACCTTCTTGTAACGTTTCAGCCTGATTGGACCTTGTTTTCACACAAATGGACCCAGAATGATGTGAAATTGTGCTTCGTGCAACATAATTCTGGGTGCCATTTAAAAACCATAAGTGCTAATGACTCCATTCCTTTTTGTAGTTGTAGGGGCTGTTGACTGGAGTACACTAAAACAAGCCTGACCTCTCTAGGACATTCAGAAGCCAAGTTATAAGCCCACAAACGTTGGTACTGGACTACTTCTTTAAATTGACACCAGATCCGGTGACCTTTGGGACATGGTTTGACCCCCTTAGGAAAGTGCTATCATCATGAAACGTTCAGATCACTTACAACTCAATAGATTCTACCTTCCTGTAACGTTTCAGCCTGATTGGACCTTGTTTTCACACAAATGAACCCAGAATTATGTGAAATTGTGCTTCGTGCAACATAATTCTGGGTGCCATTTAAAAACCATAAGTGCTAATGACTCCATTCCTTTTTGGGGTAATGGGGGCTGTTAACTGGAGTACTCTAAAACAAACCTGACCTCTTTAGGATATTCAGAAGCCAAGTTATAAGCCCACAAAGGTGTAACTGGACTACTTCTTTAAAGTGACACCAGGCCCGGTGACCTTTGGGACATGGTTTGACCCCCTATAGGAATGTGCGATCATCATGAAACGTTCAGATCACTTACAACTCAATAGATTCTACCTTCTTGTAACGTTTCAGCCTGATTGGACCTTGTTTTCACACAAATGGACCCAGAATGATGTGAAATTTTGCTTCGTGCAACATAATTCTGGGTGCCATTTACAAACCATAAGTGCTAATGACTCCATTCCTTTTTGTGGTTGTAGGGGCTGTTGATTGGAGTACACTAAAACAAGCCTGACCTCTCTAGGACATTCAGAAGCCAAGTTATAATCCCACAAAGGTGTAACTGGACTACTTCTTTAAATTGACACCAGATCCGGTGACCTTTGGGACATGGTTTCACCCCCTTAGGAAAGTGCTATCATCATGAAACGTTCAGATCACTTACAACTAAATAGATTCTACCTTCCTGTAACGTTTCAGCCTGATTGTACCTTGTTTTCACACAAATGAACCCAGAATGATGTGAAATTGTGATTTGTGCAACATAATTCTGGGTGCCATTTACAAACCATAAGTGCTAATGACTCCATTCCTTTTTGTGGTTGTAGGGGCTGTTTATTGGAGTACACTAAATTAAACCTGATCTCTCTAGGACATTCAGAAGCCAAGTTATAAGCCCACAAATGTGTAACTGGACTACTTCTTTAAATTGACACCAGATCCGGTGACCTTTGGGACATAGTTTGACCTCCTTAGGAAAGTGCTATCAGCATGAAACATTCAGATCACTTACAACTCAATAGATTCTACCTTCCTGTAACGTTTCAGCCTTATTGGACCTTGTTTTCACACAAATGGACCCAGAATGATTTGAAATTGTACTTCGTACAACTTAATTCTGGATGCCATTTACAAACCATAAGTGCTAATGACTCCATTCCTTTTTGTAGTTGTAGGGGCTGTTGACTGGAGTACAATAAAACAAGCCTGACCTCTCTAGGACATTCAGAAGCCAAGTTATAAGCCCACAAATGTTGCTACTGGACTACTTCTTTAAATTGACACCAGATCCGGTGACCTTTGGGACATGGTTTGACCCCCTTAGGAAAGTGCTATCATCATGAAACGTTCAGATCACTTACAACTCAATAGATTCTACCTTCCTGTAACGTTTCAGCCTGATTGGACCTTGTTTTCACACAAATGAACCCAGAATGATGTGAAATTTGCTTCGTGCAACATAATTCTGGGTGCCATTTACAAACCATAAGTGCTAATGACTCCATTCCTTTTTGTGGTTGTAGGGGCTGTTGATTGGAGTACACTTAAACAAACCTGATCACTCTAGGACATTCAGAAGCCAAGTTATAAGCCCACAAATGTGTAACTGGACTACTTCTTTAAATTGACACCAGATCCGGTGACCTTTGGGACATGATTTGACCCCCTTAGGAAAGTGCTATCATCATGAAACGTTCAGATCACTTACAACTCAATAGATTCTACCTTCCTGTAACGTTTCAGCCTGATTGGACCTTGTTTTCACACAAATGAACCCAGAATGATGTGAAATTAGGCTTCGTGCAACATAATTCTGGGTGCCATTTACAAACCATAAGTGCTAATGACTCCATTCCTTTTTGTGGTTGTAGGGGCTGTTGATTGGAGTATACTAAAACAAACCTGATCTCTCTAGGACATTCAGAAGCCAAGTTATAAGCCCACAAATGTGTAACTGGACTACTTCTTTAAATTGACACCAGATCCGGTGACCTTTGGGACATGGTTTGACCCCCTATAGGAATGTGCTATCATCATGAAACGTTCAGATCACTTACAACTCAATAGAATATACCTTCCTGTAATGTTTCAGCCTGATTGGACCTTGTTTTCACACAAATGAACCCAGAATGATGTGAAATTGTGCTTCGTGCAACATAATTCTGGGTGCCATTTACAAACCATAAGTGCTAATGACTCCATTCCTTTTTGTGGTTGTAGGGGCTGTTCATTGGAGTACACTTAAACAAACCTGATCGCTCTAGGACATTCAGAAGCCAAGTTATAAGCCCACAAATGTGTAACTGGACTACTTCTTTAAATTGACACCAGATCCGGTGACCTTTGGGACATGATTTGACCCCCTTAGGAAAGTGCTATCATCATGAAACGTTCAGATCACTTACAACTCAATAGATTCTACCTTCCTGTAACGTTTCAGCCTGATTGGACCTTGTTTTCACACAAATGAACCCAGAATGATGTGAAATTGTGCTTCGTGCAACATAATTCTGGGTGCCATTTACAAACCATAAGTGCTAATGACTCCATTCCTTTTTGTGGTTGTAGGGGCTGTTGATTGGAGTATACTAAAACAAACCTGATCTCTCTAGGACATTCAGAAGCCAAGTTATAAGCCCACAAATGTGTAACTGGACTACTTCTTTAAATTGACACCAGATCCGGTGACCTTTGGGACATGGTTTGACCCCCTATAGGAATGTGCTATCATCATGAAACGTTCAGATCACTTACAACTCAATAGAATATACCTTCCTGTAACGTTTCAGCCTGATTGGACCTTGTTTTCACACAAATGGACCCAGAATGATGTGAAATTGTGCTTCGTGCAACATAATTCTGGGTGCCATTTACAAACCATAAGTGCTAATGACTCCATTCCTTTTTGTGGTTGTAGAGGCTGTCTATTGGAGTACACTAAAACAAACCTGACCTCTTTAGGATATTCAGAAGCCAAGTTATTAGCTCACAAAGGTGTAACTGGACTACTTCTTTAAAGTGACACCAGGCCCGGTGACCTTTGGGTCATGGTTTGACCCCCTATAGGAATGTGCGATCATCATGAAACGTTCAGATAACTTACAACTCAATAGATTCTACCTTCTTGTAACGTTTCAGCCTGATTGGACCTTGTTTTCACACAAATGGACCCAGAATGTTGTGAAATTGTGCTTCGTGCAGCATAAATCTGGGTGCCATTTACAAACCATAAGTGCTAATGACTCCATTCCTTTTTGTGGTTGTAGGGGCTGATGATTGGAGTACACTAAAACAAACCTGATCTCTCTAGGACATTCAGAAGCCAAGTTATAAGCCCACAAATGTGTAACTGGACTACTTCTTTAAATTGACACCAGATCCGGTGACCTTTGGGACATGGTTTGAGCCCCTTAGGAAAGTGCTATCATCATGAAACGTTCAGATCACTTACAACTCAATAGATTCTACCTTCCTGTAACGTTTCAGCCTGATTGGACCTTGTTTTCACACAAATGAACCCAGAATGATGTGAAATTGTGCTTCGTGCAACATAATTCTGGGTGCCATTTAAAAACCATAAGTGCTAATGACTCCATTACGTTTTGGGGTAATGGGGGCTGTTAACTGAAGTACACTAAAACAAGCCTGACCTCTCTAGGACATTCAGAAGCCAAGTTATAAGCCCACAAATGTTGGTACTGGACTACGTCTTTAAATTGACACCAGATCCGGTGACCTTTGGGACATGGTTTGACCCCCTTAGGAAAGTGCTATCATCATGAAACGTTCAGATAACTTACAACTCAATAGATTCTACCTTCCTGTAACGTTTCAGCCTGATTGGACCTAGTTTTCACACAAATGAACCCAGAATGATGTGAAATTGTGCTTCGTGCAACATAAATCTGGGTGCCATTTACAAACCATAAGTGCTAATGACTCCATTCCTTTTTGTGGTTGTAGGGGCTGTTGATTGGAGTATACTAAAACAAACCTGATCTCTCTAGGACATTCAGAAGCCAAGTTATAAGCCCACAAATGTGTAACTGGACTACTTCTTTAAATTGACACCAGATCCGGTGACCTTTGGGACATGGTTTGACCCCCTATAGGAATGTGCTATCATCATGAAACGTTCAGATCACTTACAACTCAATAGAATATACCTTCCTGTAACGTTTCAGCCTGATTGGACCTTGTTTTCACACAAATGGACCCAGAATGATGTGAAATTGTGCTTCGTGCAACATAATTCTGGGTGCCATTTACAAACCATAAGTGCTAATGACTCCATTCCTTTTTGTGGTTGTAGAGGCTGTCTATTGGAGTACACTAAAACAAACCTGACCTCTTTAGGATATTCAGAAGCCAAGTTATTAGCTCACAAAGGTGTAACTGGACTACTTCTTTAAAGTGACACCAAGCCCGGTGAACTTTGGGTCATGGTTTGACCCCCTATAGGAATGTGCGATCATCATGAAACGTTCAGATCTCTTACAACTCAATAGATTCTACCTTCTGGTAACGTTTCAGCCTGATTGGACCTTGTTTTCACACAAATGGACCCAGAATGTTGTGAAATTGTGCTTCGTGCAGCATAATTCTGGGTGCCATTTACAAACCATAAGTGCTAATGACCCCATTCCTTTTTGTGGTTGTAGGGGCTGTTGATTGGAGTACACTAAAACAAACCTGATCTCTCTAGGACATTCAGAAGCCAAGTTATAAGCCCACAAATGTGTAACTGGACTACTTCTTTAAATTGACACCAGATCCGGTGACCTTTGGGACATGGTTTGACCCCCTTAGGAAAGTGCTATCATCATGAAACGTTCAGATCACTTACAACTCAATAGATTCTACCTTCCTGTAACGTTTCAGCCTGATTGGACCTTGTTTTCACACAAATGAACCCAGAATGATGTGAAATTGTGCTTCGTGCAACATAATTCTGGGTGCCATTTACAAACCATAAGTGCTAATGACTCCATTCCTTTTTGTGGTTGTAGGGGCTGTTGATTGGAGTATATTAAAACAAACCTGATCTCTCTAGGACATTCAGAAGCCAAGTTATAAGCCCACAAATGTGTAACTGGACTACTTCTTTAAATTGACACCAGATCCGGTGACCTTTGGGACATGGTTTGACCCCCTATAGGAATGTGCTATCATCATGAAACGTTCAGATCACTTACAACTCAATAGAATATACCTTCCTGTAACGTTTCAGCCTGATTGGACCTTGTTTTCACACAAATGAACCCAGAATGATGTGAAATTGTGCTTTGTGCAACATAATTCTGGGTGCCATTTAAAAACCATAAGTGGTAATGACTCCATTCCTTTTTGTGGTTGTAGGCGCTGTTGATTGGAGTACACTAAAACAAACCTGATCTCTCTAGGACATTCAGAAGCCAAGTTATAAGCCCACAAATGTGTAACTGGACTACTTCTTTAAATTGACACCAGATCCGGTGACCTTTGGGACATGGTTTGACCCCCTTAGGAAAGTGCTATCATCATGAAACGTTCAGATCACTTACAACTCAATAGATTCTACCTTCCTGTAACGTTTCAGCCTGACTGGACCTTGTTTTCACACAAATGGACCCAGAATGAAGTGAAATTGTGCTTCGTGCAACATAATTCTGGGTGCCATTTACAAACCAAAAAAGCTAATGACTCCATTCCTTTTTGTGGTTGTAGAGGCTGTCTATTGGAGTACACTAAAACAAACCTGACCTCTTTAGGATATTCAGAAGCCAAGTTATTAGCTCACAAAGGTGTAACTGGACTACTTCTTTAAAGTGACACCAGGCCCGGTGACCTTTGGGTCATGGTTTGACCCCCTATAGGAATGTGCGATCATCATGAAACGTTCAGATAACTTACAACTCAATAGATTCTACCTTCCTGTAACGTTTCAGCCTGATTGGACCTTGTTTTCACACAAATGAACCCAGAATGATGTGAAATTGTGCTTCGTGCAACATAATTCTGGGTGCCATTTAAAAACCATAAGTGCTAATGACTCCATTACGTTTTGGGGTAATGGGGGCTGTTAACTGGAGTACACTAAAACAAGCCTGACCTCTCTAGGACATTCAGAAGCCAAGTTATAAGCCCACAAATGTTGGTACTGGACTACGTCTTTAAATTGACACCAGATCCGGTGACCTTTGGGACATGGTTTGACCCCCTTAGGAAAGTGCTATCATCATGAAACGTTCAGATCACTTACAGCTCAATAGATTCTACCTTCCTGTAACGTTTCAGCCTGATTGGACCTAGTTTTCACACAAATGAACCCAGAATGATGTGAAATTGTGCTTCGTGCAACATAAATCTGGGTGCCATTTACAAACCATAAGTGCTAATGACTCCATTCCTTTTTGTGGTTGTAGGGGCTGTTGATTGGAGTATACTAAAACAAACCTGATCTCTCTAGGACATTCAGAAGCCAAGTTATAAGCCCACAAATGTGTAACTGGACTACTTCTTTAAATTGACACCAGATCCGGTGACCTTTGGGACATGGTTTGACCCCCTATAGGAATGTGCTATCATCATGAAACGTTCAGATCACTTACAACTCAATAGAATATACCTTCCTGTAACGTTTCAGCCTGATTGGACCTTGTTTTCACACAAATGGACCCAGAATGATGTGAAATTGTGCTTCGTGCAACATATTTCTGGGTGCCATTTACAAACCATAAGTGCTAATGACTCCATTCCTTTTTGTGGTTGTAGAGGCTGTCTATTGGAGTACACTAAAACAAACCTGACCTCTTTAGGATATTCAGAAGCCAAGTTATTAGCTCACAAAGGTGTAACTGGACTACTTCTTTAAAGTGACACCAAGCCCGGTGACCTTTGGGTCATGGTTTGACCCCCTATAGGAATGTGCGATCATCATGAAACGTTCAGATCACTTACAACTCAATAGATTCTACCTTCTTGTAACGTTTCAGCCTGATTGGACCATGTTTTCACACAAATGGACCCAGAATGTTGCGAAATTGTGCTTCGTGCAGCATAATTCTGGGTGCCATTTACAAACCATAAGTGCTAATGACCCCATTCCTTTTTGTGGTTGTAGGGGCTGTTGATTGGAGTACACTAAAACAAACCTGATCTCTCTAGGACATTCAGAAGCCAAGTTATAAGCCCACAAATGTGTAACTGGACTACTTCTTTAAATTGACACCAGATCCGGTGACCTTTGGGACATGGTTTGACCCCCTTAGGAAAGTGCTATCATCATGAAACGTTCAGATCACTTACAACTCAATAGATTCTACCTTCCTGTAACGTTTCAGCCTGATTGGACCTTGTTTTCACACAAATGAACCCAGAATGATGTGAAATTGTGCTTCGTGCAACATAATTCTGGGTGCCATTTACAAACCATAAGTGCTAATGACTCCATTCCTTTTTGTGGTTGTAGGGGCTGTTGATTGGAGTATACTAAAACAAACCTGATCTCTCTAGGACATTCAGAAGCCAAGTTATAAGCCCACAAATGTGTAACTGGACTACTTCTTTAAATTGACACCAGATCCGGTGACCTTTGGGACATGGTTTGACCCCCTTAGGAAAGTGCTATCATCATGAATGTTCAGATCACTTACAACTCAATAGATTCTACCTTCCTGTAACGTTTCAGCCTGACTGGACCTTGTTTTCACACAAATGGACCCAGAATGAAGTGAAATTGTGCTTCGTGCAACATAATTCTGGGTGCCATTTACAAACCAAAAAAGCTAATGACTCCATTCCTTTTTGTGGTTGTAGGGGCTGTTGATTGGAGTACACTAAAACAAACCTAACCTCTCTAGGACATTCAGAAGCCAAGTTATAAGCCCACAAAGGTGTAACTGGACTACTTCTTTAAAGTCACACCAGGCCCGGTGACCTTTGGGACATGGTATTACCCCCTATAGGAATGTGCGATCATCTTGAAACGTTCAGATAACTTACAGCTCAATAGATTCTACCTTCATGTAGCGTTTCAGCCTGATTGGACCTTGTTTTCACACAAATGAACCCAGAATGATGTGAAATTGTGCTTCGTGCAACAGAATTCTGGGTGCCATTTAAAAACCATAAGGGCTAATGACTCCATTCCTTTTTGTGGTTGTAGGGGCTGTTGATTGGAGTACACTAAAACAAACCTGATCTCTCTAGGACATTCAGAAGCCAAGTTATAAGCCCACAAATGTGTAACTGGACTACTTATTTAAATTGACACCAGATCCGGTGACCTTTGGGACATGGTTTGACCCCCTTAGGAAAGTGCTATCATCATGAAACGTTCAGATCACTTACAACTCAGTAGATTCTACCTTCCTGTAACGTTTCAGCCTGATTGGACCTTGTTTTCACACAAATGAACCCAGAATGATGTGAAATTGTGCTTCGTGCAACATAATTCTGGGTGCCATTTACAAACCATAAGTGCTAATGTCTCCATTCCTTTTTGTGGTTGTAGGGGCTGTTGATTGGAGTACACTAAAACAAACCTGATCGCTCTAGGACATTCAGAAGCCAAGTTATAAGCCCACTAATGTGTAACTGGACTACTTCTTTAAATTGACACCAGATCCGGTGACCTTTGGGACATGGTTTGACCCCCTTAGGAAAGTGCTATCATCATGAAACGTTCAGATCACTTACAACTCAATAGATTCTACCTTCCTGTAACGTTTCAGCCTGAATGGACCTTGTTTTCACACAAATGAACCCAGAATGATGTGAAATTGTGCTTCGTGCAACATAATTCTGGGTGCCATTTACAAACCATAAGTGCTAATGTCTCCATTCCTTTTTGTGGTTGTAGGGGCTGTTGATTGGAGTACACTAAAACAAACCTGACCTCTCCAGGACATTCAGAAGCCAAGTTATAAGCCCACAAATGTGTAACTGGACTACTTCTTTAAAGTGACACCAGATCCGGTGACCTTTGGGACATGGTTTGACCCCCTATAGGAAAGTTCTATCATCATGAAACGTTCAGATCACTTACAACTCAATAGATTCTACCTTCCTGTAACGTTTCAGCCTGATTGGACCTTGTTTTCACACAAATGAACCCAGAATGATGTGAAATTGTGCTTCGTGCAACATAATTCTGGGTGCCATTTAAAAACCATAAGTGCTAATGTCTCCATTCCTTTTTGTGGTTGTAGGGGCTGTTGATTGTAGTACACTAAAACAAACCTGATCGCTCTAGGACATTCAGAAGCCAAGTTATAAGCCCACAAATGTGTAACTGGACTACTTCTTTAAATTGACACCAGATCCGGTGACCTTTGGGACATGGTTTGACCCCCTTAGGAAAGTGCTATCATCATGAAACGTTCAGATCACTTACAACTCAATAGATTCTACCTTCCTGTAACGTTTCAGCCTGATTGGACCTTGTTTTCACACAAATGAACCCAGAATGATGTGAAATAATGCTTCGTGCATCATAATTCTGGGTGCCATTTAAAAACCATAAGTGCTAATGACTCCATTCATTTTTGTGGTTGTAGGGGCTGTTGATTGGAGTATACTAAAACAAACCTGATCTCTCTAGGACATTCAGAAGCCAAGTTATGAGCCCACAAATGTGTAACTGGACTACTTCTTTAAATTGACACCAGATCCGGTGACCTTTGGAACATGGTTTGACCCCCTTAGGAAGGTGCTATCATCATGAAACGTTCAGATCACTTACAACTCAATAGATTCTACCTTCCTGTAACGTTTCAGCCTGATTGGACCTTGTTTTCACACAAATGAACCCAGAATGATTTGAAATTGTGCTTCGTGCAACATAATTCTGGGTGCCATTTAAAAACCATAAGTGCTAATGACTCCGTTCCTTTTAGTGGTAATGGGGGCTGCTAACTGGAGTACTCTAAAACAAACCTGACCTCTCTAGGATATTCAGAAGCCAAGTTATAATCCCACAAAGGTGTAACAAGACTACTTCTTTAAAGTTACACCAGGCCCGGTGACCTTTGGGACAATGTTTGACCCCCAATAGGAATGTGCGATCATCATGAAACGTTCAGATCACTTACAACTCAATAGATTCTACCTTCTTGTAACGTTTCAGCCTGATTGTACCTTGTTTTCACACAAATGGACCCAGAATGATGTGAAATTGTGCTTCGTGCAATATAATTCTGGGTGCCATTTACAAACCATAAGTGCTAATGACTCCATTTCTTTTTGTGGTTGTAGGGGCTGTTGGTTGGAGTACATTAAAAAAAACCTGATCTCTCTAGGACATTCAGAAGCCAAGTTATAAGCCCACAAATGTGTAACTGGACTACTTCTTTAAATTGACACCAGATCCGGTGACCTTTGGGACATAGTTTGACCCCCTATAGGAATGTGCGATCATCATGAAACGTTCAGATCACTTCCAACTCAATAGATTCTACCTTCCTGTAACGTTTCAGCCTGACTGGACCTTGTTTTGACACAAATGGACCCAGAATGATGTGAAATTGTGCTTCGTGCAACATAATTCTGGGTGCCATTTACAAACCATAAGTGCTAATGACTCCATTCCTTTTTGTGGTTGTAGAGGCTGTTGATTGGAGTACGCTAAAACACACCTGGCCTCTTTAGGATATTCAGAAGCCAAGTTATTAGCTCACAAAGGTGTAACTGGACTACTTATTTAAAGTGACACCAGGCCCGGTGACCTTTGGGACATGGTTTGACCCCCTATAGGAACATGCGATCATCATGAAACGTTCAGATCACTTACAACTCAATAGATTCTACGTTCCTGTAATGTTTCAGCCTGATTGGACCTTGTTTTCACACAAATGGACCCAGAATGTTGTGAAATTGTGCTTCGTGCAGCATAATTCTGGGTGCCATTTACAAACCATAAGTGCTAATGACTCCATTCCTTTTTGTGGTTGTAGGGGCTGTTGATTGGAGTACACTAAAACAAACCTGATCTCTCTAGGACATTCAGAAGCCAAGTTATAAGCCCACAAATGTGTAACTGGACTACTTCTTTAAATTGACACCAGATCCGGTGACCTTTGGGACATGGTTTGACCCGCTTAGGAAAGTGCTATCATCATGAAACGTTCAGATCACTTACAACTCAATAGATTCTACATTCCTGTAACGTTTCAGCCTGATTGGACCTTGTTTTCACACAAATGAACCCAGAATGATGTGAAATTGTTTTTTGTGCAACATAATTCTGGGTGCCTTTTAAAAACCATAAGTGCTAATGACTCCAGTCCTTTTTGTGGTTGTAGGGGCTGTTGATTGGAGTACACTAAAACAAACCTGACCTCTTTAGGATATTCAGAAGCCAAGTTATTAGCTCACAAAGTTGTAACTGGACTACTTCTTTAAAGTGACACCAGGCCCGGTGACCTTTGGGACATGGTTTGACCCCCTATAGGAATGTGCAATCATCATGAAATGTTCAGATCACTTACAACTCAGTAGATTCTACCTTCTTGTAACGTTTCAGCCTGATTGGACCTTGTTTTCACACAAATGGACCCAGAATGATGTGAAATTATGCTTCGTGCAACATAATTCTGGGTGCCATTTAAAAACCATAAGTGCTAATGACTCCATTCCTTTTTGTAGTTGTAGGCAGGGACGAAATTTTGATTTCAGAAGTGGGGGGGACACAGCAGGCTTGTGCGGATTTGGGGTGGGGGGTGTTATGTAAAGACCCCTTGACACGTCACGTGCCCATCTCAATAATTTTTCCATCCTTATTGAAGTGCAGTTTTGACTGTTGACAATGGATAGGCCATTGTATTTATTGTTTTGGGTCTTTTTTTATTGTTTTTGGTGCAACATTTTCTAACAGGGAGTTAGATTCCTTTTTTATTTAATTTTTGTTTGTTATTTTTATTCATTTAGAAGTTCTGGTTCTGGACATTTCAATGTTAAATGAAGGTTCATTTGTTGCATTTTAAAGGGTGTACTTGCATTATTATGATATATTAACATTATATTAGTGGTTATTTTGGTCTAGATAATGTTGACAATGATATCGTTTATCATCAACAATTTGTTGGACAAAATATCGTCCATCAAAATGTGTTACTTTCCCAGGCCTAGTCAAAAGTATAAAAATTATTTATACATAAACGGTCCCTCCTGAGATCTGGCCGTTTGTTCATTTGCTGTGTTAGAGGACATGCTGAACTAATGTTTTACACATGATCATCACCCTAACATTTGAGTGTATAAAAACTTATTAAATATGTTTTTCCCTTAAAAGTGTTTAAACAGTTGTTGCATTTCAACACACAAAAAAAAATGGAAAAAATAAGATAAATCTAATGAAAAGTGTACATCTTTGACATTAAGCTTAAAAAATCTGTTGACGATGATGATACTGTTCATTTTTCAGAGCTTTTTAATGTGAAAATATACATTGCAATAGATAAGTTTACAATAAAGTTAAATGATAAAAGTTTTGAAGTTACACTTCTACTACTACTACTACTAGTAATAATAATTATGATAATAATAATAATAATAATTATAATAATACGAATAAATTGTGTCTGAGGAGTCAGTTATGTGGAGGAGATGAGTTTGTAAAAGTTAGTTTTGAGTATGTTTGTGAAGGAGGAGGTGAGTCTGAGCTTAATGCAGGTCTGTCACATGTTCCAACTTACGTTTTGACTTTGAAAGAAGTCTCTTATATCCACTTTTCGTTTTCTTGACATGCTTCCTCCTGGCTGTGCCTAACTACCAAAGACTCACAAATGAACACTTATTCAAATGTTATGTAATGGAAGCTGAGCTGAGCTCTGATATTACACAGCGTCTAGTTGACGATGTGACTCAGTACCGGTGTTCCCTAGCGGCTCCAAACTAGCAAAACAACGTGAGCACGTTCTGACTGTTTCCAACTTGAGTGACAGCAGCAACAGCCAATAATACGTTAGCAAGTATCAGCAGAGCCAATAGATTAGCTTTTGGGCGGGTCTAATAGTAAACCGGTTTCCGTTTCGGTCCTAGTGCTCAACCAAATCCATTTAATGGAGCGTAACATTGTTTTCGGACGGAAAAAAGTGCAAGGGACCAAAACTGCCTTTTGAAAAAGTGGGGGGGACATGTCCCACCCGTCCCCCCCCAAAATTACGTCCCAGGTTGTAGGGGCTGTTGACTGGAGTACACTAAAACAAGCCTGACCTCTCTAGGACATTCAGAAGCCAAGTTATGAGCCCACAAATGTTGGTACTGGACTACTTCTTTAAATTGACACCAGATCCGGTGACCTTTGGGACATGGTTTGACCCCCTTAGGAAAGTGCTATCAGCATGAAACATTCAGATCACTTACAACTCAATAGATTCTACCTTCCTGTAACGTTTCAGCCTGATTGGACCTTGTTTTCACACAAATGAACCCAGAATTATGTGAAATTGTGCTTCGTGCAACATAATTCTGGGTGCCATTTAAAAACCATAAGTGCTAATGACTCCATTCCTTTTTGGGGTAATGGGGGCTGTTAACTGGAGTACTCTAAAACAAACCTGACCTCTTTAGGATATTCAGAAGCCAAGTTATAAGCCCACAAAGGTGTAACTGGACTACTTCTTTAAAGTGACACCAGGCTCGGTGACCTTTGGGACATGGTTATACCCCCTATAGGAATGTGCGATCATCATGAAACGTTCAGATCACTTACAACTCAATAGATTCTACCTTCTTGTAACGTTTCAGCCTGATTGGACCTTGTTTTCACACAAATGGACCCAGAATGATGTGAAATTGTGCTTCGTGCAACATAATTCTGGGTGCCATTTACAAACCATAAGTGCTAATGACTCCATTCCTTTTTGTGGTTGTAGGGGCTGTTGATTGGAGTACACTAAAACAAGCCTGACCTCTCTAGGACATTCAGAAGCCAAGTTATAAGCCCACAAATGTGTAACTGGACTACTTCTTTAAATTGACACCAGATCCGGTGACCTTTGGGACATGGTTTGACCCCCTTAGGAAAGTGCTATCATCATGAAACGTTCAGATCACTTACAACTAAATAGATTCTACCTTCCTGTAACGTTTCAGCCTGATTGGACCTTGTTTTCACACAAATGAACCCAGAATGATGTGAAATTGTGCTTCGTGCAACATAATTCTGGGTGCCATTTACAAACCATAAGTGCTAATGACTCCATTCCTTTTTGTGGTTGTAGGGGCTGTTTATTGGAGTACACTAAATTAAACCTGATCTCTCTAGGACATTCAGAAGCCAAGTTATAAGCCCACAAATGTGTAACTGGACTACTTCTTTAAATTGACACCAGATCCGGTGACCTTTGGGACATAGTTTGACCTCCTTAGGAAAGTGCTATCAGCATGAAACATTCAGATCACTTACAACTCAATAGATTCTACCTTCCTGTAACGTTTCAGCCTTATTGGACCTTGTTTTCACACAAATGGACCCAGAATGATTTGAAATTGTGCTTCGTACAACTTAATTCTGGATGCCATTTACAAACCATAAGTGCTAATGACTCCATTCCTTTTTGTAGTTGTAGGGGCTGTTGACTGGAGTACACTAAAACAAGCCTGACCTCTCTAGGACATTCAGAAGCCAAGTTATAAGCCCACAAATGTTGGTACTGGACTACTTCTTTAAATTGACACCAGATCCGGTGACCTTTGGGACATGGTTTGACCCCCTTAGGAAAGTGCTATCATCATGAAACGTTCAGATCACTTACAACTCAATAGATTCTACCTTCCTGTAACGTTTCAGCCTGATTGGACCTTGTTTTCACACAAATGAACCCAGAATGATGTGAAATTGTGCTTCGTGCAACATAATTCTGGGTGCCATTTACAAACCATAAGTGCTAATGACTCCATTCCTTTTTGTGGTTGTAGGGGCTGTTGATTGGAGTACACTTAAACAAACCTGATCGCTCTAGGACATTCAGAAGCCAAGTTATAAGCCCACAAATGTGTAACTGGACTACTTTTTTAAATTGACACCAGATCCGGTGACCTTTGGGACATGATTTGACCCCCTTAGGAAAGTGCTATCATCATGAAACGTTCAGATCACTTACAACTCAATAGATTCTACCTTCCTGTAACGTTTCAGCCTGATTGGACCTTGTTTTCACACAAATGAACCCAGAATGATGTGAAATTGTGCTTCGTGCAACATAATTCTGGGTGCCATTTACAAACCATAAGTGCTAATGACTCCATTCCTTTTTGTGGTTGTAGGGGCTGTTGATTGGAGTATACTAAAACAAACCTGATCTCTCTATGACATTCAGAAGCCAAGTTATAAGCCCACAAATGTGTAACTGGACTACTTCTTTAAATTGACACCAGATCCGGTGACCTTTGGGACATGGTTTGACCCCCTATAGGAATGTGCTATCATCATGAAACGTTCAGATCACTTACAACTCAATAGAATATACCTTCCTGTGACGTTTCAGCCTGATTGGACCTTGTTTTCACACAAATGAACCCAGAATGATGTGAAATTGTGCTTCGTGCAACATAATTCTGGGTGCCATTTACAAACCATAAGTGCTAATGACTCCATTCCTTTTTGTGGTTGTAGGGGCTGTTGATTGGAGTACAGTTAAACAAACCTGATCGCTCTAGGACATTCAGAAGCCAAGTTATAAGCCCACAAATGTGTAACTGGACTACTTCTTTAAATTGACACCAGATCCGGTGACCTTTGGGACATGATTTGACCCCCTTAGGAAAGTGCTATCATCATGAAACGTTCAGATCACTTCCAACTCAATAGATTCTACCTTCCTGTAACGTTTCAGCCTGATTGGACCTTGTTTTCACACAAATGAACCCAGAATGATGTGAAATTGTGCTTCGTGAAACATAATTCTGGGTGCCATTTACAAACCATAAGTGCTAATGACTCCATTCCTTTTTGTGGTTGTAGGGGCTGTTGATTGGAGTATACTAAAACAAACCTGATCTCTCTAGGACATTCAGAAGCCAAGTTATAAGCCCACAAATGTGTAACTGGACTACTTCTTTAAATTGACACCAGATCCGGTGACCTTTGGGACATGGTTTGACCCCCTATAGGAATGTGCTATCATCATGAAACGTTCAGATCACTTACAACTCAATAGAATATACCTTCCTGTAACGTTTCAGCCTGATTGGACCTTGTTTTCACACAAATGGACCCAGAATGATGTGAAATTGTGCTTCGTGCAACATAATTCTGGGTGCCATTTACAAACCATAAGTGCTAATGACTCCATTCCTTTTTGTGGTTGTAGAGGCTGTCTATTGGAGTACACTAAAACAAACCTGACCTCTTTAGGATATTCAGAAGCCAAGTTATTAGCTCACAAAGGTGTAACTGGACTACTTCTTTAAAGTGACACCAGGCCCGGTGACCTTTGGGTCATGGTTTGACCCCCTATAGGAATGTGCGATCATCATGAAACGTTCAGATAACTTACAACTCAATAGATTCTACCTTCTTGTAACGTTTCAGCATGATTGGACCTTGTTTTCACACAAATGGACCCAGAATGTTGTGAAATTGTGCTTCGTGCAGCATAATTCTGGGTGCCATTTACAAACCATAAGTGCTAATGACTCCATTCCTTTTTGTGGTTGTAGGGGCTGATGATTGGAGTACACTAAAACAAACCTGATCTCTCTAGGACATTCAGAAGCCAAGTTATAAGCCCACAAATGTGTAACTGGACTACTTCTTTAAATTGACACCAGATCCGGTGACCTTTGGGACATGGTTTGACCCCCTTAGGAAAGTGCTATCATCATGAAACGTTCAGATCACTTACAACTCAATAGATTCTACCTTCCTGTAACGTTTCAGCCTGATTGGACCTTGATTTCACACAAATGAACCCAGAATGATGTGAAATTGTGCTTCGTGCAACATAATTCTGGGTGACATTGAAAAACCATAAGTGCTAATGACTCCATTACGTTTTGGGGTAATGGGGGCTGTTAACTGGAGTACACTAAAACAAGCCTGACCTCTCTAGGACATTCAGAAGCCAAGTTATAAGCCCACAAATGTTGGTACTGGACTACGTCTTTACATTGACACCAGATCCGGTGACATTTGGGACATGGTTTGACCCCCTTAGGAAAGTGCTATCATCATGAAACGTTCAGATCACTTACAACTCAATAGATTCTACCTTCCTGTAACGTTTCAGCCTGATTGGACCTAGTTTTCACACAAATGAACCCAGAATGATGTGAAATTGTGCTTCGTGCAACATAAATCTGGGTGCCATTTACAAACCATAAGTGCTAATGACTCCATTCCTTTTTGTGGTTGTAGGGGCTGTTGATTGGAGTATACTAAAACAAACCTGATCTCTCTAGGACATTCAGAAGCCAAGTTATAAGCCCACAAATGTGTAACTGGACTACTTCTTTAAATTGACACCAGATCCGGTGACCTTTGGGACATGGTTTGACCCCCTATAGGAATGTGCTATCATCATGAAACGTTCAGATCACTTACAACTCAATAGAATATACCTTCCTGTAACGTTTTAGCCTGATTGGACCTTGTTTTCACACAAATGGACCCAGAATGATGTGAAATTGTGCTTCGTGCAACATAATTCTGGGTGCCATTTACAAACCATAAGTGCTAATGACTCCATTCCTTTTTGTGGTTGTAGAGGCTGTCTATTGGAGTACACTAAAACAAACCTGACCTCTTTAGGATATTCAGAAGCCAAGTTATTAGCTCACAAAGGTGTAACTGGACTACTTCTTTAAAGTGACACCAGGCCCGGTGACCTTTGGGTCATGGTTTGACCCCCTATAGGAATGTGCGATCATCATGAAACGTTCAGATCTCTTACAACTCAATAGATTCTACCTTCCTGTAACGTTTCAGCCTGATTGGACCTTGTTTTCACACAAATGAACCCAGAATGATGTGAAATTGTGCTTCGTGCAACATAATTCTGGGTGCCATTGAAAAACCATAAGTGCTAATGACTCCATTACGTTTTGGGGTAATGGGGGCTGTTAACTGGAGTACACTAAAACAAGCCTGACCTCTCTAGGACATTCAGAAGCCAAGTTATAAGCCCACAAATGTTGGTACTGGACTACGTCTTTAAATTGACACCAGATCCGGTGACATTTGGGACATGGTTTGACCCCCTTAGGAAAGTGCTATCATCATGAAACGTTCAGATCACTTACAACTCAATAGATTCTACCTTCCTGTAACGTTTCAGCCTGATTGGACCTAGTTTTCACACAAATGAACCCAGAATGATGTGAAATTGTGCTTCGTGCAACATAAATCTGGGTGCCATTTACAAACCATAAGTGCTAATGACTCCATTCCTTTTTGTGGTTGTAGAGGCTGTCTATTGGAGTACACTAAAACAAACCTGACCTCTTTAGGATATTCAGAAGCCAAGTTATTAGCTCACAAAGGTGTAACTGGACTACTTCTTTAAAGTGACACCAGGCCCGGTGACCTTTGGGTCATGGTTTGACCCCCTATAGGAATGTGCGATCATCATAAAACGTTCAGATCACTTACAACTCAATAGATTCTACCTTCTTGTAACGTTTCAGCCTGATTGGACCTTGTTTTCACACAAATGGACCCAGAATGTTGTGAAATTGTGCTTCGTGCAGCATAATTCTGGGTGCCATTTACAAACCATAAGTGCTAATGACCCCATTCCTTTTTGTTGTTGTAGGGGCTGTTGATTGGAGTACACTAAAACAAACCTGATCTCTCTAGGACATTCAGAAGCCAAGTTATAAGCCCACAAATGTGTAACTGGACTACTTCTTTAAATTGACACCAGATCCGGTGACCTTTGGGACATGGTTTGACCCCCTTAGGAAAGTGCTATCATAATGAAACGTTCAGATCACTTACAACTCAATAGATTCTACCTTCCTGTAACGTTTCAGCCTGATTAGACCTTGTTTTCACACAAATGAACCCAGAATGATGTGAAATTGTGCTTCGTGCAACATAATTCTGGGTGCCATTTACAAACCATAAGTGCTAATGACTCCATTCCTTTTTGTGGTTGTAGGGGCTGTTGATTGGAGTATACTAAAACAAACCTGATCTCTCTAGGACATTCAGAAGCCAAGTTATAAGCCCACAAATGTGTAACTGGACTACTTCTTTAAATTGACACCAGATCCGGTGACCTTTGGGACATGGTTTGACCCCCTATAGGAATGTGCTATCATCATGAAACGTTCAGATCACTTACAACTCAATAGAATATACCTTCCTGTAACGTTTCAGCCTGATTGGACCTTGTTTTCACACAAATGAACCCAGAATGATGTGAAATTGTGCTTCGTGCAACATAATTCTGGGTGCCATTTACAAACCATAAGTGCTAATGACTCCATTCGTTTTTGTGGTTGTAGGGGCTGTTGATTGGAGTACACTTAAACAAACCTGATCGCTCTAGGATATTCAGAAGCCAAGTTATAAGCCCACAAATGTGTAACTGGACTACTTCTTTAAATTGACACCAGATCCGGTGACCTTTGGGACATGATTTGACCCCCTTAGGAAAGTGCTATCATCATGAAACGTTCAGATCACTTACAACTCAATAGATTCTACCTTCCTGTAACGTTTCAGCCTGATTGGACCTTGTTTTCACACAAATGAACCCAGATTGTGCTTCGTGCAACATAATTCTGGGTGCCATTTACAAACCATAAGTGCTAATGACTCCATTCCTTTTTGTGGTTGTAGGGGCTGATGATTGGAGTACACTAAAACAAACCTGATCTCTCTAGGACATTCAGAAGCCAAGTTATAAGCCCACAAATGTGTAACTGGACTACTTCTTTAAATTGACACCAGATCCGGTGACCTTTGGGACATGGTTTGACCCCCTTAGGAAAGTGCTATCATCATGAAACGTTCAGATCACTTACAACTCAATAGATTCTACCTTCCTGTAACGTTTCAGCCTGATTGGACCTTGTTTTCACACAAATGAACCCAGAATGATGTGAAATTGTGCTTCGTGCAACATAATTCTGGGTGCCATTTACAAACCGTAAGTGCTAATGACTCCATTCCTTTTTGTGGTTGTAGAGGCTGTCTATTGGAGTACACTAAAACAAACCTGACCTCTTTAGGATATTCAGAAGCCAAGTTATTAGCTCACAAAGGTGTAACTGGACTACTTCTTTAAAGTGACACCAGGCCCGGTGACCTTTGGGTCATGGTTTGACCCCCTATAGGAATGTGCGATCATCATGAAACGTTCAGATCACTTACAACTCAATAGATTCTACCTTCTTGTAACGTTTCAGCCTGATTGGACCTTGTTTTCACACAAATGGACCCAGAATGTTGTGAAATTGTGCTTCGTGCAGCATAATTCTGGGTGCCATTTACAAACCATAAGTGCTAATGACTCCATTCCTTTTTGTGGTTGTAGGGGCTGTTGATTGGAGTACACTAAAACAAACCTGATCTCTCTAGGACATTCAGAAGCCAAGTTATAAGCCCACAAATGTGTAACTGGACTACTTTAAATTGACACCAGATCCGGTGACCTTTGGGACATGGTTTGACCCCCTTAGGAAAGTGCTATCATCATGAAACGTTCAGATCACTTACAACTCAATAGATTCTACCTTCCTGTAACGTTTCAGCCTGATTGGACCTTGTTTTCACACAAATGAACCCAGAATGATGTGAAATTGTGCTTCGTGCAACATAATTCTGGGTGCCATTTAAAAACCATAAGTGCTAATGACTCCATTACTTTTTGGGGTAATGGGGGCTGTTAACTGGAGTACACTAAAACAAGCCTGACCTCTCTAGGACATTCAGAAGCCAAGTTATAAGCCCACAAATGTTGGTACTGGACTACGTCTTTAAATTGACACCAGATCCGGTGACCTTTGGGACATGGTTTGACCCCCTTAGGAAAGTGCTATCATCATGAAACGTTCAGATCACTTACAACTCAATAGATTCTACCTTCCTGTAACGTTTCAGCCTGATTGGACCTTGTTTTCACACAAATGAACCCAGAATGATGTGAAATTGTGCTTCGTGCAACATAATTCTGGGTGCCATTTACAAACCATAAGTGCTAATGACTCCATTCCTTTTTGTGGTTGTAGGGGCTGTTGATTGGAGTACTCTAAAACAAACCTGATCGCTCTAGGACATTCAGAAGCCAAGTTATAAGCCCACAAATGTGTAACTGGACTACTTCTTTAAATTGACACCAGATCCGGTGACCTTTGGGACATGATTTGACCCCCTTAGGAAAGTGCTATCATCATGAAACGTTCAGATCACTTACAACTCAATAGATTCTACCTTCCTGTAACGTTTCAGCCTGATTGGACCTTGTTTTCACACAAATGAACCCAGAATGATGTGAAATTGTGCTTCGTGCAACATAATTCTGGGTGCCATTTAAAAACCATAAGTGCTAATGACTCCATTCCTTTTTGTGGTTGTAGGGGCTGTTTATTGGAGTATACTAAAACAAACCTGATCTCTCTAGGACATTCAGAAGCCAAGTTATAAGCCCACAAATGTGTAACTGGACTACTTCTTTAAATTGAAACCAGATCCGGTGACCTTTGGGACATGGTTTGACCCCCTTAGGAAAGTGCTATCATCATGAAACGTTCAGATCACTTACAACTCAATAGATTCTACCTTCTTGTAACGTTTCAGCCTGATTGGACCTTGTTTTCACACAAATGGGCCCAGAATGTTGTGAAATTGTGCTTCGTGCAGCATAATTCTGGGTGCCATTTACAAACCATAAGTGCTAATGACCCCATTCCTTTTTGTGGTTGTAGGGGCTGTTGATTGGAGTACACTAAAACAAACCTGATCTCTCTAGGACATGCAGAAGCCAAGTTATAAGCCCACAAATGTGTAACTGGACTACTTCTTTAAATTGACACCAGATCCGGTGACCTTTGGGACATGGTTTGACCCCCTTAGGAAAGTGCTATCATCATGAAACGTTCAGATCACTTACAACTCAATAGATTCTACCTTCCTGTAACGTTTCAGCCTGATTGGACCTTGTTTTCACACAAATGAACCCAGAATGATGTGAAATTGTGCTTCGTGCAACATAATTCTGGGTGCCATTTAAAAACCATAAGTGCTAATGACTCCATTACTTTTTGGGGTAATGGGGGCTGTTAACTGGAGCACACTAAAACAAGCCTGACCTCTCTAGGACATTCAGAAGCCAAGTTATAAGCCCACAAATGTTGGTACTGGACTACGTCTTTAAATTGACACCAGATCCGGTGACCTTTGGGACATGGTTTGACCCCCTTAGGAAAGTGCTATCATCATGAAACGTTCAGATCACTTACAACTCAATAGATTCTACCTTCCTGTAACGTTTCAGCCTGATTGGACCTTGTTTTCACACAAATGAACCCAGAATGATGTGAAATTGTGCTTCGTGCAACATAATTCTGGGTGCCATTTACAAACCATAAGTGCTAATGACTCCATTCCTTTTTGTGGTTGTAGAGGCTGTCTATTGGAGTACACTAAAACAAACCTGACCTCTTTAGGATATTCAGAAGCCAAGTTATTAGCTCACAAAGGTGTAACTGGACTACTTCTTTAAAGTGACACCAGGCCCAGTGACCTTTGGGTCATGGTTTGACCCCCTATAGGAATGTGCGATCATCATGAAACGTTCAGATCACTTACAACTCAATAGATTCTACCTTCTTGTAACGTTTCAGCCTGATTGGACCTTGTTTTCACACAAATGGACCCAGAATGTTGTGAAATTGTGCTTCGTGCAACATAATTCTGGGTGCCATTTACAAACCATAAGTGCTAATGACTCCATTCCTTTTTGTGGTTGTAGGGGCTGTTGATTGGAGTACACTAAAACAAACCTGATCTCTCTAGGACATTCAGAAGCCAAGTTATAAGCCCACAAATGTGTAACTGGACTACTTCTTTAAATTGACACCAGATCCGGTGACCTTTGGGACATGGTTTGACCCCCTTAGGAAAGTGCTATCATCATGAAACGTTCAGATCACTTACAACTCAATAGATTCTACCTTCCTGTAACGTTTCAGCCTGATTGGACCTTGTTTTCACACAAATAAACCCAGAATGATGTGAAATTGTGCTTCGTGCAACATAATTCTGGGTGCCATTTACAAACCATAAGTGCTAATGACTCCATTCTTTTTTGTGGTTGTAGGGGCTGTTAATTGGAGTACACTAAAACAAGCCTGACCTCTCTAGGACATTCAGAAGCCAAGTTATAAGCCCACAAATGTGTAACTGGACTACTTCTTTAAATTGACACCAGATCTGGTGACATTTGGGACATAGTTTGACCTCCTTAGGAAAGTGCTATATGCATGAAACGTTCAGATCACTTACAACTCAATAGATTCTACCTTCCTGTAACGTTTCAGCCTGATTGGACCTTGTTTTCACACAAATGGACCCCGAATGATTTGAAATTCTGCTTCGTACAACATAATTCTGGATGCCATTTACAAACCATAAGTGCTAATGACTCAATTCCTTTTTGTGGTTGTAGGGGCTGTTGATTGGAGTACACTAAAAAGAGCCTGACCTCTCTAGGACATTCAGAAGCCAAGTTATAAGCCCACAAATGTGTAACTGGACTACTTCTTTAAATTGACACCAGATCCGGTGACCTTTGGGACATGGTTTGACCCCCTATAGGAATTTGCTATCATCATGAAACGTTCAGATCACTTACAACTCAATAGATTCTACCTTCCTGTAACGTTTCAGCCTGATTGGACCTTGTTTTCACACAAATGGACCCAGAATGATGTGAAATTGTGCTTCGTGCAACATAATTCTGGGTGCCATTTACAAACCATAAGGGCTAATGACTCCATTCCTTTTTGTGGTTGTAGAGGCTGTTGATTGGAGTACACTAAAACAAACCTGGCCTCTTTAGGATATTCAGAAGCCAAGTTATTAGCTCACAAAGGTGTAACTGGACTACTTCTTTAAAGTGACACCAGGCTCGGTGACCTTTGGGACATGGTTTGACCCCCTATAGGAATATGCGATCATCATGAAACGTTCAGATCACTTACAACTCAATAGATTCTACCTTCTTGTAATGTTTCAGCCTGATTGGACCTTGTTTTCACACAAATGGACCCAGAATGTTGTGAAATTGTGCTTCGTGCAGCATAATTCTGGGTGCCATTTACAAACCATAAGTGCTAATGACTCCATTCCTTTTTGTGGTTTGTAGGGGCTGTTGATTGGAGTACACTAAAACAAACCTGATCTCTCTAGGACATTCAGAAGCCAAGTTATAAGCCCACAAAGTTGTAACTGGACTACTTCTTTAAAGTGACACCAGGCCCGGTGACCTTTGGGACATGGTTTGACCCCCTTAGGAAAGTGCTATCATCATGAAACGTTCAGATCACTTACAACTCAATAGATTCTACCTTCCTGTAACGTTTCAGCCTGATTGGACCTTGTTTTCACACAAATGAACCCAGAATGATGTGAAATTGTGCTTCGTGCAACATAATTCTGGGTGCCATTTACAAACCATAAGTGCTAATGACTCCATTCCTTTTTGTGGTTGTAGGGGCTGTTGATTGGAGTACTCTAAAACAAACCTGATCGCTCTAGGACATTCAGAAGCCAAGTTATAAGCCCACAAATGTGTAACTGGACTACTTCTTTAAATTGACACCAGATCCGGTGACCTTTGGGACATGATTTCACCCCCTAGGAAAGTGCTATCATCATGAAACGTTCAGATCACTTACAACTCAATAGATTCTACCTTCCTGTAACGTTTCAGCCTGATTGGACCTTGTTTTCACACAAATGAACCCAGAATGATGTGAAATTGTGCTTCGTGCAACATAATTCTGGGTGCCATTTAAAAACCATAAGTGCTAATGACTCCATTCCTTTTTGTGGTTGTAGGGGCTGTTTATTGGAGTATACTAAAACAAACCTGATCTCTCTAGGACATTCAGAAGCCAAGTTATAAGCCCACAAATGTGTAACTGGACTACTTCTTTAAATTGAAACCAGATCCGGTGACCTTTGGGACATGGTTTGACCCCCTTAGGAAAGTGCTATCATCATGAAACGTTCAGATCACTTACAACTCAATAGATTCTACCTTCTTGTAACGTTTCAGCCTGATTGGACCTTGTTTTCACACAAATGGGCCCAGAATGTTGTGAAATTGTGCTTCGTGCAGCATAATTCTGGGTGCCATTTACAAACCATAAGTGCTAATGACCCCATTCCTTTTTGTGGTTGTAGGGGCTGTTGATTGGAGTACACTAAAACAAACCTGATCTCTCTAGGACATGCAGAAGCCAAGTTATAAGCCCACAAATGTGTAACTGGACTACTTCTTTAAATTGACACCAGATCCGGTGACCTTTGGGACATGGTTTGACCCCCTTAGGAAAGTGCTATCATCATGAAACGTTCAGATCACTTACAACTCAATAGATTCTACCTTCCTGTAACGTTTCAGCCTGATTGGACCTTGTTTTCACACAAATGAACCCAGAATGATGTGAAATTGTGCTTCGTGCAACATAATTCTGGGTGCCATTTAAAAACCATAAGTGCTAATGACTCCATTACTTTTTGGGGTAATGGGGGCTGTTAACTGGAGTACACTAAAACAAGCCTGACCTCTCTAGGACATTCAGAAGCCAAGTTATAAGCCCACAAATGTTGGTACTGGACTACTTCTTTAAAGTGACACCAGGCCCAGTGACCTTTGGGTCATGGTTTGACCCCCTATAGGAATGTGCGATCATCATGAAACGTTCAGATCACTTACAACTCAATAGATTCTACCTTCTTGTAACGTTTCAGCCTGATTGGACCTTGTTTTCACACAAATGGACCCAGAATGTTGTGAAATTGTGCTTCGTGCAGCATAATTCTGGGTGCCATTTACAAACCATAAGTGCTAATGACTCCATTCCTTTTTGTGGTTGTAGGGGCTGTTGATTGGAGTACACTAAAACAAACCTGATCTCTCTAGGACATTCAGAAGCCAAGTTATAAGCCCACAAATGTGTAACTGGACTACTTCTTTAAATTGACACCAGATCCGGTGACCTTTGGGACATGGTTTGACCCCCTTAGGAAAGTGCTATCATCATGAAACGTTCAGATCACTTCCAACTCAATAGATTCTACCTTCCTGTAACGTTTCAGCCTGATTGGACCTTGTTTTCACACAAATAAACCCAGAATGATGTGAAATTGTGCTTCGTGCAACATAATTCTGGGTGCCATTTACAAACCATAAGTGCTAATGACTCCATTCTTTTTTGTTGTTGTAGGGGCTGTTAATTGGAGTACACTAAAACAAGCCTGACCTCTCTAGGACATTCAGAAGCCAAGTTATAAGCCCACAAATGTGTAACTGGACTACTTTAAAATGACACCAGATCCGATGACCTTTGGGACATGGTTTGACCCCCTTAGGAAAGTGCTATCATCATGAAACGTTCAGATCACTTACAACTCAATAGATTCTACCTTCCTGTAACGTTTCAGCCTGATTGGACCTTGTTTTCACACAAATGAACCCAGAATGATGTGAAATTGTGCTTCGTGCAACATAATTCTGGGTGCCATTTACAAACCATAAGTGCTAATGACTCCATTCCTTTTTGTGGTTGTAGGGGCTGTTTATTGGAGTACACTAAATTAAACCTGATCTCTCTAGGACATTCAGAAGCCAAGTTATAAGCCCACAAATGTGTAACTGGACTACTTCTTTAAATTGACACCAGATCTGGTGACATTTGGGACATAGTTTGACCTCCTTAGGAAAGTGCTATATGCATGAAACGTTCAGATCACTTACAACTCAATAGATTCTACCTTCCTGTAACGTTTCAGCCTGATTGGACCTTGTTTTCACACAAATGGACCCCGAATGATTTGAAATTCTGCTTCGTACAACATAATTCTGGATGCCATTTACAAACCATAAGTGCTAATGACTCAATTCCTTTTTGTGGTTGTAGGGGCTGTTGATTGGAGTACACTAAAACAAGCCTGACCTCTCTAGGACATTCAGAAGCCAAGTTATAAGCCCACAAATGTGTAACTGGACTACTTATTTAAATTGACACCAGATCCGGTGACCTTTGGGACATGGTTTGACCCCCTATAGGAATTTGCTATCATCATGAAATGTTCAGATCACTTACAACTCAATAGATTCTACCTTCCTGTAACGTTTCAGCCTGATTGGACCTTGTTTTCACACAAATGGACCCAGAATGATGTGAAATTGTGCTTCGTGCAACATAATTCTGGGTGCCATTTACAAACCATAAGGGCTAATGACTCCATTCCTTTTTGTGGTTGTAGAGGCTGTTGATTGGAGTACACTAAAACAAACCTGGCCTCTTTAGGATATTCAGAAGCCAAGTTATTAGCTCACAAAGGTGTAACTGGACTACTTCTTTAAAGTGACACCAGGCTCGGTGACCTTTGGGACATGGTTTGACCCCCTATAGGAATATGCGATCATCATGAAACGTTCAGATCACTTACAACTCAATAGATTCTACCTTCTTGTAATGTTTCAGCCTGATTGGACCTTGTTTTCACACAAATGGACCCAGAATGTTGTGAAATTGTGCTTCGTGCAGCATAATTCTGGGTGCCATTTACAAACCATAAGTGCTAATGACTCCATTCCTTTTTGTGGTTTGTAGGGGCTGTTGATTGGAGTACACTAAAACAAACCTGATCTCTCTAGGACATTCAGAAGCCAAGTTATAAGCCCACAAAGTTGTAACTGGACTACTTCTTTAAAGTGACACCAGGCCCGGTGACCTTTGGGACATGGTTTGACCCCCTTAGGAAAGTGCTATCATCATGAAACGTTCAGATCACTTACAACTCAATAGATTCTACCTTCCTGTAACGTTTCAGCCTGATTGGACCTTGTTTTCACACAAATGAACCCAGAATGATGTGAAATTGTGCTTCGTGCAACATAATTCTGGGTGCCATTTACAAACCATAAGTGCTAATGACCCCATTCCTTTTTGTGGTTGTAGGGGCTGTTGATTGGAGTACACTAAAACAAACCTGATCTCTCTAGGACATGCAGAAGCCAAGTTATAAGCCCACAAATGTGTAACTGGACTACTTCTTTAAATTGACACCAGATCCGGTGACCTTTGGGACATGGTTTGACCCCCTTAGGAAAGTGCTATCAGCATGAAACATTCAGATCACTTACAACTCAATAGATTCTACCTTCCTGTAACGTTTCAGCCTGATTGGACCTTGTTTTCACACAAATGAACCCAGAATGATGTGAAATTGTGCTTCGTGCAACATAATTCTGGGTGCCATTTAAAAACCATAAGTGCTAATGACTCCATTACTTTTTGGGGTAATGGGGGCTGTTAACTGGAGCACACTAAAACAAGCCTGACCTCTCTAGGACATTCAGAAGCCAAGTTATAAGCCCACAAATGTTGGTACTGGACTACGTCTTTAAATTGACACCAGATCCGGTGACCTTTGGGACATGGTTTGACCCCCTTAGGAAAGTGCTATCATCATGAAACGTTCAGATCACTTACAACTCAATAGATTCTACCTTCCTGTAACGTTTCAGCCTGATTGGACCTTGTTTTCACACAAATGAACCCAGAATGATGTGAAATTGTGCTTCGTGCAACATAATTCTGGGTGCCATTTACAAACCATAAGTGCTAATGACTCCATTCCTTTTTGTGGTTGTAGAGGCTGTCTATTGGAGTACACTAAAACAAACCTGACCTCTTTAGGATATTCAGAAGCCAAGTTATTAGCTCACAAAGGTGTAACTGGACTACTTCTTTAAAGTGACACCAGGCCCAGTGACCTTTGGGTCATGGTTTGACCCCCTATAGGAATGTGCGATCATCATGAAACGTTCAGATCACTTACAACTCAATAGATTCTACCTTCTTGTAACGTTTCAGCCTGATTGGACCTTGTTTTCACACAAATGGACCCAGAATGTTGTGAAATTGTGCTTCGTGCAACATAATTCTGGGTGCCATTTACAAACCATAAGTGCTAATGACTCCATTCCTTTTTGTGGTTGTAGGGGCTGTTTATTGGAGTACACTAAAACAAACCTGATCTCTCTAGGACATTCAGAAGCCAAGTTATAAGCCCACAAATGTGTAACTGGACTACTTCTTTAAATTGACACCAGATCTGGTGACATTTGGGACATAGTTTGACCTCCTTAGGAAAGTGCTATATGCATGAAACGTTCAGATCACTTACAACTCAATAGATTCTACCTTCCTGTAACGTTTCAGCCTGATTGGACCTTGTTTTCACACAAATGGACCCCGAATGATTTGAAATTCTGCTTCGTACAACATAATTCTGGATGCCATTTACAAACCATAAGTGCTAATGACTCAATTCCTTTTTGTGGTTGTAGGGGCTGTTGATTGGAGTACACTAAAAAGAGCCTGACCTCTCTAGGACATTCAGAAGCCAAGTTATAAGCCCACAAATGTGTAACTGGACTACTTCTTTAAATTGACACCAGATCCGGTGACCTTTGGGACATGGTTTGACCCCCTATAGGAATTTGCTATCATCATGAAACGTTCAGATCACTTACAACTCAATAGATTCTACCTTCCTGTAACGTTTCAGCCTGATTGGACCTTGTTTTCACACAAATGGACCCAGAATGATGTGAAATTGTGCTTCGTGCAACATAATTCTGGGTGCCATTTACAAACCATAAGGGCTAATGACTCCATTCCTTTTTGTGGTTGTAGAGGCTGTTGATTGGAGTACACTAAAACAAACCTGGCCTCTTTAGGATATTCAGAAGCCAAGTTATTAGCTCACAAAGGTGTAACTGGACTACTTCTTTAAAGTGACACCAGGCTCGGTGACCTTTGGGACATGGTTTGACCCCCTATAGGAATATGCGATCATCATGAAACGTTCAGATCACTTACAACTCAATAGATTCTACCTTCTTGTAATGTTTCAGCCTGATTGGACCTTGTTTTCACACAAATGGACCCAGAATGTTGTGAAATTATGCTTCGTGCAGCATAATTCTGGGTGCCATTTACAAACCATAAGTGCTAATGACTCCATTCCTTTTTGTGGTTTGTAGGGGCTGTTTATTGGAGTACACTAAAACAAACCTGATCTCTCTAGGACATTCAGAAGCCAAGTTATAAGCCCACAAAGTTGTAACTGGACTACTTCTTTAAAGTGACACCAGGCCCGGTGACCTTTGGGACATGGTTTGACCCCCTTAGGAAAGTGCTATCATCATGAAACGTTCAGATCACTTACAACTCAATAGATTCTACCTTCCTGTAACGTTTCAGCCTGATTGGACCTTGTTTTCACACAAATGAACCCAGAATGATGTGAAATTGTGCTTCGTGCAACATAATTCTGGGTGCCATTTACAAACCATAAGTGCTAATGACTCCATTCCTTTTTGTGGTTGTAGGGGCTGTTTATTGGAGTATACTAAAACAAACCTGATCTCTCTAGGACATTCAGAAGCCAAGTTATAAGCCCACAAATGTGTAACTGGACTACTTCTTTAAATTGAAACCAGATCCGGTGACCTTTGGGACATGGTTTGACCCCCTTAGGAAAGTGCTATCATCATGAAACGTTCAGATCACTTACAACTCAATAGATTCTACCTTCTTGTAACGTTTCAGCCTGATTGGACCTTGTTTTCACACAAATGGGCCCAGAATGTTGTGAAATTGTGCTTCGTGCAGCATAATTCTGGGTGCCATTTACAAACCATAAGTGCTAATGACCCCATTCCTTTTTGTGGTTGTAGGGGCTGTTGATTGGAGTACACTAAAACAAACCTGATCTCTCTAGGACATGCAGAAGCCAAGTTATAAGCCCACAAATGTGTAACTGGACTACTTCTTTAAATTGACACCAGATCCGGTGACCTTTGGGACATGGTTTGACCCCCTTAGGAAAGTGCTATCATCATGAAACGTTCAGATCACTTACAACTCAATAGATTCTACCTTCCTGTAACGTTTCAGCCTGATTGGACCTTGTTTTCACACAAATGAACCCAGAATGATGTGAAATTGTGCTTCGTGCAACATAATTCTGGGTGCCATTTAAAAACCATAAGTGCTAATGACTCCATTACTTTTTGGGGTAATGGGGGCTGTTAACTGGAGTACACTAAAACAAGCCTGACCTCTCTAGGACATTCAGAAGCCAAGTTATAAGCCCACAAATGTTGGTACTGGACTACGTCTTTAAATTGACACCAGATCCGGTGACCTTTGGGACATGGTTTGACCCCCTTAGGAAAGTGCTATCATCATGAAACGTTCAGATCACTTACAACTCAATAGATTCTACCTTCCTGTAACGTTTCAGCCTGATTGGACCTTGTTTTCACACAAATGAACCCAGAATGATGTGAAATTGTGCTTCGTGCAACATAATTCTGGGTGCCATTTACAAACCATAAGTGCTAATGACTCCATTCCTTTTTGTGGTTGTAGAGGCTGTCTATTGGAGTACACTAAAACAAACCTGACCTCTTTAGGATATTCAGAAGCCAAGTTATTAGCTCACAAAGGTGTAACTGGACTACTTCTTTAAAGTGACACCAGGCCCAGTGACCTTTGGGTCATGGTTTGACCCCCTATAGGAATGTGCGATCATCATGAAACGTTCAGATCACTTACAACTCAATAGATTCTACCTTCTTGTAACGTTTCAGCCTGATTGGACCTTGTTTTCACACAAATGGACCCAGAATGTTGTGAAATTGTGCTTCGTGCAGCATAATTCTGGGTGCCATTTACAAACCATAAGTGCTAATGACTCCATTCCTTTTTGTGGTTGTAGGGGCTGTTGATTGGAGTACACTAAAACAAACCTGATCTCTCTAGGACATTCAGAAGCCAAGTTATAAGCCCACAAATGTGTAACTGGACTACTTCTTTAAATTGACACCAGATCCGGTGACCTTTGGGACATGGTTTGACCCCCTTAGGAAAGTGCTATCATCATGAAACGTTCAGATCACTTCCAACTCAATAGATTCTACCTTCCTGTAACGTTTCAGCCTGATTGGACCTTGTTTTCACACAAATAAACCCAGAATGATGTGAAATTGTGCTTCGTGCAACATAATTCTGGGTGCCATTTACAAACCATAAGTGCTAATGACTCCATTCTTTTTTGTTGTTGTAGGGGCTGTTAATTGGAGTACACTAAAACAAGCCTGACCTCTCTAGGACATTCAGAAGCCAAGTTATAAGCCCACAAATGTGTAACTGGACTACTTTAAAATGACACCAGATCCGATGACCTTTGGGACATGGTTTGACCCCCTTAGGAAAGTGCTATCATCATGAAACGTTCAGATCACTTACAACTCAATAGATTCTACCTTCCTGTAACGTTTCAGCCTGATTGGACCTTGTTTTCACACAAATGAACCCAGAATGATGTGAAATTGTGCTTCGTGCAACATAATTCTGGGTGCCATTTACAAACCATAAGTGCTAATGACTCCATTCCTTTTTGTGGTTGTAGGGGCTGTTTATTGGAGTACACTAAATTAAACCTGATCTCTCTAGGACATTCAGAAGCCAAGTTATAAGCCCACAAATGTGTAACTGGACTACTTCTTTAAATTGACACCAGATCTGGTGACATTTGGGACATAGTTTGACCTCCTTAGGAAAGTGCTATATGCATGAAACGTTCAGATCACTTACAACTCAATAGATTCTACCTTCCTGTAACGTTTCAGCCTGATTGGACCTTGTTTTCACACAAATGGACCCCGAATGATTTGAAATTCTGCTTCGTACAACATAATTCTGGATGCCATTTACAAACCATAAGTGCTAATGACTCAATTCCTTTTTGTGGTTGTAGGGGCTGTTGATTGGAGTACACTAAAACAAGCCTGACCTCTCTAGGACATTCAGAAGCCAAGTTATAAGCCCACAAATGTGTAACTGGACTACTTCTTTAAATTGACACCAGATCCGGTGACCTTTGGGACATGGTTTGACCCCCTATAGGAATTTGCTATCATCATGAAACGTTCAGATCACTTACAACTCAATAGATTCTACCTTCCTGTAACGTTTCAGCTTGATTGGACCTTGTTTTCACACAAATGGACCCAGAATGATGTGAAATTGTGCTTCGTGCAACATAATTCTGGGTGCCATTTACAAACCATAAGGGCTAATGACTCCATTCCTTTTTGTGGTTGTAGAGGCTGTTGATTGGAGTACACTAAAACAAACCTGGCCTCTTTAGGATATTCAGAAGCCAAGTTATTAGCTCACAAAGGTGTAACTGGACTACTTCTTTAAAGTGACACCAGGCTCGGTGACCTTTGGGACATGGTTTGACCCCCTATAGGAATATGCGATCATCATGAAACGTTCAGATCACTTACAACTCAATAGATTCTACCTTCTTGTAATGTTTCAGCCTGATTGGACCTTGTTTTCACACAAATGGACCCAGAATGTTGTGAAATTGTGCTTCGTGCAGCATAATTCTGGGTGCCATTTACAAACCATAAGTGCTAATGACTCCATTCCTTTTTGTGGTTTGTAGGGGCTGTTGATTGGAGTACACTAAAACAAACCTGATCTCTCTAGGACATTCAGAAGCCAAGTTATAAGCCCACAAAGTTGTAACTGGACTACTTCTTTAAAGTGACACCAGGCCCGGTGACCTTTGGGACATGGTTTGACCCCCTTAGGAAAGTGCTATCATCATGAAACGTTCAGATCACTTACAACTCAATAGATTCTACCTTCCTGTAACGTTTCAGCCTGATTGGACCTTGTTTTCACACAAATGAACCCAGAATGATGTGAAATTGTGCTTCGTGCAACATAATTCTGGGTGCCATTTACAAACCATAAGTGCTAATGACTCCATTCCTTTTTGTGGTTGTAGGGGCTGTTGATTGGAGTACTCTAAAACAAACCTGATCGCTCTAGGACATTCAGAAGCCAAGTTATAAGCCCACAAATGTGTAACTGGACTACTTCTTTAAATTGACACCAGATCCGGTGACCTTTGGGACATGATTTGACCCCCTTAGGAAAGTGCTATCATCATGAAACGTTCAGATCACTTACAACTCAATAGATTCTACCTTCCTGTAACGTTTCAGCCTGATTGGACCTTGTTTTCACACAAATGAACCCAGAATGATGTGAAATTGTGCTTCGTGCAACATCATTCTGGGTGCCATTTACAAACCATAAGTGCTAATGACTCCATTCCTTTTTGTGGTTGTAGGGGCTGTTGATTGGAGTATACTAAAAAAAACCTGATCTCTCTAGGACATTCAGAAGCCAAGTTATAAGCCCACAAATGTGTAACTGGACTACTTCTTTAAATTGACACCAGATCCGGTGACCTTTGGGACATGGTTTGACCCCCTATAGGAATGTGCTATCATCATGAAACGTTCAGATCACTTACAACTCAATAGAATCTACCTTCCTGTAACGTTTCAGCCTGATTGGACCTTGTTTTCACACAAATGGACCCAGAATGATGTGAAATTGTGCTTCGTGCAACATAATTCTGGGTGCCATTTACAAACCATAAGTGCTAATGACTCCATTCCTTTTTGTGGTTGTAGAGGCTGTCTATTGGAGTACACTAAAACAAACCTGACCTCTTTAGGATATTCAGAAGCCAAGTTATTAGCTCACAAAGGTGTAACTGGACTACTTCTTTAAAGTGACACCAGGCCCAGTGACCTTTGGGTCATGGTTTGACCCCCTATAGGAATGTGCGATCATCATGAAACGTTCAGATCACTTACAACTCAATAGATTCTACCTTCTTGTAACGTTTCAGCCTGATTGGACCTTGTTTTCACACAAATGGACCCAGAATGTTGTGAAATTGTGCTTCGTGCAGCATAATTCTGGGTGCCATTTACAAACCATAAGTGCTAATGACTCCATTCCTTTTTGTGGTTGTAGGGGCTGTTGATTGGAGTACACTAAAACAAACCTGATCTCTCTAGGACATTCAGAAGCCAAGTTATAAGCCCACAAATGTGTAACTGGACTACTTCTTTAAATTGACACCAGATCCGGTGACCTTTGGGACATGGTTTGACCCCCTTAGGAAAGTGCTATCATCATGAAACGTTCAGATCACTTACAACTCAATAGATTCTACCTTCCTGTAACGTTTCAGCCTGATTGGACCTTGTTTTCACACAAATAAACCCAGAATGATGTGAAATTGTGCTTCGTGCAACATAATTCTGGGTGCCATTTAAAAACCATAAGTGCTAATGATTCCATTCCTTTTTGTGGTTGTAGGGGCTGTTTATTGGAGTACACTAAATTAAACCTGATCTCTCTAGGACATTCAGAAGCCAAGTTATAAGCCCACAAATGTGTAACTGGACTACTTCTTTAAATTGACACCAGATCTGGTGACATTTGGGACATAGTTTGACCTCCTTAGGAAAGTGCTATATGCATGAAACGTTCAGATCACTTACAACTCAATAGATTCTACCTTCCTGTAACGTTTCAGCCTGATTGGACCTTGTTTTCACACAAATGGACCCCGAATGATTTGAAATTCTGCTTAGTACAACATAATTCTGGATGCCATTTACAAACCATAAGTGCTAATGACTCAATTACTTTTTGTGGTTGTAGGGGCTGTTGATTGGAGTACACTTAAACAAGCCTGACCTCTCTAGGACATTCAGAAGCCAAGTTATAAGCCCACAAATGTGTAACTGGACTACTTCTTTAAATTGACACCAGATCCGGTGACCTTTGGGACATGGTTTGACCCCCTATAGGAATTTGCTATCATCATGAAACGTTGAGATCACTTACAACTCAATAGAATCTACCTTCCTGTAACGTTTCAGCCTGATTGGACCTTGTTTTCACACAAATGGACCCAGAATGATGTGAAATTGTGCTTCGTGCAACATAATTCTGGGTGCCATTTACAAACCATAAGTGCTAATGACTCCATTCCTTTTTGTGGTTGTAGAGGCTGTCTATTGGAGTACACTAAAACAAACCTGACCTCTTTAGGATATTCAGAAGCCAAGTTATTAGCTCACAAAGGTGTAACTGGACTACTTCTTTAAAGTGACACCAGGCCCAGTGACCTTTGGGTCATGGTTTGACCCCCTATAGGAATGTGCGATCATCATGAAACGTTCAGATCACTTACAACTCAATAGATTCTACCTTCTTGTAACGTTTCAGCCTGATTGGACCTTGTTTTCACACAAATGGACCCAGAATGTTGTGAAATTGTGCTTCGTGCAGCATAATTCTGGGTGCCATTTACAAACCATAAGTGCTAATGACTCCATTCCTTTTTGTGGTTGTAGGGGCTGTTGATTGGAGTACACTAAAACAAACCTGATCTCTCTAGGACATTCAGAAGCCAAGTTATAAGCCCACAAATGTGTAACTGGACTACTTCTTTAAATTGACACCAGATCCGGTGACCTTTGGGACATGGTTTGACCCCCTTAGGAAAGTGCTATCATCATGAAACGTTCAGATCACTTACAACTCAATAGAGTCTACCTTCCTGTAACGTTTCAGCCTGATTGGACCTTGTTTTCACACAAATAAACCCAGAATGATGTGAAATTGTGCTTCGTGCAACATAATTCTGGGTGCCATTTACAAACCATAAGTGCTAATGACTCCATTCTTTTTTGTGGTTGTAGGGGCTGTTAATTGGAGTACACTAAAACAAGCCTGACCTCTCTAGGACATTCAGAAGCCAAGTTATAAGCCCACAAATGTGTAACTGGACTACTTTAAAATGACACCAGATCCGATGACCTTTGGGACATGGTTTGACCCCCTTAGGAAAGTGCTATCATCATGAAACGTTCAGATCACTTACAACTCAATAGATTCTACCTTCCTGTAACGTTTCAGCCTGATTGGACCTTGTTTTCACACAAATGAACCCAGAATGATGTGAAATTGTGCTTCGTGCAACATAATTCTGGGTGCCATTTAAAAACCATAAGTGCTAATGACTCCATTCCTTTTTGTGGTTGTAGGGGCTGTTTATTGGAGTACACTAAATTAAACCTGATCTCTCTAGGACATTCAGAAGCCAAGTTATAAGCCCACAAATGTGTAACTGGACTACTTCTTTAAATTGACACCAGATCTGGTGACATTTGGGACATAGTTTGACCTCCTTAGGAAAGTGCTATATGCATGAAACGTTCAGATCAGTTACAACTCAATAGATTCTACCTTCCTGTAACGTTTCAGCCTGATTGGACCTTGTTTTCACACAAATGGACCCCGAATGATTTGAAATTCTGCTTCGTACAACATAATTCTGGATGCCATTTACAAACCATAAGTGCTAATGACTCAATTCCTTTTTGTGGTTGTAGGGGCTGTTGATTGGAGTACACTAAAACAAGCCTGACCTCTCTAGGACATTCAGAAGCCAAGTTATAAGCCCACAAATGTGTAACTGGACTACTTCTTTAAATTGACACCAGATCCGGTGACCTTTGGGACATGGTTTGACCCCCTATAGGAATTTGCTATCATCATGAAACGTTCAGATCACTTACAACTCAATAGATTCTACCTTCCTGTAACGTTTCAGCCTGATTGGACCTTGTTTTCACACAAATGGACCCAGAATGATGTGAAATTGTGCTTCGTGCAACATAATTCTGGGTGCCATTTACAAACCATAAGGGCTAATGACTCCATTCCTTTTTGTGGTTGTAGAGGCTGTTGATTGGAGTACACTAAAACAAACCTGGCCTCTTTAGGATATTCAGAAGCCAAGTTATTAGCTCACAAAGGTGTAACTGGACTACTTCTTTAAAGTGACACCAGGCTCGGTGACCTTTGGGACATGGTTTGACCCCCTATAGGAATATGCGATCATCATGAAACGTTCAGATCACTTACAACTCAATAGATTCTACCTTCTTGTAATGTTTCAGCCTGATTGGACCTTGTTTTCACACAAATGGACCCAGAATGTTGTGAAATTGTGCTTCGTGCAGCATAATTCTGGGTGCCATTTACAAACCATAAGTGCTAATGACTCCATTCCTTTTTGTGGTTTGTAGGGGCTGTTGATTGGAGTACACTAAAACAAACCTGATCTCTCTAGGACATTCAGAAGCCAAGTTATAAGCCCACAAAGTTGTAACTGGACTACTTCTTTAAAGTGACACCAGGCCCGGTGACCTTTGGGACATGGTTTGACCCCCTTAGGAAAGTGCTATCATCATGAAACGTTCAGATCACTTACAACTCAATAGATTCTACCTTCCTGTAACGTTTCAGCCTGATTGGACCTTGTTTTCACACAAATGAACCCAGAATGATGTGAAATTGTGCTTCGTGCAACATAATTCTGGGTGCCATTTACAAACCATAAGTGCTAATGACTCCATTCCTTTTTGTGGTTGTAGGGGCTGTTGATTGGAGTACTCTAAAACAAACCTGATCGCTCTAGGACATTCAGAAGCCAAGTTATAAGCCCACAAATGTGTAACTGGACTACTTCTTTAAATTGACACCAGATCCGGTGACCTTTGGGACATGATTTGACCCCCTTAGGAAAGTGCTATCATCATGAAACGTTCAGATCACTTACAACTCAATAGATTCTACCTTCCTGTAACGTTTCAGCCTGATTGGACCTTGTTTTCACACAAATGAACCCAGAATGATGTGAAATTGTGCTTCGTGCAACATCATTCTGGGTGCCATTTACAAACCATAAGTGCTAATGACTCCATTCCTTTTTGTGGTTGTAGGGGCTGTTGATTGGAGTATACTAAAAAAAACCTGATCTCTCTAGGACATTCAGAAGCCAAGTTATAAGCCCACAAATGTGTAACTGGACTACTTCTTTAAATTGACACCAGATCCGGTGACCTTTGGGACATGGTTTGACCCCCTATAGGAATGTGCTATCATCATGAAACGTTCAGATCACTTACAACTCAATAGAATCTACCTTCCTGTAACGTTTCAGCCTGATTGGACCTTGTTTTCACACAAATGGACCCAGAATGATGTGAAATTGTGCTTCGTGCAACATAATTCTGGGTGCCATTTACAAACCATAAGTGCTAATGACTCCATTCCTTTTTGTGGTTGTAGAGGCTGTCTATTGGAGTACACTAAAACAAACCTGACCTCTTTAGGATATTCAGAAGCCAAGTTATTAGCTCACAAAGGTGTAACTGGACTACTTCTTTAAAGTGACACCAGGCCCAGTGACCTTTGGGTCATGGTTTGACCCCCTATAGGAATGTGCGATCATCATGAAACGTTCAGATCACTTACAACTCAATAGATTCTACCTTCTTGTAACGTTTCAGCCTGATTGGACCTTGTTTTCACACAAATGGACCCAGAATGTTGTGAAATTGTGCTTCGTGCAGCATAATTCTGGGTGCCATTTACAAACCATAAGTGCTAATGACTCCATTCCTTTTTGTGGTTGTAGGGGCTGTTGATTGGAGTACACTAAAACAAACCTGATCTCTCTAGGACATTCAGAAGCCAAGTTATAAGCCCACAAATGTGTAACTGGACTACTTCTTTAAATTGACACCAGATCCGGTGACCTTTGGGACATGGTTTGACCCCCTTAGGAAAGTGCTATCATCATGAAACGTTCAGATCACTTACAACTCAATAGATTCTACCTTCCTGTAACGTTTCAGCCTGATTGGACCTTGTTTTCACACAAATAAACCCAGAATGATGTGAAATTGTGCTTCGTGCAACATAATTCTGGGTGCCATTTAAAAACCATAAGTGCTAATGATTCCATTCCTTTTTGTGGTTGTAGGGGCTGTTTATTGGAGTACACTAAATTAAACCTGATCTCTCTAGGACATTCAGAAGCCAAGTTATAAGCCCACAAATGTGTAACTGGACTACTTCTTTAAATTGACACCAGATCTGGTGACATTTGGGACATAGTTTGACCTCCTTAGGAAAGTGCTATATGCATGAAACGTTCAGATCACTTACAACTCAATAGATTCTACCTTCCTGTAACATTTCAGCCTGATTGGACCTTGTTTTCACACAAATGGACCCCGAATGATTTGAAATTCTGCTTCGTACAACATAATTCTGGATGCCATTTACAAACCATAAGTGCTAATGACTCAATTCCTTTTTGTGGTTGTAGGGGCTGTTGATTGGAGTACACTTAAACAAGCCTGACCTCTCTAGGACATTCAGAAGCCAAGTTATAAGCCCACAAATGTGTAACTGGACTACTTCTTTAAATTGACACCAGATCCGGTGACCTTTGGGACATGGTTTGACCCCCTATAGGAATTTGCTATCATCATGAAACGTTGAGATCACTTACAACTCAATAGAATCTACCTTCCTGTAACGTTTCAGCCTGATTGGACCTTGTTTTCACACAAATGGACCCAGAATGATGTGAAATTGTGCTTCGTGCAACATAATTCTGGGTGCCATTTACAAACCATAAGTGCTAATGACTCCATTCCTTTTTGTGGTTGTAGAGGCTGTCTATTGGAGTACACTAAAACAAACCTGACCTCTTTAGGATATTCAGAAGCCAAGTTATTAGCTCACAAAGGTGTAACTGGACTACTTCTTTAAAGTGACACCAGGCCCAGTGACCATTGGGTCATGGTTTGACCCCCTATAGGAATGTGCGATCATCATGAAACGTTCAGATCACTTACAACTCAATAGATTCTACCTTCTTGTAACGTTTCAGCCTGATTGGACCTTGTTTTCACACAAATGGACCCAGAATGTTGTGAAATTGTGCTTCGTGCAGCATAATTCTGGGTGCCATTTACAAACCATAAGTGCTAATGACTCCATTCCTTTTTGTGGTTGTAGGGGCTGTTGATTGGAGTACACTAAAACAAACCTGATCTCTCTAGGACATTCAGAAGCCAAGTTATAAGCCCACAAATGTGTAACTGGACTACTTCTTTAAATTGACACCAGATCCGGTGACCTTTGGGACATGGTTTGACCCCCTTAGGAAAGTGCTATCATCATGAAACGTTCAGATCACTTACAACTCAATAGAGTCTACCTTCCTGTAACGTTTCAGCCTGATTGGACCTTGTTTTCACACAAATAAACCCAGAATGATGTGAAATTGTGCTTCGTGCAACATAATTCTGGGTGCCATTTACAAACCATAAGTGCTAATGACTCCATTCTTTTTTGTGGTTGTAGGGGCTGTTAATTGGAGTACACTAAAACAAGCCTGACCTCTCTAGGACATTCAGAAGCCAAGTTATAAGCCCACAAATGTGTAACTGGACTACTTTAAAATGACACCAGATCCGATGACCTTTGGGACATGGTTTGACCCCCTTAGGAAAGTGCTATCATCATGAAACGTTCAGATCACTTACAACTCAATAGATTCTACCTTCCTGTAACGTTTCAGCCTGATTGGACCTTGTTTTCACACAAATGAACCCAGAATGATGTGAAATTGTGCTTCGTGCAACATAATTCTGGGTGCCATTTAAAAACCATAAGTGCTAATGACTCCATTCCTTTTTGTGGTTGTAGGGGCTGTTTATTGGAGTACACTAAATTAAACCTGATCTCTCTAGGACATTCAGAAGCCAAGTTATAAGCCCACAAATGTGTAACTGGACTACTTCTTTAAATTGACACCAGATCTGGTGACATTTGGGACATAGTTTGACCTCCTTAGGAAAGTGCTATATGCATGAAACGTTCAGATCAGTTACAACTCAATAGATTCTACCTTCCTGTAACGTTTCAGCCTGATTGGACCTTGTTTTCACACAAATGGACCCCGAATGATTTGAAATTCTGCTTCGTACAACATAATTCTGGATGCCATTTACAAACCATAAGTGCAAATGACTCAATTCCTTTTTGTGGTTGTAGGGGCTGTTGATTGGAGTACACTAAAACAAGCCTGACCTCTCTAGGACATTCAGAAGCCAAGTTATAAGCCCACAAATGTGTAACTGGACTACTTCTTTAAATTGACACCAGATCCGGTGACCTTTGGGACATGGTTTGACCCCCTATAGGAATTTGCTATCATCATGAAACGTTCAGATCCCTTACAACTCAATAGATTCTACCTTCCTGTAACGTTTCAGCCTGATTGGACCTTGTTTTCACACAAATGGACCCAGAATGATGTGAAATTGTGCTTCGTGCAACATAATTCTGGGTGCCATTTACAAACCATAAGGGCTAATGACTCCATTCCTTTTTGTGGTTGTAGAGGCTGTTGATTGGAGTACACTAAAACAAACCTGGCCTCTTTAGGATATTCAGAAGCCAAGTTATTAGCTCACAAAGGTGTAACTGGACTACTTCTTTAAAGTGACACCAGGCTCGGTGACCTTTGGGACATGGTTTGACCCCCTATAGGAATATGCGATCATCATGAAACGTTCAGATCACTTACAACTCAATAGATTCTACCTTCTTGTAATGTTTCAGCCTGATTGGACCTTGTTTTCACACAAATGGACCCAGAATGTTGTGAAATTGTGCTTCGTGCAGCATAATTCTGGGTGCCATTTACAAACCATAAGTGCTAATGACTCCATTCCTTTTTGTGGTTTGTAGGGGCTGTTGATTGGAGTACACTAAAACAAACCTGATCTCTCTAGGACATTCAGAAGCCAAGTTATAAGCCCACAAATGTTTAACTGGACTACTTCTTTAAATTGACACCAGATCCGGTGACCTTTGGGACATGGTTTTACCCCCTTAGGAAAGTGCTATCATCATGAAACGTTCAGATCACTTACAACTCAATAGATTCTACCTTCCTGTAACGTTTCAGCCTG
The DNA here is from genome assembly GCF_043380555.1 of Nothobranchius furzeri. Lineage (NCBI taxonomy): Eukaryota > Metazoa > Chordata > Actinopteri > Cyprinodontiformes > Nothobranchiidae > Nothobranchius > Nothobranchius furzeri. The sequence continues at coordinate 641,665 of NW_027223041.1, forward strand.
ATTGGACCTTGTTTTCACACAAATGAACCCAGAATGATGTGAAATTGTGCTTCGTGCAACATAATTCTGGGTGCCATTTAAAAACCATAAGTGCTAATGACTCCATTCCTTTTTGTGGTTGTAGAGGCTGTTGATTGGAGTACACTAAAACAAACCTGACCTCTTTAAGATATTCAGAAGCCAAGTTATAAGCCCACAAAGGTGTAACTGGACTACTTCTTTAAAGTGACACCAGGCCCGGTGACCTTATTGGAAATGGTTTGACCCCCTATAGGAAAGTGCGATCATCATGAAACGTTCAGATCACTTACAACTCAATAGATTCTACCTTCTTGTAGCGTTTCAGCCTGATTGGACCTTGTTTACACACAAATGGACCCAGAATGATGTGAAATTGTGCTTCGTGCAACATAATTCTGGGTGCCATTTACAAACCATAAGTGCTAATGACTCCATTCCTTTTTGTGGTTGTAGGGGCTGTTGATTGGAGTACACTAAAACAAGCCTGACCTCTCTAGGACATTCAGAAGCCAAGTTATAAGCCCACAAATGTGTAACTGGACTACTTCTTTAAATTGACACCAGATCCAGTGACCTTTGGGACATGGTTTGACCCCCTATAGGAATTTTCTATCATCATGAAACGTTCAGATCACTTACAACTCAATAGATTCTACCTTCCTGTAACGTTTCAGCCTGATTGGACCTTGTTTTCACACAAATGGACCCAGAATGATGTGAAATTGTGCTTCGTGCAACATAATTCTGGGTGCCATTTACAAACCATAAGGGCTAATGACTCCATTCCTTTTTGTGGTTGTAGAGGCTGTTGATTGGAGTACACTAAAACAAACCTGACCTCTTTAGGATATTCAGAAGCCAAGTTATTAGCTCACAAAGGTGTAACTGGACTACTTCTTTAAAGTGACACCAGGCTCGGTGACCTTTGGGACATGGTTTGACCCCCTATAGGAATATGCGATCATCATGAAACGTTCAGATCACTTACAACTCAATAGATTCTACCTTCTTGTAACGTTTCAGCCTGATTCGACCTTGTTTTCACACAAATGGACCCAGAATGTTGTGAAATTGTGCTTCGTGCAGCATAATTCTGGGTGCCATTTACAAACCATAAGTGCTAATGACTCCATTCCTTTTTGTGGTTGTAGGGGCTGTTGATTGGAGTACACTAAAACAAACCTGATCTCTCTAGGACATTCAGAAGCCAAGTTATAAGCCCACAAATGTGTAACTGGACTACTTCTTTAAATTGACACCAGATCCGGTGACCTTTGGGACATGGTTTGACCCCCTTAGGAAAGTGCTATCATCATGAAACGTTCAGATCACTTACAACTCAATAGATTCTACCTTCCTGTAACGTTTCAGCCTGATTGGACCTTGTTTTCACACAAATGAACCCAGAATGATGTGAAATTGTGCTTCGTGCAACATAATTCTGGGTGCCATTTAAAAACCATAAGTGCTAATGACTCCATTAATTTTTGGGGTAATGGGGGCTGTTAACTGGAGTACACTAAAACAAGCCTGACCTCTCTAGGACATTCAGAAGCCAAGTTATAAGCCCACAAATGTTGGTACATGACTACGTCTTTAAATTGACACCAGATCTGGTGACCTTTGGGACATGGTTTGACCCCCTTAGGAAAGTGCTATCATCATGAAACGTTCAGATCACTTACAACTCAATAGATTCTACCTTCCTGTAACGTTTCAGCCTGATTGGACCTTGTTTTCACACAAATGAACCCAGAATGATGTGAAATTGTGCTTCGTGCAACATAAATCTGGGTGCCATTTACAAACCATAAGTGCTAATGACTCCATTCCTTTTTGTGGTTGTAGGGGCTGTTGATTGGAGTATACTAAAACAAACCTGATCTCTCTAGGACATTCAGAAGCCAAGTTATAAGCCCACAAATGTGTAACTGGACTACTTCTTTAAATTGACACCAGATCCGGTGACTTTTGGGACATGGTTTGACCCCCTTAGGAAAGTGCTATCATCATGAAACGTTCAGATCACTTACAACTCAATAGATTCTACCTTCCTGTAACGTTTCAGCCTGATTGGACCTTGTTTTCACACAAATGAACCCAGAATGATGTGAAATTGTGCTTCGTGCAACATAATTCTGGGTGCCATTTACAAACCATAAGTGCTAATGACTCCATTCCTTTTTGTGGTTGTAGGGGCTGTTGATTGGAGTACTCTAAAACAAACCTGATCGCTCTAGGACATTCAGAAGCCAAGTTATAAGCCCACAAATGTGTAACTGGACTACTTCTTTAAATTGACACCAGATCCGGTGACCTTTGGGACATGATTTGACCCCCTTAGGAAAGTGCTATCATCATGAAACGTTCAGATCACTTACAACTCAATAGATTCTACCTTCCTGTAACGTTTCAGCCTGATTGGACCTTGTTTTCACACAAATGAACCCAGAATGATGTGAAATTAGGCTTCGTGCAACATCATTCTGGGTGCCATTTAAAAACCATAAGTGCTAATGACTCCATTCATTTTTGTGGTTGTAGGGGCTGTTGATTGGAGTATACTAAAACAAACCTGATCTCTCTAGGACATTCAGAAACCAAGTTATAAGCCCACAAATGTGTAACTGGACTACTTCTTTAAATTGACACCAGATCCGGTGACCTTTGGGACATGGTTTGACCCCCTTAGGAAAGTGCTATCATCATGAAACGTTCAGATCACTTACAACTCAATAGATTCTACCTTCCTGTAACGTTTCAGCCTGATTGGACCTTGTTTTCACACAAATAAACCCAGAATGATGTGAAATTGTGCTTCGTGCAACATAATTCTGGGTGCCATTTACAAACCATAAGTGCTAATGACTCCATTCTTTTTTGTGGTTGTAGGGGCTGTTAATTGGAGTACACTAAAACAAGCCTGACCTCTCTAGGACATTCAGAAGCCAAGTTATAAGCCCACAAATGTGTAACTGGACTACTTTAAATTGACACCAGATCCGATGACCTTTGGGACATGGTTTGACCCCCTTAGGAAAGTGCTATCATCATGAAACGTTCAGATCACTTACAACTCAATAGATTCTACCATCCTGTAACGTTTCAGCCTGATTGGACCTTGTTTTCACACAAATGAACCCAGAATGATGTGAAATTGTGCTTCGTGCAACATAATTCTGGGTGCCATTTAAAAACCATAAGTGCTAATGACTCCATTCCTTTTTGTGGTTGTAGGGGCTGTTTATTGGAGTACACTAAATTAAACCTGATCTCTCTAGGACATTCAGAAGCCAAGTTATAAGCCCACAAATGTGTAACTGGACTACTTCTTTAAATTGACACCAGATCTGGTGACATTTGGGACATAGTTTGACCTCCTTAGGAAAGTGCTATATGCATGAAACGTTCAGATCACTTACAACTCAATAGATTCTACCTTCCTGTAACGTTTCAGCCTGATTGGACCTTGTTTTCACACAAATGGACCCCGAATGATTTGAAATTCTGCTTCGTACAACATAATTCTGGATGCCATTTACAAACCATAAGTGCTAATGACTCCATTCCTTTTTGTGGTTGTAGGGGCTGTTGATTGGAGTACACTAAAACAAGCCTGACCTCTCTAGGACATTCAGAAGCCAAGTTATAAGCCCACAAATGTGTAACTGGACTACTTCTTTAAATTGACACCAGATCCGGTGACCTTTGGGACATGGTTTGACCCCCTATAGGAATTTGCTATCATCATGAAACGTTCAGATCACTTACAACTCAATAGATTCTACCTTCCTGTAACGTTTCAGCCTGATTGGACCTTGTTTTCACACAAATGGACCCAGAATGTTGTGAAATTGTGCTTCGTGCAGCATAATTCTGGGTGCCATTTACAAACCATAAGTGCTAATGACTCCATTCCTTTTTGTGGTTTGTAGGGGCTGTTGATTGGAGTACACTAAAACAAACCTGATCTCTCTAGGACATTCAGAAGCCAAGTTATAAGCCCACAAATGTTTAACTGGACTACTTCTTTAAATTGACACCAGATCCGGTGACCTTTGGGACATGGTTTGACCCCCTTAGGAAAGTGCGATCATCATGAAACGTTCAAATCACTTACAACTCAATAGATTCTACCTTCCTGTAACGTTTCAGCCTGATTGGACCTTGTTTTCACACAAATGAACCCAGAATGATGTGAAATTGTGCTTCGTGCAACATAATTCTGGGTGCCATTTAAAAACCATAAGTGCTAATGACTCCAGTCCTTTTTGTGGTTGTAGGGGCTGTTGATTGGAGTACACTAAAACAAACCTGACCTCTTTAGGATATTCAGAAGCCAAGTTACAAGCCCACAAAGTTGTAACTGGACTACTTCTTTAAAGTGACACCAGGCCCCGTGACCTTTGGGACATGGTTTGACCCCCTTAGGAAAGTGCTATCATCATGAAACGTTCAGATCACTTACAACTCAATAGATTCTACCTTCTTGTAACGTTTCAGCCTGATTGGACCTTGTTTTCACACAAATGGACCGAGAATGATGTGAAATTGTGCTTCGTGCAACATAAATCTGGCTGCCGTTTACAAACCATAAGTGCTAATGACTCCCTTCCTTTTTGTGGTTGTAGGGGCTGTTGATTGGAGTACACTAAAACAAACCTGATCTCTCTAGGAAATTCAGAAGCCAAGTTATAAGCTCACAAATGTGTAACTGGACTACTTCTTTAAATTGACACCAGATCCGGTGACCTTTGGGACATGGTTTGACCCCCTTAGGAAAGTGCTATCATCATGAAACGTTCAGATCACTTACAACTCAATAGATTCTACCTTCCTGTAACGTTTCAGCCTGATTGGACCTTGTTTTCACACAAATGAACCCAGAATGATGTGAAATTGTGCTTCGTGCAACATAATTCTGGGTGCCATTTACAAACCATAAGTGCTAATGACTCCATTCCTTTTTGTGGTTGTAGGGGCTGTTGATTGGAGTACACTAAAACAAGCCTGACCTCTCTAGGACATTCAGAAGCCAAGTTATAAGCCCACAAATGTGTAACTGGACTACTTCTTTAAATTGACACCAGATCCAGTGACCTTTGGGACATGGTTTGACCCCCTATAGGAATTTTCTATCATCATGAAACGTTCAGATCACTTACAACTCAATAGATTCTACCTTCCTGTAATGTTTCAGCCTGATTGGACCTTGTTTTCACACAAATGGACCCAGAATGATGTGAAATTGTGCTTCGTGCAACATAATTCTGGGTGCCATTTACAAACCATAAGGGCTAATGACTCCATTCCTTTTTGTGGTTGTAGAGGCTGTTGATTGGAGTACACTAAAACAAACCTGACCTCTTTAGGATATTCAGAAGCCAAGTTATTAGCTCACAAAGGTGTAACTTGACTACTTCTTTAAAGTGACACCAGGCTCGGTGACCTTTGGGACATGGTTTGACCCCCTATAGGAATATGCGATCATCATGAAACGTTCAGATCACTTACAACTCAATAGATTCTACCTTCTTGTAACGTTTCAGCCTGATTCGACCTTGTTTTCACACAAATGGACCCAGAATGTTGTGAAATTGTGCTTCGTGCAGCATAATTCTGGGTGCCATTTACAAACCATAAGTGCTAATGACTCCATTCCTTTTTGTGGTTGTAGGGGCTGTTGATTGGAGTACACTAAAACAAACCTGATCTCTCTAGGACATTCAGAAGCCAAGTTATAAGCCCACAAATGTGTAACTGGACTACTTCTTTAAATTGACACCAGATCCGGTGACCTTTGGGACATGGTTTGACCCCCTTAGGAAAGTGCTATCATCATGAAACGTTCAGATCACTTACAACTCAATAGATTCTACCTTCCTGTAACGTTTCAGCCTGATTGGACCTTGTTTTCACACAAATGAACCCAGAATGATGTGAAATTGTGCTTCGTGCAACATAATTCTGGGTGCCATTTAAAAACCATAAGTGCTAATGACTCCATTACTTTTTGGGGTAATGGGGGCTGTTAACTGGAGTACACTAAAACAAGCCTGACCTCTCTAGGACATTCAGAAGCCAAGTTATAAGCCCACAAATGTTGGTACATGACTACGTCTTTAAATTGACACCAGATCCGGTGACCTTTGGGACATGGTTTGACCCCCTTAGGAAAGTGCTATCATCATGAAACGTTCAGATCACTTACAACTCAATAGATTCTACCTTCCTGTAACGTTTCAGCCTGATTGGACCTTGTTTTCACACAAATGAACCCAGAATGATGTGAAATTGTGCTTCGTGCAACATAATTCTGGGTGCCATTTACAAACCATAAGTGCTAATGACTCCATTCCTTTTTGTGGTTGTAGGGGCTGTTGATTGGAGTACACTAAAACAAGCCTGACCTCTCTAGGACATTCAGAAGCCAAGTTATAAGCCCACAAATGTGTAACTGGACTACTTCTTTAAATTGACACCAGATCCAGTGACCTTTGGGACATGGTTTGACCCCCTATAGGAATTTTCTATCATCATGAAACGTTCAGATCACTTACAACTCAATAGATTCTACCTTCCTGTAACGTTTCAGCCTGATTGGACCTTGTTTTCACACAAATGGACCCAGAATGATGTGAAATTGTGCTTCGTGCAACATAATTCTGGGTGCCATTTACAAACCATAAGGGCTAATGACTCCATTCCTTTTTGTGGTTGTAGAGGCTGTTGATTGGAGTACACTAAAACAAACCTGACCTCTTTAGGATATTCAGAAGCCAAGTTATTAGCTCACAAAGGTGTAACTTGACTACTTCTTTAAAGTGACACCAGGATCGGTGACCTTTGGGACATGGTTTGACCCCCTATAGGAATATGCGATCATCATGAAACGTTCAGATCACTTACAACTCAATAGATTCTACCTTCTTGTAACGTTTCAGCCTGATTCGACCTTGTTTTCACACAAATGGACCCAGAATGTTGTGAAATTGTGCTTCGTGCAGCATAATTCTGGGTGCCATTTACAAACCATAAGTGCTAATGACTCCATTCCTTTTTGTGGTTGTAGGGGCTGTTGATTGGAGTACACTAAAACAAACCTGATCTCTCTAGGACATTCAGAAGCCAAGTTATAAGCCCACAAATGTGTAACTGGACTACTTCTTTAAATTGACACCAGATCCGGTGACCTTTGGGACATGGTTTGACCCCCTTAGGAAAGTGCTATCATCATGAAACGTTCAGATCACTTACAACTCAATAGATTCTACCTTCCTGTAACGTTTCAGCCTGATTGGACCTTGTTTTCACACAAATGAACCCAGAATGATGTGAAATTGTGCTTCGTGCAACATAATTCTGGGTGCCATTTAAAAACCATAAGTGCTAATGACTCCATTACTTTTTGGGGTAATGGGGGCTGTTAACTGGAGTACACTAAAACAAGCCTGACCTCTCTAGGACATTCAGAAGCCAAGTTATAAGCCCACAAATGTTGGTACATGACTACGTCTTTAAATTGACACCAGATCCGGTGACCTTTGGGACATGGTTTGACCCCCTTAGGAAAGTGCTATCATCATGAAACGTTCAGATCACTTACAACTCAATAGATTCTACCTTCCTGTAACGTTTCAGCCTGATTGGACCTTGTTTTCACACAAATGAACCCAGAATGATGTGAAATTGTGCTTCGTGCAACATAATTCTGGGTGCCATTTACAAACCATAAGTGCTAATGACTCCATTCCTTTTTGTGGTTGTAGGGGCTGTTGATTGGAGTACACTAAAACAAGCCTGACCTCTCTAGGACATTCAGAAGCCAAGTTATAAGCCCACAAATGTGTAACTGGACTACTTCTTTAAATTGACACCAGATCCAGTGACCTTTGGGACATGGTTTGACCCCCTATAGGAATTTTCTATCATCATGAAACGTTCAGATCACTTACAACTCAATAGATTCTACCTTCCTGTAACGTTTCAGCCTGATTGGACCTTGTTTTCACACAAATGGACCCAGAATGATGTGAAATTGTGCTTCGTGCAACATAATTCTGGGTGCCATTTACAAACCATAAGGGCTAATGACTCCATTCCTTTTTGTGGTTGTAGAGGCTGTTGATTGGAGTACACTAAAACAAACCTGACCTCTTTAGGATATTCAGAAGCCAAGTTATTAGCTCACAAAGGTGTAACTTGACTACTTCTTTAAAGTGACACCAGGATCGGTGACCTTTGGGACATGGTTTGACCCCCTATAGGAATATGCGATCATCATGAAACGTTCAGATCACTTACAACTCAATAGATTCTACCTTCTTGTAACGTTTCAGCCTGATTCGACCTTGTTTTCACACAAATGGACCCAGAATGTTGTGAAATTGTGCTTCGTGCAGCATAATTCTGGGTGCCATTTACAAACCATAAGTGCTAATGACTCCATTCCTTTTTGTGGTTGTAGGGGCTGTTGATTGGAGTACACTAAAACAAACCTGATCTCTCTAGGACATTCAGAAGCCAAGTTATAAGCCCACAAATGTGTAACTGGACTACTTCTTTAAATTGACACCAGATCCGGTGACCTTTGGGACATGGTTTGACCCCCTTAGGAAAGTGCTATCATCATGAAACGTTCAGATCACTTACAACTCAATAGATTCTACCTTCCTGTAACGTTTCAGCCTGATTGGACCTTGTTTTCACACAAATGAACCCAGAATGATGTGAAATTGTGCTTCGTGCAACATAATTCTGGGTGCCATTTAAAAACCATAAGTGCTAATGACTCCATTACTTTTTGGGGTAATGGGGGCTGTTAACTGGAGTACACTAAAACAAGCCTGACCTCTCTAGGACATTCAGAAGCCAAGTTATAAGCCCACAAATGTTGGTACATGACTACGTCTTTAAATTGACACCAGATCCGGTGACCTTTGGGACATGGTTTGACCCCCTTAGGAAAGTGCTATCATCATGAAACGTTCAGATCACTTACAACTCAATAGATTCTACCTTCCTGTAACGTTTCAGCCTGATTGGACCTTGTTTTCACACAAATGAACCCAGAATGATGTGAAATTGTGCTTCGTGCAACATAAATCTGGGTGCCATTTACAAACCATAAGTGCTAATGACTCCATTCCTTTTTGTGGTTGTAGGGGCTGTTGATTGGAGTATACTAAAACAAACCTGATCTCTCTAGGACATTCAGAAGCCAAGTTATAAGCCCACAAATGTGTAACTGGACTACTTCTTTAAATTGACACCAGATCCGGTGACCTTTGGGACATGGTTTGACCCCCTATAGGAATGTGCTATCATCATGAAACGTTCAGATCACTTACAACTCAATAGAATATACCTTCCTGTAACGTTTCAGCCTGATTGGACCTTGTTTTCACACAAATGAACCCAGAATGATGTGAAATTGTGCTTCGTGCAACATAATTCTGGGTGCCATTTACAAACCATAAGTGCTAATGACTCCATTCCTTTTTGTGGTTGTAGAGGCTGTCTATTGGAGTACACTAAAACAAACCTGACCTCTTTAGGATATTCAGAAGCCAAGTTATTAGCTCACAAAGGTGTAACTGGACTACTTCTTTAAAGTGACACCAGGCCCGGTGACCTTTGGGTCATGGTTTGACCCCCTATAGGAATGTGAGATCATCATGAAACGTTCAGATCACTTACAACTCAATAGATTCTACCTTCTTGTAACGTTTCAGCCTGATTGGACCTTGTTTTCACACAAATGGACCCAGAATGTTGTGAAATTGTGCTTCGTGCAGCATAATTCTGGGTGCCATTTACAAACCATAAGTGCTAATGACCCCATTCCTTTTTGTGGTTGTAGGGGCTGTTGATTGGAGTACACTAAAACAAACCTGATCTCTCTAGGACATGCAGAAGCCAAGTTATAAGCCCACAAATGTGTAACTGGACTACTTCTTTAAATTGACACCAGATCCGGTGACCTTTGGGACATGGTTTGACCCCCTTAGGAAAGTGCTATCATCATGAAACGTTCAGATCACTTACAACTCAATAGATTCTACCTTCCTGTAACGTTTCAGCCTGATTGGACCTTGTTTTCACACAAATGAACCCAGAATGATGTGAAATTGTGCTTCGTGCAACATAATTCTGGGTGCCATTTAAAAACCATAAGTGCTAATGACTCCATTACTTTTTGGGGAAATGGGGGCAGTTAACTGGAGTACACTAAAACAAGCCTGACCTCTCTAGGACATTCAGAAGCCAAGTTATAAGCCCACAAATGTTGGTACTGGACTACGTCTTTAAATTGACACCAGATCCGGTGACTTTTGGGACATGGTTTGACCCCCTTAGGAAAGTGCTATCATCATGAAACGTTCAGATCACTTACAACTCAATAGATTCTACCTTCCTGTAACGTGTCAGCCTGATTGGACCTTGTTTTCACACAAATGAACCCAGAATGATGTGAAATTGTGCTTCGTGCAACATAATTCTGGGTGCCATTTAAAAACCATAAGTGCTAATGACTCCATTCCTTTTTGTGGTTGTAGGGGCTGTTTATTGGAGTACACTAAATTAAACCTGATCTCTCTAGGACATTCAGAAGCCAAGTTATAAGCCCACAAATGTGTAACTGGACTACTTCTTTAAATTGACACCAGATCTGGTGACATTTGGGACATAGTTTGACCTCCTTAGGAAAGTGCTATATGCATGAAACGTTCAGATCACTTACAACTCAATAGATTCTACCTTCCTGTAACGTTTCAGCCTGATTGGACCTTGTTTTCACACAAATGGACCCCGAATGATTTGAAATTCTGCTTCGTACAACATAATTCTGGATGCCATTTACAAACCATAAGTGCTAATGACTCCATTCCTTTTTGTGGTTGTAGGGGCTGTTGATTGGAGTACACTAAAACAAGCCTGACCTCTCTAGGACATTCAGAAGCCAAGTTATAAGCCCACAAATGTGTAACTGGACTACTTCTTTAAATTGACACCAGATCCGGTGACCTTTGGGACATGGTTTGACCCCCTATAGGAATTTGCTATCATCATGAAACGTTCAGATCACTTACAACTCAATAGATTCTACCTTCCTGTAACGTTTCAGCCTGATTGGACCTTGTTTTCACACAAATGGACCCAGAATGATGTGAAATTGTGCTTCGTGCAACATAATTCTGGGTGCCATTTACAAACCATAAGGGCTAATGACTCCATTCCTTTTTGTGGTTGTAGAGGCTGTTGATTGGAGTACACTAAAACAAACCTGACCTCTTTAGGATATTCAGAAGCCAAGTTATTAGCTCACAAAGGTGTAACTGGACTACTTCTTTAAATTGACACCAGATCCGGTGACCTTTGGGACATGGTTTGACCCCCTATAGGAATGTGCTATCATCATGAAACGTTCAGATCACTTACAACTCAATAGAATATACCTTCCTGTAACGTTTCAGCCTGATTGGACCTTGTTTTCACACAAATGAACCCAGAATGATGTGAAATTGTGCTTCGTGCAACATAATTCTGGGTGCCATTTACAAACCATAAGTGCTAATGACTCCATTCCTTTTTGTGGTTGTAGAGGCTGTCTATTGGAGTACACTAAAACAAACCTGACCTCTTTAGGATATTCAGAAGCCAAGTTATTAGCTCACAAAGGTGTAACTGGACTACTTCTTTAAAGTGACACCAGGCCCGGTGACCTTTGGGTCATGGTTTGACCCCCTATAGGAATGTGCGATCATCATGAAACGTTCAGATCACTTACAACTCAATAGATTCTACCTTCTTGTAACGTTTCAGCCTGATTGGACCTTGTTTTCACACAAATGGACCCAGAATGTTGTGAAATTGTGCTTCGTGCAGCATAATTCTGGGTGCCATTTACAAACCATAAGTGCTAATGACCCCATTCCTTTTTGTGGTTGTAGGGGCTGTTGATTGGAGTACACTAAAACAAACCTGATCTCTCTAGGACATGCAGAAGCCAAGTTATAAGCCCACAAATGTGTAACTGGACTACTTCTTTAAATTGACACCAGATCTGGTGACCTTTGGGACATGGTTTGACCCCCTTAGGAAAGTGCTATCATCATGAAACGTTCAGATCACTTACAACTCAATAGATTCTACCTTCCTGTAACGTTTCAGCCTGATTGGACCTTGTTTTCACACAAATGAACCCAGAATGATGTGAAATTGTGCTTCGTGCAACATAATTCTGGGTGCCATTTAAAAACCATAAGTGCTAATGACTCCATTACTTTTTGGGGTAATGGGGGCAGTTAACTGGAGTACACTAAAACAAGCCTGACCTCTCTAGGACATTCAGAAGCCAAGTTATAAGCCCACAAATGTTGGTACTGGACTACGTCTTTAAATTGACACCAGATCCGGTGACTTTTGGGACATGGTTTGACCCCCTTAGGAAAGTGCTATCATCATGAAACGTTCAGATCACTTACAACTCAATAGATTCTACCTTCCTGTAACGTTTCAGCCTGATTGGACCTTGTTTTCACACAAATGAACCCAGAATGATGTGAAATTGTGCTTCGTGCAACATAATTCTGGGTGCCATTTACAAACCATAAGTGCTAATGACTCCATTCCTTTTTGTGGTTGTAGGGGCTGTTGATTGGAGTACTCTAAAACAAACCTGATCGCTCTAGGACATTCAGAAGCCAAGTTATAAGCCCAAAAATGTGTAACTGGACTACTTCTTTAAATTGACACCAGATCCGGTGACCTTTGGGACATGATTTGACCCCCTTAGGAAAGTGCTATCATCATGAAACGTTCAGATCACTTACAACTCAATAGATTCTACCTTCCTGTAACGTTTCAGCCTGATTGGACCTTGTTTTCACACAAATGAACCCAGAATGATGTGAAATTAGGCTTCGTGCAACATCATTCTGGGTGCCATTTAAAAACCATAAGTGCTAATGACTCCATTCCTTTTTGTGGTTGTAGGGGCTGTTGATTGGAGTATACTAAAACAAACCTGATCTCTCTAGGACATTCAGAAGCCAAGTTATAAGCCCACAAATGTGTAACTGGACTACTTCTTTAAATTGACACCAGATCCGGTGACCTTTGGGACATGGTTTGACCCCCTATAGGAATGTGCTATCATCATGAAACGTTCAGATCACTTACAACTCAATAGAATCTACCTTCCTGTAACGTTTCAGCCTGATTGGACCTTGTTTTCACACAAATGGACCCAGAATGATGTGAAATTGTGCTTCGTGCAACATAATTCTGGGTGCCATTTACAAACCATAAGTGCTAATGACTCCATTCCTTTTTGTGGTTGTAGAGGCTGTCTATTGGAGTACACTAAAACAAACCTGACCTCTTTAGGATATTCAGAAGCCAAGTTATTAGCTCACAAAGGTGTAACTGGACTACTTCTTTAAAGTGACACCAGGCCCAGTGACCTTTGGGTCATGGTTTGACCCCCTATAGGAATGTGCGATCATCATGAAACGTTCAGATCACTTACAACTCAATAGATTCTACCTTCTTGTAACGTTTCAGCCTGATTGGACCTTGTTTTCACACAAATGGACCCAGAATGTTGTGAAATTGTGCTTCGTGCAACATAATTCTGGGTGCCATTTACAAACCATAAGTGCTAATGACTCCATTCTTTTTTGTGGTTGTAGGGGCTGTTAATTGGAGTACACTAAAACAAGCCTGACCTCTCTAGGACATTCAGAAGCCAAGTTATAAGCCCACAAATGTGTAACTGGACTACTTTAAATTGACACCAGATCCGATGACCTTTGGGACATGGTTTGACCCCCTTAGGAAAGTGCTATCATCATGAAACGTTCAGATCACTTACAACTCAATAGATTCTACCTTCCTGTAACGTTTCAGCCTGATTGGACCTTGTTTTCACACAAATGAACCCAGAATGATGTGAAATTGTGCTTCGTGCAACATAATTCTGGGTGCCATTTAAAAACCATAAGTGCTAATGACTCCATTCCTTTTTGTGGTTGTAGGGGCTGTTTATTGGAGTACACTAAATTAAACCTGATCTCTCTAGGACATTCAGAAGCCAAGTTATAAGCCCACAAATGTGTAACTGGACTACTTCTTTAAATTGACACCAGATCTGGTGACATTTGGGACATAGTTTGACCTCCTTAGGAAAGTGCTATATGCATGAAACGTTCAGATCACTTACAACTCAATAGATTCTACCTTCCTGTAACGTTTCAGCCTGATTGGACCTTGTTTTCACACAAATGGACCCCGAATGATTTGAAATTCTGCTTCGTACAACATAATTCTGGATGCCATTTACAAACCATAAGTGCTAATGACTCCATTCCTTTTTGTGGTTGTAGGGGCTGTTGATTGGAGTACACTAAAACAAGCCTGACCTCTCTAGGACATTCAGAAGCCAAGTTATAAGCCCACAAATGTGTAACTGGACTACTTTAAATTGACACCAGATCCGGTGACCTTTGGGACATGGTTTGACCCCCTATAGGAATTTGCTATCATCATGAAACGTTCAGATCACTTACAACTCAATAGATTCTACCTTCCTGTAACGTTTCAGCCTGATTGGACCTTGTTTTCACACAAATGGACCCAGAATGATGTGAAATTGTGCTTCGTGCAACATAATTCTGGGTGTCATTTACAAACCATAAGGGCTAATGACTCCATTCCTTTTTGTGGTTGTAGAGGCTGTTTATTGGAGTACACTAAAACAAACCTGACCTCTTTAGGATATTCAGAAGCCAAGTTATTAGCTCACAAAGGTGTAACTGGACTACTTCTTTAAAGTGACACCAGGCTCGGTGACCTTTGGGACATGGTTTGACCCCCTATAGGAATATGCGATCATCATGAAACGTTCAGATCACTTACAACTCAATAGATTCTACCTTCTTGTAATGTTTCAGCCTGATTGGACCTTGTTTTCACACAAATGGACCCAGAATGTTGTGAAATTGTGCTTCGTGCAGCATAATTCTGGGTGCCATTTACAAACCATAAGTGCTAATGACTCCATTCCTTTTTGTGGTTTGTAGGGGCTGTTGATTGGAGTACACTAAAACAAACCTGATCTCTCTAGGACATTCAGAAGCCAAGTTATAAGCCCACAAATGTTTAACTGGACTACTTCTTTAAATTGACACCAGATCCGGTGACCTTTGGGACATGGTTTGACCCCCTTAGGAAAGTGCGATCATCATAAAACGTTCAGATCACTTACAACTCAATAGATTCTACCTTCCTGTAACGTTTCAGCCTGATTGGACCTTGTTTTCACACAAATGAACCCAGAATGATGTGAAATTGTGCTTCGTGCAACATAATTCTGGGTGCCATTTAAAAACCATAAGTGCTAATGACTCCAGTCCTTTTTGTGGTTGTAGGGGCTGTTGATTGGAGTACACTAAAACAAACCTGACCTCTTTAGGATATTCAGAAGCCAAGTTACAAGCCCACAAATGTGTAACTGGACTACTTCTTTAAATTGACACCAGATCCGGTGACCTTTGGGACATGGTTTGACCCCCTATAGGAATGTGCTATCATCATGAAACGTTCAGATCACTTACAACTCAATAGATTCTACCTTCCTGTAACGTTTCAGCCTGATTGGACCTTGTTTTCACACAAATGAACCCAGAATGATGTGAAATTGTGCTTCGTGCAACATAATTCTGGGTGCCATTTAAAAACCATAAGTGCTAATAACTCCATTCCTTTTTGTGGTTGTAGAGGCTGTTGATTGGAGTACACTAAAACAAACCTGACCTCTTTAAGATATTCAGAAGCCAAGTTATAAGCCCACAAAGGTGTAACTGGACTACTTCTTTAAAGTGACACCAGGCCCGGTGACCTTATTGGAAATGGTTTGACCCCCTATAGGAAAGTGCGATCATCATGAAACGTTCAGATCACTTACAACTCAATAGATTCTACCTTCTTGTAGCGTTTCAGCCTGATTGGACCTTGTTTACACACAAATGGACCCAGAATGATGTGAAATTGTGCTTCGTGCAACATAATTCTGGGTGCCATTTACAAACCATAAGTGCTAATGACTCTATTCCTTTTTGTGATTGTAGGGGCTGTTGATTGGAGTACACTAAAACAAGCCTGACCTCTCTAGGACATTCAGAAGCCAAGTTATAAGCCCACAAATGTGTAACTGGACTACTTCTTTAAATTGACACCAGATCCAGTGACCTTTGGGACATGGTTTGACCCCCTATAGGAATTTTCTATCATCATGAAACGTTCAGATCACTTACAACTCAATAGATTCTACCTTCCTGTAACGTTTCAGCCTGATTGGACCTTGTTTTCACACAAATGGACCCAGAATGATGTGAAATTGTGCTTCGTGCAACATAATTCTGGGTGCCATTTACAAACCATAAGTGCTAATGACTCCAGTCCTTTTTGTGGTTGTAGGGGCTGTTGATTGGAGTACACTAAAACAAACCTGACCTCTTTAGGATATTCAGAAGCCAAGTTATAAGCCCACAAAGTTGTAACTGGACTACTTCTTTAAAGTGACACCAGGCCCGGTGACCTTTGGGACATGGTTTTACCCCCTATAGGAATGTGCGATCGTCATGAAACGTTCAGATCACTTACAACTCAATAGATTCTACCTTCTTGTAACGTTTCAGCCTGATTGGACCTTGTTTTCACACAAATGGACCCAGAATGATGTGAAATTGTGCTTCGTGCAACATAATTCTGGGTGCCATTTACAAACCATAAGTGCTAATGACTCCATTTCTTTTTGTGGTTGTAGGGGCTGTTGATTGGAGTACACTAAACCAAACCTGATCCCTCTAGGACATTCAGAAGCCAAGTTATAAGCCCACAAATGTGTAACTGGACTACTTCTTTAAATTGACACCAGATCTGGTGACATTTTGGGACATGGTTTGACCACCTTAGGAAAGTGCTATCATCATGAAACGTTCAGATCACTAACAACTCAATAGATTCTACCTTCCTGTAACGTTTCAGCCTGATTGGACCTTGTTTTCACACTAATGAACCCAGAATGATGTGAAATTGTGCTTCGTGCAACATAATTCTGGGTGCCATTTAAAAACCATAAGTGCTAATGACTCCATTCCTTTTTGTTGTTGTAGGGGCTGTTAATTGGAGTACTCTAAAACAAACCTGACCTCTCTAGGATATTCAGAAGCCAAGTTATAAGCCCACAAATGTGTAACTGGACTACTTCTTTAAAGTGACACCAGATCCGGTGACCTTTGGGACATGGTTTGACCCCCAATAGGAATGTGCGATCATCATGAAACGTTCAGATCACTTACAACTCAATATATTCTACCTTCTTGTAACGTTTCAGCCTGATTGGACCTTTTTTTCACACAAATGGACCCAGAATGATGTGAAATTGTGCTTCGTGCAACATAATTCTGGGTGCCATTTATAAACCATAAGTGCTAATGACTCCCTTCCTTTTTGTGGTTGTAGGGGCTGTTGATTGGAGTACACTAAAACAAACCTGATCTCTCTAGGACATTCAGAAGCCAAGTTATAAGCCCACAAATGTGTAACTGGACTACTTCTTTAAATTGACACCAGATCCGGTGACCTTTGGGACATGGTTTGACCCCCTTAGGAAAGTGCTATCATCATGAAACGTTCAGATCACTTACAACTCAATAGATTCTACCTTCCTGTAACGTTTCAGCCTGATTGGACCTTGTTTTCACACAAATGAACCCAGAATGATGTGAAATTGTGCTTCGTGCAACATAATTCTGGGTGCCATTTAAAAACCATAAGTGCTAATGACTCCATTCCTTTTTGTGGTTGTAGGGGCTGTTTGTTGGAGTACACTAAAACAAACCTGATCTCTCTAGGACATTCAGAAGCCAAGTTATAAGCCCACAAATGTGTAACTGGACTACTTCTTTAAATTGACACCAGATCCGGTGACCTTTGGGACATGGTTTGACCCCCTTAGGGCAGCGCTATCATCATGAAACGTTCAGATCACTTACAACTCAATAGATTCTACCTTCCTGTAACGTTTCAGCCGGATTGGACCTTGTTTTCACACAAATGAACCCAGAATGATGTGAAATTGTGCTTCGTGCAACATAATTCTGGGTGCCATTTAAAAACCATAAGTGCTAATGACTCCAGTCCTTTTTGTGGTTGTAGGAGCTGTTGATTGGAGTACACTAAAACAAACCTGACCTCTTTAGGATATTTAGAAGCCAAGTTATAAGACCACAAAGTTGTAACTGGACTACTTCTTTAAAGTGACACCAGGCCCGGTGACCTTTGGGACATGGTTTGACCCCCTTAGGAAAGTGCTATCATCATGAAACGTTCAGATCACTTACAACTCAATAGATTCTACCTTCTTGTAACGTTTCAGCCTGATTGGACCTTGTTTTCACACAAATGGACCGAGAATGATGTGAAATTGTGCTTCGTGCAACATAATTCTGGCTGCCATTTACAAACCATAAGTGCTAATGAATCCCTTTCTTTTTGTGGTTGTAGGGGCTGTTGATTGGAGTACACTAAAACAAACCTGATCTCTCTAGGAAATTCAGAAGCCAAGTTATAAGCTCACAAATGTGTAACTGGACTACTTCTTTAAATTGACACCAGATCCGGTGACCTTTGGGACATGGTTTGACCCCCTTAGGAAAGTGCTATCATCATGAAACGTTCAGATCACTTACAACTCAATATATTCTACCTTCCTGTAACGTTTCAGCCTGATTGGACCTTGTTTTCACACAAATGAACCCAGAATGATGTGAAATTGTGATCGTGCAACATAATTCTGGGTGCCATTTAAAAACCATAAGTGCTAATGACTCCATTCCTTTTTGTGGTTGTAGAGGCTGTTGATTGGAGTACACTAAAACAAACCTGACCTCTTTAAGATATTCAGAAGCCAAGTTATAAGCCCACAAAGGTGTAACTGGACTACTTCTTTAAAGTGACACCAGGCCCGGTGACCTTTTTGGAAATGGTTTGACCCCCTATAGGAAAGTGCGATCATCATGAAACGTTCAGATCACTTACAACTCAATAGATTCTACCTTCTTGTAGCGTTTCAGCCTGATTGGTCCTTGTTTACACACAAATGGACCCAGAATGATGTGAAATTGTGCTTCGTGCAACATAATTCTGGGTGCCATTTACAAACCATAATTGCTAATGACTCCATTCCTTTTTGTGGTTGTAGGGGCTGTTGGTTGGAGTACACTAAAACAAACCTGATCTCTCTAGGACATTCAGAAGCCAAGTTATAAGCCCACAAATGTGTAACTGGACTACTTCTTTAAATTGACACCAGATCCGGTGACCTTTGGGACATGGTTTGACCCCCTTAGGAAAGTGCTATCATCATGAAACGTTCAGATCACTTACAACTCCATAGATTCTACCGTCCTGTAACGTTTCAGCCTGATTGGACCTTGTTTTCACACAAATGAACCCAGAATGATGTGAAATTGTGCTTCGTGCAACATAATTCTGGGTGCCATTTAAAAACCATAAGTGCTAATGACTCCATTCCTTTTTGGGGTAATAAGGGCTGTTGATTGGAGTACACTAAGACAAACCTGACCTCTCTGAGACATTCAGAAGCTAAGTAATAAGCCCCCAAATGTGTGTTTGGAACCCCGCCTTCAAGGAAAAAGTGATCCGGTGACCTTTATGACCTGATTTGACACCCTTAGGAATCTGCTATCATCATGAAACACAGGAATCATTTACAACTCAATAGATTCTACTTTTCTGTGACATTTCAGCCTGATTGAAGCTGTTTTCTTTGAAATGGACCCGGAATGATGTGAAATTGTGCTTTGTGCAACATAATTCTGGGTGCCATTTAAAAACCATAAGTGCTAATGACTCCATTCCTTTTTGTGGTTGTAGGGGCTGCTGATTGGAGTACACTAAAACAAACCTAACTTCTCTAGGCCATTCAGAAGCCAAGTTATAAGCCCACAAAGGTGTAACTGGACTACTTCTTTAAAGTGACACCAGGCCCGGTGACCTTTGGGACATGGTTTGACCCCCTTAGGAAAGTGCTATCATCATGAAACGTTCAGATCATTTACAACTCAATAGATTCTACCTTCCTGTAACGTTTCAGCATGATTGGACCTTGTTTTCACACAAATGGACCCAGAATGAAGTGAAATTGTGCTTCGTGCAACATAATTCTGGGTGCCATTTACAAACCATAAGTGCTAATGACTCCATTCCTTTTTGTGGTTGTAGGGGCTGTTGATTGGAGTACACTAAAACAAACCTGATCTCTCTAGAACATTCAGAAGCCAAGTTATAAGCCCACAAATGTGTAATTGGACTACTTCTTTAAAAATTGACACCAGATCCGGTGACATTTTGGGACATGGTTTGACCCCCTATAGGAATGTGCGATCATCATGAAACGTTCAGATCACTTACAACTCAATAGATTCTACCTTCTTGTAACGTTTCAGCCTGATTGGACCTTGTTTTCACACAAATGGACCCAGAATGATGTGAAATTGTGCTTCGTGCAACATAATTCTGGGTGCCATTTACAAACCATAAGTGCTAATGACTCCATTTCTTTTTGTGGTTGTAGGGGCTGTTGATTGGAGTACACTAAACCAAACCTGATCTCTCTAGGACATTCAGAAGCCAAGTTATAAGCCCACAAATGTGTAATTGGACTACTTCTTTAAATTGACACCAGATCCGGTGACATTTTGGGACATGGTTTGACCCCCTTAGGAAAGTGCTATCATCATGAAATGTTCAGATCACTTACAACTCAATAGATTCTACCTTCCTGTAACGTTTCAGCCTGATTGGACCTTGTTTTCACACAAATGAACCCAGAATGATGTGAAATTGTGCTTCGTGCAACATAATTCTGGGTGCCATTTAAAAACCATAAGTGCTAATGACTCCATTCCTTTTTGTGGTTGTAGGGGCTGTTAATTGGAGTTCTCTAAAACAAACCTGACCTCTCTAGGATATTCAGAAGCCAAGTTATAAGCCCACAAATGTGTAACTGGACTACTTCTTTAAAGTGACACCAGATCCGGTGACCTTTGGGACATGGTTTGACCCCCAATAGGAATGTGCGATCATCATGAAACGTTCAGATCACTTACAACTCAATAGATTCTACCTTCTTGTAACGTTTCAGCCTGATTGGACCTTGTTTTCACACAAATGGACCCAGAATGATGTGAAATTGTGCTTCGTGCAACATAATTCTGGGTGCCATTTACAAACCATAAGTGCTAATGACTCCCTTCCTTTTTGTGGTTGTAGGGGCTGTTTATTGGAGTACACTAAAACAAACCTGATCTCTCTAGGAAATTCAGAAGCCAAGTTATAAGCCCACAAATGTGTAACTGGACTACTTCTTTAAAGGAGACATAACATGCTTTTAAGTTATTCCTTTTTACATCTAAATCCTTCAGTTGGGGGTCTAAAAACAGTGGAACTGCAGTTCTTTGGTCTGATTTCCTCATTATTGTTGCTCTACAGACCCTCATCTACCCCTGTTCTGAGGAGAGTCTTGAGAACGAGCCGTTTTGGGGTACTGTCTCTTTAAACTGGAGGAGGAGCTGTAAACTCCGCCCCCCTCCATAGTGCAGTCCTGTACTCTCCTCCCCCAGTCGGACTTTGTAGTTCTATAGAGAAATCATTATTTAGCATAGCAGATTTAGCATAGCATATTAGCATTTTTAAAACACGTGGGGAGAGTAGTTCATCAAGCTGTTTCATGGCTGCTAACTCTCTCATGCATTTGTCTGTAGTCACTCACACACACCCGTCACGGCCGACGGAGGGACAAGCGAGCAGGCACGCGCGCGCACACACACACAAGGAATGCTGCTTGCTTATTTCTGTAAAAAATGTTTAAAAAAATGATACAGCTCATTAAAACACCATTCAAAGAATATATTTTATTAAGATCTCTATCTATATACATACATATAATTATAAATAATTTTATAAGTAGTCTTATTTTATATTGGGTGTCTTAATGGCTGAAAATGGATAAAAAGCAGTTACATTTTTTTTTAAACTTTTTATTTATCAACTTTTACTTTACAAACACATTAGAAAAAAAAAGACGACAGAAAAACAAAATAAATAAAAAAGAAAAAAAAATAATAATAAAAAGATTTAAAAAAAAAAAAAAAAAAACCCATATATAAATAAATCAAAAGGTCGGCTCATCTGCATATTTCTTCTTTCTCTCCAGTTCTATATATCTGTATGTCTCCATTTAGCCCATCGTTTATGCATTTGTTCCCCTTTCAGTCTTAGTCTAAATGTCAGCTTCTCCATTTCCTGTATTTCTCCAACAATTGTCTTCCATTCTTCTATTGTTGGGGTCTCTGGTCTGGACCATTTTCTAGTGATGGCTTTCTTGGCTGCTATCATGAGTATCCTCATCAGATATTGGTCTCCCCCCGCTATTTCTTCCCGTATGGATCCTAGGTACATTAATTTAAATGTCTGTGGAAAATAATATCCTAATATTATTTTGGTGTTCTCATATATTTGATTCCAAAAAGGTTTTATGTTCTTGCATTCCCAAAATATGTGGGCGTGATTGGATTCTATATTTCCACAATTCCTCCAACATCTCGTTTGTTTTTGTATTTGTTTACTTATGATTTTCGGTGTGCTGAAGTATCGTATTTGGTTCTGCCAGGCAAATTCCCTCCATTTTTGTGATTGTGTTGTCCTATTTTGTGTTTTCCACATCTCCTCCCATTCCCCGTCCAGTATTTCTTCCCTAATTTCTTTTGCCCATTTTTCTTTGATATACTGTGTTGAGTGGTTTTCTATCGTCAATAATGTTTTATATATTATGGATAATTTCCGTTTAGGTGCTGGATTTGTATATGTTTGGATCATCATTGTTATTATTTGATTATTCCCTCGAATTTTCCTTTGAATTCTGTTAGTGTAGTAATCTCTTAGTTGTAAATATCTAAACATATCCTTATTTTCCACGTCAAATTTTTCTTTCAATTCTTGGAAACTGTTTATCATCCCTTCTTTCTGAATTATTCCTAATGCTGTCATTCCTGTCTCATTCCATTTTTTGAATCTATTATCCCTTTTTCCAGGTTCAAAGTCCGAGTCCCACCCTATCCATCTTAGCAATCTTAGCTCTCCCTCTATTTTTAGTTTCTTGCTTATGTTCCACCAGGTTTCTAAACTAGACTTAGTTATCGGGTCCAGTTTTTCAATATTTTTCGTCCAGTATTCTTTTCTGGTATTTTCCCCCAGTAATGTTTGGATTGGTATTTCCTTTCTCTTTGTCTCTATTATTTTCCAGTGGTTCAAGTTTTGCGGGTCACACCAATCAATGAGTGGTGCTATTTGTGCTGCCTGATAGTAATGGTATATATTTGGCACAGCCCTCCCTCCCTGTTCTTTTGCTAGTTGTAGGGTAGACCTTCTAATTCTTGGTTTTTTGCTTTTCCAAATAAATCTTGATAATTGTTTATTCCATTTATTGAATTGTATTGTTGGTATTTGTATTGGGAGGGATTGAAACATATATAAGAGTCGTGGCAAGATATTCATTTTGATAATGTTTATTCTGTCGTATAGTTGTAATGGATAGGATGTCCATCTGTTTAGGTCTGCGTTAATCGTTTGATTTAATTCCTCATAATTTTGTTGAAATAGATTCTTCAGGTCTTTAGTTATGTTGACTCCTAAGTACTTAATGTGGGTATTATCCCATTTAATCTTATATTTGATCAATTCTGTTTTTAGTGTGTGATCATATAACAATGCCTGTGTTTTATGTATGTTAATCTTATATCCTGAGTGTTCCCCATAGGCTCTCATTAGTCCCAATAGGTTCCTTAGGTTATTAGTCGGACTGTTTATGTATATTAATATATCGTCTGCAAAGAGGCTTATGGTATGTTCCTTATTATTAATTTCTATTCCTTTTATTTCATCCTCCTGTCTAATTGCCTGTGCTAAAGGTTCAATATATAGCGCGAACAGAGTAGGGCTGAGACAACAGCCCTGTCTTGTTCCTCTTGTTATCTGTATCTCATCTGTTATTGATCCATTTATTTTAATTCGTGCTCTTGGTTCTGTATACAGGGCCTTAATACAGTTTACTGTCTGTTCATTAAATCCAAATTTTTTTAAAGTTGCATATAGGAATTCCCAGTTTACCCTATCAAATGCCTTTTCTGCATCAAAGCTTATTATAGTTGCCGGTATTCTTTTGGAATTAATTTCTTGTATTATGTGCAGTGTTCGTCGTATGTTATCTTGCGTTTTTCTCTCTACAACAAAGCCACATTGATCCTCATTGATTATATCTGGGAGAAATCCTTTAATTCTATTAGTTATTATTGTTGTATATATTTTGTAGTCTATATTAAGAATTGAAATCGGTCTATAGTTTGTTGCTTCTTCTTTGTTTTTCTGTGGCTTAGGTATTACAGAGATAATAGCTTCTTGCCATGTTGGTGGTATTTTATTGTTGGTCATAATCCAGTTGTATGTTTTATGCATTATTGGTACAAGTTCCTGCTTTAATTTTTTATACCATTCTGCTGGGTATCCATCGCTTCCTGGTGCTTTATTTGTTTTAAGTTTATTTATTGCTTCTATTATTTCTTTTTCCGTTATTGTCTTTGTAATATTCTTATTCTGTTCTGTCCCTATTGATGGTAAATCTAAATTTTGTAAGAATTCTTCTATTTTGTTATTGTTGCTTCCTAGCGGTTGCGTATATAGTTCCTTATAATATTCCCTAAATATTTCTTCAATCTCTTTAGGTTCGTGTGTTATTTTTTTTGTCTTCGGGTTGCATATTTTACTTATGTTATTTTGTTCTTGTTGTTTTCTTATTCTTCTTGCTAGTAGCCTCATTGCTTTCGGCCCTGCTTCATAGTAGTTTTGTTTTAAATATTTTGCCTTAATTTCTATTTCATTTTGGTGCATTTCATTTATTTTGTTCCTGATGTTTTTTATTTGTTCCCGTGTCTTTGTTTCTGTTTTCTGTTTGTCTTTCTTTTCCATTTCTTCTAGTTCCTTTGTAAGTTTTTCATATTGTTTAGTCTTATCCCTTTTCATTTTGCTTGTAATCGCAATTAATTTCCCTCTGATCACTGCTTTCATCGCATCCCACAGTATATCTGGCTGTACTTCTCCATTATCATTTTCTCTCAAATATTCCTTAATATTTTTACTGATCTGTGTTGTCATTATTGTATTATTAAGTATTCCTGTATTCATTTTCCATAAAGTTTTCCTTTTAATTTTGTTGTTTAGTTGAATTTTGAGATATATTGCATTATGATCTGATAGATCCGACCCGCCTATTTCGCATTCCTTTATTTTATATCTATGTTCTTTTTGTATTAAAAAATAGTCAATTCTCGAGTAGGTTTTATAATGAGCAGAGTAGTGGGTATAGTTCTTTTGCGCTGGATTAATTTCTCTCCATATATCTATAAGTCCCATTTCTTTAGTTATTGTATTTATTAATTTGGTTAGTGTTTTTTTATATGTTGCAGTACTTGTTGTATCGAGTTGGGAATTCATTATTAAATTAAAGTCTCCCCCACATATACAAACCCCCTCCATTTCCATTGCTAACATATTTAGTATATATTCATAAAATTGTTTATTACTTTCTGGTGGTGCGTATACATTGGCTAGTGTTACCATCTCATTTTCTATCTTTCCTTTGATTATGATAAATCGGCCTTCTTTATCTCGGACCTCTTTTACATTTTCATAGTTCTGTGAATTAGATATTAAGATTGCCACCCCTCTTTTCCGGCTATTGGGACATGAACTATAGTATGTATTTTTAAACCCAAGTTTTTTAAGTTTTTCGTGTTCTTTCTGTGATAGGTGGGTTTCTTGTAGAAAACTAATTTGTATTTTTTCTTTTTTGATTTTATTTATTATTTTCGCTCTTTTTATTGGATTGCCCAGCCCATTTACATTCAGTGACATTATTTTGATTTCCTGGTTTTTATCATACATCATTTCTTATTCTTCTTGTGTCTTGCCCTTTCTCTCAGTAAGTTCTCCCTTTTGTCCTTGCAGATGGCCTTTCTAGTCTTGAGATACATAAAAAGAAAGAAAAAAATAAAAAAAATACTGATACAGAATAAGTAAATAAAGTACCCCCGCCCCCCTTTAAGAACCCCCTCCTTGTAACAACCAAACTTAGAACCTGTTGCTACAAGGTAACTGCCTTTGAACTTCCATGTTGAGATGCCCTCTTGTGACTCTCTACCCCTCCTCTGGGGGGAATGCCTTCCTTTCCAGAAGGGCCCCCCTACCTCCCTTTCTGTCTCAGTCATCCCACTCTAAACCGTGCCTAGTGACACTCGTTAACCAACATTTTTAAACTTTTTACCTTTATACATGTTCGCCTCATTTTCCTAGAGCGATACTTCCCCTTATTTATTCCCCTCCCTCTGTCTTTTTTCTCCTAAGTTCGTATTCTTGCAGACGTTCTCTGACTCTGTTCTTCAGCATTCCGTTATCCCCCACCTTTTTCCAGCTCGCCGGCCCCTTCGCATTAGCCTCTTTATTCTTTTGCATTTCTTCCTCTGCCATCTGGAGTCCTTCCACTGCGCATCCTCGTGACTTCAGGTCCCTCACCGCCTCCTCCGCGCTGTTGTAGCTCTTCATTCCGTCTTCCCAGAAGATGCGCATTTTAGTGTAGGGCGTTTGGAATCGAATTTTCATGCTTTTTAATTTCTTCTTTATTGGGAGATACGCCTTTCTCTGTTGCAGTACTTTTGCAGTGTAATCATGATCGAAATACACTCCCTCTCCCTCAAACATAATTTTTTTCCCCTTCTCCCAGGCTTTGTTCAGAATCATGTCTTTCGTTTTACTTTGCTGGAATTGTATTATTATGGATCTGGGTGCCTGCCCTTCCTTCGGCTTGGGCGCCTGCGCTCTGTGTGCGCTTTGTATTTGCAGATCTTCTTCTAATCCTAGTTCTTTCTTGAGCCATTCTTCTATTGTCTCCTTCAATTCGGATGGTTTAACTTCCTTACTTTCTTTGATTCCATACACCCTTAAGTTGTTCCTCCTTGCTCTTGCTTCGATGTCCTCTAGTTTGTCTCCGATGTATTTCTGTTGTTGTAACATGTGCTGTATGGCCTCGTTAGCTTCACAGCTCCATTGTTCGAGCTCTTCCGTTCGTGTTTCTCCGTCTTGTATCCTTTTCGTTTGTTCTTTAATTTCTTTGTCCATATTATCAAGTAGCTTATTAATATCTCTCTTGAAGTCGGTCAACTCCTTTCTCATTTCTGTTGTAATCTCCTCTTTGTTCGCCTGGAGTTCGGTCTTCATTTCGGCAGTTAGTGTTCGTATCTGGAGGCTAATGCTATCCAAACTAGCTACTCGTGTTAGCTCTCCTGTAGCCCCCACTGTTAGCATCTGCTTTGTGTCCTTACTTGGATCTTCTGGCTGCTTTTTGCTCTTCCCTTTATTCGTTGTACCTCCGCTCATTGTTGCTTTTCCTTTTCCTTATTTTTCCCTTTACAGTTCAGGCGTTTTCTAGTTCGTGTTTATGTTGGTTATACGGAGCTCTTGTCACTTGCGTCTGTTTCACTCTGTCGCCATACCGGAAGTCGCAGTTACATTTTAATTTAAAGATTTGAGATTCTAGTCAAAAATAAAGAACATTCCTCCAAGTGTTCTTTAATGTCATCATTATAATTCTAATGCTTACAACTTTGTTTTTATTGTCTGCAATGCGTAGCCTATATCTTTATTAAATGTGTTTAGCTGTAAAGTGGTAATTCTCTCTAATGTGTACAGAGAGGTGGACATCAGTGCTGCAGTGAAATTCCCAAGATCAGTCTGCTTTGCTAACAAATATAGTTAAATCTTACCTGCATTCTAAATAAATACCGTTAGGTGAAAACATCAGTAGGCATTGAGTTATTGATACAATCCCTAACAGCCAGAATGGAAGAAGAGCATGCTGGGTCATCCTGGACCTGAGCCTGTTCTGTGTATTTACCTACAGGATGCAATAAATGTCTACAAGGCTGAGTTTGGACCATTACATCTAAAAGAAAGCATACAATCAGTGATTTTTTTTATTGTTTACATTAATATACAAATTTTCTAAGTATTAACCTCACAGCAAATAAGTAGAACAATATAATAAACAGGCTTTAGTAGTTAAAACAGGCGTTGTGCACACAGGTGCTTTGTGTCTCGGTGCTGGTGGTGTCTAGGTCTCAGAGTTCCTGTCCTCCTGCCGTCTTCTGTTGTCCTCAGGATACGGATTGATGTTTCCTGATGATGAGGGAGGGGCAGTATGTGGGCTTCAAACTGGTCCTGGACAACAGTGGGAAACCTCCGTTGTCTGAATACTGAGACCAGAGAGTTGGTGAGATGCAGATCTTCTCTACCTCATCTAGAAACGGAGTTGGTTCAGGGAAAACTTTTCCAAAGACCAGTTCCATGATGTCATCGCCATATTCTGCAATGATAGACAATAACTTTAATGACATATTTTGTTTACAAGCAGCTTTAGGAAAGTTGTTTCTTTAGCTTTCATGTTTATAGTCACGTTTGTGTTTGTTCACAAGTTCACTTTGCTGCAGTGACTTCATATTTTCCTACAAATGTAATAAAATAGTGACACTAAAATTATACAAATGATTCCTTATGAAAGGAAGCTCATTAGAGAGCAGTGCAGACAGACTTACTACATGCTGCAGCTGTTTTTGTAGGCCAGCTGCTGCTGAATTTGGGGAAAGTTATTCTGCACACATCCAGATCAGATGGTCGATTACAGAAAATAATGTAATTCAATAATTTCTAAACAGACTAAACAAGTAAAACATCAAATAAATCACTCTGCTGTCATCAGACGGAGTGATTCAGGGGGTGAGGTGTTCTTAATGATGAGGGTGGCTGAGGTGTGTCATCACTCACTTTGGTCTGGTCCAGACCGTCTCTTTACTGGTGGGTCTCCTTCCTCAGTAGGTGACGTGAAACGCCAACATCTGAACGTTCTGTGTTCCTTAGAGGAGAAGAAAAGTAACATTAGCAAGCTGGCTAAATTATTTTTTACTAGCATCTCAAGGACTTGGAGAAGCAGATCTTCACTTACCTAAACATCAGACCAGTTTGTCCCAGCTGAGCTCATCAGGGCGTTAGTCTGACAGCCTGTCAGTGAAACACGGCTCCAGTCTTCTGGATGTGGACTCTAAAAAGCAAAGGAACATTTTTACTTTGTTTTAATTATTTTACAGCCAATTTTATCAGCTTTCCGACGCTCACGCTCATACAGACGGTGAGCTTTGCTGCGCCTGACTGATGCAGAGTTAGTTTTTATATCTGCAGTGAGACAAAAAACTAACCTCACTTCACTTAGAGATCGTTCTTTAAAACTCTATTAAATCCACTGTGTTGACGCACTTTAATGACTTTGTCACCCTGCTGGAAAAACCAGCATAGACCAGCATGGCTTCCTTGCTGGTCTTTGCTGGTTTTTGCTGGTCCATGCTGGTTTGGTGCTGGTTTAGCTGGTTTATGCTGGTGGACCAGCATAAACCAGCAACGACCAGCATGGCTTCCTTGCTGGTCTTTGCTGGTCCATGCTGGTTTGGTGCTGGTTTAGCTGGTATATGCTGGTCCACCAGCATAAACCAGCTAAACCAGCTTCCTTGCTGGTCATTGCTGGTTTATCCACCAGCAATGTCTGCTGGTGGCCAAAGTTGATCCAGGGTTTGAATTCCAGCCCCATATCTTTAGCCGCATTTCTCCCTCCTCTCTCCCAAGGTTTCCTGCTTCCTTGCAGTGTGAAAAACTGCCAGTAGTGCCCAAAAAATTGAGACCAGTAATGTTTAGATTGCTTTGGGGAATGTGTTTTAAAGTGCTTAGCTTGATACTGTTAATATGGTTAATTCTCTCTCTGATTACAATTCTAAAACTATAGTTTTCAATCACTTTCAGTTTTGATGTTTTGGATGAATCTATGAAAGCACTTTAATAAAAACATTCCTCCATCAGACACAAGCCACACTGAAGACAAGAGCATACATATTTTAGTACATTTAATATTAGGAAAAATAAGTAAATAAATAAAATAAACAGATTCTAAGATTAAAAAAATGGATCTATGAATAATTACACAATAGTCAATATTATCTTTATATACATTTATTATATAAAACAAACAAATTGTAATTGTTTCAGCAAATGTTAAACATCATAAACATTAAAATCTTAAGGGAATTTTTATTGCTATTTAAAGTGGCTTTAGCAACTAATCAAGATTACATCACTTTTGTTCACATTTTAACATTGCAGTTTTTCGATAAAATAGTAATATTTTTCCATCCATCAATAAACACTGTGTACATAAAGTAAAAACAAAACTTAAAGATTTGAGCAGATTAAAAAAGGTGAACACTTAAAGCATGGATCTTTGGTGTGTTCTTGCTGTGTTCTGTTTCTAATTCAATTTCTAGTTCTTTTTAAAACACAGGAAAGGTTTTTGCTTTACCTGCTAACGTTTCGTTTGTGACTAAAAACATCCTCAGAGCTGACGCCAATGGTGGTGTCACTTCCTTCTCTGTGTATCCGCGGGCAGCAGAGGATGTTGTCGCCCTCTGCTGCCCACTCTCCCCTCTCCGATGATGCAGTCCCATGTGCGATCCAACTCCATCGTCCCTGTTCATGGTCCCACATCCACGTCTCCTCATCTCGATAGCTTCTTTTATCCATCTTTTGTACTTCTGTTGCTCGGTTTTTATGATCCTTGTGTTGTCCCAGTCCATTATATGGTTTTCTCTTGTGCAGTGATCTGTTACGGCTGACTTCTTTATAGTGCTTCGTCGCCAACTCAACACACGGACAATAGAACACAGAAAGGAGTGCGAGAAAGAAACAAGTCGAAAACACACAAGAGCAGTGAAGCAAGAAGCAGAAAGCACAATAAAGAAATCGGCCGTAACAGATCACTGCACAAGAGAAAACCACATAATGGACTGGGACACAAGGATCATAAACAGCGAACAATAGAAATACAAAAGATGGATCAAAGAAGCTATAGAGATAAGGAGAAGTGGATGTGGGACCATGAACAGAGACAATGGAGTCTACACATTGGATCGTGCATGGGACTACATCAACGGAGAGGGGAGAGCGGGCAGCAGAGGGCGACAACGTCCTCTGCTGCCCGGGGATAAATGGAGTAGGAAGTGACGCCACCATCAGTGTCAGCTCTGAGGATGTTTGTAGTCACAAACGAAATGTTAGCAGGTAAAGAAAAAACTTCCTGTGTTTTAAAAAGAACTAGAAATGGAATTAAAGCATGCACACTAAAAAAGAAAAGTGCACAGGCAAAGAAATGCTCTTTGTAGTTGGGGTGCTTTACAAAAAGACTATTTTCTCAGTGACACCGAGCATTTCTAATGTTTAAAAGAAATTGATCAAAGTTTCATCTTGTGCATGCTAAAAATACTACAGCCATCAAGAAAGGTTTTGGAACAAGACCACTTGACCACTAGAGTTTGCAATTTTTCAGAACAGTTGTGGTTATTTTTAGTACATGTGTCAGTGATGTTAAAAATGAACCCATCAGAGGGAAGTCAATGCAGTTCTTTGACTTCACCACCAACTGTCAAAAGCCAGCTTGATTTGTGGGAGCAAAATTCTACTTCAAGGCTGCAGCTTTCCAAAAGGCATCGTGCAGATAGAACCAAGTCTAGCACACCCACAGCAGGTTGGCCACACACGTGAGCTGGCCCTCTCTCGAAGAAGGTGCATGCTTGGAGTGGACTTTCAGCATGCGCAATGTTGAGGAAACTGGTCAAATGAGTGCATTTTATGCAAGCGCGGAAAAGGAAGTTGGTCTCCCCACTTATGGCACAAATCAAACCCCATATTGTGTTGTTTCCCTGTCCCCTCTGAAGAAGGACCTTCCACAAATACAAAATCCTGGTGTTCTCCAGTACAGTGAGGAATGCTCAGAACTGTAAATCAGGAAAACAAAGAAGCCAGTTCAGACACATGGCACAGCACATTAAGTCCACTCTCCTGGGCAGAAATCTGAATCAGCCAGAACTGATCAAGAGAAGTTGTGAAACACAAGAGAAAAATGTTACCTACAGAACGACAACCAAAGACTAGTCTCTTTCATGTTGGTTTGGAAAGTCACAAATGAAAGTCTCATCACCAGTTTTCAGGACCAGACATTTCTGCTCTAACCTGTCTACTGGAATCAGATCCACAGTAGGTCCCCTACTTATAAGTCTAATATGTGACTCAAATCTGTACCCTTGTGGTAAAGGGAATGATGCTTGTGTATGAAACTTTTGGAAAAGTACAGCAATTTCTGTACCCCACTCTGAGGGAAAAGATATAATGCTTCGAATCTCTCCACAAACACCATCACTCAACTTTCCATAACAATCCCTTCTTCTCTTACTGAGGCTGTAGCTTTTGCTGGTATAAACCAGTCCTTTGTGCACCATTCTCTTGTGTACCACCATTTCATCTGGTGGAACTTTTTCTGCAGAAATGAAGGCACTTTTCTCCTCCTCAGTTGTCTCAGTAACCCTGCCATTATCCAGAACAGTTGTGTCTTGATATCTAGTGAAGGACTTTACTCTTGAGTTATTTGTGAGCTCCAAACAGAAGTTCTTTACTTGCTCACTAACTGCAAACCTTGTACTGAAAAGCGGAACCGTTCTATGCAACAAGAATTTGTTTACAATCTGCAAAGCTACACATTTTGTTCCGTGAAACAGTTTCAACAGACCACCATTTGCATTTTCAAATACAAATGCTGAGTGTGCCCAGAGCGGCCCCCACAGTTTCACAGACTTGGACAGGTGCGTTAGCAAGTGTACATTGAATGTCATAGATGCTTCTCCATACAACAGTTGAAACCTTGCCACGAACTCGAACAGCATCTCATCTGCTTTGTTGATCTCTTCGAATGTGACATTCTCCTTCAAAAGCAGAAATACTGCAAACACCAGCAGGGATAGGTGCTTCACATAACGTGACTGAAGCACCCCATTCAGGACTGGCAAACTGTAAAACAGGAGCCAAGCTCGCCACTCTGAGGCTTTCCAGTACTTGAACTCTGCAATGGGTCTGGGAAGTCGTGTAATAAGGTGTGGTGGCTTGATTTCCTTGATCCTGTTTTCTAGCACCCTCATTGTATTTGGACTGCCGATATAGTAGGGTTGATCACTGCCACTCAACAGAAGCTCTGTCAGCTGTCTAATGACACCAAGCAAGACAGCATGCATATAGTCTGGAACAAACCCCCAAACAATGTCAAAATAAGGCATGTTTATCAGTGGTGATGGACCTTTCACCCCCCTGACACTTCTGTGTTGTTCTACGGCCTGCTCCATATCTGCAATCATTTTATTAGCCTCTCTCTCAGGGTATTCTGTGGCAGTCACAGTATACTTCACCTGTTTTTCAACGAGAGTCCCAGGGTGTAAACAGAAGCCACAACCAAAATACCCATTAAACTGGGTGGTGTTTTGCATAGCTGGTCTTGCCTTTGAGTCCACACAACAACAGAGTCCAACAATTTTGCTGTTCACCAGAGCTCCACATTTTCTCCAGGACACACCATTGGATGCCAGTGTTTTTGCCTGATCAACAAATGGTTTTAGAAAAATTGGCA
Source organism: Nothobranchius furzeri (assembly GCF_043380555.1). Lineage (NCBI taxonomy): Eukaryota > Metazoa > Chordata > Actinopteri > Cyprinodontiformes > Nothobranchiidae > Nothobranchius > Nothobranchius furzeri. The sequence goes on from NW_027223041.1 coordinate 675,428, forward strand.
TGACTGGCTCTTGAGCACCAAACCAAAGACCTGCAAGCATTACATTCTGGAATCTCAATTTGGGAGGGAGTTCATTTAAATGCAGCTGGATGGGCCATATTGAAAATTTGGAAGACTTGTAGACAGGTGAACCATCAGAATTAAAATTAAATGACAAATTGGCCGGATCTGACAGAATGCCACCTGGTTTTGACAGGTTTTGATACATTTCACCATCATATATGTCAGAGATAACATGTTCATTCTGTTGCCTTTGGTATCTGTAGTTCATGCTGTTTTGAATTTGAGGGTTTTCCATCAGTGTCTGAATTTGAGGTGCAATTGGTATGCTTATGAAAAAGCTTGCACTGTTCAATGTGCTAATTTCAATGGGAGCACTACAAATTGTACACTGAACAATGTTTTTTTCTTTTATGTCTTCTTGTTTGCCAATGTATAATTTGCAGGTTTTGCAGTAGAAGTGAAATTCCACTATGTCAGAAGAGTTCTTAAACACTTTGTTGAACAAATATTTGGATCTCGGTAAAACCTCTTTGCCAAACAGTGCATTTATAAGCTTTAACAAATCATCAAGTTGTGTTCCTGTTATGTTATGTCTTGCTGCATGACACATTACCATAAGCAGTGCTTCAGCCCTTGTTGTTGTACCCCCTGAAATTAGTGCAGAATCCATGTCAGTGTCAAATCCTATCTGTCCAAATGGGTCGTCCTCTGGAAGGTCTTCAATGTTTGAATCAACTTGAGGATCACTTTCAGGTGAGGAATCACACTCAAACTCCTGGCTGACGTTACTTGATTTCAGCACAGATAAGCCACCAAAAGAAGTTGTGGGCTGTAGGGTGACAATAAACACACATTATTGCATGTATCTACCAGCAAAAACAAATGATAAAAGCAACTGATCGGGTGACTGTATCGGATCGATTCCCCTCTTTACTTGGTGCTAAATTATTTTTTCGGTTGTTTGGACAAATCTTGTTTAGAGATCAGGAAACCGATTTATTCATTATTTATTTATTATTAAAGAGGCCATTTCATTCTGACCTGAATTGGAATGTTTATTATGTGAAGTGCCTTGAGACGACTCTTGTCGTGATTTGGCGCTATATAAATAAACTTGAATTGAACTGAATTGAATTGAATTCTAATTTCAGGACTTTGTGGTTATTTCTTAAGTATTAACCAGTAATATGAAACATTTTACATCTAAAAAACGTTACGAAATACTGATTAACAGACCATTCAATCGGTCTGGGTCAATATTCAGGTGGTTCCGGCTTGTTCCATCAGGCAGCTTCGGCTGCTGCTCGTTCATACTCATTATTCGAATTTGCTAGCCTCAGATTGGCTAACAAACTAGCCTATGAGAGCAAGATATATCGTTTCCTGCCCTGCTGCTCATTGTTAACACCGGGCGTTCTCTCTTCCTGTTTGGTATGCTACAGCTTTTAGCATGCAGCATGCTAGGCGTGGTTTCAACTGCGAGAGCTACCGAATACTAACAAACAAAGGAGTTGTGACAAATCAAATACAGGCCATTGGAACTCGCATTTTATCAACACCTGCATAGTTTGGGATTGTGTTTTTTGGTTTGGGAGACGAACCCCTCCTCCGTAACCAGGTTATTTGTACGGAAGCCCGGAAAGGTAAAAAATCCTCAAATGTATTTTTCCCTACTGGCGGATAAAAATGTATTGAATAGAACAGAATAGATTTATTAATCCCACAGTGGGGACATTCACTCATTACAGCAGCACACACACTTAGAGAAGAAAAATAAGATTACAGGTAAAACTGATTCCAGCCATGTTTGCTTTCATAACTTCAACAACATCATGCTGATGACCCACATGAACATAATCCTCTGTTAGTCGATGCAGTTACATCACAAAGTTAGCTTAACATGATAAGATTACTTTTGCTTGGCAAAATACAACAACAGGTAATATTACGAATGACCCTAGATGGAATTTAAATCCTTTTACATTAATCATAACTAAAAGTTCCTGGGAGACATTTGTGACATGTAGCTGTAACTCTTTACTGCTGACAGATGATGTGAGTCCTTGTAAACCACCCCACGATGGGACGCACCCAAAGCACCACATATACCAAATAACACCCAAGAACATACAGTCCGATGTCTCAGAACGACCGTCTTAGTACGTCTATGCACCCCCGCTCCAACGGTGCCGAAAAAGTCAGCAAGTCCGGGTAAACTGGACGCTGCTGCCAACATGAAACACAACAGAGACGCTCTTTTCACGACTAAAATGCTAGATTTTAAACGTTTTTGAATTGTAAACAATTTGGTACGCTTAACATGATTAATCATTTTTAAATTAATCGGCACACCCCTTGATTCAATGAATTCTTTTTATTTAGTTTTTCTTAGGTTATTTCCATCAGAAATGACGTTTTTTTTCTGGTCTTTGATGCTGATTTCCATATTAGTTTCCTCTTTTATTGATCAGCCCTAATTTACTCTGCAGTATTAATTAATTTCTTTATCCCTAGTTTTATGGGTTAATTTTAGTTTGATCTATATAGCTTTTCTAGTGTTCACTAGCCCGTATGTTACCCCTTATATCTGTTGCACTCTTTTTGTGGATTTTTAGCGCCTTTCCATTTTGCCAATGTCCTGTTTGTGGTTTTGAAGGCACTGTTACGTTAGATCTTTTTTTTCCTGGTTTAGGTCTCTTTATACTGTAATTTCTTGGACCATTGCAGATGTTCTCCCTCTTTTTAGTCCAGCATTTAGAATACTTTTTCTCTACATGATATCTATTTGTTTTTACTTTCCCAGAAATGTCACTTATGTCACTCACCTGTGCTGCTTGATCATTATCATGAGATACACATGCTGTCTCTCCAATTTCCGTTATTACAGTTTTTCAGTTAATTACCGGATCCTCTGATCTGTTCAGTTTTTCGCTCATTCTGTTTTTGCCAACTTCATGTCGAGCCTTCTGTTTTATTTAATGTTTCTTGAATAGACCTTGTAATTTATTTTTTTTATTAACTCACTACAATGCCTCACTTCAGTGGACTGCTGTTTAACACTTATAATAAACAGCAAAGATAATAGAAAAACATTGCTTGTGTATAAAAATAAGAATTGCAGGTATTGTTGTGTGATTTGGTTAAAAGCTTACCAGGTTGAATGTCTCATCTGAATCAGACTCCAGACAGCCACATGGAGACATGGTCTGAAGAGAATGTAGAAAAGGCACAAACACAGTAAGAAACAGAAATGTGTAATAATATTATCTTGCCTCACATATTAGTCAATCACCTCAACATCTGCAGCATCTTCTCTGCCACATTCAGTGTAGGGCAAGGTCTAGAGACAAAAGAAATTATTTGAAAAGATTTTTAGTTCATTTCTTTGTACATTCAGTTTGTAAATATCACAAACTTGCACATGAGGTTTGGTAAAAGAACTTACAAGGTTGATTGTGTCATCTGGATATTCCGGGAAATCAAAATGACCAGATGAAGACGTGGTCTTCAGAGGAGGTAGAAAAGATGTTACTAAGTAAGAAAGTACCACAACACTTTGTGCAGGGCAGCACAGTGTGAAATCATGTTTCTATCAATTTAAGAATACATGTAACCCTCACCTCAAAATCTGCAGAATATGGACCAGAAGTCACTTGGTCACAGCTTTCACTGCTCAAGGGAGAAGTCTGAAAATATTTACAAAACCATATTCCCTATTTAGTGTCTTCAAACATCAGCAAAGGCAATGTGATAGATCTGTTAAAGAAAAAAAAAAGTCAAATTTCATTACTGCATTACAAAAGGGTTATTGTAGGTTTCAGAAAGTTACAATTAAGACCTTTTAAGACCGCTATGAACAAAATGTTAGACCAGCATGACACATTAACACAAAGTCACACATTAACAAAGTCTGTTTGAGTTGGAACATCTCAGAAGCATCTGATGGCAGATGTTTTGTTATCCAGTCAATCAAAAGAACTGACCTGTTTAAACCTAAGACATAGTAGGGCTGCACGATTCTGGATAAAATAATCCCAATTATTTTTTGCTCATATTTAGATCATGATTCTCTCACAATTTTTTCCCCAATTTAAATAGTTATTGCACGTATTAACTGCAAATCAGCTTTGTAACAGCTGACACTGAAAATAAAAACAATAAATAAAGGCTACTGTTGTTTTATCCTGCCAGCTCGCTTCTGCATCACATGGTATAAGGCTCCGCCATTATCAATTGTTGAGGGAAAAAGAGGGAGCACTTTTTTTCATGCAGATTATGTCCAGGTTTAAAATGCGGTACAATGATTGTGTTTTTTTTTTCCCTTTTTCATTTTAATTGTCATTTCAGAATGAGTTTGCTTACAAGCATGAATTGAAATCACAACCTTTTAACGATTAATTGTGCAGTCCTAAGACATAGAACAAAAAACTGGGTGGGCGTTGTTCAGACTTAAGTCCTTGAATTTAAAGTTATGTATTTTAGACTTTTTTTAAGACCATTTAAGACCCTGCAAGAACTCTGATACATCTTTCATGAGCTAACTTACATCCAAAGTCTCTCTGTTCCATCTTGCAGAGGGTAACTTGATGGTACTGTTTGGTTCCAGGTACAATTTGTACTTGCGCTTTGGCATTCTAAAACAAAAATGAACATCGATATCAGTAACAGACATGATTCGTGAATAAAACCATGGTAAATTTAAACAGTTACACTGGTGAAATTCAGCTCACTTAAGAAATACCATTATTTGAAAGTATTAGTCAAGTCACCATTTCAAAAGTCCAAGTCACACTCAAGTCCTTAGTGCAGGGGTCGGCAACCTGTTCCCATCAAAGAGCCATTATTACCCGTTTCCCACGGTAAAGAAAACACTGGGAGCCACAGCAGCTGTGGCGTTGTGGGCGGGGCCTACACTCAGACAGCAGAGAGCTGCTTTAACAGATCACAACAGGTGACAGCAACCAATACCAGTCGCTCATGTACCTCAAAGTTATCTTTCAACAGAAGATTATTAATAAAACAGTTTGTTTCAAATTGATCCAAAAAAAATGTAGCCCGTCTGCGCTACAATATTTTGATATTTTTCACCCTTCTAGTGGTTTTAATAGCTGAGCAGGTGACGCTTCTTGAGGCGTCACACATAACTGCTCTGTCTCGTTGGACTGTTGTAATTAAACATTGTACTGAACTAAACTTTGCATTAATCATTGTTGAAAAGGATCCAATCAGGTAGTTTTTTTCCCTCATTTACACTGACGGAGGTAACGGCACAGTGTGCATGGCTCTGGTGTTCATCCGGTTTAATGTTTCTGTTTGCAACAATTTTCACAAGAAGGTAAAACAGTTAAATGACAGGATTCGCACTGACCGGATATTTCCCGTGTTTGACTGTTTATTTTGATGGAGAAATCTCAAACCTGCAGATGCGCTGATATTTTAATCGTTATGCACATCGTAGAGGTAGCTACATCAATCAGGAAAAGATTCCCATCAGAACATCTGAGATGGACACTGAGCTCAGCGCAGCTCGCTGTCAGCGCATGCGTATGGTGGACAGCAAGATGAAGATGTGTAGATCGGGGGCTTGGAGCGCATCGCATAACCAGAACCATGCAGGAAGATTCAGTGTTTTCTAAACACGGTCTCTCAGAGACTTAAAAAATGTCCCCTGATTATGAATCTTTGGCTGAATAGCACTTGTTCCTGTCTCCAACACATCAATGAGCCTGTCTGAAGAACAGTCCAGAATCTCATATCCTCTTCAGCTCAGAAAGCGCCTATAGACTTATTTGATTATGCACAAACAGTTGACCTGTTCAGGTTTACGCAGACAATCTTTAACTATTCATTAGTTAGTTTACAAGCAGAGAGCCACATCAGATGGATGAAAGAGCCGCATGCGGCTCCAGAGCCGCGGGTTGCCGACCCTTGCCTTACCCCGGGTTTCCACAGGAGCCGTCAGCAGCACGTTACTGCAGCAGCACGTTTTGCTCGCGTAAGCTGCTGCTTGGCCCTTCCCACGAGACGCAAAGCAGCAGGGGAGCAGCTGTCACCGACAGGGCACGAAGTCACACGAGTGACTTCGTCAGTAAACACAACAACAAGCAGGAGAAAACTACAACATGGTTTGTGTTTTATGTTCTGTCCGTTTTATAATCGCCAATACGGACCTGAAAAACAAAGGAGACCGCTAGCTAGGTGATAACTTCTCACGGGGCCGCACAGTTAGTAACTTTTTCTTTAAAGTAAAGCAACCGGAAGGCAGTACGTTCTTTATTCTGAAAATCTCGGGAGCTTCTCTCCATTTCCGCGTCCGATTTCCTGTCTTTCCTTCCCCAAAAATGTCGAACTTGACCCGTTTCAGAGGCGTCGCGCGTAGAAAATAGAACCGGCGCGTAAAGGCCGCGACATGCTGCTCCTGAGACGTGGCCGACTCGCGCTGCTGACGGCTCCAGTGGAAACGGTTCTGTTGACCACACGGTTCCTATCAGCAGCTATGACGTGCTGCTGCAGTAACGTGCTGCTGACGGCTCCAGTGGAAAGCCGGGGTTAGTGTGCAAGTCCAAGTCTCATAGGATTAATCCAAGTCAAGTCACTGGACCCTACTGGGCAAGTGTGAGTCCAAGTCCCTAAAATAATCTTCCAGTCCAGGTCAAGTCATTATCACCTTTGAGCAAATCACCAATCTGAGAGAGTTTATAACTACAATAATGGCAGCTATACATGGTTTATTTTAAAATAAATTGTACTCATATCAGGCGAGTCTTTCATCATGAATGGTCATCATGTGGTGGAAACAATAGCTAGAAAATTACATTAGAAGAACAAAATTCTGTGCAAACATCTCCCTTTAACAAGAACTGTAGATGTTTGTTTTCTGCATTTTTAGTTAATGTTTTTTTGTATTCACTGAAGTTACTCGTTGGTTACAGTATTCAGAAATGTTAGTCAAATAAGAGTAATTGTGAACTACTAAACACTTTGAATAAATTATTTAAATCTTAAATTTAATTTTAAAGTACTCAATTAAATGAAATCATTAAATTTAAATTAAATAAAAATTTACTAATTATTTAATTTTATTAGTTTATTTTATTTCATTAATTTATTTTATTAAAATTATTTAATTATAAAATTGAATTAAATGAATATGCAACATTTTATTCGAGTAGAAATGATAAAGTAAAACTACCCGTAAAAAGTATTTTTCCCCCATAAAGTTACTAAAGGAAATTGGCGGAGTGAATGTAACAAGTCCCTACCCACCTCTGGTGGATAATAAGTAATAATAAATCACTTTTTTTTTCTAGATGGATTGTAGTTTCAAAAAATGTCAATGTTTACATTTAAGAAATATTTCAGATATAGTGTCTGCAATTAGCTATTAACATTTAATGAGTCAAGGGTCACTTATTCTCCCTTAAAATAAAAAATAATTGGTTGTAATCAAATCCCCACTATGAATTGAGAGGGGGAACTGGGAACTACAGCATCCTCTGCTCAGTGCTCACGCGCTTCCCGCCGTTGAAGTCAAAGCTAGCTGGAGGGGCGTATCTCAACATTAGCATTAGGACCAAGATCAAGAGCAAATTAAGTTGCGGCGTCACGATTTAAAAACTAAAATATTTTAGACCTTATTTCTTTTTAGACAACAGTTATATTTAACTAATTCGAATTTAGGAAACTAATTTTGTTTGCCTTAAAAAATGTTTGCTTATGTTAGGTATATAGACGACGGCTGTAAAGAAATCGTTCCAACAACCTTTATCAAAGATTTTGACAGCCAGAAGGATACCAGCAAAATTTACTGGGTTCGCTGGCAAGACAGTTTTTTCAAAGCTCAAATATTAATGCTGAAGGGTAAGTCACGATCTCACAAACAGTTTTACTTATTAATAAGGTCGACCTAGGATGTGTAGTTAAATTGACTGGCTGAAATCTCTGTCTACCGCTCTAGTCGAGCTAGCTAGTGTGCTATTAGCTTTTAGCTAGTTACGATAGTGTAGCGTTGCTAAGGTTAGCGTTCCTTAAGAACAGAGCGAATAATGAAATAACTACATAAAATTATGTACAGTATAGCCGATGCAGTCAAATACTTACATGAAGTGCTGTTTATATTCCAGACACCAAAGAGGACATCGAAGAGGAGCTGTCAACGGGGAAGAGGGTCCGTGTTAAAAAAGTCATGGATCCCAGCACTTCACCGCTACCTTCTGAGGCGGAGGAAGCCAGGACAAAAAAAGTATATTCTACTAGCATGTTGGCAAACATTAGGCAATGTTCATTAACCACTCAATACTCACCAATGATGAATAAATGGGCCCAACGTTGGTAAAACAAAAATGAAAAGACAAATCTTCACAACTTTCCAACACACAAATGCGCAGCTGCTTCCGATCTTCTGTTTTTTCTTCTTCTCCTTTCTTGAGGGGTTTTACGGCGGTTGGCAGCCAACTGGGAGTTGCAGTTTTTATCTTTACCTTTACTTTTTACCGCCCCTACTGCTCCGGAGTGTGCATCAGCGATTACATTTTATTTATAAATCCAGTGTAATCCGAATTTTTTTAGAATTATAAACTAAAATCTTTATATTAAATTGTTAACCATTTTCCTTAACCTTTCAATCAATCATGATCTATATTATATAGACAACAAATAAAAATAATGTACATATGCATATCTGTCAATGGAACATACTCAGTTTAAATTAAAATGGAACATACTCAGTTTAAATTAAACACCCAATTCTAATTTTCTACTGAAAAGGTCATTATATTACTTACTGACACCCAAATTGTGTGGATAGATATATTTCATATAAGAAAACTCCCAAATAACCAAGTTTTTCTCCAACATATTTCATTAAATAAGTTTGTTCCATGCAGATTCCATCTCCATGCAGCAAGTTTCAGCTGTCTGGCTCATAGTATCTCTTTGAATTATTTTTATTTTATTTTTGTGTTTTACAGCTACTACTCAAAACGGGGTCTGAGTTTCTTATATATATAAATTTGTAAATCAGCCTAGTTTGAAATAATTAGTTTTAGGCTTAAAGGAATAGAATCCATAACATAACAATCAAGGAGTCAAGTCAAGTTTTAAACCCAGAAAGGAATTCTACATATGTAAAAGTTAGACCATCGTTGTTAAAAAGTTGTTTAATGAGAAGAATATTATAATCAATCCAGTTCTGTAAAAACAATGTCACATCTAAATAAATATCCTGGTTATTGCAAATACTGTATAACACTTAGGGAGAGAAATTATGCTTTAAAAATGTAATCAGATCTTTTCAAAAAATTTCACAAATACCGTTAGAGATCTCAAGGGCTGAGCTTGTATTTACTAATCAAGAAAGACCCTCAGCTTTGGGAAACACACGTCCAGGTATAGTTAAGTCCTTCTGTAACCATAAATTGCATTTGTGTTACAAAGACGATATTAGTAGATCACCATTTTCACTTATTTCCACTGTTTGATCCTTTTCTGCTGCATAGACAATAAAGAATAAACCCATTCTTACATATTTATTTCACACCAATCAAAATATTTCAGGCAAATTTACCGAAATGTTAAGAAGTCAATGTAAAATTAATCATTGGTCTTTTTTGGTCTAATTAGAATTTTAATGTTCACAAGTTAAAAAATGTTATAGTTAATGTGTTTTTTAAAGTAGCTCAGTGCATGCTCTTAAATGGAGAATAAGGTTAGAAAATAAACACAAAATGACAAAAAAAAAGTTATGGCACTAATATTAAGAAAGAGAAGAAGTCGTCTGAGCAAATTCGATATTAACAACACAAAACGAATACATGTAATGTGGGTCTAGACAAAGAAGTCACTTATCAGCTATTTTGGGAAGACATGGTCTATTTCAATGAAAAAAAAACATCACAACAAAAAACGCATTAATAAGGAATCAGCAAGAGAAAGTTGTTTTGTCATTGTAAGCTACAAATGTCATTTACAAGAATATGCAAACTCAGTCCTTTCTGAGCAGATCTGTGTCCAAAAGTGTATTGTTACTGGAGTGAATAAAGCCAACATCAGGCCATGACATTAGGTTAAAAATTATTTCCAGTAATATTGCGCTTGCTTTGTGTAGCATTGCTTAGTTTGTTAGTATGTGAGTTTGCTAACTTTAAATCTTATGAAAGTCATACTGTAATTTTAAGTTGTGCTTTTGTAATGTTTACAGACAACTCAGAAAAAGGCCGCAGAGGAAGCAAAAGATGTTAACCTACTGGCCATTCTGCAGGAAAGAAAAAACAGAAAGAGGAACTCTCCACTCTGCCCTACCAGTACCAAAAAAATCAGAGAAGATATCCTCAGCGATTCCCTCTTTGAAGATGATACTGAGGATGACGATAATGATGGTGGTGTTGTCCCACAGAAACTTTATGAGGAGGCAATAAAAAAACAATGCTTTTATCAGAAAAAGTATAGTTGCATGTGTCTACAGCAGCAGGAAATGGAAAAAAGGTAAGTTTTGAATAGCCTTGAAAAATAATTTTGTATTATTGTTAATGTGTCCTAACAATATACTGTAAATCTACCTTTAAGCTCTAGTTGGATTCAGTCTTGTTATTGTCCTTGCCAAAAGTAGATGGGTGTGTAGAATATTGTGAATAGCAATAGCATTATTTGGTCCTGTTGAAATAGGCTGGGTACTTTGATCAAAAATATGTTTTTAATTATTGAGCCTTATTATTGAATCTTTATATTTCAAAGGTGTGTTTATACTTTTAAATTGATATATTTGGTAATATAATATTTTGCTACTTGTTTTTGTCACACAACTACCACATGCTGTCCAGATTTGGCCTTTCTGAATGCTGTGCACATGTGCAGCACTACCCATCTGCACTATAGGCAGCTAGATAATTTCACAGATAATAATTAACAATTTTTTTATCATTTCCTAATAATATAGTCATTACATATTTTCTTCTGTTTAAGAATGCAGGAGCAAGAAAAGAGTCTTTCAACAATGGAGTCTGAAAATAAAACTCTCCGAGAGCTGAACATAGAGCTGCAACAGCATCTAATGAAGGCGCTGAAGTCAACCTCCTCCAAGAGCAGTGGTGAGGACAGATCATTTCCCCTAAGTCTCTTTACTAATGCAGTTGTACCTAAAACTGAAATGTGTTGTGGGTATTTTTTAATGTATACTTCTGGGCTTAATGTAAATTATCCCATATAAGGAAATGTTTCCCTCTGGGCTGGCAGTCCCAAACCCCTCTTATCTTGTTGAAATGTTTTTGGGCAAAACACTGAACTTAGACAGTTATGCACCCATTTGTTTGTGAATAGGGAAAAAGATAGAAAAGCAATATATATTGTAGCTCACTTAACTTTTACAGTTGCCTGACGCTCAGAAACAAACATTTTAACAAGGATATAAGGACAAAATATATACATTTATCAAGTAGCTGAAGGTAGCAAACATCAAAAACACTTTGGAAGTGACCATTAGTTGCAGTACTTCAGCTGTGAGCTTAGGTATCACTAACCTAATAAGGTTTGGGAAACATATTCTTTGTTGTTGTGTTTTCCATTATTTCCTGTGTTCATGATATGCTTATTTTCTCTCTAACTGTTAAAGATCCTGCCACCCAAAACTCAAAGACTTTATACAGTAAGTGCAACCAAAATTTATCAACATTTAGAATACAATTTTTTTTTTAAATTTACATTGTTAAAATAGATTTCTACACTTGCAGTACCAACTTGATATAAGTGAAATCAGAATTGTGAACTAATTTTACATTTTCAAAAGCCCCTTAATTTAGTCAAAGTGGTCTCATGTTTGGTTTTACATGTTTGTCAATCTTAAATGTTTCATTTCATCACACAAATGTAAATTTTACTCAAAGACAACACAAACACAAAATGGAAGTTTTAAATCAAGGTTTTTATCAAGGGAGAACTGAAAATCTACACAGCCCTGGGTGAGTAAATGATTGCGCCCTCAGCTGAAACTAGTGCTGTGTTGAAACATTTTGAAAAATTGATTCTGAATCAATTCTTCTAAGAAACAAATCGTATCAATTAAAAAGTCCAAGAATCGTTTGGTTTAACATTGTTTGCCTTTTCTTTAAAACTAATGAAAAGTAAGGTCTGAAAGGGTTAACACAATTTTTTCAGGTGAATTGTTACTCAGTGTTGCATCATTTCATTTCAGCAATATAATTAAGGTAACAGCTCACAGAAAAGTTTTCAAAAGCAGTGACCCATGTTGAATTGGAACAGATTGGGTTGAATCAAATTTTGTCGATTCTAACTCTTGAGAATCAAAATCAAATTTATTCTTGAAATGAACCAATACCCAGCTTTAGCTGAAACATAACTTAACAGCGGCTCATCACACCCGACTTCTGTTTGTCCTGCCGCACAGAGGCCTGATTCCTACCACACCTGTTCTCAGTAAAGAAATCAATCCTGTCAGACTTTCCTGAAACAGTGAAGTAGATCAAAATATCCTCAACATCATGCAGAGATTCCAAGACATTCAGCAACAAATGGGATGACTTGTCGTAATTTGGCGCTATATAAATCAACTTGAATTGAATTGAATTGAAGCTGCTAAGGGCAGCCCAATCGAGGTAATTGGGTTTCGGGGCAATCACTTTGTCACACTGGGCCATGGAAGTTTTGGATTTTTCTTCTCCCTTACTCATAATAACCCTCATTTAAAAATGGCCTTTTGTGTTTGTACTTGTGTTGATTTTGATTTAAAGTGAGACAGTTTTGGAAAAAAATTATCCATTCTCCACTTATACCATGTGGCTTCTTGCTTGGTTTAAGCAAGACACAAATGCTGAATATTTTAACATTCTTTTCATAGTTGCAGAGTCTGGCAGTGAAGATGGAGTGGAGACACCTAGGTGTCCAGAAGGAGAGGAGGTACTGTACTTCCCCTGCATACAGTATTCAAATACACACCACAAGTGTAGCAACACAACTCATATATGGGTTGCCATTTGTAATGTTACACAGTAAAAAATTATCAGCAAAATTTTTAATCATTTATCTTGTAATCAGAGAAAAAAACTAGGTTTCATTTTTAAGCACTTATTTTCACCTTGTCATTCATGTATTTATAAATGTTAAGTTTCCTAGCTAAATATTTAGTTAGCAAGTTAAATAAAGCCCCAGAGTGTGATATTTTTACCTGTTTACTATCAAATCCTGCGTTTCCAGTTCACAAACTTGTCCATCCATCCGTCTATCCATTTTCTGAACCCGCTTTGTCAATGCGGGGGGGGGGGGGGGGGGGCTGGTGCCTAACTCCAGCAGCCAACGGGCAATCAGGCAGGGTTCACCCTGGACAGAGAGCTAGTCCATTGCAGGGCAACACAGACACACAGGACAATCAATCATGCACACACACACTCACACCTAAGGACAATTTGGACAGACCGATCAACCTAACAGTCATGTTTTTGGCAGATTTAAATTCAAATACAGTGCAGAATTTTTCCCTGACGACGGCGGCGCAACAGTTTTAGGCAGAATATTTGAATTTTAACCACGATGCACTGAACTGCCAAATTATTGACTGCACGTGTCTGTAGCATGATTAGACACTCCTTTATATAGTTTATCAGCAAAAAAAAAGTGATTTGGGTGTGACTTGCTCTTTAAAAACTAGACATTTAGCCTGTAAAAAAATGTTTAAAAACAAAATATTTGATTTGAAAAATGGATATTAAATTAGGAAGCTAAATATTTTGTTCCAAACTAAATGTTTAATTTTCACAATAAATATTTTGTTTTTAAAATATATATTTAACTTGTTAACTAAATATTTAGCTAGGAAACTTAACATTTATAAATACTTGAATGACAAGGTGAAAATAAGTGTTTAAAAAATGAAACCTACTTTTTTGCTCTGATTATGAGATAAATAATTAAAAATATTGCTGTTAATTTTTGACTGTGTAACATTACAAATGGCACCCCATACTCAAATAGCAAAATGTGTTTTCATATGTAGAACTATGAAGAACACCTCTCCATCATTTGTTCACAAGCCAACTAACTTTTCAGTGTATTTGTTTTAGACTTGTGTGGGTGTTTATTTTTATTTTTATTTTTGTCAGATTCACCTGGGAGGAGGAGTCTACATCCGGAGAGAGGCCTGGTCAAGGATTAAAAACCAATCAAAGGATTCTTTGTTTCTGAAGGAGCTTGCAGTGGCAATCTGGGGAACAAAGACCCTAGGCCAGAAAAGCCTTACAGGGAAGGCGTGTCCTACAACTAAGAGCACCAGGCAGCCTTTAACCCCAAAGAAGCTGGAAACATTGAGAGGTATGGTATTTTTAGTTGGATTTGCAAAATGTTCTTGAGTGTTGACAAGTATGAAGGAGTAAAAGTGCACAAATAATTAAATATATCAATAGACAAATGCTTTAATGTCAATAATAGATAAAATTGAATTTAAACTAGGGTGGTCATATTTCCATTTCCCAAAAAGAAATCACACTAGGGCTGGGCTATATGGCCTAAAATCAACATCACGATATACTGAGGATTTAACCTCGATAACAATTTGTTTGATGCCGTTTTACCTTGGCCCCCAAAATGCATTGAAACAGCCCTGGCTGTGTGACTGAATTTGAAGGTGATCTGAATTGTATCAAATGTATAAATATTACATGTGTATAACTTATTGTTTTATTCAACGTGTAGTGGAGATAAATCTACCTATATTTTACTTTCAAACACTTTGCTTTGTTTTCTTGTTGCTTTGTTTTCTGTCCCATCTCTCATCTTCCTGCATCTCCTCTAAACTCTCCAGAAAAACTACTACTTGGCTTCTTACTTTTTCACCTCATCAGTTACTTTTGAGCAGATCAAAGGGATCTCCTGACCGCAAAGTGTAGTAGGCGTTTCAATGCTGCGTCGGTGAGGTGAAACACCGCAGCACACGGATAGCGGAGCGCGTCAAGCCATGTGTTGTAGTGCAACACATGGCTTTTACAAACATATACAGTACCGGATAAAGGACACATCCTTTTATGGAGTAGTTTTTCTTTGTGGTGTTTCTTTTCTTTGGACCTCTTTTCTACATTGTAGATTAATTGACATTTGCTATATTTTGTTTGCTACACATTTCCATATGTTTTCATTCATTGTTTGATATTTTCAATTTTAATTCATACTATAGAAGAAAATGAAAAAAATATCTATATTTTTTGTTTTCAAACTTTTGACTGATACCCAATACTCAAGTAACAATGAAGCAAACATTGTTGATAATATATTGCTTGTAGGAAACCCTGTTCATGCTTATGTGAATGATTTTTTCAAGACTTAATACTTAGGTACTTGTCTATTTGTATTTCATTTCAGCCTGCTTCAAAGAGTGGCTCATCAACAAAAAGTTGGAGGAGCCCGAGCTGCAAGCAAGATGGGTAAAAGCAGGGCGATACCTTACAGAAAAAATTATGGACATTAATAAACAAAAAAACAAAACCCCCAAGGACTGAAATGTGGCATTTTTTATGTTTCATGTTTTCATAAGGTAAGTTAAATTAGTTACTTGTTATTAGTGTTTGTTCTTATTTGTTATTAGTTTGTTTTTTAAATGATTTGTATGCATTTTGTTACCACGTTCTTTGTTAAACAAACGTAATAAATGTACATACTGACTTGAAAACCTTACCTTGTCTTTATTGTAGTAGTTACAGTATGTAATATTTTCCAATATTCTGTCTTATTGTAACAAAATTCAGTGTGGTTGTTCAGTACACTCGTATCCTCTGGGAGAATTTGTACTGCTAATCAGCATCCCATGCATGGACCACCATTGAATGCTGCTCCAATAACATGGACCAACAATCAATAGTGGTCCATGCTGGTCTATGCTGGTTCAGCTGGTAACCAGATCCATGCTGATTACCAGCTGAACCAGCATAGACCAGCATGGACCAGCTAGATCAGCATAAACCAGCTAGACCAGCATGGACCAACATGGACCAGCTAGACCAGCATGGACAAGCAAGACCAGCTAGACCAGCATGGACAAGCAAGACCAGCTAGACCAGCATGGACAAGCAAGACCAGCTTGACCAGCATGGACAAGCAAGACCAGCTAGACCAGCATGGACAAGCAAGACCAGCTAGACCAGCATGGACAAGCAAGACCAGCTTGACCAGCATGGACAAGCAAGACCAGCTAGACCAGCATGGACAAGCAAGACCAGCTTGACCAGCATGGACAAGCTAGACCAGCAAGACCAGCTTGACCAGCATGGACCAGCTTGACCAGCTAGACCAGCACCAAAACACAACATATGCTGGTCTATGCTGGTTACCAGCTATGCTGGTCTATGCTGGTTTTTCCAGCAGGGAACTTGGCTTCTGAATGTCCTAGAGCGATCAGGTTTGTTTTAGTGTACTCCAATCAACAGCCCCTACAACCACAAAAATGAATGGAGACATTAGCACTTATGGTTTGTAAATGGCACCCAGAATTATGTTGCACGACGCACAATTTCACATCATTCTGGGTTCATTTGTGTGAAAACAAGGTCCAATCAGGCTGAAACGTTACAGGAAGGTAGAATCTATTGAGTTGTAAGTGATCTGAACGTTTCATGATGATAGCACTTTCCTAAGGGGGTCAAACCATGTCCCAAAGGTCACCGGATCTGGTGTCAATTTAAAGAAGTAGTCCAGTTACACATTTGTGGGCTTATAACTTGGCTTCTGAATGTCCTAGAGAGATCAGGTTTAATTTAGTGTACTCCAATAAACAGCCCCTACAACCACAAAAAGGAATGGAGTCATTAGCACTTATGGTTTGTAAATGGCACCCAGAATTATGTTGCACAAATCACAATTTCACATCATTCTGGGTTCATTTGTGTGAAAACAAGGTACAATCAGGCTGAAACGTTACAGGAAGGTAGAATCTATTTAGTTGTAAGTGATCTGAACGTTTCATGATGATAGCACTTTCCTAAGGGGGTGAAACCATGTCCCAAAGGTCACCGGATCTGGTGTCAATTTAAAGAAGTAGTCCAGTTACACCTTTGTGGGATTATAACTTGGCTTCTGAATGTCCTAGAGAGGTCAGGCTTGTTTTAGTGTACTCCAATCAACAGCCCCTACAACCACAAAAAGGAATGGAGTCATTAGCACTTATGGTTTGTAAATGGCACCCAGAATTATGTTGCACGAAGCACAATTTCACATCATTCTGGGTCCATTTGTGTGAAAACAAGGTCCAATCAGGCTGAAACTTTACAAGAAGGTAGAATCTATTGAGTTGTAAGTGATCTGAACGTTTCATGATGATCGCACATTCCTATAGGGGGTCAAACCATGTCCCAAAGGTCACCGGGCCTGGTGTCACTTTAAAGAAGTAGTCCAGTTACACCTTTGTGGGCTTATAACTTGGCTTCTGAATATCCTAAAGAGGTCAGGTTTGTTTTAGAGTACTCCAGTTAACAGCCCCCATTACCCCAAAAAGGAATGGAGTCATTAGCACTTATGGTTTTTAAATGGCACCCAGAATTATGTTGCACGAAGCACAATTTCACATAATTCTGGGTTCATTTGTGTGAAAACAAGGTCCAATCAGGCTGAAACGTTACAGGAAGGTAGAATCTATTGAGTTGTAAGTGATCTGAACGTTTCATGATGATAGCACTTTCCTAAGGGGGTCAAACCATGTCCCAAAGGTCACCGGATCTGGTGTCAATTTAAAGAAGTAGTCCAGTACCAACGTTTGTGGGCTTATAACTTGGCTTCTGAATGTCCTAGAGAGGTCAGGCTTGTTTTAGTGTACTCCAGTCAACAGCCCCTACAACTACAAAAAGGAATGGAGTCATTAGCACTTATGGTTTTTAAATGGCACCCAGAATTATGTTGCACGAAGCACAATTTCACATCATTCTGGGTCCATTTGTGTGAAAACAAGGTCCAATCAGGCTGAAACGTTACAAGAAGGTAGAATCTATTGAGTTGTAAGTGATCTGAACGTTTCATGATGATCGCACATTCCTATAGGGGGTCAAACCATGTCCCAAAGGTCACCGGGCCTGGTGTCACTTTAAAGAAGTAGTCCAGTTACAACTTTGTGGGCTTATAACTTGGCTTCTGAATATCCTAAAGAGGTCAGGTTTGTTTTAGTGTACTCCAATCAACAGCCCCTACAACCACAAAAAGGACTGGAGTCATTAGCACTTATGGTTTTTAAAAGGCACCCAGAATTATGTTGCACGAAAAATAATTTCACATCATTCTGGGTTCATTTGTGTGAAAACAAGGTCCAATCAGGCTGAAACGTTACAGGAAGGTAGAATCTATTGAGTTGTAAGTGATCTGAACGTTTCATGATGATAGCACTTTCCTAAGCGGGTCAAACCATGTCCCAAAGGTCACCGGATCTGGTGTCAATTTAAAGAAGTAGTCCAGTTACACATTTGTGGGCTTATAACTTGGCTTCTGAATGTCCTAGAGAGATCAGGTTTGTTTTAGTGTACTCCAATCAACAGCCCCTACAACCACAAAAAGGAATGGAGTCATTAGCACTTATGGTTTGTAAATGGCACCCAGAATTATGCTGCACGAAGCACAATTTCACAACATTCTGGGTCCGGTTTGTGTGAAAACAAGGTCCAATCAGGCTGAAACGTTACAGGAACGTAGAATCTATTGAGTTGTAAGTGATCTGAACGTTTCATGATGATCGCACATTCCTATAGGGGGTCAAACCATGTCCCAAAGGTCACCGGGCCTGGTGTCACTTTAAAGAAGTAGTCCAGTTACACCTTTGTGAGCTAATAACTTGGCTTCTGAATATCCTAAAGAGGCCAGGTTTGTTTTAGCATACTCCAATCAACAGCCTCTACAACCACAAAAAGGAATGGAGTCATTAGCACTTATGGTTTGTAAATGGCACCCAGAATTATGTTGCACGAAGCACAATTTCACATCATTCTGGGTCCATTTGTGTCAAAACAAGGTCCAATCAGGCTGAAACGTTACAGGAAGGTAGAATCTATTGAGTTGTAAGTGATCTGAACGTTTCATGATGATAGCACATTCCTATAGGGGGTCAAACTATGTCCCAAAGGTCACCGGATCTGGTGTCAATTTAAAGAAGTAGTCCAGTTACACATTTGTGGGCTTATAACTTGGCTTCTGAATGTCCTAGAGAGATCAGGTTTGTTTTAATGTACTCCAACCAACAGCCCCTACAACCACAAAAAGAAATGGAGTCATTAGCACTTATGGTTTGTAAATGGCACCCAGAATTATATTGCACGAAGCACAATTTCACATCATTCTGGGTCCATTTGTGTGAAAACAAGGTACAATCAGGCTGAAACGTTAGAAGAAGGTAGAATCTATTGAGTTGTAAGTGATCTGAACGTTTCATGATGATCGCACATTCCTATAGGGGGTCAAACCATGTCCCAAAGGTCACCGGGCCTGGTGTCACTTTAAAGAAGTCGTCCAATTACACCTTTGAGGGCTTATAACTTGGTTTCTGAATGTCCTAGAGAGATCAGGTTTGTTTTAGTATACTCCAATCAACAGCCCCTACAACCACAAAAAGGAATGGAGTCATTAGCACTTATGGTTTTTAAATGGCACCCAGAATTATGTTGCACGAAGCACAATTTCACATCATTCTGGGTTCATTTGTGTGAAAACAAGGTACAATCAGGCTGAAACGTTACAGGAAGGTAGAATCTATTGAGTTGTAAGTGATCTGAACGTTTCATGATGATAGCACTTTCCTAAGGGGGTGAAACCATGTCCCAAAGGTCACCGGATCTTGTGTCAATTTAAAGAAGTAGTCCAGTTACACATTTGTGGGCTTATAACTTGGCTTCTGAATGTCCTAGAGAGATCAGGTTTGTTTTAGTATACTCCAATCAACAGCCCCTACAACCACAAAAAGGAATGGAGTCATTAGCACTTGTGGTTTTTAAATGGCACCCAGAATTATGTGGTACGAAGCACAATTTCACATCATTCTGGGTTCATTTGTGTGAAAACAAGGTCCAATCAAGCTGAAACGTTACAGGAAGGTAGAATCTATTGAGTTGTAAGTTATCTGAACGTTTCATGATGATAGTACTTTCCTAAGGGGATCAAACCATGTCCCAAAGGTCACCGGATCTGGTGTCAATTTAAAGAAGTAGTCCAGTTACACATTTGTGGGCTTATAACTTGGCTTCTGAATGTCCTAGAGAGATCAGGTTTGTTTTAGTGTACTCCAATCAACAGCCCCTACAACCACAAAAAGGAATGGAGTCATTAGCACTTATGGTTTGTAAATGGCACCCAGAATTATGCTGCACGAAGCACAATTTCACAACATTCTGGGTCCATTTGTGTGAAGACAAGGTCCAATCAGGCTGAAACGTTACAGGAACGTAGAATCTATTGAGTTGTAAGTGATCTGAACGTTTCATGATGATCGCACGTTCCTATAGGGGGTCAAACCATGTCCCAAAGGTCACCGGGCCTGGTGTCACTTTAAAGAAGTAGTCCAGTTACACCTTTGTGAGCTAATAACTTGGCTTCTGAATATCCTGAAGAGGCCAGGTTTGTTTTAGTGTACTCCAATCAACAGCCTCTACAACCACAAAAAGGAATGGAGTCATTAGCACTTATGGTTTGTAAATGGCACCCAGAATTATGTTGCACGAAGCACAATTTCACATCATTCTGGGTCCATTTGTGTCAAAACAAGGTCCAATCAGGCTGAAACGTTACAGGAAGGTAGAATCTATTGAGTTGTAAGTGATCTGAACGTTTCATGATGATAGCACATTCCTATAGGGGGTCAAACTATGTCCCAAAGGTCACCGCATCTGGTGTCAATTTAAAGAAGTAGTCCAGTTACACATTTGTGGGCTTATAACTTGGCTTCTGAATGTCCTAGAGAGATCAGGTTTGTTTTAATGTACTCCAACCAACAGCCCCTACAACCACAAAAAGAAATGGAGTCATTAGCACTTATGGTTTGTAAATGGCACCCAGAATTAAATTGCACGAAGCACAATTTCACATCATTCTGGGTTCATTTGTGTGAAAACAAGGTACAATCAGGCTGTAACATTACAGGAAGGTAGAATCTATTGAGTTGTAAGTGATCTGAACGTTTCATGATGATAGCACTTTCCTAAGGGGGTCAAACCATGTCCCAAAGGTCACCGGATCTGGTGTCAATTTAAAGAAGTAGTCCAGTTACACATTTGTGGGTTTATAACTTGGCTTCTGAATGTCCTAGAGAGATCAGGTTTGTTTTAGTATACTCCAATCAACAGCCCCTACAACCACAAAAAGGAATGGAGTCATTAGCACTTGTGGTTTTTAAATGGCACCCAGAATTATGTGGTACGAAGCACAATTTCACATCATTCTGGGTTCATTTGTGTGAAAACAAGGTCCAATCAAGCTGAAACGTTACAGGAAGGTAGAATCTATTGAGTTGTAAGTTATCTGAACGTTTCATGATGATAGTACTTTCCTAAGGGGATCAAACCATGTCCCAAATGTCACCGGATCTGGTGTCAATTTAAAGAAGTAGTCCAGTTACACATTTGTGGGCTTATAACTTGGCTTCTGAATGTCCTAGAGAGATCAGGTTTGTTTTAATGTACTCCAATCAACAGCCCCTACAACCACAAAAAAGGAATGGAGTCATTAGCACTTATGGTTTGTAAATGGCACCCAAGATTATGTTGCACGAAGCACAATTTCACATCATTCTGGGTCCATTTGTGTGAAAACAAGGTCCAATCAGGCTGAAACGTTACAAGAAGGTAGAATCTATTGAGTTGTAAGTGAACTGAACGTTTCATGATGATCGCACATTCCTATAGGGGGTCAAACCATGTCCCAAAGGTCACCGGGCCTGGTGTCACTTTAAAGAAGTAGTCCAATTACACCTTTGAGGGCTTATAACTTGGTTTCTGAATGTCCTAGAGAGATCAGGTTTGTTTTAGTGTACTCCAATCAACAGCCCCTACAACCTCAAAAAGGAATGGAGTCATTAGCACTTATGGTTTTTAAATGGCACCCAGAATTATGTTGCACGAAGCACAATTTCACATCATTCTGGGTCCATTTGTGTGAAAACAAGGTCCAATCAGGCTGAAACTTTACAAGAAGGTAGAATCTATTGAGTTGTAAGTGATCTGAACGTTTCATGATGATCGCACATTCCTATTGGGGGTCAAACATTGTCCCAAAGGTCACCGGGCCTGGTGTAACTTTAAAGAAGTAGTCTTGTTACACCTTTGTGGGATTATAACTTGGCTTCTGAATATCCTAGAGAGGTCAGGTTTGTTTTAGAGTACTCCAATTAGCAGCCCCCATTACCACTAAAAGGAACGGAGTCATTAGCACTTATGGTTTTTAAATGGCACCCAGAATTATGTTGCACGAAGCACAATTTCACATCATTCTGGGTTCATTTGTGTGAAAACAAGGTCCAATCAGGCTGAAACGTTACAGGAAGGTAGAATCTATTGAGTTGTAAGTGATCTGAACGTTTCATGATGATAGCACCTTCCTAAGGGGGTCAAACCATGTCCCAAAGGTCACCGGATCTGGTGTCAATTTAAAGAAGTAGTCCAGTTACACATTTGTGGGCTTATAACTTGGCTTCTGAATGTCCTAGAGAGATCAGGTTTGTTTTAGTATACTCCAATCAACAGCCCCTACAACCACAAAAATGAATGGAGTCATTAGCACTTATGGTTTTTAAATGGCACCCAGAATTATGTTGCACGAAGCATTATTTCACATCATTCTGGGTTCATTTGTGTGAAAACAAGGTCCAATCAGGCTGAAACGTTACAGGAAGGTAGAATCTATTGAGTTGTAAGTGATCTGAACGTTTCATGATGATAGCACTTTCCTAAGGGGGTCAAACCATGTCCCAAAGGTCACCGGATCTGGTGTCAATTCAAAGAAGTAGTCCAGTTACACATTTGTGGGCTTATAACTTGGCTTCTGAATGTCCTAGAGCGATCAGGTTTGTTTTAGTGTACTACAATCAACAGCCCCTACAACCACAAAAAGGAATGGAGACATTAGCACTTATGGATTTTAAATGGCACCCAGAATTATTTTGCACGAAGCACAATTTCACATCATTCTGGGTTCATTTGTGTGAAAACAAGGTCCAATCAGGCTGAAACGTTACAGGAAGGTAGAATCTATTGAGTTGTAAGTGATCTGAACGTTTCATGATGATAGAACTTTCCTATAGGGGGTCAAACCATGTCCCAAAGGTCACCGGATCTGGTGTCACTTTAAAGAAGTAGTCCAGTTACACATTTGTGGGCTTATAACTTGGCTTCTGAATGTCCTGGAGAGGTCAGGTTTGTTTTAGTGTACTCCAATCAACAGCCCCTACAACCACAAAAAGGAATGGAGACATTAGCACTTATGGTTTGTAAATGGCACCCAGAATTATGTTGCACGAAGCACAATTTCACATCATTCTGGGTTCATTTGTGTGAAAACAAGGTCCAATCAGGCTGAAAAGTTACAGGAAGGTAGAATCTATTGAGTTGTAAGTGATCTGAACGTTTCATGATGATAGCACTTTCCTAAGGGGGTCAAACCATGTCCCAAAGGTCACCGGATCTGGTGTCAATTTAAAGAAGTAGTCCAGTTACACATTAGTGGGCTCATAACTTGGCTTCTGAATGTCCTAGAGCGATCAGGTTTGTTTTAGTGTACTCCAATCAACAGCCCCTACAACCACAAAAATGAATGGAGACATTAGCACTTATGGTTTGTAAATGGCACCCAGAATTATGTTGCACGACGCACAATTTCACATCATTCTGGGTTCATTTGTGTGAAAACAAGGTCCAATCAGGCTGAAACGTTACAGGAAGGTAGAATCTACTGAGTTGTAAGTGATCTGAACGTTTCATGATGATAGCACTTTCCTAAGGGGGTCAAACCATGTCCCAAAGGTCACCGGATCTGGTGTAAATTTAAAGAAGTAGTCCAGTTACACATTTGTGGGCTTATAACTTGGCTTCTGAATGTCCTAGAGAGATCAGGTTTGTTTTAGTGTACTCCAATCAACAGCCCCTACAACCACAAAAAGGAATGGAGTCATTAGCCCTTATGGTTTTTAAATGGCACCCAGAATTTTGTTGCACGAAGCACAATTTCACATCATTCTGGGTTCATTTGTGTGAAAACAAGGTCCAATCAGGCTGAAACGCTACAAGAAGGTAGAATCTATTGAGCTGTAAGTGATCTGAACGTTTCAAGATGATCGCACATTCCTATAGGGGGTAAAACCATGTCCCAAAGGTCACCGGGCCTGGTGTCACTTTAAAGAAGTAGTCCAGTTACACCTTTGTGGGCTTAAAACTTGGCTTCTGAATGTCCTAGAGAGGTTAGGTTTGTTTTAGTGTACTCCAATCAACAGCCCCTACAACCACAAAAAGGAATGGAGTCATTAGCTTTTTTGGTTTGTAAATGGCACCCAGAATTATGTTGCACGAAGCACAATTTCACTTCATTCTGGGTCCATTTGTGTGAAAACAAGGTCCAGTCAGGCTGAAACGTTACAGGAAGGTAGAATCTATTGAGTTGTAAGTGATCTGAACGTTTCATGATGATAGCACCTTCCTAAGGGGGTCAAACCATGTCCCAAAGGTCACCGGATCTGGTGTCAATTTAAAGAAGTAGTCCAGTTACACATTTGTGGGCTTATAACTTGGCTTCTGAATGTCCTAGAGAGATCAGGTTTGTTTTAGTATACTCCAATCAACAGCCCCTACAACCACAAAAATGAATGGAGTCATTAGCACTTATGGTTTTTAAATGGCACCCAGAATTATGTTGCACGAAGCATTATTTCACATCATTCTGGGTTCATTTGTGTGAAAACAAGGTCCAATCAGGCTGAAACGTTACAGGAAGGTAGAATCTATTGAGTTGTAAGTGATCTGAACGTTTCATGATGATAGCACTTTCCTAAGGGGGTCAAACCATGTCCCAAAGGTCACCGGATCTGGTGTCAATTCAAAGAAGTAGTCCAGTTACACATTTGTGGGCTTATAACTTGGCTTCTGAATGTCCTAGAGCGATCAGGTTTGTTTTAGTGTACTACAATCAACAGCCCCTACAACCACAAAAAGGAATGGAGACATTAGCACTTATGGATTTTAAATGGCACCCAGAATTATTTTGCACGAAGCACAATTTCACATCATTCTGGGTTCATTTGTGTGAAAACAAGGTCCAATCAGGCTGAAACGTTACAGGAAGGTAGAATCTATTGAGTTGTAAGTGATCTGAACGTTTCATGATGATAGAACTTTCCTATAGGGGGTCAAACCATGTCCCAAAGGTCACCGGATCTGGTGTCACTTTAAAGAAGTAGTCCAGTTACACATTTGTGGGCTTATAACTTGGCTTCTGAATGTCCTGGAGAGGTCAGGTTTGTTTTAGTGTACTCCAATCAACAGCCCCTACAACCACAAAAAGGAATGGAGACATTAGCACTTATGGTTTGTAAATGGCACCCAGAATTATGTTGCACGAAGCACAATTTCACATCATTCTGGGTTCATTTGTGTGAAAACAAGGTCCAATCAGGCTGAAAAGTTACAGGAAGGTAGAATCTATTGAGTTGTAAGTGATCTGAACGTTTCATGATGATAGCACTTTCCTAAGGGGGTCAAACCATGTCCCAAAGGTCACCGGATCTGGTGTCAATTTAAAGAAGTAGTCCAGTTACACATTAGTGGGCTCATAACTTGGCTTCTGAATGTCCTAGAGCGATCAGGTTTGTTTTAGTGTACTCCAATCAACAGCCCCTACAACCACAAAAATGAATGGAGACATTAGCACTTATGGTTTGTAAATGGCACCCAGAATTATGTTGCACGACGCACAATTTCACATCATTCTGGGTTCATTTGTGTGAAAACAAGGTCCAATCAGGCTGAAACGTTACAGGAAGGTAGAATCTACTGAGTTGTAAGTGATCTGAACGTTTCATGATGATAGCACTTTCCTAAGGGGGTCAAACCATGTCCCAAAGGTCACCGGATCTGGTGTAAATTTAAAGAAGTAGTCCAGTTACACATTTGTGGGCTTATAACTTGGCTTCTGAATGTCCTAGAGAGATCAGGTTTGTTTTAGTGTACTCCAATCAACAGCCCCTACAACCACAAAAAGGAATGGAGTCATTAGCCCTTATGGTTTTTAAATGGCACCCAGAATTTTGTTGCACGAAGCACAATTTCACATCATTCTGGGTTCATTTGTGTGAAAACAAGGTCCAATAAGGCTGAAACGCTACAAGAAGGTAGAATCTATTGAGCTGTAAGTGATCTGAACGTTTCAAGATGATCGCACATTCCTATAGGGGGTAAAACCATGTCCCAAAGGTCACCGGGCCTGGTGTCACTTTAAAGAAGTAGTCCAGTTACACCTTTGTGGGCTTAAAACTTGGCTTCTGAATGTCCTAGAGAGGTTAGGTTTGTTTTAGTGTACTCCAATCAACAGCCCCTACAACCACAAAAAGGAATGGAGTCATTAGCTTTTTTGGTTTGTAAATGGCACCCAGAATTATGTTGCACGAAGCACAATTTCACTTCATTCTGGGTCCATTTGTGTGAAAACAAGGTCCAGTCAGGCTGAAACGTTACAGGAAGGTAGAATCTATTGAGTTGTAAGTGATCTGAACGTTTCATGATGATAGCACTTTCCTAAGGGGGTCAAACCATGTCCCAAAGGTCACCGGATCTGGTGTCAATTTAAAGAAGTAGTCCAGTTACACATTTGTGGGCTTATAACTTGGCTTCTGAATGTCCTAGAGAGATCAGGTTTGTTTTAGTGTACTCCAATCAACAGCACCTACAACCACAAAAAGGAATGGAGTCATTAGCACTTATGGTTTTTAAATGGCTCCCAGAATTATGTTGCACGAAGCACAATTTCACATCATTCTGGGTCCATTTGTGTGAAAACAAGGTCCAATCAGGCTGAAACGTTACAGGAAGGTAGAATCTATTGAGTTGTAAGTGATCTGAACGTTTCATGATGATAGCACTTTCCTAAGGGGGTCAAACCATGTCCCAAAGGTCACCGGATCTGGTGTCAATTTAAAGAATTAGTCCAGTTACACATTTGTGGGCTTATAACTTGGCTTCTGAATGTCCTAGAGAGATCAGGTTTGTTTTAATTTACTCCAATCAACGGCCCCTACAACCACAAAAAGGAATGGAGTCATTAGCACTTATGGTTTGTAAATGGCACCCAGAATTATGTTGCACGAAGCACAATTTCACATCATTCTGGGTCCTTTTCTGTGAAAACAAGGTCCAATCAGGCTGAAACGCTACAAGAAGGTAGAATCTATTGAGTTGTAAGTGATCTGAACGTTTCAAGATGATCGCACATTCCTATAGGGGGTAAAACAATGTCCCAAAGGTCACCAGGCCTGGTGTCACTTTAAAGAAGTAGTCCAGTTACACCTTTGTGGGCTTATAACTTGGCTTCTAAATGCCCTAGAGAGGTTAGGTTTGTTTTAGTGTACTCCAATCAAAAGCCCCTACAACCACAAACAGGAATGGAGTCATTAGCACTTATGGTTTGTAAATGGCACCCAGAATTATGTTGTTCGAAGCACAATTTCACATCATTCTGGGTTCATTTGTGTGAAAACAAGGTCCAATCAGGCTGAAACGTTACAGGAAGGTAGAATCTATTGAGTTGTAAGTGATCTGAACGTTTCATGATGATAGCACTTTCCTAAGGGGGTCAAACCATGTCCCAAAGGTCACCGGATCTGGTGTCAATTTAAAGAAGTAGTCCAGTTACACATTTGTGGGCTTATAACTTGGCTTCTGAATGTCCTAGAGAGATCAGGTTTGTTTTAGTGTACTCCAATCAACAGCCCCTACAACCACAAAAAGGAATGGAGTCATTAGCACTTATGGATTGTAAATGGCACCCAGTATTATGTTGCACAAAGCACTATTTCACATCATTCTGGGTCCATTTGTGTGAAAACAAGGTCCAATCAGGCTGAAACGTTACAGGAAGGTAGAATCTATTGAGTTGTAAGTGATCTGAACGTTTCATGATGATAGCACTTTCCTAAGGGGGTCAAACCATGTCCCAAAGGTCACCGGATCTGGTGTCAATTTAAAGAAGTAGTCCAGTTACACATTTGTGGGCTTATAACTTGGCTTCTGAATGTCCTAGAGAGATCAGGTTTGTTTTAGGGTACTCCAATCAACAGCCCCTACAACCACAAAAAGGAATGGAGTCATTAGCACTTGTGGTTTTTAAATGGCACCCAGAATTATGTTGCACGAAGCACAATTTCACATCATTCTGGGTTCATTTGTGTGAAAACAAGGTCCAATCAGGCTGAAACGTTACAGGAAGGTAGAATCTATTGAGTTGTAAGTGATCTGAACGTTTCATGATGATAGCACTTTCCTAAGGGGGTCAAACCATGTCCCAAAGGTCACCGGATCTGGTGTCAATTTAAAGAAGTAGTCCAGTTACACATTTGTGGGCTTATAACTTTGCTTCTGAATGTCCTAGAGAGATCAGGTTTGTTTTAGTATACTCCAATCAACAGCCCCTACAACCACAAAAAGGAATGGAGTCATTAGCACTTATGGTTTTTAAATGGCACCCAGAATTATGTTGCACGAAGCACAATTTCACATCATTCTGGGTTCATTTGTGTGAAAACAAGGTCCAATCAGGCTGAAACGTTACAGGAAGGTAGAATCTATTGAGTTGTAAGTGATCTGAACGTTTCATGATGATAGCACTTTCCTAAGGGGGTCAAACCATGTCCCAAAGGTCACAGGATCTGGTGTCAATTTAGAGAAGTAGTCCAGTTACACATTTGTGGGCTTATAACTTGGCTTCTGAATGTCCTAGAGAGGTTAGGTTTGTTTAGGTGTACTCCAATCAACAGCCCCTACAACCACAAAAAGGAATGGAGTCATTAGCACTTATGGTTTGTAAATGGCACCCAGAATTATGTTGCACGAAGCACAATTTCACATCATTCTGGGTCCATTTGTGTGAAAACAAGGTCCAATCAGGCTGAAACGCTACAAGAAGGTAGAATCTATTGAGTTGTAAGTGATCTGAACGTTTCAAGATGATCGCACATTCCTATAGGGGGTAAAACCATTTCCCAAAGGTCACCGGGCCTGGAGTCACTTTAAAGAAGTAGTCCAGTTACACCTTTGTGGGCTTATATCTTGTTTTCTGAATTTCCTAGAGAGGTTAGATTTGTTTTAGTGTACTGCAATCAAAAGCCCCTACAACCACAAAAAGGAATGGAGTCATTAGCACTTATGGTTTGTAAATGGCACCCAGAATTATGTTGCACGAAGCACAATTTCACAACATTCTGGGTTCATTTGTGTGAAAACAAGGTCCAATCAGGCTGAAACGTTACAGGAAGGTAGAATCTATTGAGTTGTAAGTGATCTGAACGTTTCATGATGATAGCACTTTCCTAAGGGGGTCAAACCATGTCCCAAAGGTCACTGGATCTGGTGTCAATTTAAAGAAGTAGTCCAGTTACACATTTGTGGGCTTATAACTTGGCTTCTGAATGTCCAAGAGAGTTCAGGTTTGTTTTAATGTACTCCAATCAACAGCCCCTACAACCACAAAAAGGAATGGAGTCATTAGCACTTATGGTTTTTAAATGGCACCCAGAATTATGTTGCACGAAGCACAATTTCACATCATTCTGGGTTCACTTGTGTGAAAACAAGGTCCAATCAGGCTGAAACTTTACAGAAAGGTAGAATCTATTGAGTTGTAAGTGATCTGAACGTTTCATGATGATAGCACTTTCCTAAGGGGGTCAAACCATGTCCCAAAGGTCACCGGATCTGGTCTCAATTTAAAGAAGCAGTCCAGTTACACATTTGTGGGCTTATAACTTGGCTTCTGAATGTCCTAGAGAGATCAGGTTTGTTTTAATGTACTCCAATCAACAGCCCCTACAACCACAAAAAGGACTGGAGTCATTAGCACTTATGGTTTGTAAATGGTACCCAGAATTATGTTGCACGAAGCACAATTTCACATCATTCTGGGTTCATTTGTGTGAAAACAAGGTCCAATCAGGCTGAAACGTTACAGGAAGGTAGAATCTTTTGAGTTGTAAGTGATCTGAACGTTTCATGATGATAGCACTTTCCTAAGGGGGTCAAACCATGTCCCAAATGTCACCGGATCTGGTGTCACTTTAAAGAAGTAGTCCAGTTACACATTTGTGGGCTTATAACTGGGCTTCTGAATGTCCTAGAGAGGTCAGGTTTGTTTTAGTGTACTCCAATCAACAGCCCCTACAACCACAAAAAGGAATGGAGTCATTAGCACTTATGGTTTGTAAATGGCACCCAGAATTATGTTGCACGAAGCACAATTTCACATCATTCTGGGTCCATTTGTGTGAAAACAAGGTCCAATCAGGCTGAAACGCTACAAGAAGGTAGAATCTATTGAGTTGTAAGTGATCTGAACGTTTCAAGATGATCGCTCATTCCTATAGGGGGTAAAACCATGTCCCAAACGTCACCGGGCCTGGTGTCACTTTAAAGAAGTAGTCCAGTTACACCTTTGTGGGCTTATAACTTGGCTTCTGAATGTCCTAGAGAGGTTAGGTTTGTTTTAGTGTACTCCAATCAACAGCCCCTAAAACCAAAAAAAGGAATGGAGTCATTAGCACTTATGGTTTTTAAATGGCACCCAGAATTATGTTGCACGAAGCACAATTTCACATCATTCTGGGTTCATTTGTGTGAAAACAAGGTCCAATCAGGCTGAAACGTTACAGGAAGGTAGAATCTATTGAGTTGTAAGTGATCTGAACGTTTCATGATGATAGCACTTTCCTAAGGGGGTCAAACCATGTCCCAAAGGTCACAGGATCTGGTGTCAATTTAGAGAAGTAGTCCAGTTACACATTTGTGGGCTTATAACTTGGCTTCTGAATGTCCTAGAGAGGTTAGGTTTGTTTTAGTGTACTCCAATCAACAGCCCCTACAACCACAAAAAGGAATGGAGTCATTAGCACTTATGGTTTGTAAATGGCACCCAGAATTATGTTGCACGAAGCACAATTTCACATCATTCTGGGTCCATTTGTGTGAAAACAAGGTCCAATCAGGCTGAAACGCTACAAGAAGGTAGAATCTATTGAGTTGTAAGTGATCTGAACGTTTCAAGATGATCGCACATTCCTATAGGGGGTAAAACCATTTCCCAAAGGTCACCGGGCCTGGAGTCACTTTAAAGAAGTAGTCCAGTTACACCTTTGTGGGCTTATAACTTGGCTTCTGAAATTCCTAGAGAGGTTAGATTTGTTTTAGTGTACTGCAATCAAAAGCCCCTACAACCACAAAAAGAAATGGAGTCATTAGCACTTATGGTTTGTAAATGGCACCCAGAATTATGTTGCACGAAGCACAATTTCACAACATTCTGGGTTCATTTGTGTGACAACAAGGTCCAATCAGGCTGAAACGTTACAGGAAGGTAGAATCTATTGAGTTGTAAGTGATCTGAACGTTTCATGATGATAGCACTTTCCTAAGGGGGTCAAACCATGTCCCAAAGGTCACTGGATCTGGTGTCAATTTAAAGAAGTAGTCCGGTTACACATTTGTGGGCTTATAACTTGGCTTCTGAATGTCCAAGAGAGTTCAGGTTTGTTTTAATGTACTCCAATCAACGGCCCCTACAACCACAAAAAGGAATGGAGTCATTAGCACTTATGGTTTGTAAATGGCACCCAGAATTATGTTGCACGAAGCACAATTTCACATCATTCTGGGTCCTTTTCTGTGAAAACAAGGTCCAATCAGGCTGAAACGCTACAAGAAGGTAGAATCTATTGAGTTGTAAGTGATCTGAACGTTTCAAGATGATCGCACATTCCTATAGGGGGTAAAACAATGTCCCAAAGGTCACCAGGCCTGGTGTCACTTTAAAGAAGTAGTCCAGTTACACCTTTGTGGGCTTATAACTTGGCTTCTAAATGCCCTAGAGAGGTTAGGTTTGTTTTAGTGTACTCCAATCAAAAGCCCCTACAACCACAAACAGGAATGGAGTCATTAGCACTTATGGTTTGTAAATGGCACCCAGAATTATGTTGTTCGAAGCACAATTTCACATCATTCTGGGTTCATTTGTGTGAAAACAAGGTCCAATCAGGCTGAAACGTTACAGGAAGGTAGAATCTATTGAGTTGTAAGTGATCTGAACGTTTCATGATGATAGCACTTTCCTAAGGGGGTCAAACCATGTCCCAAAGGTCACCGGATCTGGTGTCAATTTAAAGAAGTAGTCCAGTTACACATTTGTGGGCTTATAACTTGGCTTCTGAATGTCCTAGAGAGATCAGGTTTGTTTTAGTGTACTCCAATCAACAGCCCCTACAACCACAAAAAGGAATGGAGTCATTAGCACTTATGGATTGTAAATGGCACCCAGTATTATGTTGCACAAAGCACTATTTCACATCATTCTGGGTCCATTTGTGTGAAAACAAGGTCCAATCAGGCTGAAACGTTACAGGAAGGTAGAATCTATTGAGTTGTAAGTGATCTGAACGTTTCATGATGATAGCACTTTCCTAAGGGGGTCAAACCATGTCCCAAAGGTCACCGGATCTGGTGTCAATTTAAAGAAGTAGTCCAGTTACACATTTGTGGGCTTATAACTTGGCTTCTGAATGTCCTAGAGAGATCAGGTTTGTTTTAGGGTACTCCAATCAACAGCCCCTACAACCACAAAAAGGAATGGAGTCATTAGCACTTGTGGTTTTTAAATGGCACCCAGAATTATGTTGCACGAAGCACAATTTCACATCATTCTGGGTTCATTTGTGTGAAAACAAGGTCCAATCAGGCTGAAACGTTACAGGAAGGTAGAATCTATTGAGTTGTAAGTGATCTGAACGTTTCATGATGATAGCACTTTCCTAAGGGGGTCAAACCATGTCCCAAAGGTCACCGGATCTGGTGTCAATTTAAAGAAGTAGTCCAGTTACACATTTGTGGGCTTATAACTTTGCTTCTGAATGTCCTAGAGAGATCAGGTTTGTTTTAGTATACTCCAATCAACAGCCCCTACAACCACAAAAAGGAATGGAGTCATTAGCACTTATGGTTTTTAAATGGCACCCAGAATTATGTTGCACGAAGCACAATTTCACATCATTCTGGGTTCATTTGTGTGAAAACAAGGTCCAATCAGGCTGAAACGTTACAGGAAGGTAGAATCTATTGAGTTGTAAGTGATCTGAACGTTTCATGATGATAGCACTTTCCTAAGGGGGTCAAACCATGTCCCAAAGGTCACAGGATCTGGTGTCAATTTAGAGAAGTAGTCCAGTTACACATTTGTGGGCTTATAACTTGGCTTCTGAATGTCCTAGAGAGGTTAGGTTTGTTTAGGTGTACTCCAATCAACAGCCCCTACAACCACAAAAAGGAATGGAGTCATTAGCACTTATGGTTTGTAAATGGCACCCAGAATTATGTTGCACGAAGCACAATTTCACATCATTCTGGGTCCATTTGTGTGAAAACAAGGTCCAATCAGGCTGAAACGCTACAAGAAGGTAGAATCTATTGAGTTGTAAGTGATCTGAACGTTTCAAGATGATCGCACATTCCTATAGGGGGTAAAACCATTTCCCAAAGGTCACCGGGCCTGGAGTCACTTTAAAGAAGTAGTCCAGTTACACCTTTGTGGGCTTATATCTTGTTTTCTGAATTTCCTAGAGAGGTTAGATTTGTTTTAGTGTACTGCAATCAAAAGCCCCTACAACCACAAAAAGGAATGGAGTCATTAGCACTTATGGTTTGTAAATGGCACCCAGAATTATGTTGCACGAAGCACAATTTCACAACATTCTGGGTTCATTTGTGTGAAAACAAGGTCCAATCAGGCTGAAACGTTACAGGAAGGTAGAATCTATTGAGTTGTAAGTGATCTGAACGTTTCATGATGATAGCACTTTCCTAAGGGGGTCAAACCATGTCCCAAAGGTCACTGGATCTGGTGTCAATTTAAAGAAGTAGTCCAGTTACACATTTGTGGGCTTATAACTTGGCTTCTGAATGTCCAAGAGAGTTCAGGTTTGTTTTAATGTACTCCAATCAACAGCCCCTACAACCACAAAAAGGAATGGAGTCATTAGCACTTATGGTTTTTAAATGGCACCCAGAATTATGTTGCACGAAGCACAATTTCACATCATTCTGGGTTCACTTGTGTGAAAACAAGGTCCAATCAGGCTGAAACTTTACAGAAAGGTAGAATCTATTGAGTTGTAAGTGATCTGAACGTTTCATGATGATAGCACTTTCCTAAGGGGGTCAAACCATGTCCCAAAGGTCACCGGATCTGGTCTCAATTTAAAGAAGCAGTCCAGTTACACATTTGTGGGCTTATAACTTGGCTTCTGAATGTCCTAGAGAGATCAGGTTTGTTTTAATGTACTCCAATCAACAGCCCCTACAACCACAAAAAGGACTGGAGTCATTAGCACTTATGGTTTGTAAATGGTACCCAGAATTATGTTGCACGAAGCACAATTTCACATCATTCTGGGTTCATTTGTGTGAAAACAAGGTCCAATCAGGCTGAAACGTTACAGGAAGGTAGAATCTTTTGAGTTGTAAGTGATCTGAACGTTTCATGATGATAGCACTTTCCTAAGGGGGTCAAACCATGTCCCAAATGTCACCGGATCTGGTGTCACTTTAAAGAAGTAGTCCAGTTACACATTTGTGGGCTTATAACTGGGCTTCTGAATGTCCTAGAGAGGTCAGGTTTGTTTTAGTGTACTCCAATCAACAGCCCCTACAACCACAAAAAGGAATGGAGTCATTAGCACTTATGGTTTGTAAATGGCACCCAGAATTATGTTGCACGAAGCACAATTTCACATCATTCTGGGTCCATTTGTGTGAAAACAAGGTCCAATCAGGCTGAAACGCTACAAGAAGGTAGAATCTATTGAGTTGTAAGTGATCTGAACGTTTCAAGATGATCGCTCATTCCTATAGGGGGTAAAACCATGTCCCAAACGTCACCGGGCCTGGTGTCACTTTAAAGAAGTAGTCCAGTTACACCTTTGTGGGCTTATAACTTGGCTTCTGAATGTCCTAGAGAGGTTAGGTTTGTTTTAGTGTACTCCAATCAACAGCCCCTAAAACCAAAAAAAGGAATGGAGTCATTAGCACTTATGGTTTTTAAATGGCACCCAGAATTATGTTGCACGAAGCACAATTTCACATCATTCTGGGTTCATTTGTGTGAAAACAAGGTCCAATCAGGCTGAAACGTTACAGGAAGGTAGAATCTATTGAGTTGTAAGTGATCTGAACGTTTCATGATGATAGCACTTTCCTAAGGGGGTCAAACCATGTCCCAAAGGTCACAGGATCTGGTGTCAATTTAGAGAAGTAGTCCAGTTACACATTTGTGGGCTTATAACTTGGCTTCTGAATGTCCTAGAGAGGTTAGGTTTGTTTTAGTGTACTCCAATCAACAGCCCCTACAACCACAAAAAGGAATGGAGTCATTAGCACTTATGGTTTGTAAATGGCACCCAGAATTATGTTGCACGAAGCACAATTTCACATCATTCTGGGTCCATTTGTGTGAAAACAAGGTCCAATCAGGCTGAAACGCTACAAGAAGGTAGAATCTATTGAGTTGTAAGTGATCTGAACGTTTCAAGATGATCGCACATTCCTATAGGGGGTAAAACCATTTCCCAAAGGTCACCGGGCCTGGAGTCACTTTAAAGAAGTAGTCCAGTTACACCTTTGTGGGCTTATAACTTGGCTTCTGAAATTCCTAGAGAGGTTAGATTTGTTTTAGTGTACTGCAATCAAAAGCCCCTACAACCACAAAAAGAAATGGAGTCATTAGCACTTATGGTTTGTAAATGGCACCCAGAATTATGTTGCACGAAGCACAATTTCACAACATTCTGGGTTCATTTGTGTGACAACAAGGTCCAATCAGGCTGAAACGTTACAGGAAGGTAGAATCTATTGAGTTGTAAGTGATCTGAACGTTTCATGATGATAGCACTTTCCTAAGGGGGTCAAACCATGTCCCAAAGGTCACTGGATCTGGTGTCAATTTAAAGAAGTAGTCCGGTTACACATTTGTGGGCTTATAACTTGGCTTCTGAATGTCCAAGAGAGTTCAGGTTTGTTTTAATGTACTCCAATCAACAGCCCCTACAAACACAAAAAGGAATGGAGTCATTAGCACTTATGGTTTTTAAATGGCACCCAGAATTATGTTGCACGAAGCACAATTTCACATCATTCTGGGTTCATTTGTGTGAAAACAAGCTCCAATCAGGCTGAAACGTTACAGGAAGGTAGAATCTATTGAGTCGTAAGTGATCTGAACGTTTCATGATGATAGCACTTTCCTAAGGGGGTCAAACCATGTCCCAAAGGTCACCGGATCTGGTGTCAATTTAAAGAAGTAGTCCAGTTACACATTTGTGGGCTTATAACTTGGCTTCTGAATGTCTTAGAGAGACCAGGTTTGTTTTAATGTACTCCAATCAGCAGCCCCTACAACCACAAAAAGGAATGGAGTCATTAGCACTTATGGTTTGTAAATGGCACCCAGAATTATGTTGCACGAAGCACAATTTCACATCATTCTGGCTTCATTTGTGTCAAAACAAGGTCCAATCAGATTGAAACGTTACAGGAAGGTAGAATCTATTGAGTTGTAAGTTATCTGAACATTTCATGATGATAGCACTTTCCTAAGGGGGTCAAACCATGTCCCAAAAGTCACCGGATCTGGTGTCAATTTAAAGAAGTAGTCCAGTTACACATTTGTGGGCTTATAACTTTGCTTCTGAATGTCCTAGAGAGATCAGGTTTGTTTTAGTGTACTCCAATCAACAGCCCCTACAACCACAAAAAGGAATAGAGTCATTAGCACTTATGGTTTGTAAATGGCACCCAGAATTATGTTGCACGAAGCACAATTTCACATCATTCTGGGTCCATTTGTGTGAAAACAAGGTCCAATCAGGCTGAAACGCTACAAGAAGGTAGAATCTATTGAGTTGTAAGTGATCTGAACGTTTCAAGATGATCGCACATTCCTATAGGGGGTAAAACCATTTCCCAAAGGTCACCGGGCCTGGAGTCACTTTAAAGAAGTAGTCCAGTTACACCTTTGTGGGCTTATAACTTGGCTTCTGAATTTCCTAGAGAGGTTAGATTTGTTTTAGTGTACTGCAATCAAAAGCCCCTACAACCACAAAAAGGAATGGACTCATTAGCACTTATGGTTTGTAAATGGCACCCAGAATTATGTTGCACGAAGCAAAATTTCACATCATTCTGGGTTCATTTGTGTGAAAACAAGGTCCAATCAGGCTGAAACGTTACAGGAAGGTAGAATCTATTGAGTTGTAAGTGATCTGAACGTTTCATGATGATAGCACTTTCCTAAGGGGGTCAAACCATGTCCCAAAGGTCACTGGATCTGGTGTCAATTTAAAGAAGTAGTCCAGTTACACATTTGTGGGCTTATAACTTGGCTTCTGAATGTCCAAGAGAGTTCAGGTTTGTTTTAATGTACTCCAATCAACAGCCCCTACAACCACAAAAAGGAATGGAGTCATTAGCACTTATGGTTTTTAAATGGCACCCAGAATTATGTTGCACGAAGCACAATTTCACATCATTCTGGGTTCATTTGTGTGAAAACAAGGTCCAATCAGGCTGAAACGTTACAGGAAGGTAGAATCTTTTGAGTTGTAAGTGATCTGAACGTTTCATGATGATAGCACTTTCCTAAGGGGGTCAAACCATGTCCCAAAGGTCACCGGATCTGGTGTCACTTTAAAGAAGTAGTCCAGTTACACATTTGTGGGCTTATAACTTGGCTTCTGAATGTCCTAGAGAGGTCAGGTTTGTTTTAGTGTACTCCAATCAACAGCCCCTACAACCACAAAAAGGAATGGAGTCATTAGCACTTATGGTTTGTAAATGGCACCCAGAATTATTTTGCACGAAGCACAATTTCACATCATTCTGGGTCCATTTGTGTGAAAACAAGGTCCAATCAGGCTGAAACGCTACAAGAAGGTAGAATCTATTGAGTTGTAAGTGATCTGAACGTTTCAAGATGATCGCTCATTCCTATAGGGGGTAAAACCATGTCCCAAAGGTCACCGGGCCTGGTGTCACTTTAAAGAAGTAGTCCAGTTACACCTTTGTGGGCTTATAACTTGGCTTCTGAATGTCCTAGAGAGGTTAGGTTTGTTTTAGTGTACTCCAATCAACAGCCCCTAAAACCAAAAAAAGGAATGGAGTCATTAGCACTTATGGTTTGTAAATGGCACCCAGAATTATGTTGCACGAAGCACAATTTCACAACATTCTGGGTTCATTTGTGTGACAACAAGGTCCAATCAGGCTGAAACGTTACAGGAAGGTAGAATCTATTGAGTTGTAAGTGATCTGAACGTTTCATGATGATAGCACTATCCTAAGGGGGTCAAACCATGTCCCAAAGGTCACTGGATCTGGTGTCAATTTAAAGAAGTAGTCCAGTTACACATTTGTGGGCTTATAACTTGGCTTCTGAATGTCCAAGAGAGTTCAGGTTTGTTTTAGTATACTCCAATCAACAACCCCTACAACCACAAAAAGGAATGGAGTCATTAGCACTTATGGTTTTTAAATGGCACCCAGAATTATGTTGCACGAAGCACAATTTCACATCATTCTGGGTTCATTTGTGTGAAAACAAGGTCCAATCAGGCTGAAACGTTACAGGAAGGTAGAATCTATTGAGTTGTAAGTGATCTGAACGTTTCATGATGATAGCACTTTCCTAAGGGGGTCAAACCATGTCCCAAAGGTCACAGGATCTGGTGTCAATTTAGAGAAGTAGTCCAGTTACACACTTGTGGGCTTATAACTTGGCTTCTGAATGTCCTAGAGAGATCAGGTTTGTTTTAGTATACTCCAATCAACAGCCCCTACAACCACAAAAAGGAATGGAGTCATTAACACTTATGGTTTTTAAATGGCACCCAGAATTATGTTGCACGAAGCACAATTTCACATCATTCTGGGTTCATTTGTGTGAAAACAAGGTCCAATCAGGCTGAAACGTTACAGGAAGGTAGAATCTATTGAGTTGTAAGTTATATGAACGTTTCATGATGATAGCACTTTCCTAAGGGGGTCAAACCATGTCCCAAAGGTCACAGGATCTGGTGTCAATTTAGAGAAGTAGTCCAGTTACACATTTGTGGGCTTATAACTTGGCTTCTGAATGTCCTAGAGAGGTTAGGTTTGTTTAAGTGTACTCCAATCAACAGCCCCTACAACCACAAAAAGGAATGGAGTCATTAGCACTTATGGTTTGTAAATGGCACCCAGAATTATGTTGCACGAAGCACAATTTCACATCATTCTGGGTCCATTTGTGTGAAAACAAGGTCCAATCAGGCTGAAACGCTACAAGAAGGTAGAATCTATGGAGTTGTAAGTGATCTGAACGTTTCAAGATGATCGCACATTCCTATAGGGGGTAAAACCATTTCCCAAAGGTCACCGGGCCTGGAGTCACTTTAAAGAAGTAGTCCAGTTACACCTTTGTGGGCTTATAACTTGTTTTCTGAATTTCCTAGAGAGGTTAGATTTGTTTTAGTGTACTGCAATCAAAAGCCCCTACAACCACAAAAAGGAATGGAGTCATTAGCACTTAGGGTTTGTAAATGGCACCCAGAATTATGTTGCACGAAGCACAATTTCACATCATTCTGGGTTCATTTGTGTGAAAACAAGGTCCAATCAGGCTGAAACGTTACAGGAAGGTAGAATCTATTGAGTTGTAAGTGATCTGAACGTTTCATGATGATAGCACTTTCCTAAGGGGGTCAAACCATGTCCCAAAGGTCACTGGATCTGGTGTCAATTTAAAGAAGTAGTCCAGTTACACATTTGTGGGCTTATAACTTGGCTTCTGAATGTCCAAGAGAGTACAGGTTTGTTTTAATGTACTCCAATCAACAGCCCCTACAACCACAAAAAGGAATGGAGTCATTAGCACTTATGGTTTTTAAATGGCACCCAGAATTATGTTGCACGAAGCACAATTTCACATCATTCTGGGTTCATTTGTGTGAAAACAAGGTCCAATCAGGCTGAAACTTTACAGAAAGGTAGAATCTATTGAGTTGTAAGTGATCTGAACGTTTCATGATGATAGCACTTTCCTAAGGGGGTCAAACCATGTCCCAAAGGTCACCGGATCTGGTGTCAATTTAAAGAAGCAGTCCAGTTACACATTTGTGGGCTTATAACTTGGCTTCTGAATGTCCTAGAGAGATCAGGTTTGTTTTAATGTACTCCAATCAACAGCCCCTACAACCACAAAAAGGACTGGAGTCATTAGCACTTATGGTTTGTAAATGGTACCCAGAATTATGTTGCACGAAGCACAATTTCACATCATTCTGGGTTCATTTGTGTGAAAACAAGGTCCAATCAGGCTGAAACGTTACAGGAAGGTAGAATCTTTTGAGTTGTAAGTGATCTGAACGTTTCATGATGATAGCACTTTCCTAAGGGGGTCAAACCATGTCCCAAAGGTCACCGGATCTGGTGTCACTTTAAAGAAGTAGTCCAGTTACACATTTGTGGGCTTATAACTTGGCTTCTGAATGTCCTAGAGAGGTCAGGTTTGTTTTAGTGTACTCCAATCAACAGCCCCTACAACCACAAAAAGGAATGGAGTCATTAGCACTTATGGTTTGTAAATGGCACCCAGAATTATTTTGCACGAAGCACAATTTCACATCATTCTGGGTCCATTTGTGTGAAAACAAGGTCCAATCAGGCTGAAACGCTACAATAAGGTAGAATCTATTGAGTTGTAAGTGATCTGAACGTTTCAAGATGATTGCTCATTCCTATAGGGGGTAAAACCATGTCCCAAAGGTCACCGGGCCTGGTGTCACTTTAAAGAAGTAGTCCAGTTACACCTTTGTGGGCTTATAACTTGGCTTCTGAATGTCCTAGAGAGGTTAGGTTTGTTTTAGTGTACTCCAATCAACAGCCCCTAAAACCAAAAAAAGGAATGGAGTCATTAGCACTTATGGTTTTTAAATGGCACCCAGAATTATGTTGCACGATGCACAATTTCACATCATTCTGGGTTCATTTGTGTGAAAACAAGGTCCAATCAGGCTGAAACGTTACAGGAAGGTAGAATCTATTGAGTTGTAAGTGATATGAACGTTTCATGATGATAGCACTTTCCTAAGGGGGTCAAACCATGTCCCAAAGGTCACAGGATCTGGTGTCAATTTAGAGAAGTAGTCCAGTTACACATTTGTGGGCTTATAACTTGGCTTCTGAATGTCCTAGAGAGGTTAGGTTTGTTTTAGTGTACTCCAATCAACTGCCCCTACAACCACAAAAAGGAATGGAGTCATTAGCACTTATGGTTTGTAAATGGCACCCAGAATTATGTTGCACGAAGCACAATTTCACATCATTCTGGGTCCATTTGTGTGAAAACAAGGTCCAATCAGGCTGAAACGCTACAAGAAGGTAGAATCTATTGAGTTGTAAGTGATCTGAACGTTTCAAGATGATCGCACATTCCTATAGGGGGAAAAACCATTTCCCAAAGGTCACCGGGCCTGGAGTCACTTTAAAGAAGTAGTCCAGTTACACCTTTGTGGGCTTATAACTTGGCTTCTGAAATTCCTAGAGAGGTTAGATTTGTTTTATTGTACTGCAATCAAAAGCCCCTACAACCACAAAAAGGAATGGAGTCATTAGCACTTATGGTTTGTAAATGGCACCCAGAATTATGTTGCACGAAGCACAATTTCACAACATTCTGGGTTCATTTGTGTGACAACAAGGTCCAATCAGGCTGAAACGTTACAGGAAGGTAGAATCTATTGAGTTGTAAGTGATCTGAACGTTTCATGATGATAGCACTTTCCTAAGGGGGTCAAACCATGTCCCAAAGGTCACTGGATCTGGTGTCAATTTAAAGAAGTAGTCCAGTTACACATTTGTGGGCTTATAACTTGGCTTCTGAATGTCCAAGAGAGTTCAGGTTTGTTTTACTGTACTCCAATCAACAGCCCCTACAAACACAAAAAGGAATGGAGTCATTAGCACTTATGGTTTTTAAATGGCACCCAGAATTATGTTGCACGAAGCACAATTTCACAACATTCTGGGTTCATTTGTGTGAAAACAAGCTCCAATCAGGCTGAAACGTTACAGGAAGGTAGAATCTATTGAGTCGTAAGTGCTCTGAACGTTTCATGATGATAGCACTTTCTTAAGGGGGTCAAACCATGTCCCAAAGGTCACCGGATCTGGTGTCAATTTAAAGAAGTAGTCCAGTTACACATTTGTGGGCTTATAACTTTGCTTCTGAATGTCCTAGAGAGATCAGGTTTGTTTTAGTGTACTCCAATCAACAGCCCCTACAACCACAAAAAGGAATAGAGTCATTAGCACTTATGGTTTGTAAATGGCACCCAGAATTATGTTGCACGAAGCACAATTTCACATCATTCTGGGTCCATTTGTGTGAAAACAAGGTCCAATCAGGCTGAAACGCTACAAGAAGGTAGACTCTATTGAGTTGTAAGTGATCTGAACGTTTCAAGATGAACGCTCATTCCTATAGGGGGTAAAACCATGTCCCAAAGGTCACCGGGCCTGGTGTCACTTTAAAGAAGTAGTCCAGTTACACCTTTGTGGGCTTATAACTTGGCTTCTGAATGTCCTAGAGAGGTTAGGTTTGTTTTAGTGTACTCCAATCAACAGCCCCTAAAACCAAAAAAAGGAATGGAGTCATTAGCACTTATGGTTTTTAAATGGCACCCAGAATTATGTTGCACGAAGCACAATTTCACATCATTCTGGGTTCATTTGTGTGAAAACAAGGTCCAATCAGGCTGAAACTTTACAGAAAGGTAGAATCTATTGAGTTGTAAGTGATCTGAACGTTTCATGATGATAGCACTTTCCTAAGGGGGTCAAACCATGTCCCAAAGGTCACCGGATCTGGTGTCAATTTAAAGAAGCAGTCCAGTTACACATTTGTGGGCTTATAACTTGGCTTCTGAATGTCCTAGAGAGATCAGGTTTGTTTTAATGTACTCCAATCAACAGCCCCTACAATCACAAAAAGGACTGGAGTCATTAGCACTTATGGTTTGTAAATGGTACCCAGAATTATGTTGCACGAAGCACAATTTCACATCATTCTGGGTTCATTTGTGTGAAAACAAGGTCCAATCAGGCTGAAACGTTACAGGAAGGTAGAATCTTTTGAGTTGTAAGTGATCTGAACGTTTCATGATGATAGCACTTTCCTAAGGGGGTCAAACCATGTCCCAAAGGTCACCGGATCTGGTGTCACTTTAAAGAAGTAGTCCAGTTACACATTTGTGGGCTTATAACTTGGCTTCTGAATGTCCTAGAGAGGTCAGGTTTGTTTTAGTGTACTCCAATCAACAGCCCCTACAACCACAAAAAGGAATGGAGTCATTAGCACTTATGGTTTGTAAATGGCACCCAGAATTATTTTGCACGAAGCACAATTTCACATCATTCTGGGTCCATTTGTGTGAAAACAAGGTCCAATCAGGCTGAAACGCTACAATAAGGTAGAATCTATTGAGTTGTAAGTGATCTGAACGTTTCAAGATGATTGCTCATTCCTATAGGGGGTAAAACCATGTCCCAAAGGTCACCGGGCCTGGTGTCACTTTAAAGAAGTAGTCCAGTTACACCTTTGTGGGCTTATAACTTGGCTTCTGAATGTCCTAGAGAGGTTAGGTTTGTTTTAGTGTACTCCAATCAACAGCCCCTAAAACCAAAAAAAGGAATGGAGTCATTAGCACTTATGGTTTTTAAATGGCACCCAGAATTATGTTGCACGATGCACAATTTCACATCATTCTGGGTTCATTTGTGTGAAAACAAGGTCCAATCAGGCTGAAACGTTACAGGAAGGTAGAATCTATTGAGTTGTAAGTGATATGAACGTTTCATGATGATAGCACTTTCCTAAGGGGGTCAAACCATGTCCCAAAGGTCACAGGATCTGGTGTCAATTTAGAGAAGTAGTCCAGTTACACATTTGTGGACTTATAACTTGGCTTCTGAATGTCCTAGAGAGGTTAGGTTTGTTTTAGTGTACTCCAATCAACTGCCCCTACAACCACAAAAAGGAATGGAGTCATTAGCACTTATGGTTTGTAAATGGCACCCAGAATTATGTTGCACGAAGCACAATTTCACATCATTCTGGGTCCATTTGTGTGAAAACAAGGTCCAATCAGGCTGAAACGCTACAAGAAGGTAGAATCTATTGAGTTGTAAGTGATCTGAACGTTTCAAGATGATCGCACATTCCTATAGGGGGAAAAACCATTTCCCAAAGGTCACCGGGCCTGGAGTCACTTTAAAGAAGTAGTCCAGTTACACCTTTGTGGGCTTATAACTTGGCTTCTGAAATTCCTAGAGAGGTTAGATTTGTTTTATTGTACTGCAATCAAAAGCCCCTACAACCACAAAA
Source organism: Nothobranchius furzeri (assembly GCF_043380555.1). Taxonomy (NCBI): domain Eukaryota; kingdom Metazoa; phylum Chordata; class Actinopteri; order Cyprinodontiformes; family Nothobranchiidae; genus Nothobranchius; species Nothobranchius furzeri. Next base: position 720,086 of record NW_027223041.1, read on the forward strand.
AGGAATGGAGTCATTAGCACTTATGGTTTGTAAATGGCACCCAGAATTATGTTGCACGAAGCACAATTTCACAACATTCTGGGTTCATTTGTGTGACAACAAGGTCCAATCAGGCTGAAACGTTACAGGAAGGTAGAATCTATTGAGTTGTAAGTGATCTGAACGTTTCATGATGATAGCACTTTCCTAAGGGGGTCAAACCATGTCCCAAAGGTCACTGGATCTGGTGTCAATTTAAAGAAGTAGTCCAGTTACACATTTGTGGGCTTATAACTTGGCTTCTGAATGTCCAAGAGAGTTCAGGTTTGTTTTACTGTACTCCAATCAACAGCCCCTACAAACACAAAAAGGAATGGAGTCATTAGCACTTATGGTTTTTAAATGGCACCCAGAATTATGTTGCACGAAGCACAATTTCACAACATTCTGGGTTCATTTGTGTGAAAACAAGCTCCAATCAGGCTGAAACGTTACAGGAAGGTAGAATCTATTGAGTCGTAAGTGCTCTGAACGTTTCATGATGATAGCACTTTCTTAAGGGGGTCAAACCATGTCCCAAAGGTCACCGGATCTGGTGTCAATTTAAAGAAGTAGTCCAGTTACACATTTGTGGGCTTATAACTTTGCTTCTGAATGTCCTAGAGAGATCAGGTTTGTTTTAGTGTACTCCAATCAACAGCCCCTACAACCACAAAAAGGAATAGAGTCATTAGCACTTATGGTTTGTAAATGGCACCCAGAATTATGTTGCACGAAGCACAATTTCACATCATTCTGGGTCCATTTGTGTGAAAACAAGGTCCAATCAGGCTGAAACGCTACAAGAAGGTAGACTCTATTGAGTTGTAAGTGATCTGAACGTTTCAAGATGAACGCTCATTCCTATAGGGGGTAAAACCATGTCCCAAAGGTCACCGGGCCTGGTGTCACTTTAAAGAAGTAGTCCAGTTACACCTTTGTGGGCTTATAACTTGGCTTCTGAATGTCCTAGAGAGGTTAGGTTTGTTTTAGTGTACTCCAATCAACAGCCCCTAAAACCAAAAAAAGGAATGGAGTCATTAGCACTTATGGTTTTTAAATGGCACCCAGAATTATGTTGCACGAAGCACAATTTCACATAATTCTGGGTTCATTTGTGTGAAAACAAGGTCCAATCAGGCTGAATCGTTACAGGAAGGTAGAATCTATTGAGTTGTAAGTGATCTGAACGTTTCATGATGATAGCACTTTCCTAAGGGGGTCAAACCATGTCCCAAAGGTCACAGGATCTGGTGTCAATTTAGAGAAGTAGTCCAGTTACACATTTGTGGGCTTATAACTTGGCTTCTGAATGTCCTAGAGAGGTTAGGTTTGTTTTAGTGTACTCCAATCAACAGCCCCTACAACCACAAAAAGGAATGGAGTCATTAGCACTTATGGCTTGTAAATGGCACCCAGAATTATGTTGCACGAAGCACAATTTCACATCATTCTGGGTCCATTTGTGTGAAAACAAGGTCCAATCAGGCTGAAACGCTACAAGAAGGTAGAATCTATTGAGTTGTAAGTGATCTGAACGTTTCAAGATGATCGCACATTCCTATAGGGGGTAAAACCATTTCCCAAAGGTCACCGGGCCTGGAGTCACTTTAAAGAAGTAGTCCAGTTACACCTTTGTGGGCTTATAACTTGGCTTCTGAAATTCCTAGAGAGGTTAGATTTGTTTTAGTGTACTGCAATCAAAAGCCCCTACAACCACAAAAAGGAATGGAGTCATTAGCACTTATGGTTTGTAAATGGCACCCAGAATTATGTTGCACGAAGCACAATTTCACAACATTCTGGGTTCATTTGTGTGACAACAAGGTCCAATCAGGCTGAAACGTTACAGGAAGGTAGAATCTATTGAGTTGTAAGTGATCTGAACGTTTCATGATGATAGCACTTTCCTAAGGGGGTCAAACCATGTCCCAAAGGTCACTGGATCTGGTGTCAATTTAAAGAAGTAGTCCAGTTACACATTTGTGGGCTTATAACTTGGCTTCTGAATGTCCAAGAGAGTTCAGGTTTGTTTTAATGTACTCCAATCAACAGCCCCTACAAACACAAAAAGGAATGGAGTCATTAGCACTTATGGTTTTTAAATGGCACCCAGAATTATGTTGCACGAAGCACAATTTCACATCATTCTGGGTTCATTTGTGTGAAAACAAGCTCCAATCAGGCTGAAACGTTACAGGAAGGTAGAATCTATTGAGTCGTAAGTGATCTGAACGTTTCATGATGATAGCACTTTCCTAAGGGGGTCAAACCATGTCCCAAAGGTCACCGGATCTGGTGTCAATTTAAAGAAGTAGTCCAGTTACACATTTGTGGGCTCATAACTTGGCTTCTGAATGTCTTAGAGAGACCAGGTTTGTTTTAATGTACTCCAATCAGCAGCCCCTACAACCACAAAAAGGAATGGAGTCATTAGCACTTATGGTTTGTAAATGGCACCCAGAATTATGTTACACGAAGCACAATTTCACATCATTCTGGCTTCATTTGTGTCAAAACAAGGTCCAATCAGATTGAAACGTGACAGGAAGGTAGAATCTATTGAGTTGTAAGTTATCTGAACGTTTCATGATGATAGCACTTTCCTAAGGGGGTCAAACCATGTCCCAAAAGTCACCGGATCTGGTGTCAATTTAAAGAAGTAGTCCAGTTACACATTTGTGGGCTTATAACTTTGCTTCTGAATGTCCTAGAGAGATCAGGTTTGTTTTAGTGTACTCCAATCAACAGCCCCTACAACCACAAAAAGGAATAGAGTCATTAGCACTTATGGTTTGTAAATGGCACCCAGAATTATGTTGCACGAAGCACAATTTCACATCATTCTGGGTCCATTTGTGTGAAAACAAGGTCCAATCAGGCTGAAACGCTACAAGAAGGTAGAATCTATTGAGTTGTAAGTGATCTGAACGTTTCAAGATGATCGCACATTCCTATAGGGGGTAAAACAATGTCCCAAAGGTCACCGGGCCTGGTGTCACTTTAAAGATGTAGTCCAGTTACACCTTTGTGGGCTTATAACTTGGCTTCTAAATGCCCTAGAGAGGTTAGGTTTGTTTTAGTGTACTCCAATCAAAAGCCCCTACAACCACAAACAGGAATGGAGTCATTAGCACTTATGGTTTGTAAATGGCACCCAGAATTATGTTGCACGAAGCACAATTTCACATCATTCTGGGTCCATTTGTGTGAAAACAAGGTCCAATCAGGCTAAAACGTTACAGGAAGGTAGAATCTATTGAGTTGTAAGTGATCTGAACGTTTCATGATGATAGCACTTTCCTAAGGGGGTCAAACCATGTCCCCAAGGTCACTAGCCTAGTGAACTAGACCAAATTCTTGCTTTGCAAAGAATGGTCTAGGCATGCTCCATTGGAACCTCAGCAGCTCCTACCAGGACTCTGGCTAGCCAATCACAGCTCTCTAGAGAGGTTTCAAACACATAAAGAGCTGTGATTGGTCCATAATGGTAGGCCAATCATAGTGCCCTATCTGCTTAGTGAACAAATCACAGAGCTTTATCCGCTTTGTGGGCCAATCAGGGCACTCTATATGCCTGGTGGGTGGGATGATGCAACAGAGTGAAACAAGAGTATGTCACATTCATTGTCCAATAGCATGCGGAGATCATTTGAAAGACAACGGTAGAACCCGCCCCACAACCGAGAGCCGTCAATGGAGCGTGGCCAGACTAAATAATACCTTTATTTAGTCTGGCTTGCCAGGCTACAAGGTCACCGGATCTGGTGTCAATTTAAAGAAGTAGTCCAGTTACACATTTGTGGGCTTATAACTTGGCTTCTGAATGTCCTAGAGAGATCAGGTTTGTTTTAGGGTACTCCAATCAACAGCCCCTACAACCACAAAAAGGAATGGAGTCATTAGCACTTGTGGTTTTTAAATGGCACCCAGAATTATGTTGCACGAAGCACAATTTCACATCATTCTGGGTTCATTTGTGTGAAAACAAGGTCCAATCAGGCTGAAACGTTACAGGAAGGTAGAATCTATTGAGTTGTAAGTGATCTGAACGTTTAATGATGATAGCACTTTCCTAAGGGGGTCAAACCATGTCCCAAAGGTCACCGGATCTGGTGTCAATTTAAAGAAGTAGTCCAGTTACACATTTGTGGGCTTATAACTTTGCTTCTGAATGTCCTAGAGAGATCAGGTTTGTTTTAGTATACTCCAATCAGCAGCCCCTACAACCACAAAAAGGAATGGAGTCATTAGCACTTATGGTTTTTAAATGGCACCCAGAATTATGTTGCACGAAGCACAATTTCACATCATTCTGGGTTCATTTGTGTGAAAACAAGGTCCAATCAGGCTGAAACGTTACAGGAAGGTAGAATCTATTGAGTTGTAAGTGATCTGAACGTTTCATGATGATAGCACTTTCCTAAGGGGGTCAAACCATGTCCCAAAGGTCACAAGATCTGGTGTCAATTTAGAGAAGTAGTCCAGTTACACATTTGTGGGCTTATAACTTGGCTTCTGAATGTCCTAGAGAGGTTAGGTTTGTTTAAGTGTACTCCAATCAACAGCCCCTACAACCACAAAAAGGAATGGAGTCATTAGCACTTATGGTTTGTAAATGGCACCCAGAATTATGTTGCACGAAGCACAATTTCACATCATTCTGGGTCCATTTGTGTGAAAACAAGGTCCAATCAGGCTGAAACGCTACAAGAAGGTAGAATCTATTGAGTTGTAAGTGATCTGAACGTTTCAAGATGATCGCACATTCCTATAGGGGGTAAAACCATTTCCCAAAGGTCACCGGGCCTGGAGTCACTTTAAAGAAGTAGTCCAGTTACACCTTTGTGGGCTTATAACTTGGCTTCTGAATTTCCTAGAGAGGTTAGATTTGTTTTAGTGTACTGCAATCAAAAGCCCCTACAACTACAAAAAGGAATGGAGTCATTAGCACTTATGGTTTGTAAATGGCACCCAGAATTATGTTGCACGAAGCACAATTTCACATCATTCTGGGTTCATTTGTGTGAAAACAAGGTCCAATCAGGCTGAAACGTTACAGGAAGGTAGAATCTATTGAGTTGTAAGTGATCTGAACGTTTCATGATGATAGCACTTTCCTAAGGGGGTCAAACCATGTCCCAAAGGTCACTGGATCTGGTGTCAATTTAAAGAAGTAGTCCAGTTACACATTTGTGGGCTTATAACTTGGCTTCTGAATGTTCAAGAGAGTTCAGGTTTGTTTTAATGTACTCCAATCAACAGCCCCTACAACCACAAAAAGGAATGGAGTCATTAGCACTTATGGTTTTTAAATGGCACCCAGAATTATGTTGCACAAAGCACAATTTCACATCTTTCTGGGTTCATTTGTGTGAAAACAAGGTCCAATCAGGCTGAAACTTTACAGAAAGGTAGAATCTATTGAGTTGTAAGTGATCTGAACGTTTCATGATGATAGCACTTTCCTAATGGGGTCAAACCATGTCCCAAAGGTCACCGGATCTGGTGTCAATTTAAAGAAGCAGTCCAGTTACACATTTGTGGGCTTATACCTTGGCTTCTGAATGTCCTAGAGAGATCAGGTTTGTTTTAATGTACTCCAATCAACAGCCCTACAACCACAAAAAGGACTGGAGTCATTAGCACTTATGGTTTGTAAATGGTACCCAGAATTATGTTGCACGAAGCACAATTTCACATCATTCTGGGTTCATTTGTGTGAAAACAAGGTCCAATCAGGCTGAAACGTTACAGGAATGTAGAATCTTTTGAGTTGTAAGTGATCTGAACGTTTCATGATGATAGCACTTTCCTAAGGGGGTCAAACCATGTCCCAAAGGTCACCGGATCTGGTGTCACTTTAACGAAGTAGTCCAGTTACACATTTGTGGGCTTATAACTTGGCTTCTGAATGTCCTAGAGAGGTCAGGTTTGTTTTAGTGTACTCCAATCAACAGCCCCTACAACCACAAAAAGGAATGGAGTCATTAGCACTTATGGTTTGTAAATGGCACCCAGAATTATTTTGCACGAAGCACAATTTCACATCATTCTGGGTCCATTTGTGTGAAAACAAGGTCCAATCAGGCTGAAACGCTACAAGAAGGTAGAATCTATTGAGTTGTAAGTGATCTGAACGTTTCAAGATGATCGCTCATTCCTATAGGGGGTAAAACCATGTCCCAAAGGTCACCGGGCCTGGTGTCACTTTAAAGAAGTAGTCCAGTTACACCTTTGTGGGCTTATAACTTGGCTTCTGAATGTCCTAGAGAGGTTAGGTTTGTTTTAGTGTACTCCAATCAACAGCCCCTAAAACCAAAAAAGGAATGGAGTCATTAGCACTTATGGTTTTTAAATGGCACCCAGAATTATGTTGCACGAAGCACAATTTCACATCATTCTGGGTTCATTTGTGTGAAAACAAGGTCCAATCAGGCTGAAACGTTACAGGAAGGTAGAATCTATTGAGTTGTAAGTGATCTGAACGTTTCATGATGATAGCACTTTCCTAAGGGGGTCAAACCATGTCCCAAAGGTCACAGGATCTGGTGTCAATTTAGAGAAGTAGTCCAGTTACACATTTGTGGGCTTATAACTTGGCTTCTGAATGTCCTAGAGAGGTTAGGTTTGTTTTAGTGTACTCCAATCAACAGCCCCTACAACCACAAAAAGGAATGGAGTCATTAGCACTTATGGTTTGTAAATGGCACCCAGAATTATGTTGCACGAAGCACAATTTCACATCATTCTGGGTCCATTTGTGTGAAAACAAGGTCCAATCAGGCTGAAACGCTACAAGAAGGTAGAATCTATTGAGTTGTAAGTGATCTGAACGTTTCAAGATGATCGCACATTCCTATAGGGGGTAAAACCATTTCCCAAAGGTCACCGGGCCTGGAGTCACTTTAAAGAAGTAGTCCAGTTACACCTTTGTGGGCTTATAACTTGGCTTCTGAATTTCCTAGAGAGGTTAGATTTGTTTTAGTGTACTGCAATCAAAAGCCCCTACAACCACAAAAAGGAATGGAGTCATTAGCACTTATGGTTTGTAAATGGCACCCAGAATTATGTTGCACGAAGCACAATTTCACATCATTCTGGGTTCATTTGTGTGAAAACAAGGTCCAATCAGGCTGAAACGTTACAGGAAGGTAGAATCTATTGAGTTGTAAGTGATCTGAACGTTTCATGATGATAGCACTTTCCTAAGGGGGTCAAACCATGTCCCAAAGGTAACTGGATCTGGTGTCAATTTAAAGAAGTAGTCCAGTTACACATTTGTGGGCTTATAACTTGGCTTCTGAATGTCCAAGAGAGTTCAGGTTTGTTTTAATGTACTCCAATCAACAGCCCCTACAACCACAAAAAGGAATGGAGTCATTAGCACTTATGGTTTTTAAATGGCACCCAGAATTATGTTGCACGAAGCACAATTTCACATCATTCTGGGTTCATTTGTGTGAAAACAAGGTCCAATCAGGCTGAAACGTTACAGGAAGGTAGAATCTGTTGAGTTGTAAGTGATCTGAACGTTTCATGATGATAGCACTTTCCTAAGGGGGTCAAACCATGTCCCAAAGGTCACCGGATCTGGTGTCACTTTAAAGAAGTAGTCCAGTTACACATTTGTGGGCTTATAACTTGGCTTCTGAATGTCCTAGAGAGGTCAGGTTTGTTTTAGTGTACTCCAATCAACAGCCCCTACAACCACAAAAAGGAATAGAGTCATTAGCACTTATGGTTTGTAAATGGCACCCAGAATTATTTTGCACGAAGCACAATTTCACATCATTCTGGGTCCATTTGTGTGAAAACAAGGTCCAATCAGGCTGAAACGCTACAAGAAGGTAGAATCTATTGAGTTGTAAGTGATCTGAACGTTTCAAGATGATCGCTCATTCCTATAGGGGGTAAAACCATGTCCCAAAGGTCACCGGGCCTGGTGTCACTTTAAAGAAGTAGTCCAGTTACACCTTTGTGGGCTTATAACTTGGCTTCTGAATGTCCTAGAGAGGTTAGGTTTGTTTTAGTGTACTCCAATCAACAGCCCCTAAAACCAAAAAAAGGAATGGAGTCATTAGCACTTATGGTTTTTAAATGGCACCCAGAATTATGTTGCACGAAGCACAATTTCACATCATTCTGGGTTCATTTGTGTGAAAACAAGGTCCAATCAGGCTGAAACGTTACAGGAAGGTAGAATCTATTGAGTTGTAAGTGATCTGAACGTTTCATGATGATAGCACTTTCCTAAGGGGGTCAAACCATGTCCCAAAGGTCACAGGATCTGGTGTCAATTTAGAGAAGTAGTCCAGTTACACATTTGTGGGCTTATAACTTGGCTTCTGAATGTCCTAGAGAGGTTAGGTTTGTTTTAGTGTACTCCAATCAACAGCCCCTACAACCACAAAAAGGAATGGAGTCATTAGCACTTATGGTTTGTAAATGGCACCCAGAATTATGTTGCACGAAGCACAATTTCACATCATTCTGGGTCCATTTGTGTGAAAACAAGGTCCAATCAGGCTGAAACGCTACAAGAAGGTAGAATCTATTGAGTTGTAAGTGATCTGAACGTTTCAAGATGATCGCACATTCCTATAGGGGGTAAAACCATTTCCCAAAGGTCACCGGGCCTGGAGTCACTTTAAAGAAGTAGTCCAGTTACACCTTTGTGGGCTTATAACTTGGCTTCTGAAATTCCTAGAGAGGTTAGATTTGTTTTAGTGTACTGCAATCAAAAGCCCCTACAACCACAAAAAGGAATGGAGTCATTAGCACTTATGGTTTGTAAATGGCACCCAGAATTATGTTGCACGAAGCACAATTTCACATCATTCTGGGTTCATTTGTGTGACAACAAGGTCCAATCAGGCTGAAACGTTACAGGAAGGTAGAATCTATTGAGTTGTAAGTGATCTGAACGTTTCATGATGATAGCACTTTCCTAAGGGGGTCAAACCATGTCCCAAAGGTCACTGGATCTGGTGTCAATTTAAAGAAGTAGTCCAGTTACACATTTGTGGGCTTATAACTTGGCTTCTGAATGTCCTAGAGAGGTCAGGTTTGTTTTAGTGTACTCCAATCAACAGCCCCTACAACCACAAAAAGGAATAGAGTCATTAGCACTTATGGTTTGTAAATGGCACCCAGAATTATTTTGCACGAAGCACAATTTCACATCATTCTGGGTCCATTTGTGTGAAAACAAGGTCCAATCAGGCTGAAACACTACAAGAAGGTAGAATCTATTGAGTTGTAAGTGATCTGAACGTTTCAAGATGATCGCTCATTCCTATAGGGGGTAAAACCATGTCCCAAAGGTCACCGGGCCTGGTGTCACTTTAAAGAAGTAGTCCAGTTACACCTTTGTGGGCTTATAACTTGGCTTCTGAATGTCCTAGAGAGGTCAGGTTTGTTTTAGTGTACTCCAATCAACAGCCCCTACAACCACAAAAAGGAATAGAGTCATTAGCACTTATGGTTTGTAAATGGCACCCAGAATTATTTTGCACGAAGCACAATTTCACATCATTCTGGGTCCATTTGTGTGAAAACAAGGTCCAATCAGGCTGAAACGCTACAAGAAGGTAGAATCTATTGAGTTGTAAGTGATCTGAACGTTTCAAGATGATCGCTCATTCCTATAGGGGGTAAAACCATGTCCCAAAGGTCACCGGGCCTGGTGTCACTTTAAAGAAGTAGTCCAGTTACACCTTTGTGGGCTTATAACTTGGCTTCTGAATGTCCTAGAGAGGTTAGGTTTGTTTTAGTGTACTCCAATCAACAGCCCCTAAAACCAAAAAAAGGAATGGAGTCATTAGCACTTATGGTTTTTAAATGGCACCCAGAATTATGTTGCACGAAGCACAATTTCACATCATTCTGGGTTCATTTGTGTGAAAACAAGGTCCAATCAGGCTGAAACGTTACAGGAAGGTAGAATCTATTGAGTTGTAAGTGATCTGAACGTTTCATGATGATAGCACTTTCCTAAGGGGGTCAAACCATGTCCCAAAGGTCACAGGATCTGGTGTCAATTTAGAGAAGTAGTCCAGTTACACATTTGTGGGCTTATAACTTGGCTTCTGAATGTCCTAGAGAGGTTAGGTTTGTTTTAGTGTACTCCAATCAACAGCCCCTACAACCACAAAAAGGAATGGAGTCATTAGCACTTATGGTTTGTAAATGGCACCCAGAATTATGTTGCACGAAGCACAATTTCACATCATTCTGGGTCCATTTGTGTGAAAACAAGGTCCAATCAGGCTGAAACGCTACAAGAAGGTAGAATCTATTGAGTTGTAAGTGATCTGAACGTTTCAAGATGATCGCACATTCCTATAGGGGGTAAAACCATTTCCCAAAGGTCACCGGGCCTGGAGTCACTTTAAAGAAGTAGTCCAGTTACACCTTTGTGGGCTTATAACTTGGCTTCTGAAATTCCTAGAGAGGTTAGATTTGTTTTAGTGTACTGCAATCAAAAGCCCCTACAACCACAAAAAGGAATGGAGTCATTAGCACTTATGGTTTGTAAATGGCACCCAGAATTATGTTGCACGAAGCACAATTTCACATCATTCTGGGTTCATTTGTGTGACAACAAGGTCCAATCAGGCTGAAACGTTACAGGAAGGTAGAATCTATTGAGTTGTAAGTGATCTGAACGTTTCATGATGATAGCACTTTCCTAAGGGGGTCAAACCATGTCCCAAAGGTCACTGGATCTGGTGTCAATTTAAAGAAGTAGTCCAGTTACACATTTGTGGGCTTATAACTTGGCTTCTGAATGTCCTAGAGAGGTCAGGTTTGTTTTAGTGTACTCCAATCAACAGCCCCTACAACCACAAAAAGGAATAGAGTCATTAGCACTTATGGTTTGTAAATGGCACCCAGAATTATTTTGCACGAAGCACAATTTCACATCATTCTGGGTCCATTTGTGTGAAAACAAGGTCCAATCAGGCTGAAACACTACAAGAAGGTAGAATCTATTGAGTTGTAAGTGATCTGAACGTTTCAAGATGATCGCTCATTCCTATAGGGGGTAAAACCATGTCCCAAAGGTCACCGGGCCTGGTGTCACTTTAAAGAAGTAGTCCAGTTACACCTTTGTGGGCTTATAACTTGGCTTCTGAATGTCCTAGAGAGGTCAGGTTTGTTTTAGTGTACTCCAATCAACAGCCCCTACAACCACAAAAAGGAATAGAGTCATTAGCACTTATGGTTTGTAAATGGCACCCAGAATTATTTTGCACGAAGCACAATTTCACATCATTCTGGGTCCATTTGTGTGAAAACAAGGTCCAATCAGGCTGAAACGCTACAAGAAGGTAGAATCTATTGAGTTGTAAGTGATCTGAACGTTTCAAGATGATCGCTCATTCCTATAGGGGGTAAAACCATGTCCCAAAGGTCACCGGGCCTGGTGTCACTTTAAAGAAGTAGTCCAGTTACACCTTTGTGGGCTTATAACTTGGCTTCTGAATGTCCTAGAGAGGTTAGGTTTGTTTTAGTGTACTCCAATCAACAGCCCCTAAAACCAAAAAAAGGAATGGAGTCATTAGCACTTATGGTTTTTAAATGGCACCCAGAATTATGTTGCACGAAGCACAATTTCACATCATTCTGGGTTCATTTGTGTGAAAACAAGGTCCAATCAGGCTGAAACGTTACAGGAAGGTAGAATCTATTGAGTTGTAAGTGATCTGAACGTTTCATGATGATAGCACTTTCCTAAGGGGGTCAAACCATGTCCCAAAGGTCACAGGATCTGGTGTCAATTTAGAGAAGTAGTCCAGTTACACATTTGTGGGCTTATAACTTGGCTTCTGAATGTCCTAGAGAGGTTAGGTTTGTTTTAGTGTACTCCAATCAACAGCCCCTACAACCACAAAAAGGAATGGAGTCATTAGCACTTATGGTTTGTAAATGGCACCCAGAATTATGTTGCACGAAGCACAATTTCACATCATTCTGGGTCCATTTGTGTGAAAACAAGGTCCAATCAGGCTGAAACGCTACAAGAAGGTAGAATCTATTGAGTTGTAAGTGATCTGAACGTTTCAAGATGATCGCACATTCCTATAGGGGGTAAAACCATTTCCCAAAGGTCACCGGGCCTGGAGTCACTTTAAAGAAGTAGTCCAGTTACACCTTTGTGGGCTTATAACTTGGCTTCTGAAATTCCTAGAGAGGTTAGATTTGTTTTAGTGTACTGCAATCAAAAGCCCCTACAACCACAAAAAGGAATGGAGTCATTAGCACTTATGGTTTGTAAATGGCACCCAGAATTATGTTGCACGAAGCACAATTTCACATCATTCTGGGTTCATTTGTGTGACAACAAGGTCCAATCAGGCTGAAACGTTACAGGAAGGTAGAATCTATTGAGTTGTAAGTGATCTGAACGTTTCATGATGATAGCACTTTCCTAAGGGGGTCAAACCATGTCCCAAAGGTCACTGGATCTGGTGTCAATTTAAAGAAGTAGTCCAGTTACACATTTGTGGGCTTATAACTTGGCTTCTGAATGTCCTAGAGAGATCAGGTTTGTTTTAATGTACTCCAATCAACAGCCCCTACAACCACAAAAAGGACTGGAGTCATTAGCACTTATGGTTTGTAAATGGTACCCAGAATTATGTTGCACGAAGCACAATTTCACATCATTCTGGGTCCATTTGTGTGAAAACAAGGTCCAATCAGGCTGAAACGTTACAAGAAGGTAGAATCTATTGAGTTGTAAGTGATCTGAACATTTCAAGATGATCGCACATTCCTATAGGGGGTAAAACCATGTCCCAAAGGTCACCGGGACTGGTGTCACTTTAAACAAGTAGTCCAGTTACACCTTTGTGGGCTTATAACTTGGCTTCTGAATGTCCTAGAGAGGTTAGGTTTGTTTTAGTGTACTCCAATCAACAGCCCCTACAACCACAAAAAGGAATGGAGTCGCTCCTCCTTGAACCGTCACCTTATCGTGGTGGAGGAGTTTGAGTGCCCTAATGATCCTAGGAGCTATGTTGTCTGGGGCACTTAGTGCCCCTGGTAGGGTCTCCCATGACAAATTGGTCTTAGGTGAAGGGTGAGACAAAGAACGGTTCGAAGGATCTTTCATGGCGGTTAAAACGAAGAGTCGGAGTACCCGGCCCGGAGGGTTACCGGGGTCCCACCCTAGAGCCAGGCCTGGGGTTGGGGCCCATGAGCGAGCGCCTGGTGGCCGGGCTTTCGCCCATGGGGCCCGGCCGGGCCCAGCCCGAACCGGATACATGGGCTCGTCCAACTGTGGACCCACCACCCGCAGGAGGAACATGAAGGGTCCGGTGCAATGCGAATCGGGTGGCAGACCAAGGCGGGAGCCTTGGCGGTCCAATCCCCGGACAAGAAAACTAGTTTTTGGGACATGGAACGTCACCTCGCTGGCAGGGAAGGAGCCGGAGCTTGTGGCAGAGGTTGAGCGGTACCGGCTAGATATAGTCGGACTCACCTCGACACATTGCATTGGCTCTGGAACCCGAGACCTGGAGAGGGGTTGGACACTCTACTTTGCTGGAGTTGCTCCGGGTGAGAGGCGGAGGGCTGGGGTTGGCTTTTTGTTAGCCCCGAGACTCTCTGCCTGTGTGTTGGGGTTTACCCCGGGGGACAAGAGGGTAGCTTCCTTGCGCCTTCGGGTCGGGGAACGGGTCCTGACTGTTGTTTGTGCTTATGGGCCAAATATCAGTTCAGAGTACCCACCCTTTTTGGAGTCCCTGGGACGAGTGCTAGATAGTGCTCCATCAGGGGACTCCATTGTCCTGCTGGGGGACTTCAATGCTCACGTGGGCAATGACAGCTTGACCTGGAGGGGTGTGATTGGGAGGAACGGCCCACCTAATCTGAACTCGAGCGGTGTTTTGTTATTGGACTTCTGTGCAAGCCGCAGTTTGGCCATAACGAACACCATGTTCGAACATAAGGATGCCCACCGGTACACTTGGTACCAGGGCAGCCTAGGTCACAGGTCGATGATAGATTTTGTAGTCGTATCATCTGACCTGCGGCCGTATGTTTTGGACACCCGAGTGAAGAGAGGGGCGGAGCTGTCAACTGATCACCACCTGGTGGTGAGTTGGATCAGATGGCAAGGGAACATGCCGCGTAGACCTGGCAGACCCAAACGCATAGTGAGGGTCTGCTGGGAACGCCTGGCAGAAGAACCTGTCAAGACGGTCTTCAACTCCCACCTCCGGCAGAGCTTTGACCACGTCCCGAGAGCAGTGGGGGACATTGAGTCCGAGTGGGCCCTGTTCCACTCTGCGATTGTCGAGGCGGCTGTTGCTAGCTGTGGTCGTAAGGTGGCCGGTGCCAGTCGTGGTGGCAACCCCCGTACCCGCTGGTGGACACCAGAGGTTCGGGGAGCCGTCAGGCTGAAGAAGGAGGCCTACAGGGCGTGGCTGGTCTGTGGGTCTCCGGAGGCAGCAGACAGGTACCGGATAGCCAAGCGGGGTGCAGCAGTGGCAGTTGCCGAGGCAAAATCTCGGGCGTGGGAGGAGTTTGGTGAGGCCATGGAGAAAGACTATCGATCGGCTCCAAAGAGGTTCTGGCAAACTGTCCGGCGCCTCAGGAGAGGAAGGCAGCAACTCGCTCACACTGTTTACAGTGGGGATGGGGAGCTGCTGACGTCAACTGAGGCTATAGTCGGACGGTGGAAGGAATACTTTGAGGAGCTCCTCAATCCCACCAATGCGCATTCCGAGGAGGAACCAGAGCTGGGAGGCCTGGGGATGGACTGTCCGATCTCGGGGGCAGAAGTTGCTGAGGTAGTCAAACAACTACACAGCGGCGGAGCCCCGGGGGCGGATGAGGTTCGTCCTGGGTATCTCAAGGCTATGGATGTTGTAGGGCTGTCATGGTTGACACGTCTCTACAACATTGCGTGGTCATCGGGGGCAGTTCCTAGGGAGTGGCAGACCGGGGTGGTGGTCCCCATCTTTAAGAAGGGTGACCTGAGGGTGTGTTCCAACTATAGGGGGATCACACTCCTCAGCCTCCCTGGAAAGGTCTACGCCAAGGTACTGGAGAGGAGGGTCCGATCGATAGTTGAATCTCAGATAGAGGAGGAGCAATGTGGTTTTCGTCCTGGCCGTGGAACTGTGGACCAGCTCTATACCCTTGCAAGGGTGATGGAGGGGGCATGGGAGTTTGCCCAACCAATCCACATGTGCTTTGTGGATTTGGAGAAGGCTTATGACCGTGTCCCCAGGGGCACCCTGTGGGGGACGCTCCAGGAGTATGGGGTGGGTGGCTTTCTGTTAAGGGCCATTCAGTCCCTTTACCAGAGGAGCGTGAGTTTGGTCCGCATAGCCGGTAGTAAGTCGGACCTGTTCCCAGTGAGGGTTGGACTCCGCCAGGGCTGCCCTTTGTCACCGGTTCTGTTCATCACTTTTATGGACAGAATTTCTAGATGCAGCCGTGGTGTGGAGTGTGTCGAGTTGGTGGCAGGAGAATCTCGTCTCTGCTTTTTGCGGATGATGTGGTCCTCCTAGCTTCATCCAGCTCTGACCTTCAGCTCTTGCTGGGTAGGTTCGCAGCCGAATGTGAAGCGGCTGGGATGAGGATCAGCACCTCCAAATCTGAGACCATGGTTCTCGACCGGAAAAGGGTGGCTTGCCACCTCCGGGTCGGGGGAGAGGTCCTACCTCAAGTGGAGGAGTTTAAGTATCTCGGGGTCTTGTTCACGAGTGAGGGTAGGAGGGATCGGGAGATCGACAGGCGGATTGGTTCGGCGTCTGCAGTGATGCGGGCGCTGAGCCGATCTGTCGTGGGGAAGAGGGAGCTGAGCCAGAAAGCCAGGCTCTCGATTTACCGGTCGATCTACGTCCCAATCCTCACCTATGGTCATGAGCTTTGGCTAATGACCGAAAGAACGAGATTGCGGATACAAGCGGCTGAAATGAGTTTCCTCCGTAGGGTGGCCGGGCTCAGCCTTAGACATAGGGTGAGGAGCTCGGACATTCGGGAGGGACTCGGAGTAGAACCGCTGCTCCTCCGGATCGAAAGGAGCCAGTTGAGGTGGTTTGGGCATCTGGTCAGGATGCCTCCTGGACGCCTCCCCGGGGAGGTGTTTCGGGCATGTCCTGCCGGCAGAAGGCCCCCGGGTCGACCCAGGACACGTTGGAGAGGTTACATCTCCAATCTGGTCCGGGAACGCCTTGGGGTCCTGCCGGAGGAGCTGGTGGACAAGGCCGGGGAGAGGACGGCCTGGAGCTCCCTAATTGGGATGCTGCCCCCGCGACCCGGACCCGGATAAGCGGAGGAAGACGAAGACGAAGACGAAGACGAAGGCGTCGTTCGTATCACACATTTGTGGGCTTATAACTTTTCTTCTGAATGTCCTAGAGAGATCAGGTCTGTTTTAAAATACTCCAATTAACAGCCCCTACTACCAGAAAAAGGAATCAAGTCAATAGCGCTTATGGGGTTTAAATGGGACCCAGACCCCAGACCTATGTTGCACCAAGCACAATTTCACATTATTATGGGTCCAGTTCTCTGAAAAAAGCTTCAATAAGGCTGAAACACCACAGAAAGGTAGAATCTATTGAGTTGTAAGTGATCTGAACTTTTCATGATGATAGCACCTTCCTAAGGGGGTAAAACCATGGCCCAAAGGTCACCGAGCATGGTGTCACCTAAAGAAAAATGTCCGGATACACCTTTGGAGGCTCATAACTTGGCTTATGAATGTCCTAGAGATGTCAAATTTGTTTTAAGATACTCCAATTAATGGTCTGTATCGATAACAGAAGGAGTGGAGTGGATAGGATGTACAGTTTTTAAATGGCACACACAGAATTATGTTGCACCAAGCACAATTTCACTTAATTTTGGTTCCAGTTCCCTCAAACAAGGTCCAATCTGGCTGAAACACCACAGGAAGGTAGAATCTATTGAGTTGTAAGTGATCTGCACGTTTCATGATGACAGCACATTCCTAAGGGGGTCAGATGATGTCACAAAGGTCACCGGATCACTTCTGCCTTAAAGAAAAATGTCCGTATACACCTTTGGAGGCTCATAACTTGACTTCTGAATGTCCTAGAGAGGTCAGGTTGGGTTTAAATGACTCCAATTAACAGCCCCTATCACCAGCAGAAGGAATGGAGTCATTAGCACTTACGGTCTTTAAACAGCACCCTGAAATATGTCGCACAAAGCACATTTTCACATAATATTGGTTCCTTTTGTGTGAAAACAAGGTCCAATCTGGCTGAAACACAACAGGAAGGTAGAATCTATTGAGTTGTAAGTTATCTGTACATTTCATCATGATAGCACATTCCTAAGGGGGTCAGATGATGTCCCAAAGGTCACCGGATCACTTCTGCCTTAAAGACAAATGTCCGGATACAACTTTGGAGGCTCAGAACTTGGCTTCTGAATGTCCTGGAGAGGTCAGGTTGGGTTTAAATGACTCCAATTAACAGCCCCTATCACCAGCAGAAGGAATGGAGTCGTCAGCACTTATGGTTTTTAAATGGCACCCAGAAATATGTCGCACCAAGCACAATTTCACATATTTCTGGTTGAAAAACCTGTGATACAAGCTCCAATCTGTCTGAAATTAACACATGATGGACCTGTGAGGTCAAGGAGCACACAGTATCAGTGTCAAGTCTGGAGGTTGAAGAGAACCCCGTTTTTAGCTGAAATCCATCTTTTTTCTGACCTCTGACCCAGAACAGCACCAGAACAACGAGCTACGGCTACCAAACTGCCTGAGCTAGCTCTGGGTGACGGCGGCATGCCAAATCGACGTTTGTTTGGTGAAAATCGGTTGAGAAATGCCACTTTGCCGAGCACATGGCAGAAAAGGCGGGAAAAGTGCCGTACGGTCCCAAACGGACGCTTAACACGATGCGACCGGCACGAACTCGACGTATGTGTTTCGGGCCAGTGCTGGGATGCACCAGAAGAGTTTTCGGGCGCCTTGGATCAACGATGGCCGAACGGCAGCCTAAAAGGGTCTAAAAATCGTGGTTTCGGGCCTAGGGTTTTGCCGGTCTCTTTTAATTCATTAAAAATAGTTAAATTCCACGTAGGGACATGAAATTCACATATGTTGTAAAGAAGGACATGCCGAATCATAATATTTTAGTTGCGTCACGCTACGTCGCTCACTGACCAAGTTCGGCCACTAGGGGGCGCAGTCAAAAATTGTTTACACTCTCTGGTTCGGAAGTCCGGTACGAGCGCAAAAATCTACTTGTCTTTTTGATAGCCCTCACGGCGCTAGAATTGCGCCATTGTAAACTTGCAAAAATCGCGCACTTTGGGGGGCTATATCTCCGGAACCACAAAATATTTTGCCACCAAACCACCTCGGATGGACTCGTGCTTGGCCCCCGAACAACATATCCGAAGATGGCATCGCTGGCGCCAGCAGAACTTTTTCTTTCCACTTTCTACCAGAAAAACACAAGTCCTCTTTGAGGCGATGGGTCTAAGAGGGCATTTTTTGGCCAAACTCAGACACAACATTTTTTTTTTCAATTTTGACAGCGGATTATGATTGCTTGGCACCACGGGGACCACCTCTCCAAAAACGGGACGGATCAGGCGTTCCCTTGAGGAGCTGTGGCCAAAAAGAGCGTGACCTCTGGCGACCTGGGGTTCGGAAAAGCACCGAAACAAAGAGCTACGGCTACCACCTGCCTGGGCTAGCTCGGGGTGACGGCGGCATGCCAAATCGACGTTTGTTTGGTGAAAATCGGTTGAGAAACGCCACTTTGCCGAGCACATGGCAAAATGGAGGGAAAACTGCCCTCAGGCCCCAAACGGACGCTTAGCACGTTGCGACCGGCACGAGCTCGACGTATGTGGTAGCTGTCAGCTATCTAAAGGAAATGTGCAAGTGTCAACTCTCTAGGTTGAGCAGAACCCTGTTTTTCAGCTCCAAAACAGCCCAAATCCATCATTTTCTCTGCTTGTACCAAGAGGCTGTGAACCTTGACCCTTCTGAATAAGCCAGCAACTTGAAAACTGCATATGTTGTAGCTGTCAGCTATTTAAAGAAACATTCTCAGTTTCAAGTCTCTAGGTTGAGGAGAACCCTGTTTTTCAGCCCCAAAACAGCCCAAATCCATCATTTTCTCTGACCTCTGACCCAGAACAGCACCGGAACAACGAGCTACGGCTACCAAACTGCCTGGGCTAGATCGGGGTGACGGCGGCATGCCAAATCGATGTTTGTTTGGTGAAAATCGGTTGAGAAATGCCAATTTGCCGAGCACATGGCAAAATGGAGGGAAAACCGCCCTCAGGCCCCAAACGGTCGCTTACCACAATGCGACCGGCACGATTTCGAAATCTGTGGTTCGGACCAGTGCTGGGATGCACCAAAAAAATTTTCGTGCGCCTCGGACCAACGTGGGCCGAACGGCGGCCAAAAAGGGGCTCAAGTGGCAGAAGGCCGCAAATGAAGCCTGAGCTAAATTTTCACACTTTTGGGCCGCCGTTTGAATTCGGTTTGGCGTAGCCGCACGAAATTTGGGGTGGTGCATCCCGGCTACCATCTCATCGATGCACGTCGAAATCGATGCCGTCGGACCTTTTCGAGCGCCCTTACGGGACGCTTGTCCAAGCAGATATAGTCAGGTGTCTGGTTACACCTTTGTGGGCTTATAACTTGGCTTCTGAATATCCTAGAGAGGTCAGGCTGGTTTTAAAATACTCCAATGAATGGTCTGTATCTAGAGCAGAATGAATGGAGTGGATAGGATGTACAGTTTTTAAATGGCACCCAGACCTATGTTGCACCAAGCACAAGTTCACATTATTATGGGTCCAGCTCTCTGAAAAAAGCTTCAATCAGGCTGAAACATCACAGGAAGGTACAATCTATTGAGTTGTAAATGAATCATGTGTTTCATGATGATTGCACATTCCTTAGGGGGTCAAATGTTGTCACAAAGGTCATTGGATCACTTCTTCTTTAAAGGTGTGGTTCGTAACACACCTTTGTGGGCTTATAACTTGGCTTCTGAATATCCTAGAGAGGTCATGTTGGTTTTAAAATGCTCCAATTAACAGCCCCTACTACCACAAAAAGGAATGGAGTCATAAGCACTTATGGTCTTTAAATGGCACCCAGAATTATGTTGCACAAAGCACAATTTCACATATTTCTGGGTCCATTTGTGCGAAAACAAGGTCCAATAAGGCTGAAACATCACATGAACGTATAGTCTATGGAGTTGTAAGTGATCTGAACGTTACCCTAACAGGGTCAAATGAAGTCACAAAGGTCACCAGACCTGAAATGGAGACTCAATTTTGGTGCTTCTTCAAAAGTAACCCAAAATGGAGGCCTCCGTTTTGGGTCTTCTTCTAAAGTAACCCAAAATGGAGGAAATGGAGGCCTCCATTTTGGGGCTTCTTCAAAAGTAACCCAAGATGGAGGCCTCCATTTTGGGTCTTCTTCTAAAGTAACCCAAACTGAATTTTTCAATTAAGGAAGCCTTCAGTTTGGGTTACTTTCAACTACATGCAAAAGAAGCCCGAAATGTAGGCCTCCATTTTGGTGCTTCTTCAAAAGTAACCCAAAATGGAGGTCTCCAATTTGGGTCTTCTTCTAAAGTAACCCAAAATGGAGGAAATGGAGGCCTCCATTTTGGGTCTTCTTCTAAAGTAACCCAAAATGGAGGAAATGGTGGGCCTCCATTTTGGGGCTTCTTCAAAAGTAACCCAAAATGGAGGCCTCCAATTTGGGTCTTCTTCTAAATTAACCCAAAATGGAGGAAATGGAGGCCTCCATTTAGGGGCTTCTTCAAAATTAACCCAAAATGGAGGCCTCCAATTTGGGTCTTCTTCTAAAGTAACCCAAAATGGAGGAAATGGAGGCCTCCATTTTGGGGCTTCTTCAAAAGTAACCCAAAATGGAGGCCTCCAATTTGGGTCTTCTTCTAAAGTAACCCAAAATGGAGGAAATGGAGGCCTCCATTTTGGGGCTTCTTCAAAAGTAACCCAAAATGGAGGCCTCCAATTTGGGTCTTCTTCTAAAGTAACCCAAACTGAATTCTTCAATTAATGAAGCATTCATTTTGGGCTACTTTTGAATGTTGTAAAATCAGCCCAAAAGGAATTCATTTTGGGCTACTTTTCCATACATGCAAAAGTAGCCCAAACGTAATTCTTCAATTAATGAAGCCTTCAATTTGGGTTACTTTCAACTACATGCAAAAGAAGCCCGAAATGGAGTCTCCAATTTGGGCTTCTTGTCTTAATAGAAAATGAAGTAGCACAACATAGGAACAACATAGAATAGCCACCTCCACGGGACAGGACTCAGCAGTTCATCTGCATCAAAAGGACAAAGGTCACTCCAGGATGACAATGTTCACAGTTTGGACAGAGAGGACAGATGGTTTGAAAGAGGAGTGAAAGAAGCCATTTACATCCACTGTGAGCAACCATCTTTGAAAAGAGGCGGTGGTTTACGACACCAACTGTCTGCCATCTATAATCCAGTTTTGAGATGCCTTCCCAGATGACTTAACGCCCACTCACATCTTGGCCCATCTGACCTCAGGAAATCACATGATAGGGTGGGGCCAGGTTTCACAATGAGCTCACCCGTAACTATGGCTGAATAGGTTCCACACCTGGGCTCATGTGATTATGCAGAAGATCATAGGGGGTCCTTTGTTCTGCGACCCAGGGGCCTCCTGTTGGCAGGGCACACCTGAAACTCCTCCTCCGGAAGGCATTCTTACCAAGTGCCTGAACCTCCTCAGTGGAGCAGCTCCACTGCCAGTTCCTACTAGATGTCTGAACTCCTCAAAAAACCTCTTTAAATATTCTCCTGCTTTGGTTAACCACTCCTGTTTGGAGGATTGGATTTGTGTGTGTGTGTGTGTGTGTGTGTGTGTGTGTGTGTGTGTGTGTGTGTGTGTGTGTGTGTGTGTGTGTGTGTGTGTGTGTGTGTGTGTGTGTGTGTGTGTGTGTGTGTGTGTGTGTGTGTGTGTGTGTGTCCCTCTTGGGGGGGAAACCGGAGTCTCCATTTTGGGGCTTCTTCTAAAGTAACCCAAAATGGAGGCCTACATTTTGGGGTTTCTTCTAAAGTTACCCGAAATGTAGGCTCATTTTTGGTGCTTCTTCTAAAGTAACCCAAAATGGAGGCCTCCATTTTGGGGTTTCTTCTAAAGTAAGCCAAAATGGACTCTCCATTTTGGGTCTTCTTCTAAAGTAACCAGAACTGAATTTTTCAATTAAGGAAGCCTTCAATTTGGGTTACTTTCAACTACATGCAAAAGAAGCCCGAAATGGAGGCCTCCATTTTGGGACTTTTTCCAAAGTAACCCAAAATGGAGACTCCATTTTGGGGCTTCTTGTAAAGTAACCCAAGATGGAGGCCTCCATTTTGGGTCTTCTTCTAAAGTAACCCGAACGTTTCATGATGATAGCACTTTCCTAAGGGGGTCAAACCATGTCCCAAAGGTCACGGGATCTGGTGTCAATTTAAAGAAGTGGTCCAGTTACACATTTGTGGGCTTATAACTTGGCTTCTGAATGTCCTAGAGAGGTCAAGTTTATTTTACCTTCTTGTAACGTTTCAGCCCGATTGGACCTTGTTTTCACACAAATGGACCCAGAATGATGTGAAATTGTGCTTCGTGCAACATAATTCTGGGTGCCATTTAAAAACCAAAAGTGCTAATGACTCCATTCCTTTTTGAGGTTGTAGGGGCTGTTGATTGGAGTACACTAAAACAAACTTGATCTCTCTAGGACATTCAGAAACCAAGTTATAAGCCCTCAAAGGTGTAATTGGACTACTTCTTTAAAGTGACACCAGGCCCGGTGACCTTTGGGACATGGTTTGACCCCCTATAGGAATGTGCGATCATCATGAAACGTTCAGATCACTTACAATTCAATAGATTCTAACTTCCTGTAACGTTTCAGCCTGATTATCCCTTGTTTTCACACAAATGAACCCAGAATGATGTGAAATTGTGCTTCGTGCAACATAATTCTGGGTGCCATTTAAAAACCATAAGTGCTAATGACTCCATTCCTTTTTGTGTTTGTAGGGGCTGTTGATTGGAGTATACTAAAACAAACCTGATCTCTCTAGGACATTCAGAAGCCAAGTTGTAAGCCCACAAATGTGTAACTGGACTACTTCTTTAAATTGACACCAGATCCGGTGACCTTTGGGACATGGTTTGACCCCCTTAGGAAAGTGCTATCATCATGAAATGTTCAGATCACTTACAACTCAATAGATTCTACCTTCTTGTAATGTTTCAGCCTGATTGGACCTTGTTTTCACACAAATGGACCCAGAATGATGTGAAATTGTGCTTCATGCAACATAATTCTGGGTGCCATTTACAAACCGTAAGTGCTAATGACTCCATTCCTTTTTGTGGTTGTAGGGGCTGTTGATTGGAGTACATTAAAACAAACCTGATCTCTCTAGGACATTCAGAAGCCAAGTTATAAGCCCACAAAGGTGTAACTGGACTACTTCTTTAAATTGACACCAGATCCGGTGACCTTTGGGACATGGTTTGACCCTCTATAGGAATGTGCGATCATCATGAAACGTTCAGATCACTTACAACTCAATAGATTCTACCTTCTTGTAATGTTTCAGCCTGATTGGACCTTGTTTTCACACAAATGGACCCAGAAGGATGTGAAATTGTGCTTCGTGCAACATAATTCTGGGTGCCATTTACAAACCATAAGGCTAATGACTCCATTCCTTTTTGTGGTTGTAGGGCCTGTTGATTGGAGTACACTAAAACAAACCTGATCTCTCTAGGACATTCAGAAGCCAAGTTATAAGCCCACAAATGTGTAACTGGACTACTTCTTTAAAGTGACACCAGGCGCGGTGACCTTTGGGACATGGTTTTACCCCCTATAGGAATGTGCGATCATCATGAAACGTTCAGATCACTTACAACTCAATAGATTCTACCTTCTTGTAACGTTTCAGCCTGATTGGACCTTGTTTTCATACAAATGAACCCTGAATGATGTGAAATTGTGCTTCGTGCAACATAATTCTGGGTGCCATTTAAAAACCATAAGTGCTAATGACTCCATTCCTTTTAGTGGTAATGGGGGCTGTTAATTGGAGTACTCTAAAACAAACCTGATCTCACTAGGACATTCAGAAGCCAAGTTATAAGCCCACAAATGTGTAACTGGACTACTTCTTTAAATTGACACCAGATCCGGTGACCTTTGGGACATGGTTTGACCCCCTTAGGAAAGTGCTATCATCATGAAACGTTCAGATCACTTACAACTCAATAGATTCTACCTTCCTGTAACGTTTCAGCCTGATTGGACCTTGTTTTCACACAAATGGACCCAGAATGATGTGAAATTGTGCTTCGTGCAACATAATTCTGGGTGCCATTTACAAACCATAAGTGCTAATGACTCCATTCCTTTTTGTGGTTGTAGGGGCTGTTGATTGGAGTATACTAAAACAAACCTGAACTCTCTAGGACATTCAGAAGCCAAGTTATAAGCCCACAAATGTATAACTGGACTACTTCTTTAAAGTGACACCAGGCCCGGTGACCTTTGGGACATGGTTTTACCCCCTATAGGAATGTGCGATCATCATGAAACATTCAGATCACTTACAACTCAATAGATTCTACCTTCTTGTAACGTTTCAGCCTGATTGGACCTTGTTTTCACACAAATGAACCCAGAAATATGTGAAATTGTGCTTCGTGCAACATAATTCTGGATGCCATTTACAAACCATAAGTGCTAATGACTCCATTCCTTTTAGTGGTAATGGGGGCTGTTAATTGGAGTACTCTAAAACAAACCTGATCTCACTAGGACATTCAGAAGCCAAGTTATAAGCCCACAAATGTGTAACTGGACTACTTCTTTAAAGTGACACCAGGCCTGGTGAACTTTGGGACATGGTTTTACCCCCTATAGGAATGTGCGATCATCATGAAACGTTCAGATCACTTACAACTCAATAGATTCTACCTTCTTGTAACGTTTCAGCCTGATTGGACCTTGTTTTCACACAAATGAACCCAGAATGATGTGAAATTGTGCTTCGTGCAACATAATTCTGGGTGCCATTTAAAAACCATAAGTGCTAATGACTCCATTCCTTTTAGTGGTCATGGGGGCTGTTGACTGGAGTACTCTAAAACAAACCTGACCTCTCTAGGATATTCAGAAGCCAAGTTATAAGCCTACAAATGTGTAACTGGACTACTTCTTTAAAGTGACACCAGGCCCGGTGACCTTTGGGACATGGTTTGACCCCCTATAGGAATGTACGATCATCATGAAACGTTCAGATCACTTACAACTCAATAGATTCTACCTTCCTGTAACGTTTCAGCCTGATTGGACCTTGTTTTCACACAAATGAACCCAGAATGATGTGAAATTATGCTTCGTGCAACATAATTCTGGGTGCCATTTAAAAACCATAAGTGCTAATGACTCCATTCATTTTTGTGGTTGTAGGGTCTGTTGATTGGAGTATACTAAAACAAACCTGATCTCTCTAGGACATTCAGAAGCCAAGTTATAAGCCCACAAATGTGTAACTGGACTACTTCTTTAAATTGACACCAGATCCGGTGACCTTTGGGACATGGTTTGACCCCCTTAGGAAAGTGCTATCATCATGAAACGTTCAGATCACTTACAACTCAATAGATTCTACCTTCCTGTAACGTTTCAGCCTGATTGGACCTTGTTTTCACACAAATGGACCCAGAATGATGTGAAATTGTGCTTCGTGCAACATAATTCTGGGTGCCATTTACAAACCATAAGTGCTAATGACTCCATTCCTTTTTGTGGTTGGAGGGGCTGTTGATTGGAGTATACTAAAACAAACCTGAACTCTCTAGGACATTCAGAAGCCAAGTTATAAGCCCACAAATGTGTAACTGGACTACTTCCTTAAAGTGACACCAGGCCCGGTGACCTTTGGGACATGGTTTTACCCCCTATAGGAATGTGCGATCATCATGAAACGTTCAGATCACTTACAACTCAATAGATTCTACCTTCTTGTAACGTTTCAGCCTGATTGGACCTTGTTTTCACACAAATGAACCCAGAATGATGTGAAATTGTGCTTCGTGCAACATAATTCTGGATGCCATTTAAAAACCATAAGTGCTAATGACTCCATTCCTTTTAGTGGTAATGGGGGCTGTTAATTGGAGTACTCTAAAACAAACCTGATCTCACTAGGACATTCAGAAACCAAGTTATAATCCCACAAATGTGTAACTGGACTACTTCTTTAAAGTGACACCAGGCCTGGTGAACTTTGGGACATGGTTTTACCCCCTATAGGAATGTGCGATCATCATGAAACGTTCAGATCACTTACAACTCAATAGATTCTACCTTCTTGTAACGTTTCAGCCTGATTGGACCTTGTTTTCACACAAATGAACCCAGAATGATGTGAAATTGTGCTTCGTGCAACATAATTCTGGGTGCCATTTAAAAACCATAAGTGCTAATGACTCCATTCCTTTTAGTGGTCATGGGGGCTGTTGACTGGAGTACTCTAAAACAAACCTGACCTCTCTAGGATATTCAGAAGCCAAGTTATAAGCCTACAAAGGTGTAACTGGACTACTTCTTTAAAGTGACACCAGGCCCGGTGACCTTTGGGACATGGTTTGACCCCCTATAGGAATGTGCGATCATCATGAAACGTTCAGATCACTTACAACTCAATAGATTCTACCTTCTTGTAACGTTTCAGCCTGATTGGACCTTGTTTTCACACAAATGGACCCAGAATGATGTGAAATTGTGCTTCGTGCAACATAATTCTGGGTGCCATTTACAAACCATAAGTGCTAATGACTCCATTCCTTTTTGTGGTAGTAGGGGCTGTTGGTTGGAGTACATCAAAACAAACCTGATCTCTCTAGGACATTCAGAAGCCAAGTTATAAGCCCACAAATGTGTAACTGGACTACTTCTTTAAATTGACACCAGATCCGGTGACCTTTGGGACATGGTTTGACCCCCTTAGGAAAGTGCTATCATCATGAAATGTTCAGATCACTTACAACTCAATAGATTCTACCTTCCTGTAACGTTTCAGCCTGATTGGACCTTGTTTTCACACAAATGAACCCAGAATGATGTGAAATTATGCTTCGTGCAACATAATTCTGGGTGCCATTTAAAAACCATAAGTGGTAATGACTCCATTCATTTTTGTGGTTGTAGGGGCTGTTGATTGGAGTATACTAAAACAAACCTGATCTCTCTAGGACATTCAGAAGCCAAGTTATAAGCCCACAAATGTGTAACTGGACTACTTCTTTAAATTGACACCAGATCCGGTGACCTTTGGGACATGGTTTGACCCCCTTAGGAAAGTGCTATCATCATGAAACGTTCAGATCACTTACAACTCAATAGATTCTACCTTCCTATAACGTTTCAGCCTGATTGGACCTTGTTTTCACACAAATGAACCCAGAATGATGTGAAATTGTGCTTCGTGCAACATAATTCTGGGTGCCATTTAAAAACCATAAGTGCTAATGACTCCATTCCTTTTTGTGGTAATGGGGGCTGCTAATTGGAGTACTCTAAAACAAACCTGACCTCTCTAGGATATTCAGAAGCCAAGTTATAAGCCCACAAAGGTGTAAATGGACTACTTCTTTAAAGTGACACCAGGCCCGGTGACCTTTGGGACATGGTTTGACCCCCAATAGGAATGTGCGATCATCATGAAACGTTCAGATCACTTACAACTCAATAGATTCTACCTTCTTGTAACGTTTAAGCCTGATTGGACCTTGTTTTCACACAAATGGACCCAGAATGATGTGAAATTGTGCTTCGTGCAACATAATTCTGGGTGCCATTTAAAAACCATAAGTGCTAATGACTCCATTCCTTTTTGAGGTTGTAGGGGCTGTTGATTGGAGTACACTAAAACAAACCTGATCTGTCTAGGACATTCAGAAACCAAGTTATAAGCCCTCAAAGGTGTAATTTGACTACTTCTTTAAAGTGACACCAGGCCCGGTGACCTTTGGGACATGGTTTGACCCCCTATAGGAATGTGCGATCATCATGAAACGTTCAGGTCACTTTCAACTCAATAGATTCTACCTTCTTGTAACGTTTCAGCCTGATTGCACCTTGTTTTCACACAAATGGACCCAGAATGATGTGAAATTGTGCTTCGTGCAACATAATTCTGGGTGCCATTTACAAACCATAAGTGCTAATGACTCCATTCCTTTTTGTGGTTGTAGGGGCTGTTGGTTGGAGTACATTAAAACAAACCTGATCTCTCTAGGACATTCAGAAGCCAAGTTATAAGCCCACAAATGTGTAACTGGACTACTTCTTTAAATTGACAGCAGATCCGGTGACCTTTGGGACATGGTTTGACCCCCTTAGGAAAGTGTGATCATCTTGAAACGTTCAGATCACTTACAACTCAATAGATTCTACCTTCTTGTAACGTTTCAGCCTGATTGGACCTTGTTTTCACACAAATGGACCCAGAATGATGTGAAATTGTGCTTCATGCAACATAATTCTGGGTGCCTTTACAAACCATAAGTGCTAATGACTCAATTCCTTTTTGTGGTTGTAGGGGCTGTTGACTGGAGTACATTAAAACAAACCTGATCTCTCTAGGACATTCAGAAGCCAAGTTATAAGCCCACAAATGTGTAACTGGACTAATTTAAATTGACACCAGATCCGGTGACATTTGGGACATGGTTTGATCCCCTTAGGAAAGTACTATCATCATGAAACGTTCAGATCACTTACAACTCAATAGATTCTACCATCCTGTAACGTTTCAGCTTGATTGGACCTTGTTTTCACACAAATGAACCCAGAATGATGTGAAATTGTGCTTCGTACCACATAATTCTGGGTGCCATTTAAAAACCATAAGTGCTAATGACTCCATTCCTTTTTGGTGTAATGGGGGCTGTTAATTGGAGTACTCTAAAACAAACCTGATCTCTCTAGGACATTCAGAAGCTAAGTTATAAGCCCACAAATGTGTAACTGGACTACTTCTTTAAATTGACACCAGATCCGGTGACCTTTGGGAAGTGGTTTGACCCCCTTAGGAAAGTGCTATCATCATGAAACGTTCAGATCACTTACAACTGAATAGATTCTACCTTCCTGTAATGTTTCAGCCTGATTGGACCTTGTTTTCACACAAATGAACCCAGAATGATGTGAAATTGTGCTTCGTGCAACATAATTCTGGGTGCCATTTAAAAACCATAAGTGCAAATGACTCCATTCCTTTTTGGGGTAATGGGGGCTGTTAATTGGAGTACTCTAAAACAAACCTGACCTCTCTAGGATATTCAGAAGCCAAGTTATAAGCTCACAAATGTGTAACTGGACTACTTCTTTAAAGTGACACCAGATCCGGTGACCTTTGGGACATGGTTTGACCCCCTATAGGAATGTGCGATCATCATGAAACGTTCAGATCACTTACAATTCAATAGATTCTACCTTCTTGTAACGTTTCAGCCTGATTGGACCTTGTTTTCACACAAATGGACCCAGAATGATGTGAAATTGTGCTTCGTGCAACATAATTCTGGGTGCCATTTACAAACCATAAGTGCTAATGACTCCATTCCTTTTTGTGGTTGTAGGGGCTGTTGGTTGGAGTACAACAAAACAAACCTGATCTCTCTAGGACATTCAGAAGCCAAGTTATAAGCCCACAAATGTGTAACTGGACTACTTCTTTAAATTGACACCAGATCCGGTGACCTTTGGGACATGGTTTGACCCCCTTAGGAAAGTGCTATCATCATGAAACGTTCAGATCACTTACAACTCAATAGATTCTACCTTCCTGTAACGTTTCAGCCTGATTGGACCTTGTTTTCACACAAATGAACCCAGAATGATGTGAAATTATGCTTCGTGCAACATAATTCTGGGTGCCATTTAAAAACCATAAGTGCTAATGACACCACTCATTTTTATGGTTGTAGGGGCTGTTGATTGGAGTATACTAAAACAAACCTGATCTCTCTAGGACATTCAGAAGCCAAGTTATAAGCCCACAAATGTGTAACTGGACTACTTCTTTAAATTGACACCAGATCTGGTGACCTTTGGGACATGGTTTGACCCCCTTAGGAAAGTGCTATCATCATGAAACGTTCAGATCACTTACAACTCAATAGATTCTACCTTCCTATAACGTTTCAGCCTGATTGGACCTTGTTTTCACACAAATGAACCCAGAATGATGTGAAATTGTGCTTCGTGCAACATAATTCTGGGTGCCATTTAAAAACCATAAGTGCTAATGACTCCATTCCTTTTAGTGGTAATGGGGGCTGCTAATTGGAGTACTCTAAAACAAACCTGACCTCTCTAGGATATTCAGAAGCCAAGTTATAAGCCCACAAAGGTGTAACTAGACTACTTCTTTAAAGTGACACCAGGCCCGGTGACCTTTGGGACATGGTTTGACTCCCAATAGGAATGTGCGATCATCATGAAACGTTCAGATCACTTACAACTCAATAGATTCTACCTTCTTGTAACGTTTCAGCCTGATTGGACCTTGTTTTCACACAAATGGACCCAGAATGATGTGAAATTGTGCTTCGTGCAACATAATTCTGGGTGCCATTTAAAAACCATAAGTGCTAATGACTCCATTCCTTTTTGAGGTTGTAGGGGCTGTTGATTGGAGTACACTAAAACAAACCTGATCTCTCTAGGACATTCAGAAACCAAGTTATAAGCCCTCAAAGGTGTAATTGGACTACTTCTTTAAAGTGACACCAGGCCCGGTGACCTTTGGGACATGGTTTGACCCCCTATAGGAATGTGCGATCATCATGAAACGTTCAGATCACTTACAACTCAATAGATTCTACCTTCTTGTAACGTTTCAGCCTGATTGCACCTTGTTTTCACACAAATGGACCCAGAATGATGTGAAATTGTGCTTCGTGCAACATAATTCTGGGTGCCATTTACAAACCATAAGTGTTAATGACTCCATTCCTTTCTGTGGTTGTAGGGGCTGTTGGTTGGAGTACATTAAAACAAACCTGATCTCTCTAGGACATTCAGAAGCCAAGTTATAAGCCCACAAATGTGTAACTGGACTACTTCTTTAAATTGACACCAGATCCGGTGACCTTTGGGACATGGTTTGACCCCCTTAGGAAAGTGTGATCATCTTGAAACGTTCAGATCACTTACAACTCAATAGATTCTACCTTCTTGTAACGTTTCAGCCTGATTGGACCTTGTTTTCACACAAATGGACCCAGAATGATGTGAAATTGTGCTTCATGCAACATAATTCTGGGTGCCATTTACAAACCATAAGTGCTAATGACTCCATTCCTTTTTGTGGTTGTAGGGGCTGTTGATTGTAGTACATTAAAACCAACCTGATCTCTCTAGGACATTCAGAAGCCAAGTTAAAGCCCACAAATGTGTAACTGGACTACTTCTTTAAATTGACACCAGATCCGGTGACATTTGGGACATGGTTTGATCCCCTTAGGAAAGTACTATCATCATGAAACGTTCAGATCACTTACAACTCAATAGATTCTACCATCCTGTAACGTTTCAGCTTGATTGAACCTTGTTTTCACACAAATGGACCCAGAATGATGTGAAATTGTGCTTCGTGCAACATAATTCTGGGTGCCATTTAAAAACCATAAGTGCTAATGACTCCATTCCTTTTTGTGGTTGTAGGGGCTGTTGAATGGAGTATACTAAAACAAACCTGATCTCTCTAGGACATTCAGAAGCCAAGTTATAAGCCCACAAATGTGTAACTGGACTACGTCTTTAAATTGACACCAGATCCGGTGACCTTTGGGACATGGTTTGACCCCCTTAGGAAAGTGCTATCATCATGAAACGTTCAGATCACTTACAACTCAATAGATTCTACCTTCCTGTAACGTTGCAGCCTGATTGTACCTTGTTTTCACACAAATGAACCCAGAATGATGTGAAATTGTGCTTCGTGCAACATAATTCTGGGTGCCATTTAAAAACCATAAGTGCTAATGACTCCATTCCTTTTAGTGGTAATGGGGGCTGCTAATTGGAGTACTCTAAAACAAACCTGACCTCTCTAGGATATTCAGAAGCCAAGTTATAAGCCCACAAAGGTGTAACTGGACTACTTCTTTAAAGTGACACCAGGCCCGGTGACCTTTGGGACATGGTTTGACCCCCAATAGGAATGTGCGATCATCATGAAACGTTCAGATCACTTACAACTCAATAGATTCTACCTTCTTGTAACGTTTAAGCCTGATTGGACCTTGTTTTCACACAAATGGACCCAGAATGATGTGAAATTGTGCTTCGTGCAACATAATTCTGGGTGCCATTTACAAACCATAAGTGCTAATGACTCCATTCCTTTTTGTGGTTGTAGGGGCTGTTGGTTGGAGTACATTAAAACAAACCTGATCTCTATAGGACATTCAGAAGCCAAGTTATAAGCCCACAAATGTGTAACTGGACTACTTCTTTAAATTGACACCAGATCCGGTGACCTTTGGGACATGGTTTGACCCCCTTAGGAAAGTGTGATCATCTTGAAACGTTCAGATCACTTACAACTCAATAGATTCTACCTTCTTGTAACGTTTCAGCCTGATTGGACCTTGTTTTCACACAAATGGACCCAGAATGATGTGAAATTGTGCTTCATGCAACATAATTCTGGGTGCCATTTACAAACCATAAGTGCTAATGACTCAATTCCTTTTTGTGGTTGTAGGGGCTGTTGACTGGAGTACATTAAAACAAACCTGATCTCTCTAGGACATTCAGAAGCCAAGTTATAAGCCCACAAATGTGTAACTGGACTACTTATTTAAATTGACACCAGATCCGGTGACATTTGGGACATGGTTTGATCCCCTTAGGAAAGTACTATCATCATGAAACGTTCAGATCACTTACAACTCAATAGATTCTACCATCCTGTAACGTTTCAGCTTGATTGGACCTTGTTTTCACACAAATGGACCCAGAATGATGTGAAATTGTGCTTCGTACCACATAATTCTGGGTGCCATTTAAAAACCATAAGTGCTAATGACTCCATTCCTTTTTGGTGTAATGGGGGCTGTTAATTGGAGTACTCTAAAACAAACCTGATCTCTCTAGGACATTCAGAAGCCAAGTTATAAGCCCACAAATGTGTAACTGGACTACTTCTTTAAATTGACACCAGATCCGGTGACCTTTGGGAAGTGGTTTGACCCCCTTAGGAAAGTGCTATCATCATGAAACGTTCAGATCACTTACAACTGAATAGATTCTACCTTCCTGTAATGTTTCAGCCTGATTGGACCTTGTTTTCACACAAATGAACCCAGAATGATGTGAAATTGTGCTTCGTGCAACATAATTCTGGGTGCCATTTAAAAACCATAAGTGCAAATGACTCCATTCCTTTTTGGGGTAATGGGGGCTGTTAATTGGAGTACTCTAAAACAAACCTGACCTCTCTAGGATATTCAGAAGCCAAGTTATAAGCTCACAAATGTGTAACTGGACTACTTCTTTAAAGTGACACCAGATCCGGTGACCTTTGGGACATGGTTTGACCCCCTATAGGAATGTGCGATCATCATGAAACATTCAGATCACTTACAATTCAATAGATTCTACCTTCTTGTAACGTTTCAGCCTGATTGGACCTTGTTTTCACACAAATGGACCCAGAATGATGTGAAATTGTGCTTCGTGCAACATAATTCTGGGTGCCATTTACAAACCATAAGTGCTAATGACTCCATTCCTTTTTGTGATTGTAGGGGCTGTTGGTTGGAGTACAACAAAACAAACCTGATCTCTCTAGGACATTCAGAAGCCAAGGTATAAGCCCACAAATGTGTAACTGGACTACTTCTTTAAATTGACACCAGATCCGGTGACCTTTGGGACATGGTTTGACCCCCTTAGGAAAGTGCTATCATCATGAAACGTTCAGATCACTTACAACTCAATAGATTCTACCTTCCTGTAACGTTTCAGCCTGATTGGACCTTGTTTTCACACAAATGAACCCAGAATGATGTGAAATTATGCTTCGTGCAACATAATTCTGGGTGCCATTTAAAAACCATAAGTGCTAATGACTCCATTCCTTTTTGTGGTTGTAGGGGCTGTTGATTGGAGTATACTAAAACAAACCTGATCTCTCTAGGACATTCAGAAGCCAAGTTATAAGCCCACAAATGTGTAACTGGACTACTTCTTTAAATTGACACCAGATCCGGTGACCTTTGGGACATGGTTTGACCCCCTTAGGAAAGTGCTATCATCATGAAACGTTCAGATCACTTACAACTCAATAGATTCTACCTTCCTATAACGTTTCAGCCTGATTGGACCTTGTTTTCACACAAATGAACCCAGAATGATGTGAAATTGTGCTTCGTGCAACATAATTCTGGGTGCCATTTAAAAACCATAAGTGCTAATGACTCCATTCCTTTTAGTGGTAATGGGGGCTGCTAATTGGAGTACTCTAAAACAAACCTGACCTCTCTAGGATATTCAGAAGCCAAGTTATAAGCCCACAAAGGTGTAACTAGACTACTTCTTTAAAGTGACACCAGGCCCGGTGACCTTTGGGACATGGTTTGACTCCCAATAGGAATGTGCGATCATCATGAAACGTTCAGATCACTTACAACTCAATAGATTCTACCTTCTTGTAACGTTTCAGCCTGATTGGACCTTGTTTTCACACAAATGGACCCAGAATGATGTGAAATTGTGCTTCGTGCAACATAATTCTGGGTGCCATTTAAAAACCATAAGTGCTAATGACTCCATTCCTTTTTGAGGTTGTAGGGGCTGTTGATTGGAGTACACTAAAACAAACCTGATCTCTCTAGGACATTCAGAAACCAAGTTATAAGCCCTCAAAGGTGTAATTGGACTACTTCTTTAAAGTGACACCAGGCCCGGTGACCTTTGGGACATGGTTTGACCCCCTATAGGAATGTGTGATCATCATGAAACGTTCAGATCACTTACAACTCAATAGATTCTACCTTCTTGTAACGTTTCAGCCTGATTGCACCTTGTTTTCACACAAATGGACCCAGAATGATGTGAAATTGTGCTTCGTGCAACATAATTCTGGGTGCCATTTACAAACCATAAGTGTTAATGACTCCATTCCTTTCTGTGGTTGTAGGGGCTGTTGGTTGGAGTACATTAAAACAAACCTGATCTCTCTAGGACATTCAGAAGCCAAGTTATAAGCCCACAAATGTGTAACTGGACTACTTCTTTAAATTGACACCAGATCCGGTGACCTTTGGGACATGGTTTGACCCCCTTAGGAAAGTGTGATCATCTTGAAACGTTCAGATCACTTACAACTCAATAGATTCTACCTTCTTGTAACGTTTCAGCCTGATTGGACCTTGTTTTCACACAAATGGACCCAGAATGATGTGAAATTGTGCTTCATGCAACATAATTCTGGGTGCCATTTACAAACCATAAGTGCTAATGACTCCATTCCTTTTTGTGGTTGTAGGGGCTGTTGATTGTAGTACATTAAAACCAACCTGATCTCTCTAGGACATTCAGAAGCCAAGTTAAAGCCCACAAATGTGTAACTGGACTACTTCTTTAAATTGACACCAGATCCGGTGACATTTGGGACATGGTTTGATCCCCTTAGGAAAGTACTATCATCATGAAACGTTCAGATCACTTACAACTCAATAGATTCTACCATCCTGTAACGTTTCAGCTTGATTGAACCTTGTTTTCACACAAATGGACCCAGAATGATGTGAAATTGTGCTTCGTGCAACATAATTCTGGGTGCCATTTAAAAACCATAAGTGCTAATGTCTCCATTCCTTTTTGTGGTTGTAGGGGCTGTTGAATGGAGTATACTAAAACAAACCTGATCTCTCTAGGACATTCAGAAGCCAAGTTATAAGCCCACAAATGTGTAACTGGACTACGTCTTTAAATTGACACCAGATCCGGTGACCTTTGGGACATGGTTTGACCCCCTTAGGAAAGTGCTATCATCATGAAACGTTCAGATCACTTACAACTCAATAGATTCTACCTTCCTGTAACGTTGCAGCCTGATTGTACCTTGTTTTCACACAAATGAACCCAGAATGATGTGAAATTGTGCTTCGTGCAACATAATTCTGGGTGCCATTTAAAAACCATAAGTGCTAATGACTCCATTCCATTTTGTGGTTGTAGGGGCTGTTGATTGGAGTATACTAAAACAAACCTGATCTCTCTAGGACATTCAGAAACCAAGTTATAAGCCCTCAAAGGTGTAATTGGACTACTTCTTTAAATTGACACCAGATCCGGTGACCTTTGGGACATGGTTTGACCCCCTTAGGAAAGTGCTATCATCATGAAACGTTCAGATCACTTACAACTCAATAGATTCTACCTTCCTGTAACGTTTCAGCCTGATTGGACCTTGTTTTCACACAAAGGAACCCAGAATTATGTGAAATTGTGCTTCGTGCAACATAATTCTGGGTGCCATTTAAAAACCATAAGTGCTAATGACTCCATTCCTTTTTGGGGTAATGGGGTCTGTTAATTGGAGTACTCTAAAACAAACCTGACCTCTCTAGGATATTCAGAAGCCAAGTTATACGCCCACAAATGTGTAACTGGACTACTTCTTTAAAGTGACACCAGATCCGTTGACCTTTGGGACATGGTTTGACCCCCTATAGGAATGTGCGATCATCATGAAACGTTCAGATCACTTACAACTCAATAGATTCTACGTTCTTGTAACGTTTCAGCCTGATTGGACCTTGTTTTCACACAAATGGACCCAGAATGATGTGAAATTGTGCTTCGTGCAACATAATTCTGGGTGCCATTTACAAACCATAAGTGCTAATGACTCCCTTCCTTTTTGTGGTTGTAGGGGCTAACCTGATCTCTCTAGGACATTCAGAAGCCAAGTTATAAGTCCGCAAATGTGTAACTGGACTACTACTTTAAATTGACACCAGATCCGGTGACCTTTGGGACATGGTTTGACCCCCTTAGGAAAGTGCTATCATCATGAAACGTTCAGATCACTTACAACTCAATAGATTCTAAATTCCTGTAACGTTTCAGCCTGATTGGACCTTGTTTTCACACAAATGAACCCAGAATGATGTGAAATTGTGCTTCGTGCAACATAATTCTGGGTGCCATTTACAAACCATAAGTGCTAATGACTCCATTCCTTTTTGTGGTTGTAGGGGCTGTTGATTGGAGTACACTAAAACAAACCTGACCTCTCTAGGACATTCAGAAGCCAAGTTATAAGCCCACAAAGGTGTAACTGGACTACTTCTTTAAAGTGACACCAGGCCCGGTGACCTTTGGGACATGGTTTGACCCCCTATAGGAATGTGCGATCATCATGAAACGTTCAGATCACTTACAACTCAATAGATTCGACCTTCCTGTAACGTTTCAGCCTGATTGGACCTTGTTTTCACACAAATGAACCCAGAATGATGTGAAATTGTGCTTCGTGCAACATAATTCTGGGTGCCATTTAAAAACCATAAGTGCTAATGACTCCATTCCTTTTTGTGGTTGTAGGGGCTGTTGATTGGAGTACACTAAAACAAACCTGATCGCTCTAGGACATTCAGAAGCCAAGTTATTAGCCCACAAATGTGTAACTGGACAACTTCTTTAAATTGACACCAGATCCGGTGACCTTTGGGACATGGTTTGACCCCCTTAGGAAAGTGCTATCATCATGAAATGTTCAGATCACTTACAACTCAATAGATTCTACCTTCCTGTAACGTTTCAGCCTGATTGGACCTTGTTTTTACACAAATGAACCCAGAATGATGTGAAATTGTGCTTCGTGCAACATAATTCTGGGTGCCATTTAAAAACCATAAGTGCTAATGACTCCATTCCTTTTTGGGGTAATTGGGGCTGTTAATTGGAGTACTCTAAAACAAACCTGACCTCTCTAGGATATTCAGAAGCCAAGTTATAAGCCCACAAATGTGTAACTGGACTACTTCTTTAAATTGACACCAGATCCGGTGACCTTTGGGACATGGTTTGACCCCCTTAGGAAAGTGCTATCATCATGAAACATTCATATCACTTACAACTCAATAGATTCTACCTTCCTGTAACGTTTCAGCCGTATTGGACCTTGTTTTCACACAAATGAACCCAGAATGATGTGAAATTGTGTTTCGTGCAACATAATTCTGGGTGCCATTTAAAAACCATAAGTGCTAATGACTCCATTCCTTTTTGGGGTAATGGGGGCTGTGGATTGGAGTACACGAAAACAAACCTGACCTCTCTGAGACATTCAGAAGCCAAGTTATAAGCCCCCAAAGGTGTGTTTGGAATCCCGCCTTTAAGGAACAAGCTATCCGGTGACATTTATGACCTGATTTGACACCCTTAGGAATGTGCTATCATCATGAAACACAGGAATCGTTTACAACTCAATAGATTCTACTTTTCTGTGATGTTTCAGCCTGATTGAAGCTTTTTTCTGAGAAATGGACCCAGAATGATGTGAAATTGTGCTTTTGTGCGACATAATTCTGTGTGCCATTTAAAAACCATAAGTGCTAATGACTCCATTCCTTTTTGGGGTAATAGGGGCTGTTGATTGGAGTACACTAAAACAAACTTGATCTCTCTAGGACATTCAGAAGCCAAGTATAAGCCCACAAATATGTAACTGGACTACTTCTTTAAATTGACACCAGATCCGGTGACCTTTGGGACATGGTTTGACCCCCTTAGGAAAGTGCTATCATCATGAAACGTTCAGATCACTTACAACTCAATAGATTCTACCTTCCTGTAACGTTTCAGCCTGATTGGACCTTGTTTTCACACAAATGAACCCAGAATGATGTGAAATTGTGCTTCGTGCAACATAATTCTGAGTGCCATTTACAAACCATAAGTGCTAATGACTCCATTCCTTTTTGTGGTTGTAGGGGCTGTTGATTGGAGTATACTAAAACAAACCTGATCTCTCTAGGACATTCAGAAGCCAAGTTATAAGCCCACGAATGTGTAAACGGACTTCTTCTTTAACCCTTTGATGCATAATGGTCACTACAGTGGACAGGTACTCAAAATTGTTATTTATTTATTTTTGCTATTAAGCACAGCTGTTGAAGACATTATTGCATTTGAGCCCCTCCATTTGGACTTCAGTAAGCCAAGCCAACATATTTTATGCTCAGAATGCACGCTGCCCACTGAGGTGGACATGTAATAAATTATTTGTAAATTATAAAATTTTACAAAAAATATTTGTTGAAATTTGTTTCATTCACACCTAAAGACGAATGAAAAAAATTGTTAAAAAAACATGGTTGAAGATTTCATAATTCATGCATCAAAGGGTTAAATTGACACCAGATCCGGTGACCTTTGGGACATGGTTTGACCCCCTTAGGAAAGGGCTATCATCATGAAACGTTCAGATCACTTACAACTCAATAGATTCTACCTTCCTGTAACGTTTCAGCCTGATTGGACCTTGTTTTCACACAAATGAACACAGAATGATGTGAAATTGTGCTTCGTGCAACATAATTCTGGGTGCCATTTAAAAACCATAAGTGCTAATGACTCCATTCCTTCTTCGTCTTCGTCTTCCTCCACTTATCCGGGTCCGGGTCGCGGGGGCAGCATCCCAATTAGGGAGCTCCAGGCCGTCCTCTCCCCGGCCTTGTCCACCAGCTCCTCCGGCAGGACCCCAAGGCGTTCCCGGACCAGATTGGAGATGTAACCTCTCCAACGTGTCCTGGGTCCACCCGGGGGCCTTCTGCCGGCAGGACATGCCCAAAACACCTCCCCGGGGAGGAGTCCAGGAGGCATCCTGACCAGATGCCCAAACCACCTCAACTGGCTCCTTTCGATCCGGAGGAGCAGCGGTTCTACTCCGAGTCCCTCCCGAATGTCCGAGCTCCTCACCCTATCTCTAAGGCTGAGCCCGGCCACCCTACGGAGGAAACTCATTTCGGCCGCTTGTATCCGCAATCTCCTTCTTTCGGTCATTAGCCAAAGCTCATGACCATAGGTGAGGATTGGGACGTAGATCGACCGGTAAATCGAGAGCCTGGCTTTCTGGCTCAGCTCCCTCTTCCCCACGACAGATCGGCTCAGCGCCCGCATCACTGCAGACGCCGAACCAATCCGCCTGTCGATCTCCCGATCCCTCCTACCCTCACTCGTGAACAAGACCCCGAGATACTTAAACTCCTCCACTTGAGGTAGGACCTCTCCCCCGACCCGGAGGTGGCAAGCCACCCTTTTCCAGTCGAGAACCATGGTCTCAGATTTGGAGGTGTTGATCCTCATCCCAGCCGCTTCACATTCGGCCGCGAACCTACCCAGCAAGAGCTGAAGGTCAGAGCTGGATGAAGCTAGGAGGACCACATCATCCGCAAAAAGCAGAGACGAGATTCTCCTGCCACCAACTCGACACACTCCACACCACGGCTGCGTCTAGAAATTCTGTCCATAAAAGTGATGAACAGAACCGGTGACAAAGGGCAGCCCTGGCGGAGTCCAACCCTCACTGGGAACAGGTCCGACTTACTACCGGCTATGCGGACCAAACTCACGCTCCTCTGGTAAAGGGACTGAATGGCCCTTAACAGAAAGCCACCCACCCCATACTCCTGGAGCGTCCCCCACAGGGTGCCCCTGGGGACACGGTCATAAGCCTTCTCCAAATCCACAAAGCACATGTGGATTGGTTGGGCAAACTCCCATGCCCCCTCCATCACCCTTGCAAGGGTATAGAGCTGGTCCACAGTTCCACGGCCAGGGCGAAAACCACATTGCTCCTCCTCTATCTGAGATTCAACTATCGATCGGACCCTCCTCTCCAGTACCTTGGCGTAGACCTTTCCAGGGAGGCTGAGGAGTGTGATCCCCCTATAGTTGGAACACACCCTCAGGTCACCCTTCTTAAAGATGGGGACCACCACCCCGGTCTGCCACTCCCTAGGAACTGCCCCCGATGACCACGCAATGTTGTAGAGACGTGTCAACCATGACAGCCCTACAACATCCATAGCCTTGAGATACCCAGGACAAACCTCATCCGCCCCCGGGGCTCCGCCGCTGTGTAGTTGTTTGACTACCTCAGCAACTTCTGCCCCCGAGATCGGACAGTCCATCCCCAGGCCTCCCAGCTCTGGTTCCTCCTCGGAATGCGCATTGGTGGGATTGAGGAGCTCCTCAAAGTATTCCTTCCACCGTCCGACTATAGCCTCAGTTGACGTCAGCAGCTCCCCATCCCCACTGTAAACAGTGTGAGCGAGTTGCTGCCTTCCTCTCCTGAGGCGCCGGACAGTTTGCCAGAACCTCTTTGGAGCCGATCGATAGTCTTTCTCCATGGCCTCACCAAACTCCTCCCACGCCCGAGATTTTGCCTCGGCAACTGCCACTGCTGCACCCCGCTTGGCTATCCGGTACCTGTCTGCTGCCTCCGGAGACCCACAGACCAGCCACGCCCTGTAGGCCTCCTTCTTCAGCCTGACGGCTCCCCGAACCTCTGGTGTCCACCAGCGGGTACGGGGGTTGCCACCACGACTGGCACCGGCCACCTTACGACCACAGCTAGCAACAGCCGCCTCGACAATCGCAGAGTGGAACAGGGCCCACTCGGACTCAATGTCCCCCACTGCTCTCGGGACGTGATCAAAGCTCTGCCGGAGGTGGGAGTTGAAGACCGTCTTGACAGGTTCTTCTGCCAGGCGTTCCCAGCAGACCCTCACTATGCGTTTGGGTCTGCCAGGTCTACGCGGCATGTTCCCTTGCCATCTGATCCAACTCACCACCAGGTGGTGATCAGTTGACAGCTCCGCCCCTCTCTTCACTCGGGTGTCCAAAACATACGGCCGCAGGTCAGATGATACGACTACAAAATCTATCATCGACCTGTGACCTAGGCTGCCCTGGTACCAAGTGTACCGGTGGGCATCCTTATGTTCGAACATGGTGTTCGTTATGGCCAAACTGCGGCTTGCACAGAAGTCCAATAACAAAACACCGCTCGAGTTCAGATTAGGTGGGCCGTTCCTCCCAATCACACCCCTCCAGGTCAAGCTGTCATTGCCCACGTGAGCATTGAAGTCCCCCAGCAGGACAATGGAGTCCCCTGATGGAGCACTATCTAGCACTCGTCCCAGGGACTCCAAAAAGGGTGGGTACTCTGAACTGATATTTGGCCCATAAGCACAAACAACAGTCAGGACCCGTTCCCCGACCCGAAGGCGCAAGGAAGCTACCCTCTTGTCCCCCGGGGTAAACCCCAACACACAGGCAGAGAGTCTCGGGGCTAACAAAAAGCCAACCCCAGCCCTCCGCCTCTCACCCGGAGCAACTCCAGCAAAGTAGAGTGTCCAACCCCTCTCCAGGTCTCGGGTTCCAGAGCCAATGCAATGTGTCGAGGTGAGTCCGACTATATCTAGCCGGTACCGCTCAACCTCTGCCACAAGCTCCGGCTCCTTCCCTGCCAGCGAGGTGACGTTCCATGTCCCAAAAACTAGTTTTCTTGTCCGGGGATTGGACCGCCAAGGCTCCCGCCTTGGTCTGCCACCCGATTCGCATTGCACCGGACCCTTCATGTTCCTCCTGCGGGTGGTGGGTCCACAGTTGGACGAGCCCATGTATCCGGTTCGGGCTGGGCCCGGCCGGGCCCCATGGGCGAAAGCCCGGCCACCAGGCGCTCGCTCACGGGCCCCAACCCCAGGCCTGGCTCCAGGGTGGGACCCCGGTAACCCTCCGGGCCGGGTACTCCGACTCTTCGTTTTAACCGCCATGAAAGATCCTTCGAACCGTTCTTTGTCTCACCCTTCACCTAAGACCAATTTGTCATGGGAGACCCTACCAGGGGCACTAAGTGCCCCAGACAACATAGCTCCTAGGATCATTAGGGCACTCAAACTCCTCCACCATGATAAGGTGACGGTTCAAGGAGGAGCGACTCCATTCCTTTTAGTGGTAATAGGGGCTGTTAATTGAAGTACTCTAAAACAAACCTGACCTCTCTAGGATATTCAGAAGCCAAGTTATAAGCCCACAAAGGTGTAACTGGACTACTTCTTTAAAGTGACACCAGGCCCGGTGACCTTTGGGAGATGGTTTTACCCCCTATAGGAATGTGCGATCATCTTGAAATGTTCAGATCACTTACAACTCAATAGATTCTACCTTCTTGTAACGTTTCAGCCTGATTGGACCTTGTTTTCACACAAATGGACCCAGAATGATGTGAAATTGTGCTTCGTGCAACATAATTCTGGGTGCCATTTACAAACCATAAGTGCTAATGACTCCATTCCTTTTTGTGGTTGTAGGGGCTGTTGATTGGAGTATACTAAAACAAACCTGATCTCTCTAGGACATTCAGAAGCCAAGTTATAAGCCCACAAATGTGTAACTGGACTACTTCTTTAAATTGACACCAGATCCGGTGACCTTTGGGACATGGTTTGACCCCCTTAGGAAAGTGATATCACCATGAAACGTTCAGATCACTTACAACTCAATAGATTCTACCTTCCTGTAACGTTTCAGCCTGATTGGACCTTGTTTTCACACAAATGAACCCAGAATGATGTGAAATTGTGCTTCGTGCAACATAATTCTGGGTGCCATTTAAAAACCATAAGTGCTAATGACTCCATTCCTTTTTGTGGTTGTAGGGGCTGTTGATTGGAGTATACTAAAACAAACCTGATCTCTCTAGGACATTCAGAAGCCAAGTTATAAGCCCACAAATGTGTAACTGGACTACTTCTTTAAATTGACACCAGATCCGGTGACCTTTGGGACATGGTTTGACCCCTTAGGAAAGTGCTATCATCATGAAACGTTCAGATCACTTACAACTCAATAGATTCTACCTTCCTGTAACGTTTCAGCCTGATTGGACCTTGTTTTCACACAAATGAACCCAGAATGATGTGAAATTGTGCTTCGTGCAACATAATTCTGGGTGCCATTTAAAAACCATAAGTGCTAATGACTCCATTCCTTTTAGTGGTAATGGGGGCTGTTAATTGGAGTACTCTAAAACAAACCTGACCTCTCTAGGATATTCAGAAGCCAAGTTATAAGCCCACAAAGGTGTAACTGGACTACTTCTTTAAAGTGACACCAGGCCCGGTGACCTTTGGGACATGGTTTGACCCCCTATAGGAATGTGCGATCATCATGAAA
This sequence comes from Nothobranchius furzeri, assembly GCF_043380555.1. Taxonomy (NCBI): domain Eukaryota; kingdom Metazoa; phylum Chordata; class Actinopteri; order Cyprinodontiformes; family Nothobranchiidae; genus Nothobranchius; species Nothobranchius furzeri. Next base: position 764,429 of record NW_027223041.1, read on the forward strand.
CGTTCAGATCACTTACAACTCAATAGATTCTACCTTCTTGTAACGTTTCAGCCTGATTGGACCTTGTTTTCACACAAATGGACCCAGAATGATGTGAAACTGTGCTTCGTGCAACATAATTCTGGGTGCCATTTACAAACCATAAGTGCCAATGACTCCATTCCTTTTTGTGGTTGTAGGGGCTGTTGATTGGAGTACATTAAAACAAACCTGATCTCTCTAGGAAATTCAGAAGCCAAGTTATAAGCCCACAAATGTGTAACTGGACTACTTCTTTAAATTGACACCAGATCCGGTGACCTTTGGGACATGGTTTGACCCCCTGAGGGATTGCTTCATTTTGGGCATTCTAAAATGCGCTTTTTGCCACACTTTGCGTCAAAAGTGGCCCCAATGGAATTGGGCTCCTTAAATTTGGGTTACTTTTTACATTTTGGCACACACCTGGACTCAGAATGGGTTACTTTTGCTTCACTTTGGGACTTGGACACTAGGGGAGCCCTTGGACAAGAAATTTAAAAGTGACCCGTATCGCGCCCAAACTCACCCCTTCTGAATCCATTGGCGCAGAACACCCCACACCTTCCCCCTCCCCAAAGTAACCCGTTTTGAGGTCGCCGCCCCAGAGACCTCCCCCTGGTCCGCTGACCGGCCCACCTCAGCCCCCCATCCCCCCCACCCCCCCCCCCCCCACCCCCATGTGTCCCAAAATGGAGGAAAAGTAGCCCGTTCTGAACCAAAGGGTCAAGTTGAGTCCGTCGCCCATCCCCCACCCGTTCTGACCTGACCTTTTGACTGGGTGGCAGACACTATACACTTTATTTCGGGCTACTTTCAAAAGTTAGCCCAAAACGGAGACGTGCTGCTCACCAAAACAGCTGTGGGCTTATAACTTGGCTTCTGAATGTCCTAGAGAGGTCAGGTCTGTTGTAAAATACTCCAATTAATGGTCTGTATCTAGAACAGAAGGAATTGAGTCGATAGGATGTACAGTTTTTAAATGGCACCCATAATTATGTAACACAAAGCACTGTTTCACATGTTTCTGGGTCTCCACCCATCCCCCGTGCGTCCCAAAATGAAGACAAGTAGCCCGTTCTGAACCAAAGGGTCAAGTGGAGTCCGTCACCCATCCCCCACCCGTTCTGACCTGAACTTTGGATTTGGTGGCAGACACTATGCACTTTATTTCGGGCTACTTTCAAAAAACACCCAAAACGGAGACGTCCTGCTCACCAAAAAAGCAGCTGTTGGTCTTATAACTTGGCTTCTGAATGTCCTAGAGAGGTCAGGTCTGTTTTAAAATACTCCAATTAACAGCCCCTACTACCAGAAAAAGGACTTAAGTCAATAGCACTTATGGGTTTTAAATGGGACCCAGAACTATGTTGCACCAAGCACAATTTCACATTATTATGGGTCCAGTTCACTGAAAAAAGATTCAATCAGGCATAAACACCACAGGAAAGTAGAATCTTTTTAGTTATAAGTGATTCCAACGTTTCATGATGATAGCTCATTCCTAAGATGGTCAAATGGTGTCACAAAGGTCATCGGATCACTTGTTCTTTAAAGGCGTCGTTCGTATCACACATTTGTGGGCTTATAACTTTTCTTCTGAATGTCCTAGAGAGATCAGGTCTGTTTTAAAATACTCCAATTAACAGCCCCTACTACCAGAAAAAGGAATCAAGTCAATAGCACTTATGGGGTTTAAATGGGACCCAGACCCCAGACCTATGTTGCACCAAGCACAATTTCACATTAAAGCTGCAAGCAGCGTCGTTCGGCCCTCGCAGTGAAGCTGCTCGCCCTCTGTCCGCACCCCCTCCGCTCCATCACCAACGCTCTCCAAACCCAGCTCCGCGCCGCTCCGTCCTGGCCGGCAGCCGGGGGCACCAGGACACGTCTGGCAGAACAGAAACATCAACCACCCCGACACCAGAAACCGTGAACGGCCTCCTCGTCCACACCTCACCCTGACTCAGCATCCCCTCTGAGCCCACCATTACACGTCTCACCAGTAGGAGATACTCTATCTTAACCACACTGGTGATGTGATGTTCAGTCTCGGGCAAATCGGAGGCTGTTTGTGGAAGTTACAGTAAAACGTAAGGTCACAGCGTCACGCCAGAATTCGCCATGGCATCAAAGCCCCTCCCTTTCTGAAAAGCTATCAGATCGGTATGGTCATTACAACATCATGAAGACAGTGCATGACCTTAGTGTCATGTTGACTAAATTAGAGGGGACAAATATATCGCACATTCCTATAGGGGGTAAAACCATGTCCCAAAGGTCACCGGGCCTGGTGTCACTTTAAAGATGTAGTCCAGTTACACCTTTGTGGGCTTATAACTTGGCTTCTAAATGTCCTAGAGAGGTTAGGTTTGTTTTAGTGTACTCCAATCAAAAGCCCCTACAACCACAAACAGGAATGGAGTCATTAGCACTTATGGTTTGTAAATGGCACCCAGAATTATGTTGCACGAAGCACAATTTCACATCATTCTGGGTTCATTTGTGTGAAAACAAGGTCCAATCAGGCTGAAACTTTACAGGAAGGTAGAATCTATTGAGTTGTAAGTGATCTGAACGTTTCATGATGATAGCACTTTCCTAAGGGGGTCAAACCATGTCCCAAAGGTCACCGGATCTGGTGTCAATTTAAAGAAGTAGTCCAGTTACACATTTGTGGGCTTATAACGTGGCTTCTGAATGTCCTAGAGAGATCAGGTTTGTTTTAATATACTCCAATCAACAGCCCCTACAACCACAAAAAGGAATGGAGTCATTAGCACTTATGGTTTTTAAATGGCACCCAGAATTATGTTGCACGAAGCACAATTTCACATCATTCTGGGTTCATTTGTGTGAAAACAAGGTCCAATCAGGCTGAAACGTTACAGGAAGGTAGAATCTATTGAGTTGTAAGTGATCTGAACGTTTCATGATGATAGCACTTTCCTAGGGGATCAAACCATGTTCCAAAGGTCATCGGATCTGGTGTCAATTTAAAGAAGTAGTCCAGTTACACATTTGTGGGCTTATAACTTGGCTTCTGAATGTCCTAGAGAGATCAGGTTTGTTTTAGTGTACTCCAATCAGCAGCCCCTACAACCACAAAAAGGAATGGAGTCATTAGCACTTATGGTTTGTAAATGGCACCCAGAATTATGTTGCACGAAGCACAATTTCACATCATTCTGGGTTCATTTGTGTGAAAACAAGGTCCAATCAGGCTGAAACGTTACAGGAAGGTAGAATCTATTGAGTTGTAAGTGATCTGAACGTTTCATGATGATAGCACTTTCCTAAGGGGGTCAAACCATGTCCCAAAGGTCACCGGGCCTGGTGTCACTTTAAAGATGTAGTCCAGTTACACCTTTGTGGGCTTATAACTTGGCTTCTAAATGCCCTAGAGAGGTTAGGTTTGTTTTAGTGTACTCCAATCAAAAGCCCCTACAACCACAAAAAGGAATGGAGTCATTAGCACTTATGGTTTGTAAATGGCACCCAGAATTATGTTGCACGAAGCACAATTTCACATCATTCTGGGTTCATTTGTGTGAAAACAAGGTCCAATCAGGCTGAAACATTACAGGAAGGTAGAATCTATTGAGTTGTAAGTGATCTGAACGTTTCATGATGATAGCACTTTCCTAAGGGGGTCAAACCATGTCCCAAAGGTCACCGGATCTGGTGTCAATTTAAAGAAGTAGTCCAGTTACACATTTGTGGGCTTATAACTTGGCTTCTGCATGTCCTAGAGAGATCAGGTTTGTTTTAGTGTACTCCAATCAACAGCCCCTACAACCACAAAAAGGAATGGGGTCATTAGCACTTATGGTTTGTAAATGGCACCCAGAATTATGCTGCACGAAGCACAATTTCACAACATTCTGGGTCCATTTGTGTGAAAACAAGGTCCAATCAGGCTGAAACGTTACAAGAAGGTAGAATCTATTGAGTTGTAAGTGATCTGAACGTTTCATGATGATAGCACTTTCCTAAGGGGGTCAAACCATGTCCCAAAGGTCACCGGATCTGGTGTCAATTTAAAGAAGTAGTCCAGTTACACATTTGTGGGCTTATAACTTGGCTTCTGAATGTCCTAGAGCGATCAGGTTTGTTTTAGAGTACTCCAATCAACAGCCCCTACAACCACAAAAAGGAATGGAGTCATTAGCACTTATGGTTTGTAAATGGCACCCAGAATTATGTTGCACGAAGCACAATTTCACATCATTCTGGGTTCATTTGTGTGAAAACAAGGCCCAATCAGGCTGAAACGTTACAGGAAGGTAGAATCTATTGAGTTGTAAGTGACCTGAACGTTTCATGATGATAGCACTTTCCTAAGGGGGTCAAACCATGTCCCAAAGGTCACCGGATCTGGTGTCAATTTAAAGAAGTAGTCCAGTTAGACATTTGTGGGCTTATAACTTGGCTTCTGAATGTCCTAGAGAGATCAGGTTTGTTTTAGTGTACTCCAATCAACAGCCCCTACAACCACATAAAGGAATGGAGTCATTAGCACTTATGGTTTTTAAATGGCACCCAGAATTATGTTGCACGAAGCACAATTTCACATCATTCTGGGTTCATTTGTGTGAAAACAAGGTCCAATCAGGCTGAAACGTTACAGGAAGGTAGAATCTATTGAGTTGTAAGTGATCTGAACGTTTCATGATGATAAAACTTTCCTAAGGGGGTCAAACCATGTCCCAAAAGTCACCGGATCTGGTGTCAATTTAAAGAAGTAGTCCAGTTACACATTTGTGGGCTTATAACTTGGCTTCTGAATGTCCTAGAGAGATCAGGTTTGTTTTAATGTACTCCAATCAACAGCCCCTACAACCACAAAAAGGAATGGAGTCATTAGCACTTATGGTTTGTAAATGGCACCCAGAATTATGTTGCACGAAGCACAATTTCACATCATTCTGGGTTCATTTGTGTGAAAACAAGGCCCAATCAGGCTGAAATGTTACAGGAAGGTAGAATCTACTGAGTTGTAAGTTATCTGAACGTTTCATGATGATAGCACTTTCCTAAGGGGGTCAAACCATGTCCCAAAGGTCACCGGATCTGGTGTCAATTTAAAGAAGTAGTCCAGTTACACATTCGTGGGCTTATAACTTGGCTTCTGAATGTCCTAGAGCGATCAGGTTTGTTTTAGTGTACTCCAATCAACAGCCCCTACAACCACAAAAAGGAATGGAGTCATTAGCACCTATGGTTTGTAAATGGCACCCAGAATTATGTTGCACGAACACAATTTCACATCATTCTGGGTCCATTTGTGTGAAAACAAGGTCCAATAAGGCTGAAACGTTACAGGAAGGTAGAATCTATTGAGTTGTAAGTAATCTGAACGTTTCATGATGATAGCACTTTCCTAAGGGGGTCAAACCATGTCCCAAAGGTCACCGGATCTGGTGTCAATTTAAAGAAGTAGTCCAGTTACACATTTGTGGGCTTATAACGTGGCTTCTGAATGTCCTAGAGAGATCAGGTTTGTTTTAATATACTCCAATCAACAGCCCCTACAACCACAAAAAGGAATGGAGTCATTAGCACTTATGGTTTTTAAATGGCACCCAGAATTATGTTGCACGAAGCACAATTTCACATCATTCTGGGTTCATTTGTGTGAAAACAAGGTCCAATGAGGCTGAAACGTTACAGGAAGGTAGAATCTATTGAGTTGTAAGTGATCTGAACGTTTCATGATGATAGCACTTTCCTAGGGGATCAAACCATGTTCCAAAGGTCACTGGATCTGGTGTCAATTTAAAGAAGTAGTCCAGTTACACATTTGTGGGCTTATAACTTGGCTTCTGAATGTCCTAGAGAGATCAGGTTTGTTTTAGTGTACTCCAATCAGGCGCCCCTACAACCACAAAAAGGAATGGAGTCATTAGCACTTATGGTTTGTAAATGGCACCCAGAATTATTTTGCACGAAGCACAATTTCACATCATTCTGGGTTCATTTGTGTGAAAACAAGGTCCAATCAGGCTGAAACGTTACAGGAAGGTAGAATCTATTGAGTTGTAAGTGATCTGAACGTTTCATGATGATAGCACTTTCCTAAGGGGGTCAAACCATGTCCCAAAGGTCACCGGGCCTGGTGTCACTTTAAAGATGTAGTCCAGTTACACCTTTGTGGGCTTATAACTTGGCTTCTAAATGCCCTAGAGAGGTTAGGTTTGTTTTAGTGTACTCCAATCAAAAGCCCCTACAACCACAAAAAGGAATGGAGTCATTAGCACTTATGGTTTGTAAATGGCACCCAGAATTATGTTGCACGAAGCACAATTTCACATCATTCTGGGTTCATTTGTGTGAAAACAAGGTCCAATCAGGCTGAAACGTTACAGGAAAGTAGAATCTATTGAGTTGTAAGTGATCTGAACGTTTCATGATGATAGCACTTTCCTAAGGGGGTCAAACCATGTCCCAAAGGTCACCGGATCTGGTGTCAATTTAAAGAAGTAGTCCAGTTACACATTTGTGGGCTTATAACTTGGCTTCTGAATGTCCTAGAGAGATCAGGTTTGTTTTAGTGTACTCCAATCAACAGCCCCTGCAACCACAAAAAGGAATGGAGTCATTAGCACTTATGGATTGTAAATGGCACCCAGAATTATGTTGCACGAAGCACTATTTCACATCATTCTGGGTCCATTTGTGTGAAAACAAGGAGCAATCAGGCTGAAACGTTACAGGAAGGTAGAATCTATTGAGTTGTAAGTGATCTGAACGTTTCATGATGATAGCACTTTCCTAAGGGGGTCAAACCATGTCCCAAAGGTCACCGGATCTGGTGTCAATTTAAAGAAGTAGTCCAGTTAGACATTTGTGGGCTTATAACTTGGCTTCTGAATGTCCTAGAGCGATCAGGTTTGTTTTAGTGTACTCCAATCAACAGCCCCTACAACCACAAAAAGGAATGGAGTCATTAGCACCTATGGTTTGTAAATGGCACCCAGAATTATGTTGCACGAACACAATTTCACATCATTCTGGGTCCATTTGTGTGAAAACAAGGTCCAATAAGGCTGACACGTTACAGGAAGGTAGAATCTATTGAGTTGTAAGTGATCTGAACGTTTCATGATGATAGCACTTTCCTAAGGGGGTCAAACCATGTCCCAAAGGTCACCGGATCTGGTGTCAATTTAAAGAAGTAGTCCAGTTACACATTTGTGGGCTTATAACTTGGCTTCTGAATGTCCTAGAGCGATCAGGTTTGTTTTAGTGTACTCCAATCAACAGCCCCTACAACCACAAAAAGGAATGGAGACATTAGCACTTATGGTTTTTAAATGGCACCCAGAATTATGTTGCACGAAGCACAATTTCACATCATTCTGGGTCCATTTGTGTGAAAACAAGGTCCAATCAGGCTGAAACGTTACAGGAAGGTAGAATCTAATGAGTTGTAAAAGATCTGAACGTTTCATGATGATAGCACTTTCCTAAGGGGATCAAACCATGTCCCAAAGATCACCGGATCTGGTGTCAATTTTAAAGAAGTAGTCCAGTTACACATTTGTGGGCTTCTAACTTGGCTTCTGAATGTCCTAGAGAGATCAGGTATTTTTTAATGTACTCCAATCAACAGCCCCTACAACCACAAAAAGGAATGGAGTCATTAGCACTTATGGTTTGTAAATGGCACCCAGAATTATGTTGCACGAAGCACAATTTCACATCATTCTGGGTTCATTTGTGTGACAACAAGGTCCAATCAGGCTGAAACGTTACAGGAAGGTAGAATCTATTGAGTTGTAAGTGATCTGAACGTTTCATGATGATAGCACTTTCCTAAGGGGGTCAAACCATGTCCCAAACGTCACCGGATCTGGTGTCAATTTAAAGAAGTAGTCCAGTTACACATTTGTGGGCTTATAACTTGGCTTCTGAATGTCCTAGAGAGATCAGGTTTGTTTTAATGTACTCCAATCAACAGCCCCTACAACCACAAAAAGGAATGGAGTCATTAGCACTTATGGTTTGTAAATGGCACCCAGAATTATGTTGCACGAAGCACAATTTCACATCATTCTGGGTTCATTTGTGTGAAAACAAGGCCCAATCAGGCTGAAACGTTACAGGAAGGTAGAATGTACTGAGTTGTAAGTGATCTGAACGTTTCATGATGATAGCACTTTCCTAAGGGGGTCAAACCATGTCCCAAAGGTCACCGGATCTGGTGTCAATTTAAAGAAGTAGTCCAGTTACACATTTGTGGGCTTATAACTTGGCTTCTGAATGTCCTAGAGCGATCAGGTTTGTTTTAGTGTACTCCAATCAACAGCCCCTACAACCACAAAAAGGAATGGAGTCATTAGCACCTATGGTTTGTAAATGGCACCCAGAATTATGTTGCACGAAGCACTATTTCACATCATTCTGGGTCCATTTGTGTGAAAACAAGGAGCAATCAGGCTGAAATGTTACAGGAAGGTAGAATCTATTGAGTTGTAAGTGATCTGAACGTTTCATGATGATAGCCCTTTCCTAAGGGGGTCAAACCATGTCCCAAAGGTCACCGGATCTGGTGTCAATTTAAAGAAGTAGTCCAGTTACACATTTGTGGGCTTATAACTTGGCTTCTGAATGTCCTAGAGCGATCAGGTTTGTTTTAGTGTACTCCAATCAACAGCCCCTACAACCACAAAAAGGAATGGAGTCATTAGCACCTATGGTTTGTAAATGGCACCCAGAATTATGTTGCACGAACACAATTTCACATCATTCTGGGTCCATTTGTGTGAAAACAAGGTCCAATAAGGCTGAAACGTTACAGGAAGGTAGAATCTATCGAGTTGTAAGTGATCTGAACGTTTCATGATGATAGCACTTTCCTAAGGGGGTCAAACCATGTCCCAAAGGTCACCGGATCTGGTGTCAATTTAAAGAAGTAGTCCAGTTACATATTTGTGGGCTTATACTTGGCTTCTGAATGTCCTAGAGAGATCAAGTTTGTTTTAGTGTACTCCAATCAACAGCCCCTATTACCCCAAAAAGGAATGGAGTCATTAGCACTTATGGTTTTTAAATGGCACACAGAATTATGTCGCACAAAAGCACAATTTCACATCATTCTGGGTCCATTTCTCAGAAAAAAGCTTCAATCAGGCTGAAACATCACAGAAAAGTAGAATCTATTGAGTTGTAAACGATTCCTGTGTTTCATGATGATAGCACATTCCTAAGGGTGTCAAATCAGGTCATAAATGTCACCGGATAGCTTGTTCCTTAAAGGCGGGATTCCAAACACACCTTTGGGGGCTTATAACTTGGCTTCTGAATGTCTCAGAGAGGTCAGGTTTGTTTTCGTGTACTCCAATCCACAGCCCCCATTACCCCAAAAAGGAATGGAGTCATTAGCACTTATGGTTTTTAAATGGCACCCAGAATTATGTTGCACGAAACACAATTTCACATCATTCTGGGTTCCTTTGTGTGAAAACAAGGTCCAATACGGCTGAAACGTTACAGGAAGGTAGAATCTATTGAGTTGTAAGTGATATGAATGTTTCATGATGATAGCACTTTCCTAAGGGGGTCAAACCATGTCCCAAAGGTCACCGGATCTGGTGTCAATTTAAAGAAGTAGTCCAGTTACACATTTGTGGGCTTATAACTTGGCTTCTGAATATCCTAGAGAGGTCAGGTTTGTTTTAGAGTACTCCAATTAACAGCCCCAATTACCCCAAAAAGGAATGGAGTCATTAGCACTTATGGTTTTTAAATGGCACCCAGAATTATGTTGCACGAAGCACAATTTCACATCATTCTGGGTTCATTTGTGTAAAAACAAGGTCCAATCAGGCTGAAACGTTACAGGAAGGTAGAATCTATTGAGTTGTAAGTGATCTGAACATTTCATGATGATAGCACTTTCCTAAGGGGGTCAAACCATGTCCCAAAAGTCACCGGATCTGGTGTCAATTTAAAGAAGTTGTCCAGTTACACATTTGTGGGCTAATAACTTGGCTTCTGAATGTCCTAGAGCGATCAGGTTGGTTTTAGTGTACTCCAATCAACAGCCCCTACAACCACAAAAAGGAATGGAGTCATTAGCACTTATGGTTTTTAAATGGCACCCAGAATTATGTTGCACGAAGCACAATTTCACATCATTCTGGGTTCATTTGTGTGAAAACAAGGTCCAATCAGGCTGAAACGTTACAGGAAGGTCGAATCTATTGAGTTGTAAGTGATCTGAACGTTTCATGATGATCGCACATTCCTATAGGGGGTCAAACCATGTCCCAAAGGTCACCGGGCCTGGTGTCACTTTAAAGAAGTAGTCCAGTTACACCTTTGTGGGCTTATAACTTGGCTTCTGAATGTCCTGGAGAGGTCAGGTTTGTTTTAGTGTACTCCAATCAACAGCCCCTACAACCACAAAAAGGAATGGAGTCATTAGCACTTATGGTTTGTAAATGGCACCCAGAATTATGTTGCACGAAGCACAATTTCACATCATTCTGGGTTCATTTGTGTGAAAACAAGGTCCAATCAGGCTGAAACGTTACAGGAATTTAGAATCTATTGAGTTGTAAGTGATCTGAACGTTTCATGATGATAGCACTTTCCTAAGGGGGTCAAACCATGTCCCAAAGGTCACCGGATCTGGTGTCAATTTAAAGTAGTAGTCCAGTTACACATTTGCGGACTTATAACTTGGCTTCTGAATGTCCTAGAGAGATCAGGTTAGCCCCTACAACCACAAAAAGGAAGGGAGTCATTAGCACTTATGGTTTGTAAATGGCACCCAGAATTATGTTGCACGAAGCACAATTTCACATCATTCTGGGTCCATTTGTGTGAAAACAAGGTCCAATCAGGCTGAAACGTTACAAGAACGTAGACTCTATTGAGTTGTAAGTGATCTGAACGTTTCATGATGATCGCACATTCCTATAGGGGGTCAAACCATGTCCCAAAGGTCAACGGATCTGGTGTCACTTTAAAGAAGTAGTCCAGTTACACATTTGTGGGCGTATAACTTGGCTTCTGAATATCCTAGAGAGGTCAGGTTTGTTTTAGAGTACTCCAATTAACAGACCCCATTACCCCAAAAAGGAATGGAGTCATTAGCACTCATGGTTTTTAAATGGCACCCAAGAGTATGTTGCACGAAGCACAATTTCACATCATTCTGGGTTCCTTTGTGTGAAAACAAGGTCCAATCAGGCTGAAACGTTACAGGAAGGTAGAATCTATTGAGTTGTAAGTGATCTGAACGTTTCAGGATGATAGCACTTTCCTAAGGGGGTCAAACCATGTCCCAAAGGTCACAGGATCTGGTGTCAATTTAAAGAAGTTGTCCAGTTACACATTTGTGGGCTAATAACTTGGCTTCTGAATGTCCTAGAGCGATCAGGTTTGTTTTAGTGTACTCCAATCAACAGCCCCTACAACCACAAAAAGGAATGTAGTCATTAGCACTTATGGTTTTTAATTGGCAACCAGAATTATGTTGCACGAAGCACAATTTCACATCATTCTGTGTTCATTTGTGTGAAAACAAGGTCCAATCAGGCTGAAACGTTACAGGAAGGTAGAATCTATTGAGTTGTAAGTGATCTGAACGTTTCATGATGATAGCACTTTCCTAAGGGGGTCAAACCATGTCCCAAAGGTCACCGGATCTGGTGTCAATTTAAAGAAGTAGTCCAGTTACACATTTGTGGGCTTATAACTTGGCTTCTGAATGTCCTAGAGCGATCAGGTTTGTTTTAGTGTACTCCAATCAACAGCCCCTACAACCACAAAAAGGAATGGAGACATTAGCACTTATGGTTTTTAAATGGCACCCAGAATTATGTTGCACGAAGCACAATTTCACATCATTCTGGGTCCATTTGTGTGAAAACAAGGTCCAATCAGGCTGAAACGTTACAGGAAGGTAGAATCTAATGAGTTGTAAAAGATCTGAACGTTTCATGATGATAGCACTTTCCTAAGGGGGTCAAACCATGTCCCAAAGATCACCGGATCTGGTGTCAATTTTAAAGAAGTAGTCCAGTTACACATTTGTGGGCTTCTAACTTGGCTTCTGAATGTCCTAGAGAGATCAGGTATTTTTTAATGTACTCCAATCAACAGCCCCTACAACCACAAAAAGGAATGGAGTCATTAGCACTTATGGTTTGTAAATGGCACCCAGAATTATGTTGCACGAAGCACAATTTCACATCATTCTGGGTTCATTTGTGTGAAAACAAGGTCCAATCAGGCTGAAACGTTACAGGAAGGTAGAATCTACTGAGTTGTAAGTGATCTGAACGTTTCATGATGATAGCACTTTCCTAAGGGGGTCAAACCATGTCCCAAAGGTCACCGGATCTGGTGTCAATTTAAAGAAGTAGTCCAGTTACACATTTGTGGGCTTATAACTTGGCTTCTGAATGTCCTAGAGAGATCAGGTTTGTTTTAGTGTACTCCAATCAACAGCCCCTACAACCACAAAAAGGAATGGAGTCATTAGCCCTTATGGTTTTTAAATGGCACCCAGAATTATGTTGCACGAAGCACAATTTCACATCATTCTGGGTTCATTTGTGTGAAAACAAGGTCCAATCAGGCTGAAACGCTACAAGAAGGTAGAATCTATTGAGTTGTAAGTGATCTGAACGTTTCATGATGATAGCACTTTCCTAAGGGGGTCAAACCATGTCCCAAAGGTCACTGGATCTGGTGTCAATTTAAAGAAGTAGTCCAGTTACACATTTGTGGGCTTATAACGTGGCTTCTGAATGTCCTAGAGAGATCAGCTTTGTTTTAATATACTCCAATCAACAGCCCCTACAACCACAAAAAGGAATGGAGTCATTAGCACTTATGGTTTTCAAATGGCACCCAGAATTATGTTGCACGAAGCACAATTTCACATCATTCTGGGTTCATTTGTGTGAAAACAAGGTCCAATCAGGCTGAAACGTTACAGGAAGGTAGAATCTATCGAGTTGTAAGTGATCTGAACGTTTCATGATGATAGCTCATTCCTAAGATGGTCAAATGGTGTCACAAAGGTCATCGGATCACTTGTTCTTTAAAGGCGTCGTTCGTATCACACATTTGTGGGCTTATAACTTTTCTTCTGAATGTCCTAGAGAGATCAGGTCTGTTTTAAAATACTCCAATTAACAGCCCCTACTACCAGAAAAAGGAATCAAGTCAATAGCACTTATGGGGTTTAAATGGGACCCAGACCCCAGACCTATGTTGCACCAAGCACAATTTCACATTATTATGGATCCAGTTCTCTGAAAAAGAGCTTCAATCAGGCTGAAACACCACAGAAAGGTAGAATCTATTGAGTTATAAGTGATCTGAACTTTTCATGATGATAGCACCTTCCTAAGGGGGTCAAACCATGGCCCAAAGGTCACCGAGCATGGTGTCACCTAAAGAAAAATGTCCGGATACACCTTTGGAGGCTCATAACTTGGCTTATGAATGTCCTAGAGAGGTCAAATTTGTTTTAAGATACTCCAATTAATGGTCTGTATCGATAACAGAAGGAGTGGAGTGGATAGGATGTACAGTTTTTAAATGGCACACACAGAATTATGTTGCACCAAGCACAATTTCACATAATTTTGGTTCCAGTTCCCTCAAACAAGGTCCAATCTGGCTGAAACACCACAGGAAGGTAGAATCTATTGAGTTGTAAGTGATCTGCACGTTTCATGATGACAGCACATTCCTAAGGGGGTCAGATGATGTCACAAAGGTCAGCGGATCACTTCTGCCTTAAAGAAAAATGTCCGGATACACCTTTGGAGGCTCATAACTTGGCTTCTGAATGTCCTAGAGAGGTCAGGTTGGGTTTAAATGACTCCAATTAACAGCCCCTATCACCAGCAGAAGGAATGGAGTCATTAGCACGTACGGTTTTTAAACAGCACCCTGAAATATGTCGCACAAAGCACATTTTCACATAATGTTGGTTCCTTTTGTGTGAAAACAAGGTCCAATCTGGCTGAAACACAACAGGAAGGTAGAATCTATTGAGTTGTAAGTTATCTGAACTTTTCATGATGATAGCACCTTCCTAAGGGGGTCAAACCATGGCCCAAAGGTCACCGAGCATGGTGTCATCTAAAGAAAAATGTCCGGATACACCTTTGGAGGCTCATAACTTGGCTTATGAATGTCCTAGAGAGGTCAAATTTGTTTTAAGATACTCCAATTAATGGTCTGTATCGATAACATAAGGAGTGGAGTGGATAGGATGTACAGTTTTTAAATGGCACACACAGAATTATGTTGCACCAAGCACAATTTCACATAATTTTGGTTCCAGTTCCCTCAAACAAGGTCCAATCTGGCTGAAACACCACAGGAAGGTAGAATCTATTGAGTTGTAAGTGATCTGCACGTTTCATGATGACAGCACATTCCTAAGGGGGTCAGATGATGTCACAAAGGTCAGCGGATCACTTCTGCCTTAAAGAAAAATGTCCGGATACACCTTTGGAGGCTCATAACTTGGCTTCTGAATGTCCTAGAGAGGTCAGGTTGGGTTTAAATGACTCCAATTAACAGCCCCTATCACCAGCAGAAGGAATGGAGTCATTAGCACGTACGGTTTTTAAACAGCACCCTGAAATATGTCGCACAAAGCACATTTTCACATAATGTTGGTTCCTTTTGTGTGAAAACAAGGTCCAATCTGGCTGAAACACAACAGGAAGGTAGAATCTATTGAGTTGTAAGTTGTCTGTACATTTCATGATGATAGCACATTCCTAAGGGGGTCAGATGATGTCCCAAAGGTCACCGGATCACTTCTGCCTTAAAGACAAATGTCCGGATACACCTTTGGAGGCTCAGAACTTGGCTTCTGAATGTCCTAGAGAGGTCAGGTTGGGTTTAAATGACTCCAATTAACAGCCCCTATCACCAGCAGAAGGAATGGAGTCGTCAGCACTTATGGTTTTTAAATGGCACCCAGAAATATGTCGCACCAAGCACAATTTCACATATTTCTGGTTGAAAAACCTGTGATACAAGCTCCAATCTGTCTGAAATTAACACATGATGGACCTGTGAGGTCAAGGAGCACACAGTATCAGTGTCAAGTCTGGAGGTTGAAGAGAACCCCGTTTTTAGCTGAAATCCATCTTTTTTCTGACCTCTGACCCAGAACAGCACCAGAACAACGAGCTTCGGCTACCAAACTGCCTGAGCTAGCTCTGGGTGAGGGCGGCATGCCAAATCGACGTTTGTTTGGTGAAAATCGGTTGAGAAATGCCACTTTGCCGAGCACATGGCAGAAAAGGCGGGAAAAGTGCCGTACGGCTCCAAACGGACGCTTAACACGATGCGACCGGCACGAACTCGACGTATGTGTTTCGGGCCAGTGCTGGGATGCACCAGAAGAGTTTTCGGGGGCCTCGGATCAACGATGGCCGAACGGCAGCCAAAAAGGGTCTAAAAATCGTGGTTTCGGGCCTAGGGTTTTGCCGGTCTCTTTTAATTCATTAAAAATAGTTAAATTCCACGTAGGGACATGAAATTCACATATGTTGTAAAGAAGGACATGCCGAATCATAATATTTTAGTTGCGTCACGCTACGTTGCCCACTGACCAAGTTCGGCCACTAGGGGCGCAGTCGAAAATTGTTTACACTCTCTGGTTCGGAAGTCCGGTACGAGCGCAAAAATCTACTCATCTTTTCGATAGCCCTCACGGCGCTAGAATTGCGCCATTGTAAACTTGCAAAAATCGCGCACTTTGGGGGGCTATATCTCCGGAACAACAAAATATTTTGCCACCAAACCACCTCGGATGGACTCGTGCTTGGCCCCCGAACAACATATCCGAAGATGGCATCGCTGGCACCAGCAGAACTTTTTCTTTCCACTTTCTACCAGAAAAACACAAGTCCTCTTTGAGGCGATGGGTCTAAGAGGGCATTTTTTGGCCAAACTCAGACACAACTTTTTTTTTTTTTTCAAATTTGACAGCGGATTATGATTGCTTGGCACCACGGGGACCACCTCTCCAAAAACGGGACGGATCGGGCGTTCCCTTGAGGAGCTGTGGCCAAAAAGAGCGTGACCTCTGGCGACCTGGGGTTCGGAAAAGAACCGAAACAAAGAGCTACGGCTACCAAACTGCCTGGGCTAGCTCGGGGTGAGGGCGGCATGCCAAATCGACGTTTGTTTGGTGAAAATCGGTTGAGAAACGCCACTTTGCCGAGCACATGGCAAAATGGAGGGAAAACTGCCCTCAGGCCCCAAACGGACGCTTAGCACGTTGCGACCGGCACGAGCTCGACGTATGTGGTAGCTGTCAGCTATCTAAAGGAAATGTGCAAGTGTCAACTCTCTAGGTTGAGCAGAACCCTGTTTTTCAGCTCCAAAACAGCCCAAATCCATCATTTTCTCTGCTTGTACCAAGAGGCTGTGAACCTTGACCCTTCTGAATAAGCCAGCAACTTGAAAACTGCATATGTTGTAGCTGTCAGCTATTTAAAGAAACATTCTCAGTTTCAAGTCTCTAGGTTGAGGAGAACCCTGTTTTTCAGCCCCAAAACAGCCCAAATCCATCATTTTCTCTGACCTCTGACCCAGAACAGCACCGGAACAACGAGCTACGGCTACCAAACTGCCTGGGCTAGATCGGGGTGACGGCGGCATGCCAAATCGATGTTTGTTTGGTGAAAATCGGTTGAGAAATGCCAATTTGCCGAGCACATGGCAAAATGGAGGGAAAACCGCCCTCAGGCCCCAAACGGACGCTTAACACGATGCGACCGGCACGATTTCGAAATCTGTGGTTCGGACCAGTGCTGGGATGCACCAAAAAAAATTCGTGCACCTCGGACCAACGTGGGCCGAACGGCGGCCAAAAAGGGGCTCAAGTGGCAGAAGGCCGCAAATGAAGCCTGAGCTAAATTTTCACACTTTTGGGCCGCCGTTTGAATTCGGTTTGGCGTAGCAGCACGAAATTTGGGGTGGTGCATCCCGGCTACCATCTCATCGACGCACGTCGAAATCGATGCCGTCGGACCTTTTCGAGCGCCCTTACGGGACGCTTGTCCAAGCAGATATAGTCAGGTGTCTGGTTACACCTTTGTGGGCTTATAACTTGGCTTCTGAATATCCTAGAGAGGTCAGGCTGGTTTTAAAATACTCCAATGAATGGTCTGTATCTAGAACAGAATGAATGGAGTGGATAGGATGTACAGTTTTTAAATGGCACCCAGACCTATGTTGCACCAAGCACAAGTTCATATTATTATGGGTCCAGTTCTCTGAAAAAAGCTTCAATCAGGCTGAAACATCACAGGAAGGTACAATCTATTGAGTTGTAAATGAATCATGTGTTTCATGATGATAGCACATTCCTTAGGGGGTCAAATGTTGTCACAAAGGTCATTGGATCACTTCTTCTTTAAAGGTGTGGTTCGTAACACACCTTTGTGGGCTTATAACTTGGCTTCTGAATATCCTAGAGAGGTCATGTTGGTTTTAAAATGCTCCAATTAACAGCCCCTACTACCACAAAAAGGAATGGAGTAATAAGCACTTATGGTCTTTAAATGGCACCCAGAATTATGTTGCACAAAGCACAATTTCACATATTTCTGGGTCCATTTGTGCGAAAACAAGGTCCAATAAGGCTGAAACATCACATGAACGTATAGTCTATGGAGTTGTAAGTGATCTGAACGTTACCCTAACAGGGTCAAATGAAGTCACAAAGGTCACCAGACCTGAAATGGAGACTCAATTTTGGTGCTTCTTCAAAAGTAACCCAAAATGGAGGCCTCCAATTTGGGTCTTCTTCTAAAGTAACCCAAAATGGAGGAAATGGAGGCCTCCATTTTGGGGCTTCTTCAAAAGTAACCCAAGATGGAGGCCTCCATTTTGGGTCTTCTTCTAAAGTAACCCAAACTGAATTTTTCAATTATGGAAGCCTTCAATTTGGGTTACTTTCAACTACATGCAAAAGAAGCCCGAAATGTAGGCCTCCATTTTGGTGCTTCTTCAAAAGTAACCCAAAATGGAGGCCTCCAATTTGGGTCTTCTTCTAAAGTAACCCAAAATGGAGGAAGTGGAGGCCTTCATTTTGGGGCTTCTTCAAAAGTAACCCAAAATGGAGGCCTCCAATTTGGGTCTTCTTCTAAAGTAACCCAAAATGGAGGAAATGGAGGCCTCCATTTTGGGGCTTCTTCAAAAGTAACCCAAAATGGAGGCCTCCAATTTGGGTCTTCTTCTAAAGTAACCCAAAATGGAGGAAATGGAGGCCTCCATTTTGGGGCTTCTTCAAAAGTAACCCAAAATGGAGGCCTCCAATTTGGGTCTTCTTCTAAAGTAACCCAAAATGGAGGAAATGGAGGCCTCCATTTTGGGGCTTCTTCAAAAGTAACCCAAAATGGAGGTCTCCAATTTGGGTTTTCTTCTAAAGTAACCCAAACTGAATTCTTCAATTAATGAAGCATTCATTTTGGGCTACTTTTGAATGTTGTAAAAGTAGCCCAAAAGGAATTGTGTTGCACGAAGCACAATTTCACATCATTCTGTGTTCATTTGTGTGAAAACAAGGTCCAATCAGGCTGAAACGCTACAAGAAGGTAGAATCTATTGAGTTGTAAGTGATCTGAACGTTTCATGATGATAGCACTTTCCTAAGGGGGTCAAACCATGTCCCAAAGGTCACCTGATCTGGTGTCAATTTAAAGAAGTAGTCCAGTTACACATTTGTGGGCTTATAACTTGGCTTCTGAATGTCCAAGAGAGATCAGGTTTGTTTTAATGTACTCCATCCAACAGCCCCTACAACCACAAAAAGGAATGGAGTCATTAGCACTCATGGTTTGTAAATGGCACCCAGAATTATGTTGCACGAAGCACAATTTCCCATCATTCTGGGTCCATTTGTGTGAAAACAAGGTCCAATCAGGCTGAAACGTTACAAGAAGGTAGAATCTATTGAGTTGTAAGTGATCTGAACATTTCATGATGATCGCACATTCCAATAGGGGGTCAAACCATGTCCCAAAGGTCACCGGGCCTTGTGTCAATTTAAAGAAGTAGTCCAGTTACACCTTTGAGGGCATATAACTTGGCTTCTGAATGTCCTAGGGAGATCAGGTTTGTTTTAGTGTACTCCAATCAACAGCCCCTACAACCTCAAAAAGGAATGGAGTCATTAGCACTTATGGTTTGTAAATGGCACCCAGAATTATGTTGCACGAAGCACAATTTCACATCATTCTGGGTTCATTTGTGTGAAAACAAGGTCCAAACAGGCTGAAACGTTACAGGAAGGTAGAATCTACTGAGTTGTAAGTGATCTGAACGTTTCATGATGATAGCACTTTCCTAAGGGGGTCAAACCATGTCCCAAAGGTCACCGGATCTGGTGTCAATTTAAAGATGTAGTCCAGTTACACATTTGTGGGCTTATAACTTGGCTTCTGAATGTCCTAGAGAGATCAGGTTTGTTTTAGTGTACTCCAATAAACAGCCCCTACAACCACAAAAAGGAATGGAGTCATTAGCACTTAAGGTTTGTAAATGGCACCCAGAATTATGTTGCACGAAGCACAATTTCACATCATTCTGGGTCCATTTTTGTGAAAACAAGGTCCAATCAGGCTGAAACGTTACAGGAAGGTAGAATCTACTGAGTTGTAAGTGATCTGAATGTTTCATGATGATAGCACTTTCCTAAGGGGGTCAAACCATGTCCCAAAGGTCACCGGGCCTGGTGTCTCTTTAAAGAAGTAGTCCAGTTACACATTTGTGGGCTTATAACTTGGCTTCTGAATGTCCTAGAGAGGTTAGGTTTGTTTTAGTGTACTCCAATCAACAGCCCCTACAACCACAAAAAGGAATGGAGTCATTAGCACTTATGGTTTGTAAATGGCACCCAGAATTATGTTGCACGAAGCACAATTTCACATCATTCTGGGTCCATTTGTGTGAAAACAAGGTCCAATCAGGCTGAAACGTTACAAGAAGGTAGAATCTATTGAGTTGTAAGTGATCTGAACGTTTCGTGATTATCGCACATTCCTATAGGGGGTCAAACCATGTCCCAAAGGTCACCGGGCCTGGTGTCACTTTAAAGTAGTCCAGTTACACCTTTGAGGGCTTATAACTTGGCTTCTGAATGTCCTAGAGAGATCAGGTTTGTTTTAGTGTACTCCAATCAACAGCCCCTGCAACCTCAAAAAGGAATGGAGTCATTAGCACTTATGGTTTTTAAATGGCACCCAGAATTATGTTGCACGAAGCACAATTTCACATCATTCTGGGTCCATTTGTGTGAAAACAAGGTCCAATCAGGCTGAAACGTTACAAGAAGGTAGAATCTATTGAGTTGTAAGTGATCTGAACGTTTCATGATGATCGCACATTCCAATAGGGGGTCAAACCATGTCCCAAAGGTCACCGGGCCTGGTGTCAATTTAAAGAAGTAGTCCAGTTACACATTTGAGGGCATATAACTTGGCTTCTGAATGTCCTAGGGAGATCAGGTTTGTTTTAGTGTACTCCAATCAACAGCCCCTACAACCTCAAAAAGGAATGGAGTCATTAGCACTTATGGTTTGTAAATGGCACCCAGAATTATGTTGCACGAAGCACAATTTCACATGATTCTGGGTCCATTTGTGTGAAAACAAGGTCCAATCAGGCTGAAACGTTACAGGAAGGTAGAATCTAATGAGTTGTAAGTGATCTGAACGTTTCATGATGATAGCCCTTTCCTAAGGGGGTCAAACCATGTCCCAAAGGTCACCGGATCTGGTGTCAATTTAAAGAAGTAGTCCAGTTACACATTTGTGGGCTTATAACTTGGCTTCTGAATGTCCTAGAGCGATCAGGTTTGTTTTAGTGTACTCCAATCAACAGCCCCTACAACCACAAAAAGGAATGGAGTCATTAGCACCTATGGTTTGTAAATGGCACCCAGAATTATGTTGCACGAACACAATTTCACATCATTCTGGGTCCATTTGTGTGAAAACAAGGTCCAATAAGGCTGAAACGTTACAGGAAGGTAGAATCTATCGAGTTGTAAGTGATCTGAACGTTTCATGATGATAGCACTTTCCTAAGGGGGTCAAACCATGTCCCAAAGGTCACCGGATCTGGTGTCAATTTAAAGAAGTAGTCCAGTTACATATTTGTGGGCTTATACTTGGCTTCTGAATGTCCTAGAGAGATCAAGTTTGTTTTAGTGTACTCCAATCAACAGCCCCTATTACCCCAAAAAGGAATGGAGTCATTAGCACTTATGGTTTTTAAATGGCACACAGAATTATGTCGCACAAAAGCACAATTTCACATCATTCTGGGTCCATTTCTCATAAAAAAGCTTCAATCAGGCTGAAACATCACAGAAAAGTAGAATCTATTGAGTTGTAAACGATTCCTGTGTTTCATGATGATAGCACATTCCTAAGGGTGTCAAATCAGGTCATAAATGTCACCGGATAGCTTGTTCCTTAAAGGCGGGATTCCAAACACACCTTTGGGGGCTTATAACTTGGCTTCTGAATGTCTCAGAGAGGTCAGGTTTGTTTTCGTGTACTCCAATCCACAGCCCCCATTACCCCAAAAAGGAATGGAGTCATTAGCACTCATGGTTTTTAAATGGCACCCAGAATTATGTTGCACGAAACACAATTTCACATCATTCTGGGTTCATTTGTGTGAAAACAAGGTCCAATACGGCTGAAACGTTACAGGAAGGTAGAATCTATTGAGTTGTAAGTGATATGAATGTTTCATGATGATAGCACTTTCCTAAGGGGGTCAAACCATGTCCCAAAGGTCACCGGATCTGGTGTCAATTTAAAGAAGTAGTCCAGTTACACATTTGTGGGCTTATAACTTGGCTTCTGAATATCCTAGAGAGGTCAGGTTTGTTTTAGAGTACTCCAATTAACAGCCCCAATTACCCCAAAAAGGAATGGAGTCATTAGCACTTATGGTTTTTAAATGGCACCCAGAATTATGTTGCACGAAGCACAATTTCACATCATTCTGGGTTCATTTGTGTAAAAACAAGGTCCAATCAGGCTGAAACGTTACAGGAAGGTAGAATCTATTGAGTTGTAAGTGATCTGAACATTTCATGATGATAGCACTTTCCTAAGGGGGTCAAACCATGTCCCAAAGGTCACCGGATCTGGTGTCAATTTAAAGAAGTTGTCCAGTTACACATTTGTGGGCTAATAACTTGGCTTCTGAATGTCCTAGAGCGATCAGGTTTGTTTTAGTGTACTCCAATCAACAGCCCCTACAACCACAAAAAGGAATGGAGTCATTAGCACTTATGGTTTTTAAATGGCACCCAGAATTATGTTGCACGAAGCACAATTTCACATCATTCTGGGTTCATTTGTGTGAAAACAAGGTCCAATCAGGCTGAAACGTTACAGGAAGGTCGAATCTATTGAGTTGTAAGTGATCTGAACGTTTCATGATGATCGCACATTCCTATAGGGGGTCAAACCATGTCCCAAAGGTCACCGGGCCTGGTGTCACTTTAAAGAAGTAGTCCAGTTACACCTTTGTGGGCTTATAACTTGGCTTCTGAATGTCCTGGAGAGGTCAGGTTTGTTTTAGTGTACTCCAATCAACAGCCCCTACAACCACAAAAAGGAATGGAGTCATTAGCACTTATGGTTTGTAAATGGCACCCAGAATTATGTTGCACGAAGCACAATTTCACATCATTCTGGGTTCATTTGTGTGAAAACAAGGTCCAATCAGGCTGAAACGTTACAGGAATTTAGAATCTATTGAGTTGTAAGTGATCTGAACGTTTCATGATGATAGCACTTTCCTAAGGGGGTCAAACCATGTCCCAAAGGTCACCGGATCTGGTGTCAATTTACAGTAGTAGTCCAGTTACACATTTGCGGACTTATAACTTGGCTTCTGAATGTCCTAGAGAGATCAGGTTAGCCCCTACAACCACAAAAAGGAAGGGAGTCATTAGCACTTATGGTTTGTAAATGGCACCCAGAATTATGTTGCACGAAGCACAATTTCACATCATTCTGGGTCCATTTGTGTGAAAACAAGGTCCAATCAGGCTGAAACGTTACAAGAACGTAGACTCTATTGAGTTGTAAGTGATCTGAACGTTTCATGATGATCGCACATTCCTATAGGGGGTCAAACCATGTCCCAAAGGTCAACGGATCTGGTGTCACTTTAAAGAAGTAGTCCAGTTACACATTTGTGGGCGTATAACTTGGCTTCTGAATATCCTAGAGAGGTCAGGTTTGTTTTAGAGTACTCCAATTAACAGACCCCATTACCCCAAAAAGGAATGGAGTCATTAGCACTCATGGTTTTTAAATGGCACCCATAATTATGTTGCACGAAGCACAATTTCACATCATTCTGGGTTCCTTTGTGTGAAAACAAGGTCCAATCAGGCTGAAACGTTACAGGAAGGTAGAATCTATTGAGTTGTAAGTGATCTGAACGTTTCAGGATGATAGCACTTTCCTAATGGGGTCAAACCATGTCCCAAAGGTCACAGGATCTGGTGTCAATTTAAAGAAGTTGTCCAGTTACACATTTGTGGGCTAATAACTTGGCTTCTGAATGTCCTAGAGCGATCAGGTTTGTTTTAGTGTACTCCAATCAACAGCCACTACAACCACAAAAAGGAATGTAGTCATTAGCACTTATGGTTTTTAATTGGCAACCAGAATTATGTTGCACGAAGCACAATTTCACATCATTCTGTGTTCATTTGTGTGAAAACAAGGTCCAATCAGGCTGAAACGTTACAGGAAGGTAGAATCTATTGAGTTGTAAGTGATCTGAACGTTTCATGATGATAGCACTTTCCTAAGGGGGTCAAACCATGTCCCAAAGGTCACCGGATCTGGTGTCAATTTAAAGAAGTAGTCCAGTTACACATTTGTGGGCTTATAACTTGGCTTCTGAATGTCCTAGAGCGATCAGGTTTGTTTTAGTGTACTCCAATCAACAGCCCCTACAACCACAAAAAGGAATGGAGACATTAGCACTTATGGTTTTTAAATGGCACCCAGAATTATGTTGCACGAAGCACAATTTCACATCATTCTGGGTCCATTTGTGTGAAAACAAGGTCCAATCAGGCTGAAACGTTACAGGAAGGTAGAATCTAATGAGTTGTAAAAGATCTGAACGTTTCATGATGATAGCACTTTCCTAAGGGGGTCAAACCATGTCCCAAAGATCACCGGATCTGGTGTCAATTTTAAAGAAGTAGTCCAGTTACACATTTGTGGGCTTCTAACTTGGCTTCTGAATGTCCTAGAGAGATCAGGTATTTTTTAATGTACTCCAATCAACAGCCCCTACAACCACAAAAAGGAATGGAGTCATTAGCACTTATGGTTTGTAAATGGCACCCAGAATTATGTTGCACGAAGCACAATTTCACATCATTCTGGGTTCATTTGTGTGAAAACAAGGTCCAATCAGGCTGAAACGTTACAGGAAGGTAGAATCTACTGAGTTGTAAGTGATCTGAACGTTTCATGATGATAGCACTTTCCTAAGGGGGTCAAACCATGTCCCAAAGGTCACCGGATCTGGTGTCAATTTAAAGAAGTAGTCCAGTTACACATTTGTGGGCTTATAACTTGGCTTCTGAATGTCCTAGAGAGATCAGGTTTGTTTTAGTGTACTCCAATCAACAGCCCCTACAACCACAAAAAGGAATGGAGTCATTAGCCCTTATGGTTTTTAAATGGCACCCAGAATTATGTTGCACGAAGCACAATTTCACATCATTCTGGGTTCATTTGTGTGAAAACAAGGTCCAATCAGGCTGAAACGCTACAAGAAGGTAGAATCTATTGAGTTGTAAGTGATCTGAACGTTTCATGATGATAGCACTTTCCTAAGGGGGTCAAACCATGTCCCAAAGGTCACTGGATCTGGTGTCAATTTAAAGAAGTAGTCCAGTTACACATTTGTGGGCTTATAACGTGGCTTCTGAATGTCCTAGAGAGATCAGCTTTGTTTTAATATACTCCAATCAACAGCCCCTACAACCACAAAAAGGAATGGAGTCATTAGCACTTATGGTTTTCAAATGAAACCCAGAATTATGTTGCACGAAGCACAATTTCACATCATTCTGGGTTCATTTGTGTGAAAACAAGGTCCAATCAGGCTGAAACGTTACAGGAAGGTAGAATCTATCGAGTTGTAAGTGATCTGAACGTTTCATGATGATAGCTCATTCCTAAGATGGTCAAATGGTGTCACAAAGGTCATCGGATCACTTGTTCTTTAAAGGCGTCGTTCGTATCACACATTTGTGGGCTTATAACTTTTCTTCTGAATGTCCTAGAGAGATCAGGTCTGTTTTAAAATACTCCAATTAACAGCCCCTACTACCAGAAAAAGGAATCAAGTCAATAGCACTTATGGGGTTTAAATGGGACCCAGACCCCAGACCTATGTTGCACCAAGCACAATTTCACATTATTATGGATCCAGTTCTCTGAAAAAGAGCTTCAATCAGGCTGAAACACCACAGAAAGGTAGAATCTATTGAGTTATAAGTGATCTGAACTTTTCATGATGATAGCACCTTCCTAAGGGGGTCAAACCATGGCCCAAAGGTCACCGAGCATGGTGTCACCTAAAGAAAAATGTCCGGATACACCTTTGGAGGCTCATAACTTGGCTTATGAATGTCCTAGAGAGGTCAAATTTGTTTTAAGATACTCCAATTAATGGTCTGTATCGATAACAGAAGGAGTGGAGTGGATAGGATGTACAGTTTTTAAATGGCACACACAGAATTATGTTGCACCAAGCACAATTTCACATAATTTTGGTTCCAGTTCCCTCAAACAAGGTCCAATCTGGCTGAAACACCACAGGAAGGTAGAATCTATTGAGTTGTAAGTGATCTGCACGTATCATGATGACAGCACATTCCTAAGGGGGTCAGATGATGTCACAAATGTCACCGGATCACTTCTGCCTTAAAGAAAAATGTCCGGATACACCTTTGGAGGCTCATAACTTGGCTTCTGAATGTCCTAGAGAGGTCAGGTTGGGTTTAAATGACTCCAATTAACAGCCCCTATCACCAGCAGAAGGAATGGAGTCATTAGCACTTACGGTTTTTAAACAGCACCCTGAAATATGTCGCACAAAGCACATTTTCACATAATGTTGGTTCCTTTTGTGTGAAAACAAGGTCCAATCTGGCTGAAACACAAAAGGAAGGTAGAATCTATTGAGTTGTAAGTTATCTGAACTTTTCATGATGATAGCACCTTCCTAAGGGGGTCAAACCATGGCCCAAAGGTCACCGAGCATGGTGTCATCTAAAGAAAAATGTCCGGATACACCTTTGGAGGCTCATAACTTGGCTTATGAATGTCCTAGAGAGGTCAAATTTGTTTTAAGATACTCCAATTAATGGTCTGTATCGATAACATAAGGAGTGGAGTGGATAGGATGTACAGTTTTTAAATGGCACACACAGAATTATGTTGCACCAAGCACAATTTCACATAATTTTGGTTCCAGTTCCCTCAAACAAGGTCCAATCTGGCTGAAACACCACAGGAAGGTAGAATCTATTGAGTTGTAAGTGATCTGCACGTTTCATGATGACAGCACATTCCTAAGGGGGTCAGATGATGTCACAAAGGTCAGCGGATCACTTCTGCCTTAAAGAAAAATGTCCGGATACACCTTTGGAGGCTCATAACTTGGCTTCTGAATGTCCTAGAGAGGTCAGGTTGGGTTTAAATGACTCCAATTAACAGCCCCTATCACCAGCAGAAGGAATGGAGTCATTAGCACGTACGGTTTTTAAACAGCACCCTGAAATATGTCGCACAAAGCACATTTTCACATAATGTTGGTTCCTTTTGTGTGAAAACAAGGTCCAATCTGGCTGAAACACAACAGGAAGGTAGAATCTATTGAGTTGTAAGTTGTCTGTACATTTCATGATGATAGCACATTCCTAAGGGGGTCAGATGATGTCCCAAAGGTCACCAGATCACTTCTGCCTTAAAGACAAATGTCCGGATACACCTTTGGAGGCTCAGAACTTGGCTTCTGAATGTCCTAGAGAGGTCAGGTTGGGTTTAAATGACTCCAATTAACAGCCCCTATCACCAGCAGAAGGAATGGAGTCGTCAGCACTTATGGTTTTTAAATGGCACCCAGAAATATGTCGCACCAAGCACAATTTCACATATTTCTGGTTGAAAAACCTGTGATACAAGCTCCAATCTGTCTGAAATTAACACATGATGGACCTGTGAGGTCAAGGAGCACACAGTATCAGTGTCAAGTCTGGAGGTTGAAGAGAACCCCGTTTTTAGCTGAAATCCATCTTTTTTCTGACCTCTGACCCAGAACAGCACCAGAACAACGAGCTTCGGCTACCAAACTGCCTGAGCTAGCTCTGGGTGATGGCGGCATGCCAAATCGACGTTTGTTTGGTGAAAATCGGTTGAGAAATGCCACTTTGCCGAGCACATGGCAGAAAAGGCGGGAAAAGTGCCGTACGGCTCCAAACGGACGCTTAACACGATGCGACCGGCACGAACTCGACGTATGTGTTTCGGGCCAGTGCTGGGATGCACCAGAAGAGTTTTCGGGGGCCTCGGATCAACGATGGCCGAACGGCAGCCAAAAAGGGTCTAAAAATCGTGGTTTCGGGCCTAGGGTTTTGCCGGTCTCTTTTAATTCATTAAAAATAGTTAAATTCCACGTAGGGACATGAAATTCACATATGTTGTAAAGAAGGACATGCCGAATCATAATATTTTAGTTGCGTCACGCTACGTTGCCCACTGACCAAGTTCGGCCACTAGGGGCGCAGTCGAAAATTGTTTACACTCTCTGGTTCGGAAGTCCGGTACGAGCGCAAAAATCTACTCATCTTTTCGATAGCCCTCACGGCGCTAGAATTGCGCCATTGTAAACTTGCAAAAATCGCGCACTTTGGGGGGCTATATCTCCGGAACAACAAAATATTTTGCCACCAAACCACCTCGGATGGACTCGTGCTTGGCCCCCGAACAACATATCCGAAGATGGCATCGCTGGCACCAGCAGAACTTTTTCTTTCCACTTTCTACCAGAAAAACACAAGTCCTCTTTGAGGCGATGGGTCTAAGAGGGCATTTTTTGGCCAAACTCAGACACAACTTTTTTTTTTTTTTCAAATTTGACAGCGGATTATGATTGCTTGGCACCACGGGGACCACCTCTCCAAAAACGGGACGGATCGGGCGTTCCCTTGAGGAGCTGTGGCCAAAAAGAGCGTGACCTCTGGCGACCTGGGGTTCGGAAAAGAACCGAAACAAAGAGCTACGGCTACCAAACTGCCTGGGCTAGCTCGGGGTGAGGGCGGCATGCCAAATCGACGTTTGTTTGGTGAAAATCGGTTGAGAAACGCCACTTTGCCGAGCACATGGCAAAATGGAGGGAAAACTGCCCTCAGGCCCCAAACGGACGCTTAGCACGTTGCGACCGGCACGAGCTCGACGTATGTGGTAGCTGTCAGCTATCTAAAGGAAATGTGCAAGTGTGAACTCTCTAGGTTGAGCAGAACCCTGTTTTTCAGCTCCAAAACAGCCCAAATCCATCATTTTCTCTGCTTGTACCAAGAGGCTGTGAACCTTGACCCTTCTGAATAAGCCAGCAACTTGAAAACTGCATATGTTGTAGCTGTCAGCTATTTAAAGAAACATTCTCAGTTTCAAGTCTCTAGGTTGAGGAGAACCCTGTTTTTCAGCCCCAAAACAGCCCAAATCCATCATTTTCTCTGACCTCTGACCCAGAACAGCACCGGAACAACGAGCTACGGCTACCAAACTGCCTGGGCTAGATCGGGGTGACGGCGGCATGCCAAATCGATGTTTGTTTGGTGAAAATCGGTTGAGAAATGCCAATTTGCCGAGCACATGGCAAAATGGAGGGAAAACCGCCCTCAGGCCCCAAACGGACGCTTAACACGATGCGACCGGCACGATTTCGAAATCTGTGGTTCGGACCAGTGCTGGGATGCACCAAAAAAAATTCGTGCACCTCGGACCAACGTGGGCCGAACGGCGGCCAAAAAGGGGCTCAAGTGGCAGAAGGCCGCAAATGAAGCCTGAGCTAAATTTTCACACTTTTGGGCCGCCGTTTGAATTCGGTTTGGCGTAGCCGCACGAAATTTGGGGTGGTGCATCCCGGCTACCATCTCATCGACGCACGTCGAAATCGATGCCGTCGGACCTTTTCGAGCGCCCTTACGGGACGCTTGTCCAAGCAGATATAGTCAGGTGTCTGGTTACACCTTTGTGGGCTTATAACTTGGCTTCTGAATATCCTAGAGAGGTCAGGCTGGTTTTAAAATACTCCAATGAATGGTCTGTATCTAGAACAGAATGAATGGAGTGGATAGGATGTACAATTTTTAAATGGCACCCAGACCTATGTTGCACCAAGCACAAGTTCATATTATTATGGGTCCAGTTCTCTGAAAAAAGCTTCAATCAGGCTGAAACATCACAGGAAGGTACAATCTATTGAGTTGTAAATGAATCATGTGTTTCATGATGATAGCACATTCCTTAGGGGGTCAAATGTTGTCACAAAGGTCATTGGATCACTTCTTCTTTAAAGGTGTGGTTCGTAACACACCTTTGTGGGCTTATAACTTGGCTTCTGAATATCCTAGAGAGGTCATGTTGGTTTTAAAATGCTCCAATTAACAGCCCCTACTACCACAAAAAGGAATGGAGTAATAAGCACTTATGGTCTTTAAATGGCACCCAGAATTATGTTGCACAAAGCACAATTTCACATATTTCTGGGTCCATTTGTGCGAAAACAAGGTCCAATAAGGCTGAAACATCACATGAACGTATAGTCTATGGAGTTGTAAGTGATCTGAACGTTACCCTAACAGGGTCAAATGAAGTCACAAAGGTCACCAGACCTGAAATGGAGACTCAATTTTGGTGCTTCTTCAAAAGTAACCCAAAATGGAGGCCTCCAATTTGGGTCTTCTTCTAAAGTAACCCAAAATGGAGGAAATGGAGGCCTCCATTTTGGGGCTTCTTCAAAAGTAACCCAAGATGGAGGCCTCCATTTTGGGTCTTCTTCTAAAGTAACCCAAACTGAATTTTTCAATTAAGGAAGCCTTCAATTTGGGTTACTTTCAACTACATGCAAAAGAAGCCCGAAATGTAGGCCTCCATTTTGGTGCTTCTTCAAAAGTAACCCAAAATGGAGGCCTCCAATTTGGGTCTTCTTCTAAAGTAACCCAAAATGGAGGAAGTGGAGGCCTTCATTTTGGGGCTTCTTCAAAAGTAACCCAAAATTGAGGCCTCCAATTTGGGTCTTCTTCTAAAGTAACCCAAAATGGAGGAAATGGAGGCCTCCATTTTGGGGCTTCTTCAAAAGTAACCCAAAATGGAGGCCTCCAATTTGGGTCTTCTTCTAAAGTAACCCAAAATGGAGGAAATGGAGGCCTCCATTTTGGGGCTTCTTCAAAAGTAACCCAAAATGGAGGCCTCCAATTTGGGTCTTCTTCTAAAGTAACCCAAAATGGAGGAAATGGAGGCCTCCATTTTGGGGCTTCTTCAAAAGTAACCCAAAATGGAGGTCTCCAATTTGGGTTTTCTTCTAAAGTAACCCAAACTGAATTCTTCAATTAATGAAGCATTCATTTTGGGCTACTTTTGAATGTTGTAAAAGTAGCCCAAAAGGAATTGTGTTGCACGAAGCACAATTTCACATCATTCTGTGTTCATTTGTGTGAAAACAAGGTCCAATCAGGCTGAAACGCTACAAGAAGGTAGAATCTATTGAGTTGTAAGTGATCTGAACGTTTCATGATGATAGCACTTTCCTAAGGGGGTCAAACCATGTCCCAAAGGTCACCTGATCTGGTGTCAATTTAAAGAAGTAGTCCAGTTACACATTTGTGGGCTTATAACTTGGCTTCTGAATGTCCTAGAGAGATCAGGGTTGTTTTAATGTACTCCATCCAACAGCCCCTACAACCACAAAAAGGAATGGAGTCATTAGCACTCATGGTTTGTAAATGGCACCCAGAATTATGTTGCACGAAGCACAATTTCCCATCATTCTGGGTCCATTTGTGTGAAAACAAGGTCCAATCAGGCTGAAACGTTACAAGAAGGTAGAATCTATTGAGTTGTAAGTGATCTGAACATTTCATGATGATCGCACATTCCAATAGGGGGTCAAACCATGTCCCAAAGGTCACCGGGCCTTGTGTCAAATTAAAGAAGTAGTCCAGTTACACCTTTGAGGGCATATAACTTGGCTTCTGAATGTCCTAGGGAGATCAGGTTTGTTTTAGTGTACTCCAATCAACAGCCCCTACAACCTCAAAAAGGAATGGAGTCATTAGCTTTTATGGTTTGTAAATGGCACCCAGAATTATGTTGCACGAAGCACAATTTCACATCATTCTGGGTTCATTTGTGTGAAAACAAGGTCCAAACAGGCTGAAACGTTACAGGAAGGTAGAATCTACTGAGTTGTAAGTGATCTGAACGTTTCATGATGATAGCACTTTCCTAAGGGGGTCAAACCATGTCCCAAAGGTCACCGGATCTGGTGTCAATTTAAAGAAGTAGTCCAGTTACACATTTGTGGGCTTATAACTTGGCTTCTGAATGTCCTAGAGAGATCAGGTTTGTTTTAGTGTACTCCAATAAACAGCCCCTACAACCACAAAAAGGAATGGAGTCATTAGCACTTAAGGTTTGTAAATGGCACCCAGAATTATGTTGCACGAAGCACAATTTCACATCATTCTGGGTCCATTTTTGTGAAAACAAGGTCCAATCAGGCTGAAACGTTACAGGAAGGTAGAATCTACTGAGTTGTAAGTGATCTGAATGTTTCATGATGATAGCACTTTCCTAAGGGGGTCAAACCATGTCCCAAAGGTCACCGGGCCTGGTGTCTCTTTAAAGAAGTAGTCCAGTTACACATTTGTGGGCTTATAACTTGGCTTCTGAATGTCCTAGAGAGGTTAGGTTTGTTTTAGTGTACTCCAATCAACAGCCCCTACAACCACAAAAAGGAATGGAGTCATTAGCACTTATGGTTTGTAAATGGCACCCAGAATTATGTTGCACGAAGCACAATTTCACATCATTCTGGGTCCATTTGTGTGAAAACAAGGTCCAATCAGGCTGAAACGTTACAAGAAGGTAGAATCTATTGAGTTGTAAGTGATCTGAACGTTTCGTGATTATCGCACATTCCTATAGGGGGTCAAACCATGTCCCAAAGGTCACTGGGCCTGGTGTCACTTTAAAGTAGTCCAGTTACACCTTTGAGGGCTTATAACTTGGCTTCTGAATGTCCTAGAGAGATCAGGTTTGTTTTAGTGTACTCCAATCAACAGCCCCTGCAACCTCAAAAAGGAATGGAGTCATTAGCACTTATGGTTTTTAAATGGCACCCAGAATTATGTTGCACGAAGCACAATTTCACATCATTCTGGGTCCATTTGTGTGAAAACAAGGTCCAATCAGGCTGAAACGTTACAAGAAGGTAGAATCTATTGAGTTGTAAGTGATCTGAACGTTTCATGATGATCGCACATTCCAATAGGGGGTCAAACCATGTCCCAAAGGTCACCGGGCCTGGTGTCAATTTAAAGAAGTAGTCCAGTTACACATTTGAGGGCATATAACTTGGCTTCTGAATGTCCTAGGGAGATCAGGTTTGTTTTAGTGTACTCCAATCAACAGCCCCTACAACCTCAAAAAGGAATGGAGTCATTAGCACTTATGGTTTGTAAATGGCACCCAGAATTATGTTGCACGAAGCACAATTTCACATGATTCTGGGTCCATTTGTGTGAAAACAAGGTCCAAACAGGCTGAAACGTTACAGGAAGGTAGAATCTACTGAGTTGTAAAAGATCTGAACGTTTCATGATGATAGCACTTTCCTAAGGGGGTCAAACCATGTCCCAAAGATCACCGGATCTGGTGTCAATTTTAAAGAAGTAGTCCAGTTACACATTTGTGGGCTTCTAACTTGGCTTCTGAATGTCCTAGAGAGATCAGGTATTTTTTAATGTACTCCAATCAACAGCCCCTACAACCACAAAAAGGAATGGAGTCATTAGCACTTATGGTTTGTAAATGGCACCCAGAATTATGTTGCACGAAG
This sequence comes from Nothobranchius furzeri, assembly GCF_043380555.1. Classification (NCBI taxonomy): domain Eukaryota; kingdom Metazoa; phylum Chordata; class Actinopteri; order Cyprinodontiformes; family Nothobranchiidae; genus Nothobranchius; species Nothobranchius furzeri. The sequence goes on from NW_027223041.1 coordinate 797,645, forward strand.
CACAATTTCACATCATTATGGGTTCATTTGTGTGAAAACAAGGTCCAATCAGGCTGAAACGTTACAGGAAGGTAGAATCTACTGAGTTGTAAGTGATCTGAACGTTTCATGATGATAGCACTTTCCTAAGGGGGTCAAACCATGTCCCAAAGGTCACCGGATCTGGTGTCAATTTAAAGAAGTAGTCCAGTTACACATTTGTGGGCTTATAACTTGGCTTCTGAATGTCCTAGAGAGATCAGGTTTGTTTTAGTGTACTCCAATCAACAGCCCCTACAACCACAAAAAGGAATGGAGTCATTAGCCCTCATGGTTTTTAAATGGCACCCAGAATTATGTTGCACGAAGCACAATTTCACATCATTCTGGGTTCATTTGTGTGAAAACAAGGTCAAATCAGGCTGAAACGCTACAAGAAGGTAGAATCTATTGAGTTGTAAGTGATCTGAACGTTTCATGATGATAGCACTTTCCTAAGGGGGTCAAACCATGTCCCAAAGGTCACCGGATCTGGTGTCAATTTAAAGAAGTAGTCCAGTTACACAATTGTGGGCTTATTACGTGGCTTCTGAATGTCCTAGAGAGATCAGGTTTGTTTTAATATACTCCAATCAACAGCCCCTACAACCACAAAAAGGAATGGAGTCATTAGCACTTATGGTTTTCAAATGGCACCCAGAATTATGTTGCACGAAGCACAATTTCACATCATTCTGGGTTCATTTGTGTGAAAACAAGGTCCAATCAGGCTGAAACGTTACAGGAAGGTAGAATCTATCGAGTTGTAAGTGATCTGAACGTTTCATGATGATAGCTCATTCCTAAGATGGTCAAATGGTGTCACAAAGGTCATCGGATCACTTGTTCTTTAAAGGCGTCGTTCGTATCACACATTTGTGGGCTTATAACTTTTCTTCTGAATGTCCTAGAGAGATCAGGTCTGTTTTAAAATACTCCAATTAACAGCCCCTACTACCAGAAAAAGGAATCAAGTCAATAGCACTTATGGGGTTTAAATGGGACCCAGACCCCAGACCTATGTTGCACCAAGCACAATTTCACATTATTATGGATCCAGTTCTCTGAAAAAGAGCTTCAATCAGGCTGAAACACCACAGAAAGGTAGAATCTATTGAGTTATAAGTGATCTGAACTTTTCATGATGATAGCACCTTCCTAAGGGGGTCAAACCATGGCCCAAAGGTCACCGAGCATGGTGTCACCTAAAGAAAAATGTCCGGATACACCTTTGGAGGCTCATAACTTGGCTTATGAATGTCCTAGAGAGGTCAAATTTGTTTTAAGATACTCCAATTAATGGTCTGTATCGATAACAGAAGGAGTGGAGTGGATAGGATGTACAGTTTTTAAATGGCACACATAGAATTATGTTGCACCAAGCACAATTTCACGTAATTTTGGTTCCAGTTCCCTCAAACAAAGTCCAATCTGGCTGAAACACCACAGGAAGGTAGAATCTATTGAGTTGTAAGTGATCTGCACGTTTCATGATGACAGCACATTCCTAAGGGGGTCAGATGATGTCACAAAGGTCACCGGATCACTTCTGCCTTAAAGAAAAATGTCCGGATACACCTTTGGAGGCTCATAACGGCTTCTGAATGTCCTAGAGAGGTCAGGTTGGGTTTAAATGACTCCAATTAACAGCCCCTATCACCAGCAGAAGGAATGGAGTCATTAGCACTTACGGTTTTTAAACAGCACCCTGAAATATGTCGCACAAAGCACATTTTCACATAATGTTGGTTCCTTTTGTGTGAAAACAAGGTCCAATCTGGCTGAAACACAACAGGAAGGTAGAATCTATTGAGTTGTAAGTTATCTGAACTTTTCATGATGATAGCACCTTCCTAAGGGGGTCAAACCATGGCCCAAAGGTCACCGAGCATGGTGTCATCTAAAGAAAAATGTCCGGATACACCTTTGGAGGCTCATAACTTGGCTTATGAATGTCCTAGAGAGGTCAAATTTGTTTTAAGATACTCCAATTAATGGTCTGTATCGATAACAGAAGGAGTGGAGTGGATAGGATGTACAGTTTTTAAATGGCACACACAGAATTATGTTGCACCAAGCACAATTTCACATAATTTTGGTTCCAGTTCCCTCAAACAAGGACCAATCTGGCTGAAACACCACAGGAAGGTAGAATCTATTGAGTTGTAAGTGATCTGCACGTTTCATGATGACAGCACATTCCTAAGGGGGTCAGATGATGTCACAAAGGTCAGCGGATCACTTCTGCCTTAAAGAAAAATGTCCGGATACACCTTTGGAGGCTCATAACTTGGCTTCTGAATGTCCTAGAGAGGTCAGGTTGGGTTTAAATGACTCCAATTAACAGCCCCTATCACCAGCAGAAGGAATGGAGTCATTAGCACGTACGGTTTTTAAACAGCACCCTGAAATATGTCGCACAAAGCACATTTTCACATAATGTTGGTTCCTTTTGTGTGAAAACAAGGTCCAATCTGGCTGAAACACAACAGGAAGGTAGAATCTATTGAGTTGTAAGTTATCTGTACATTTCATGATGATAGCACATTCCTAAGGGGGTCAGATGATGTCCCAAAGGTCACCGGATCACTTCTGCCTTAAAGACAAATGTCCGGATACACCTTTGGAGGCTCAGAACTTGGCTTCTGAATGTCCTAGAGAGGTCAGGTTGGGTTTAAATGACTCCAATTAACAGCCCCTATCACCAGCAGAAGGAATGGAGTCGTCAGCACTTATGGTTTTTAAATGGCACCCAGAAATATGTCGCACCAAGCACAATTTCACATATTTCTGGTTGAAAAACCTGTGATACAAGCTCCAATCTGTCTGAAATGAACACATGATGGACCTGTGAGGTCAAGGAGCACACAGTATCAGTGTCAAGTCTGGAGGTTGAAGAGAACCCCGTTTTTAGCTGAAATCCATCTTTTTTCTGACCTCTGACCCAGAACAGCACCAGAACAACGAGCTTCGGCAACCAAACTGCCTGAGCTAGCTCTGGGTGACGGCGGCATGCCAAATCGACGTTTGTTTGGTGAAAATCGGTTGAGAAATGCCACTTTGCCGAGCACATGGCAGAAAAGGCGGGAAAAGTGCCGTACGGCTCCAAACGGACGCTTAACACGATGCGACCGGCACGAACTCGACGTATGTGTTTCGGGCCAGTGCTGGGATGCACCAGAAGAGTTTTCGGGCGCCTCGGATCAACGATGGCCGAACGGCAGCCAAAAAGGGTCTAAAAATCGTGGTTTCGGGCCTAGGGTTTTGCCGGTCTCTTTTAATTCATTAAAAATAGTTAAATTCCACGTAGGGACACGAAATTCACATATGTTGTAAAGAAGGACATGCCGAATCATAATATTTTAGTTGCGTCACGCTACGTTGCTCACTGACCAAGTTCGGCCACTAGGGGCGCAGTCGAAAATTGTTTACACTCTCTGGTTCGGAAGTCCGGTACGAGCGCAAAAATCTACTCATCTTTTCGATAGCCCTCACGGCGCTAGAATTGCGCCATTGTAAACTTGCAAAAATCGCGCACTTTGGGGGGCTATATCTCCGGAACAACAAAATATTTTGCCACCAAACCACCTCGGATGGACTCGTGCTTGGCCCCCGAACAACATATCCGAAGATGGCATCGCTGGCACCAGCAGAACTTTTTCTTTCCACTTTCTACCAGAAAAACACAAGTCCTCTTTGAGGCGATGGGTCTAAGAGGGCATTTTTTGGCCAAACTCAGACACAACTTTTTTTTTTTTTTTCAATTTTGACAGCGGATTATGATTGCTTGGCACCACGGGGACCACCTCGCCAAAAACGGGACGGATCGGGCGTTCCCTTGAGGAGCTGTGGCCAAAAAGAGCGTGACCTCTGGCGACCTGGGGTTCGGAAAAGAACCGAAACAAAGAGCTACGGCTACCAAACTGCCTGGGCTAGCTCGGGGTGAGGGCGGCATGCCAAATCGACGTTTGTTTGGTGAAAATCGGTTGAGAAACGCCACTTTGCCGAGCACATGGCAAAATGGAGGGAAAACTGCCCTCAGGCCCCAAACGGACGCTTAGCACGTTGCGACCGGCACGAGCTCGACGTATGTGGTAGCTGTCAGCTATCTAAAGGAAATGTGCAAGTGTCAACTCTCTAGGTTGAGCAGAACCCTGTTTTTCAGCTCCAAAACAGCCCAAATCCATCATTTTCTCTGCTTGTACCAAGAGGCTGTGAACCTTGACCCTTCTGAATAAGCCAGCAACTTGAAAACTGCATATGTTGTAGCTGTCAGCTATTTAAAGAAACATTCTCAGTTTCAAGTCTCTAGGTTGAGGAGAACCCTGTTTTTCAGCCCCAAAACAGCCCAAATCCATCATTTTCTCTGACCTCTGACCCAGAACAGCACCGGAACAACGAGCTACGGCTACCAAACTGCCTGGGCTAGATCGGGGTGACGGCGGCATGCCAAATCGATGTTTGTTTGGTGAAAATCGGTTGAGAAATGCCAATTTGCCGAGCACATGGCAAAATGGAGGGAAAACCGCCCTCAGGCCCCAAACGGACGCTTAACACGATGCGACCGGCACGATTTCGAAATCTGTGGTTCGGACCAGTGCTGGGATGCACCAAAAAAAATTCGTGCACCTCGGACCAACGTGGGCCGAACGGCGGCCAAAAAGGGGCTCAAGTGGCAGAAGGCCGCAAATGAAGCCTGAGCTAAATTTTCACACTTTTGGGCCGCCGTTTGAATTCGGTTTGGCGTAGCCGCACGAAATTTGGGGTGGTGCATCCCGGCTACCATCTCATCGACGCACGTCGAAATCGATGCCGTCGGACCTTTTCGAGCGCCCTTACGGGACGCTTGTCCAAGCAGATATAGTCAGGTGTCTGGTTACACCTTTGTGGGCTTATAACTTGGCTTCTGAATATCCTAGAGAGGTCAGGCTGGTTTTAAAATACTCCAATGAATGGTCTGTATCTAGAACAGAATGAATGGAGTGGATAGGATGTACAGTTTTTAAATGGCACCCAGACCTATGTTGCACCAAGCACAAGTTCATATTATTATGGGTCCAGTTCTCTGAAAAAAGCTTCAATCAGGCTGAAACATCACAGGAAGGTACAATCTATTGAGTTGTAAATGAATCATGTGTTTCATGATGATAGCACATTCCTTAGGGGGTCAAATGTTGTCACAAAGGTCATTGGATCACTTCTTCTTTAAAGGTGTGGTTCGTAACACACCTTTGTGGGCTTATAACTTGGCTTCTGAATATCCTAGAGAGGTCATGTTGGTTTTAAAATGCTCCAATTAACAGCCCCTACTACCACAAAAAGGAATGGAGTAATAAGCACTTATTGTCTTTAAATGGCACCCAGAATTATGTTGCACAAAGCACAATTTCACATATTTCTGGGTCCATTTGTGCGAAAACAAGGTCCAATAAGGCTGAAACATCACATGAAAGTATAGTCTATGGAGTTGTAAGTGATCTGAACGTTACCCTAACAGGGTCAAATGAAGTCCCAAAGGTCACCAGACCTGAAATGGAGACTCAATTTTGGTGCTTCTTCAAAAGTAACCCAAAATGGAGGCCTCCAATTTGGGTCTTCTTCTAAAGTAACCCAAAATGGAGGAAATGGAGGCCTCCATTTTGGGGCTTCTTCAAAAGTAACCCAAGATGGAGACCTCCATTTTGGGTCTTCTTCTAAAGTAACCCAAACTGAATTTTTCAATTAAGGAAGCCTTCAATTTGGGTTACTTTCAACTACATGCAAAAGAAGCCCGAAATGTAGGCCTCCATTTTGGTGCTTCTTCAAAAGTAACCCAAAATGGAGGCCTCCAATTTGGGTCTTCTTCTAAAGTAACCCAAAATGGAGGAAGTGGAGGCCTTCATTTTGGGGCTTCTTCAAAAGTAACCCAAAATGGAGGCCTCCAATTTGGGTCTTCTTCTAAAGTAACCCAAAATGGAGGAAATGGAGGCCTCCATTTTGGGGCTTCTTCAAAAGTAACCCAAAATGGAGGCCTCCAATTTGGGTCTTCTTCTAAAGTAACCCAAAATGGAGGAAATGGAGGCCTCCATTTTGGGGCTTCTTCAAAAGTAACCCAAAATGGAGGTCTCCAATTTGGGTTTTCTTCTAAAGTAACCCAAACTGAATTCTTCAATTAATGAAGCATTCATTTTGGGCTACTTTTGAATGTTGTAAAAGTAGCCCAAAAGGAATTGTGTTGCACGAAGCACAATTTCACATCATTCTGTGTTCATTTGTGTGAAAACAAGGTCCAATCAGGCTGAAACGATACAAGAAGGTAGAATCTATTGAGTTGTAAGTGATCTGAACGTTTCATGATGATAACACTTTCCTAAGGGGGTCAAACCATGTCCCAAAGGTCACCTGATCTGGTGTCAATTTAAAGAAGTAGTCCAGTTACACCTTTGTGGGCTTATAACTTGGCTTCTGAATATCCTAGAGAGATCAGGTTTGTTTTAGTGTACTCCAATCAACATCCCCTACAACCTCAAAAAGGAATGGAGTCATTAGCACTTATGGTTTTTAAATGGCACCCAGAATTATGCTGCACTAAGCACAATTTCACATCATTCTGGGTTCATTTGTGTGAAAACAAGGTCCAATCAGGCTGAAACGTTACAGGAAGGTAGAATCTATTGAGTTGTAAGTGATCTGAACGTTTCATGATGATAGCACTTTCCTAAGGGGGTCAAACCTTGTCCCAAAGGTCACCGGATCTGGTGTCAATTTAAAGAAGTAGTCCAGTTACACATTTGTGGGCTTATAACTTGGCTTCTGAATGTCCTAGAGAGATCAGGTTTGTTTTAATGTACTCCATCCAACAGCCCCTACAACCACAAAAAGGAATGGAGTCATTAGCACTCATGGTTTGTAAATGGCACCCAGAATTATGTTGCACGAAGCACAATTTCCCATCATTCTGGGTCAATTTGTGTGAAAACAAGGTCCAATCAGGCTGAAACGTTACAAGAAGGTAGAATCTATTGAGTTGTAAGTGATCTGAACGTTTCATGATGATCGCACATTCCAATAGGGGGTCAAACCATGTCCCAAAGGTCACCGGGCCTGGTGTCAATTTAAAGAAGTAGTCCAGTTACACATTTGAGGGCATATAACTTGGCTTCTGAATGTCCTAGGGAGATCAGGTTTGTTTTAGTGTACTCCAATCAACAGCCCCTACAACCTCAAAAAGGAATGGAGTCATTAGCACTTATGGTTTGTAAATGGCACCCAGAATTATGTTGCACGAAGCACAATTTCACATCATTCTGGGTTCATTTGTGTGAAAACAAGGTCCAAACAGGCTGAAACGTTACAGGAAGGTAGAATCTACTGAGTTGTAAGTGATCTGAACGTTTCATGATGATAGCACTTTCCTAAGGGGGTCAAACCATGTCCCAAAGGTCACCGGATCTGGTGTCAATTTAAAGAAGTAGTCCAGTTACACATTTGTGGGCTTATAACTTGGCTTCTGAATGTCCTAGAGAGATCAGGTTTGTTTGAGTGTACTCCAATAAACAGCCCCTACAACCACAAAAAGGAATGGAGTCATTAGCACTTAAGGTTTGTAAATGGCACCCAGAATTATGTTGCACGAAGCACAATTTCACATCATTCTGGGTCCATTTGTGTGAAAACAAGGTCCAATCAGGCTGAAACGTTACAGGAAGGTAGAATCTACTGAGTTGTAAGTGATCTGAACGTTTCATGATGATAGCACTTTCCTAAGGGGGTCAAACCATGTCCCAAAGGTCACCGGGCCTGGTGTCTCTTTAAAGAAGTAGTCCAGTTACACATTTGTGGGCTTATAACTTGGCTTCTGAATGTCCTAGAGAGGTTAGGTTTGTTTTAGTGTACTCCAATCAACAGCCCCTACAACCACAAAAAGGAATGGAGTCATTAGCACTTATGGTTTGTAAATGGCACCCAGAATTATGTTGCACGAAGCACAATTTCACATCATTCTGGGCCCATCTGTGTGAAAACAAGGTCCAATCCGGCTGAAACGTTACAAGAAGGTAGAATCTATTGAGTTGTAAGTGATCTGAACGTTTCGTGATTATCGCACATTCCTATAGGGGGTCAAACCATGTCCCAAAGATCACCGGATCTGGTGTCAATTTTAAAGAAGTAGTCCAGTTACACATTTGTGGGCTTCTAACTTGGCTTCTGAATGTCCTAGAGAGATCAGGTATTTTTTAATGTACTCCAATCAACAGCCCCTACAACCACAAAAAGGAATGGAGTCATTAGCACTTATGGTTTGTAAATGGCACCCAGAATTATGTTGCACGAAGCACAATTTCACATCATTATGGGTTCATTTGTGTGAAAACAAGGTCCAATCAGGCTGAAACGTTACAGGAAGGTAGAATCTACTGAGTTGTAAGTGATCTGAACGTTTCATGATGATCGCACATTCCAATAGGGGGTCAAACCATGTCCCAAAGGTCACCGGGCCTGGTGTCAATTTAAAGAAGTAGTCCAGTTACACCTTTGAGGGCATATAACTTGGCTTCTGAATGTCCTAGGGAGATCAGGTTTGTTTTAGTGTACTCCAATCAACAGCCCCTACAACCTCAAAAAGGAATGGAGTCATTAGCACTTATGGTTTGTAAATGGCACCCAGAATTATGTTGCACGAAGCACAATTTCACATCATTCTGGGTTCATTTGTGTGAAAACAAGGTCCAAACAGGCTGAAACGTTACAGGAAGGTAGAATCTACTGAGTTGTAAGTGATCTGAACGTTTCATGATGATAGCACTTTCCTAAGGGGGTCAAACCATGTCCCAAAGGTCACCGGATCTGGTGTCAATTTAAAGAAGTAGTCCAGTTACACATTTGTGGGCTTATAACTTGGCTTCTGAATGTCCTAGAGAGATCAGGTTTGTTTTAGTGTACTCCAATCAACAGCCCCTACAACCACAAAAAGGAATGGAGTCATTAGCACTTAAGGTTTGTAAATGGCACCCAGAATTATGTTGCACGAAGCACAATTTCACATCATTCTGGGTCCATTTTTGTGAAAACAAGGTCCAATCAGGCTGAAACGCTACAGGAAGGTAGAATCTACTGAGTTGTAAGTGATCTGAACGTTTCATGATGATAGCACTTTCCTAAGGGGGTCAAACCATGTCCCAAAGGTCACCGGGCCTGGTGTCTCTTTAAAGAAGTAGTCCAGTTACACATTTGTGGGCTTATAACTTGGCTTCTGAATGTCCTAGAGAGGTTAGGTTTGTTTTAGTGTACTCCAATCAACAGCCCCTACAACCACAAAAAGGAATGGAGTCATTAGCACTTATGGTTTGTAAATGGCACCCAGAATTATGTTGCACGAAGCACAATTTCACATCATTCTGGGTCCATTTGTGTGAAAACAAGGTCCAATCAGGCTGAAACGTTACAAGAAGGTAGAATCTATTGAGTTGTAAGTGATCTGAACGTTTCGTGATTATCGCACATTCCTATAGGGGGTCAAACCATGTCCCAAAGGTCACCGGGCCTGGTGTCACTTTAAAGAAGTAGTCCAGTTACACCTTTGAGGGCTTATAACTTGGCTTCTGAATGTCCTAGAGAGATCAGGTTTGTTTTAGTGTACTCCAATCAACAGCCCCTGCAACCTCAAAGAGGAATGGAGTCATTAGCACTTATGGTTTTTAAATGGCACCCAGAATTATGTTGCACGAAGCACAATTTCACATCATTCTGGGTTCATTTGTGTGAAAACAAGGTCCAATCAGGCTAAAACGTTACAGGAAGGTAGAATCTATTGAGTTGTAAGTGATCTGAACGTTTCATGATGATAGCACTTTCCTATGGGGGTCAAACCATGTCCCAAAGGTCACCGGATCTGGTGTCAATTTAAAGAGGTAGTCCAGTTACACATTTGTGGGCTTATAACTTGGCTTCTGAATGTCCTAGAGAGATCAGGTTTGTTTTAGTGTACTCCAATCAACAGCCCCTACAACCACAAAAAGGAATGGAGTCATTAGCACTTAAGGTTTGTAAATGGCACCCAGAATTATGTTGCACGAAGCACAATTTCACATCATTCTGGGTCCATTTGTGTGAAAACAAGGTCCAATCAGGCTGAAACGCTACAAGAAGGTGGAACCTATTGAGTTGTAAGTGATCTGAACGTTTCAAGATGATCGCACATTCCTATAGGGGGTAAAACCATGTCCCAAAGGTCACCGGGCCTGGTGTCTCTTTAAAGAAGTAGTCCAGTTACACATTTGTGGGCTTATAACTTGGCTTCTGAATGTCCCTGAGAGATCAGGTTTGTTTTAGTATACTCCAATCAACAGCCCCTACAACCACAAAAAGGAATGGAGTCATTAGCACTTATGGTTTGTAAATGGCACGCAGAATTATGTTGCACGAAGCACAATTTCACATCATTCTGGGTCCATTTGTGTGAAAACAAGGTCCAATCAGGCTGAAACGTTACAAGAAGGTAGAATCTATTGAGTTGTAAGTGATCTGAACGTTTCGTGATTATCGCACATTCCTATAGGGGGTCAAACCATGTCCCAAAGGTCACCGGGCCTGGTGTCACTTTAAAGAAGTAGTCCAGTTACACCTTTGAGGGCTTATAACTTGGCTTCTGAATGTCCTAGAGAGATCAGGTTTGTTTTAGTGTACTCCAATCAACAGCCCCTGCAACCTCAAAGAGGAATGGAGTCATTAGCACTTATGGTTTTTAAATGGCACCCAGAATTATGTTGCACGAAGCACAATTTCACATCATTCTGGGTTCATTTGTGTGAAAACAAGGTCCAATCAGGCTAAAACGTTACAGGAAGGTAGAATCTATTGAGTTGTAAGTGATCTGAACGTTTCATGATGATAGCACTTTCCTAAGGGGGTCAAACCATGTCCCAAAGGTCACCGGATCTGGTGTCAATTTAAAGAGGTAGTCCAGTTACACATTTGTGGGCTTATAACTTGGCTTCTGAATGTCCTAGAGAGATCAGGTTTGTTTTAGTGTACTCCAATAAACAGCCCCTACAACCACAAAAAGGAATGGAGTCATTAGCACTTAAGGTTTGTAAATGGCACCCAGAATTATGTTGCACGAAGCACAATTTCACATCATTCTGGGTCCATTTGTGTGAAAACAAGGTCCAATCAGGCTGAAACGCTACAAGAAGGTGGAACCTATTGAGTTGTAAGTGATCTGAACGTTTCAAGATGATCGCACATTCCTATAGGGGGTAAAACCATGTCCCAAAGGTCACCGGGCCTGGTGTATCTTTAAAGAAGTAGTCCAGTTACACATTTGTGGGCTTATAACTTGGCTTCTGAATGTCCCTGAGAGATCAGGTTTGTTTTAGTATACTCCAATCAACAGCCCCTACAACCACAAAAAGGAATGGAGTCATTAGCACTTATGGTTTTTAAATGGCACCCAGAATTATGTTGCACGAAGCACAATTTCACATCATTCTGGGTTCATTTGTGTGAAAACAAGGTCCAATCAGGCTGAAACGTTACAGGAAGGTAGAATCTATTGAGTTGTAAGTGATCTGAACGTTTCATGATGATAGCACTTTCCTAAGGGGGTCAAACCATGTCCCAAAGGTCACCGGATCTGGTGTCAATTCAAAGAAGTAGTCCAGTTACATATTTGTGGGCTTATAACTTGGCTTCTGAATGTCCTAGAGAGATCAGGTTTGTTTTAATGTACTCCAATTAACAGCCCCTACAACCACAAAAAGGAATGGAGTCATTAGCACTTATGGTTTGTAAATGGCACCCAGAATTACGTTGCACAAAGCACAATTTCACATCATTCTGGGTTCATTTGTGTTAAAACAAGGTCAATTCAGGCTGAAACGCTACAAGAAGGTAGAATCTATTGAGTTGTAAGTGATCTGAACGTTTCATGATGATAGCGCTTTCCTAAGGGGGTCAAACCATGTCCCAAAGGTCACCGGATCTGGTGTCAATTTAAAGAAGTAGTCCAGTTACACATTTGTGGGCTTATAACTTGGCTTCTGAATGTCCTAGAGAGATCAGGTTTGTTTTAATGTACTCCAAACAACAGCCCCTACAACCACAAAAAGGAATGGAGTCATTAGCACTTATGGTTTGTAAATGGCACCCAGAATTATGTTGCACGAAGCACAATTCCACATCATTCTGGGTCCATTTGTGTGAAAACAAGGTCCAATCAGGCTGAAACATTACAAGAAGGTAGAATCTATTGAGTTGTAAGTGATCTGAACGTTTCATGATGATCGCACATTCCTATAGGGGGTCAAACCATGTCCCAAAGGTCACCCGGCCTGGTGTCACTTTAAAGAAGTAGTCCAGTTACACCTTTGAGGGCTTATAACTTGGCTTCTGAATGTCCTAGAGAGATCAGGTTTGTTTTAGTGTACTCCAATCAACAGCCCCTACAACCTCCAAAAGGAATGGAGTCATTAGCACTTATGGTTTTTAAATGGCACCCAGAATTATGTTGCACGAAGCACAATTTCACATCATTCTGGGTTCATTTGTGTGAAAACAAGGTCCAATCAGGCTGAAACGTTACAGGAAGGTAGAATCTATTGAGTTGTAAGTGATCTGAACGTTTCATGATGATAGCACTTTCCTAAGGGGGTCAAACCATGTCCCAAAGGTCACTGGATCTGGTGTCAATTTAAAGAAGTAGTCCAGTTACACATTTGTGGGCTTATAACTTGGCTTCTGAATGTCCTAGAGAGATCAGGTTTGTTTTAGTGTACTCCAATCAACAGCCCCTACAAACACAAAAAGGAATGGAGTCATTAGCACTTAAGGTTTGTAAATGGCACCCAGAATTATGTTGCACGAAGCACAATTTCACATCATTCTGGGTCCATTTGTGTGAAAACAAGGTCCAATCAGGCTGAAACGCTACAAGAAGGTAGAACCTATTGAGTTGTAAGTGATCTGAACGTTTCAAGATGATCGCACATTCCTATAGGGGGTCAAACCATGTCCCAAAGGTCACCCGGCCTGGTGTCACTTTAAAGAAGTAGTCCAGTTACACCTTTGAGGGCTTATAACTTGGCTTCTGAATGTCCTAGAGAGATCAGGTTTGTTTTAGTGTACTCCAATCAACAGCCCCTAAGACCACAAAAAGGAATGGAGTCATTAGCACTTATGGTTTGTAAATGGCACCCAGAATTATGTTGCACGAAGCACAATTTCACATCATTCTGGGTTCATTTGTGTGAAAACAAGGTCCAATCAGGCTGAAACGTTACAGGAAGGTAGAATCTATTGAGTTGTAAGTGATCTGAACGTTTCATGATGATAGCACTTTCCTAAGGGGGTCAAACCATGTCCCTAAGGTCACCGGATCTGGTGTCAATTTAAAGAAGTAGTCCAGTTACACATTTGTGGGCTTATAACTTGGCTTCTGAATGTCCTAGAGAGATCAGGTTTGTTTTAGTGTACTCCAATCAACAGCCCCTACAACCACAAAAAGGAATGGAGTCATTAGCACTTATGGTTTGTAAATGGCACCCAGAATTATGTTGCACAAAGCACAATTTCACATCATTCTGGGTCCATTTGTGTGAAAACAAGGTCCATTCAGGCTGAAACGTTACAGGAAGGTAGAATCTATTGAGTTGTAAGTAATCTGAACGTTTCATGATGATCGCACATTCCTAAGGGGGTCAAACCATTTTCCAAAGGTCACCGGATCTGGTGTCAATTTAAAGAAGTAATCCAGTTACACATTTGTGGGCTTATAACTTGGCTTCTTAATGTCCTAGAGAGATCAGGTTTGTTTTAGTGTACTCCAATCAACAGCCCCTACAACCACAAAAAGGAATGGAGTCATTAGCACTTAAGGTTTGTAAATGGCACCCAGAATTATGTTGCACGAAGCACAATTTCACATCATTCTGGGTCCATTTGTGTGAAAACAAGGTCCAATCAGGCTGAAACGCTACAAGAAGGTAGAATCTATTGAGTTGTAAGTGATCTGAACGTTTCAAGATGATCGCACATTCCTATAGGGGTAAAACCATGTCCCAAAGGTCACCGGGCCTGGTGTCACTTTAAAGAAGTAGTCCAGTTACACCTTTGTGGGCTTATAACTTGGCTTCTGAATGTCCTAGAGAGGTTAGGTTTGTTTTAGTGTTCTCCAATCAACAGCCCCTACAACCACAAAAAGGAATGGAGTCATTAGCACTTATGGTTTGTAAATGGCACCCAGAATTATGTTGCACGAAGCACAATTTCACATCATTCTGGGTTCATTTGTGTGAAAACAAGGTCCAATCAGGGTGAAACGTTGCAGGAAGGTAGAATCTATTGAGTTGTAAGGGATCTGAACGTTTCATGATGATAGCACTTTGCTAAGGGGGTCAAACCATGTCCCAAAGGTCACAGGATCTGGTGTCAATTTAAAGAAGTAGTACAGTTACACCTTTGTGGGCTTATAACTTGGCTTCTGAATGTCCTAGAGAGAAGAAGGTTTGTTTTATTATACTCCAATCAACAGCCCCTACAACCACAAAAAGGAATGGAGTCATTAGCACTTATGGTTTTTTAATGGCACCCAGAATTATGTTGCACGAAGCACAATTTCACATCATTCTGGGTTCATTTGTGTGAAAACAAGGTCCAATCAGGCTGAAACGTTACAGGAAGGTAGAATCTATTGAGTTGTAAGTGATCTGAACGTTTCAAGATGATCGCACATTCCTATAGGGGGTAAAACCATGTCGCAAAGGTCACCGGGCCTGGTGTCTCTTTAAAGAAGTAGTCCAGTTACACATTTGTGGGCTTATAACTTGGCTTCTGAATGTCCTAGAGAGATCAGGTTTGTTTTAGTATACTCCAGTCAACAGCCCCTACAACCACAAAAAGGAATGGAGTCATTAGCACTTATGGTTTTTTAATGGCACCCAGAATTATGTTGCACGAAGCACAATTTCACATCATTCTGGGTTCATTTGTGTGAAAACAAGGTCCAATCAGGCTGAAACGTTACAGGAAGGTAGAATCTATTGAGTTGTAAGTGATCTGAACGGTTCATCATGATATCACTTTCCTAAGGGGGTCAAACCATGTCCCAAAGGTCACCGGATCTGGTGTCAATTTATAGAAGTAGTCCAGTTACACATTTGTGGGCTTATAACTTGGCTTCTGAATGTCCTAGAGAGATCAGGTTTGTTTTAATATACTCCAATCAACAGCCCCTACAACCACAAAAAGGAATGGAGTCATTAGCACTTATGGTTTGTAAATGGCACCCAGAATTATGTTGCACGAAGCACAATTTCACATCATTCTGGGTTCATTTGTGTGAAAACAAGGTCCAATCAGGCTGAAACGCTACAAGAAGGTAGAATCTATTGAGTTGTAAGTGATCTGAACGTTTCATGATGATAGCACTTTCCTAAGGGGGTCAAACCATGTCCCAAAGGTCACCGGACCTGGTGTCACTTTAAAGAAGTAGTCCAGTTACACCTTTGTGGGCTTATAACTTGGCTTCTGAATGTCCTAGAGAGATCAGGATTGTTTTAATGTACTCCAATCAACAGCCCCTACAACCACAAAAAGGAATAGAGTCATTAGCACTTATGGATTTAAATGGCACCCAGAATTATGTTGCAAGAAGCACAATTTCACATCATTCTGGGTCCATTTGTGTGAAAACAAGGTCCAATCAGGCTGAAACGTTACAGGAAGGTAGAATCTATTGAGTTGTAAGTGATCTGAACGTTTCAAGATGATCGCACATTCCTATAGGGGGTAAAACCATGTCGCAAAGGTCACCGGGCCTGGTGTCTCTTTAAAGAAGTAGTCCAGTTACACATTTGTGGGCTTATAACTTGGCTTCTGAATGTCCTAGAGAGATCAGGTTTGTTTTAGTATACTCCAGTCAACAGCCCCTACAACCACAAAAAGGAATGGAGTCATTAGCACTTATGGTTTTTTAATGGCACCCAGAATTATGTTGCACGAAGCACAATTTCACATCATTCTGGGTTCATTTGTGTGAAAACAAGGTCCAATCAGGCTGAAACGTTACAGGAAGGTAGAATCTATTGAGTTGTAAGTGATCTGAACGGTTCATCATGATATCACTTTCCTAAGGGGGTCAAACCATGTCCCAAAGGTCACCGGATCTGGTGTCAATTTATAGAAGTAGTCCAGTTACACATTTGTGGGCTTATAACTTGGCTTCTGAATGTCCTAGAGAGATCAGGTTTGTTTTAATATACTCCAATCAACAGCCCCTACAACCACAAAAAGGAATGGAGTCATTAGCACTTATGGTTTGTAAATGGCACCCAGAATTATGTTGCACGAAGCACAATTTCACATCATTCTGGGTTCATTTGTGTGAAAACAAGGTCCAATCAGGCTGAAACGTTACAGGAAGGTAGAATCTATTGAGTTGTAAGTGATCTGAACGGTTCATCATGATATCACTTTCCTAAGGGGGTCAAACCATGTCCCAAAGGTCACCGGATCTGGTGTCAATTTATAGAAGTAGTCCAGTTACACATTTGTGGGCTTATAACTTGGCTTCTGAATGTCCTAGAGAGATCAGGTTTGTTTTAATATACTCCAATCAACAGCCCCTACAACCACAAAAAGGAATGGAGTCATTAGCACTTATGGTTTGTAAATGGCACCCAGAATTATGTTGCACGAAGCACAATTTCACATCATTCTGGGTTCATTTGTGTGAAAACAAGGTCCAGTCAGGCTGAAACGCTACAAGAAGGTAGAATCTATTGAGTTGTAAGTGATCTGAACGTTTCATGATGATAGCACTTTCCTAAGGGGGTCAAACCATGTCCCAAAGGTCACCGGACCTGGTGTCACTTTAAAGAAGTAGTCCAGTTACACCTTTGTGGGCTTATAACTTGGCTTCTGAATGTCCTAGAGAGATCAGGATTGTTTTAATGTACTCCAATCAACAGCCCCTACAACCACAAAAAGGAATAGAGTCATTAGCACTTATGGTTTGTAAATGGCACCCAGAATTATGTTGCACGAAGCACAATTTCACATCATTCTGGGTCCATTTGTGTGAAAACAAGGTCCAATCAGGCTGAAACGCTACAAGAAGGTAGAATCTATTGAGTTGTAAGTGATCTGAACGTTTCAAGATGATCGCACATTCCTATAGGGGGTAAAACCATGTCCCAAAGGTCACCGGGCCTGGTGTCACTTTAAACAAGTAGTCCAGTTACACCTTTGTGGGCTTATAACTTGGCTTCTGAATGTCCTAGAGAGGTTATGTTTGTTTTAGTGTACTCCAATCAACAGCCCCTACAACCACAAAAAGGAATGGAGTCATTAGCACTTATGGTTTGTAAATGGCACCCAGAATTATGTTGCACAATGCACAATTTCACATCATTCTGGGTTCATTTGTGTGAAAACAAGGTCCAATCAGGCTGAAACATTACAGGAAGGTAGAATCTATTGAGTTGTAAGTGATCTGAACGGTTCATCATGATATCACTTTCCTAAGGGGGTCAAACCATGTCCCAAAGGTCACAGGATCTGGTGTCAATTTAAAGAAGTAGTACAGTTACACCTTTGTGGGCTTATAACTTGGCTTCTGAATGTCCTAGAGAGAAGAAGGTTTGTTTTATTATACTCCAATCAACAGCCCCTACAACCACAAAAAGGAATGGAGTCATTAGCACTTATGGTTTTTTAATGGCACCCAGAATTATGTTGCACGAAGCACAATTTCACATCATTCTGGGTTCATTTGTGTGAAAACAAGGTCCAATCAGGCTGAAACGTTACAGGAAGGTAGAATCTATTGAGTTGTAAGTGATCTGAACGTTTCAAGATGATCGCACATTCCTATAGGGGGTAAAACCATGTCGCAAAGGTCACCGGGCCTGGTGTCTCTTTAAAGAAGTAGTCCAGTTACACATTTGTGGGCTTATAACTTGGCTTCTGAATGTCCTAGAGAGATCAGGTTTGTTTTAGTATACTCCAGTCAACAGCCCCTACAACCACAAAAAGGAATGGAGTCATTAGCACTTATGGTTTTTTAATGGCACCCAGATTTATGTTGCACGAAGCACAATTTCACATCATTCTGGGTTCATTTGTGTGAAAACAAGGTCCAATCAGGCTGAAACGTTACAGGAAGGTAGAATCTATTGAGTTGTAAGTGATCTGAACGGTTCATCATGATATCACTTTCCTAAGGGGGTCAAACCATGTCCCACAGGTCACCGGATCTGGTGTCAATTTATAGAAGTAGTCCAGTTACACATTTGTGGGCTTATAACTTGGCTTCTGAATGTCCTAGAGAGGTTAGGTTTGTTTTAGTGTTCTCCAATCAACAGCCCCTACAACCACAAAAAGGAATGGAGTCATTAGCACTTATGGTTTGTAAATGGCACCCAGAATTATGTTGCACGAAGCACAATTTCACATCATTCTGGGTTCATTTGTGTGAAAACAAGGTCCAATCAGGGTGAAACGTTGCAGGAAGGTAGAATCTATTGAGTTGTAAGGGATCTGAACGTTTCATGATGATAGCACTTTGCTAAGGGGGTCAAACCATGTCCCAAAGGTCACAGGATCTGGTGTCAATTTAAAGAAGTAGTACAGTTACACCTTTGTGGGCTTATAACTTGGCTTCTGAATGTCCTAGAGAGAAGAAGGTTTGTTTTATTATACTCCAATCAACAGCCCCTACAACCACAAAAAGGAATGGAGTCATTAGCACTTATGGTTTTTTAATGGCACCCAGAATTATGTTGCACGAAGCACAATTTCACATCATTCTGGGTTCATTTGTGTGAAAACAAGGTCCAATCAGGCTGAAACGTTACAGGAAGGTAGAATCTATTGAGTTGTAAGTGATCTGAACGGTTCATCATGATATCACTTTCCTAAGGGGGTCAAACCATGTCCCAAAGGTCACCGGATCTGGTGTCAATTTATAGAAGTAGTCCAGTTACACATTTGTGGGCTTATAACTTGGCTTCTGAATGTCCTAGAGAGATCAGGTTTGTTTTAATATACTCCAATCAACAGCCCCTACAACCACAAAAAGGAATGGAGTCATTAGCACTTATGGTTTGTAAATGGCACCCAGAATTATGTTGCACGAAGCACAATTTCACATCATTCTGGGTTCATTTGTGTGAAAACAAGGTCCAATCAGGCTGAAACGCTACAAGAAGGTAGAATCTATTGAGTTGTAAGTGATCTGAACGTTTCAAGATGATCGCACATTCCTATAGGGGGTAAAACCATGTCCCAAAGGTCACCGGGCCTGGTGTCACTTTAAACAAGTAGTCCAGTTACACCTTTGTGGGCTTATAACTTGGCTTCTGAATGTCCTAGAGAGGTTATGTTTGTTTTAGTGTACTCCAATCAACAGCCCCTACAACCACAAAAAGGAATGGAGTCATTAGCACTTATGGTTTGTAAATGGCACCCAGAATTATGTTGCACAATGCACAATTTCACATCATTCTGGGTTCATTTGTGTGAAAACAAGGTCCAATCAGGCTGAAACATTACAGGAAGGTAGAATCTATTGAGTTGTAAGTGATCTGAACGTTTCATGATGATAGCACTTTCCTAAGGGGTTCAAACCATGTCCCAAAGGTCACCGGATCTGGTGTCAATTTAAAGAAGTAGTCCAGTTACACATTGGTGGGCTTATAACTTGGCTTCTGAATGTCCTAGAGAGATCAGGTTTGTTTTAGTGTACTCCAATCAACATCCCCTACAACCTCAAAAAGGAATGGAGTCATTAGCACTTATGGTTTTTAAATGGCACCCAGAATTATGCTGCACTAAGCACAATTTCACATCATTCTGGGTTCATTTGTGTGAAAACAAGGTCCAATCAGGCTGAAACGTTACAGGAAGGTAGAATCTATTGAGTTGTAAGTGATCTGAACGTTTCATGATGATAGCCCTTTCCTTAGGGGGTCAAACCATGTCCCAAAGGTCACCGGATCTGGTGTCAATTTAAAGAAGTAGTCCAGTTACACATTTGTGGACTTATAACTTGGCTTCTGAATGTCCTAGAGAGATCAGGTTTGTTTTAATGTACTCCAACCAACAGCCCCTACAACCACAAAAAGGAATGGAGTCATTAGCACTTATGGTTTGTAAATGGCACCCAGAATTATGTTGCACGAAGCACAATTTCACATCATTCTGGGTCCATTTGTGTGAAAACAAGGTCCAATCAGGCTGAAACGCTACAAGAAGGTAGAATCTATTGAGTTGTAAGTGATCTGAACGTTTCAAGATGATCGCACATTCCTATAGGGGGTAAAACCATGTCCCAAAGGTCACCGGGCCTGGTGTCACTTTAAACAAGTAGTCCAGTTACACCTTTGTGGGCTTATAACTTGGCTTCTGAATGTCCTAGAGGGGTTAGGTTTGTTTTAGTGTACTCCAATCAACAGCCCCTACAACCACAAAAAGGAATGGAGTCATTAGCACTTATGGTTTGTAAATGGCACCCAGAATTATGTTGCACAATGCACAATTTCACATCATTCTGGGTTCATTTGTGTGAAAACAAGGTCCAATCAGGCTGAAACATTACAGGAAGGTAGAATCTATTGAGTTGTAAGTGATCTGAACGTTTCATGATGATAGCACTTTCCTAAGGGGTTCAAACCATGTCCCAAAGGTCACCGGATCTGGTGTCAATTTAAAGAAGTAGTCCAGTTACACATTGGTGGGCTTATAACTTGGCTTCTGAATGTCCTAGAGAGATCATGTTTGTTTTAGTGTACTCCAATCAACATCCCCTACAACCTCAAAAAGGAATGGAGTCATTAGCACTTATGGAGTCATTAGCACTTATGGTTTGTAAATGGCACCCAGAATTATGTTGCACGAAGCACAATTTCACATCATTCTGGGTTCATTTAGGTGAAAACAAGGTCCAATAAGGCTGAAACGTTACAAGAAGGTAGAATCTATTGAGTTGTAAGTGATCTGAACATTTCATGATGATCGCACATTCCTATAGGGGGTCAAACCATGTCCCAAAGGTCACCGGGCCTGGTGTCACTTTAAAGAAGTAGTCCAGTTACACCTTTGAGGGCTTATAACTTGGCTTCTGAATATCCTAGAGAGATCAGGTTTGTTTTAGTGTACTCTAATCAACAGCCCCTACAAGCTCAAAATGGAATGGAGTCATTAGCACTTATGGTTTGTAAATGGCACCCAGAATTATGTTGCACGAAGCACAATTTCACATCATTCTGGGTTCATTTGTGTGAAAACAAGGTCCAATCAGGCTGAAACGTTACAGGAAGGTAGAATCTATTGAGTTGTAAGTGATCTGAACGTTCCATGATGATAGCACTTTCCTAAGGGGGTCAAACCATGTCCCAAAGGTCACCGGATCTGGTGTCACTTTAAAGAAGTAGTCCAGTTACACATTTGTGGGCTTATAACTTGGCTTCTGAATGTCCTAGAGAGGTCAGGTTTGTTTTAGTGTACTCCAATCAACAGCCCCTACAACCACAAAAAGGAATGGAGACATTAGCACTTATGGTTTTTAAATGGCACCTAGAATTATGTTGCACGAAGCACAATTTCACATCATTCTGGGTTCATTTGTGTGAAAACAAGGACCAATCAGGCTGAAACGTTACAGGAAGGTAGAATCTATTGAGTTGTAAGTGATCTGAACGTTTCATGATGATAGCACTTTCCTAAGGGGTTCAAACCATGTCCCAAAGGTCACCGGATCTGGTGTCAATTTAAAGAAGTAGTCCAGTTACACATTGGTGGGCTTATAACTTGGCTTCTGAATGTCCTAGAGAGATCATGTTTGTTTTAGTGTACTCCAATCAACAGCCCCTACAATCACAAAAAGGAATGGAGTCATTAGCACTTATGGTTTGTAAATGGCACCCAGAATTATGTTCCACGAAGCACAATTTCACATCATTCTGGGTCCATTTGTGTGAAAACAAGGTCCAATCAGGCTGAAACGCTACAAGAAGGTAGAATCTGTTGAGTTGTAAGTGATCTGAACGTTTCAAGATGATCGCACATTCCTATAGGGGGTAAAACCATGTCCCAAAGGTCACCGGGCCTGGTGTCACTTTAAAGATGTAGTCCAGTTACACCTTTGAGGGCATATAACTTGGCTTCTGAATGTCCTAGGGAGATCAGGTTTGTTTTAGTGTACTCCAATCAACAGCCCCTACAACCTCAAAAAGGAATGGAGTCATTAGCACTTATGGTTTGTAAATGGCACCCAGAATTATGTTGCACGAAGCACAATTTCACATCATTCTGGGTTCATTTGTGTGAAAACAAGGTCCAAACAGGCTGAAACGTTACAGGAAGGTAGAATCTACTGAGTTGTAAGTGATCTGAACGTTTCATGATGATAGCACTTTCCTAAGGGGGTCAAACCATGTCCCATAGGTCACCGGATCTGGTGTCAATTCAAAGAAGTAGTCCAGTTACACATTTGTGGGCTTATAACTTGGCTTCTGAATGTCCTAGAGAGATCAGGTTTGTTTTAGTGTACTCCAATCAACAGCCCCTACAACCACAAAAAGGAATGGAGTCATTAGCACTTAAGGTTTGTAAATGGCACCCAGAATTATGTTGCACGAAGCACAATTTCACATCATTCTGGGTCCATTTTTGTGAAAACAAGGTCCAATCAGGCTGAAACGTTACAGGAAGGTAGAATCTACTGAGTTGTAAGTGATCTGAACGTTTCAGGATGATAGCACTTTCCTAAGGGGGTCAAACCATGTCCCAAAGGTCACCGGGCCTGGTGTCTCTTTAAAGAAGTAGTCCAGTTACACATTTGTGGGCTTATAACTTGGCTTCTGAATGTCCTAGAGAGGTTAGGTTTGTTTTAGTGTACTCCAATCAACAGCCCCTACAACCACAAAAAGGAATGAGTCATTAGCACTTATGGTTTGTAAATGGCACCCAGAATTATGTTGCACGAAGCACAATTTCACATCATTCTGGGTCCATTTGTGTGAAAACAAGGTCCAATCAGGCTGAAACGTTACAAGAAGGTAGAATCTATTGAGTTGTAAGTGATCTGAACGTTTCGTGATTATCGCACATTCCTATAGGGGGTCAAACCATGTCCCAAAGGTCACCGGGCCTGGTGTCACATTAAAGAAGTAGTCCAGTTACACCTTTGAGGGCTTATAACTTGGCTTCTGAATGTCCTAGAGAGATCAGGTTTGTTTTAGTGTACTCCAATCAACAGCCCCTGCAACCTCAAAAAGGAATGGAGTCATTAGCACTTATGGTTTTTAAATGGCACCCAGAATTATGTTGCACGAAGCACAATTTCACATCATTCTGGGTTCATTTGTGTGAAAACAAGGTCCAATCAGGCTGAAACGTTACAGGAAGGTAGAATCTATTGAGTTGTAAGTGATCTGAACGTTTCATGATGATAGCACTTTCCTAAGGGGGTCAAACCATGTCCCAAAGGTCACCGGATCTGGTGTCAATTTAAAGAAGTAGTCCAGTTACACATTTGTGGGCTTATAACTTGGCTTCTGAATGTCCTAGAGAGATTAGGTTTGTTTTAGTGTACTCCAATCAACAGCCCCTACAACCACAAAAAGGAATGGAGTCATTAGCACTTAAGGTTTGTAAATGGCACCCAGAATTATGTTGCACGAAGCACAATTTCACATCATTCTGGGTCCATTTGTGTGAAAACAAGGTCCAATCAGGCTGAAACGCTACAAGAAGGTGGAACCTATTGAGTTGTAAGTGATCTGAACGTTTCAAGATGATCGCACATTCCTATAGGGGGTAAAACCATTTTCCAAAGGTCACCGGGCCTGGTGTCTCTTTAAAGAAGTAGTCCAGTTACACATTTGTGGGCTTATAACTTGGCTTCTGAATGTCCCTGAGAGATCAGTTTTGTTTTAGTATACTCCAATCAACATCCCCTACAACCACAAAAAGGAATGGAGTCATTAGCACTTATGGTTTTTAAATGGCACCCAGAATTATGTTGCACGAAGCGCAATTTCACATCATTCTGGGTTCATTTGTGTGAAAACAAGGTCCAATCAGGCTGAAACGTTACAGGAAGGTAGAATCTATTGAGTTGTAAGTGATCTGAACGTTTCATGATGATAGCACTTTCCTAAGGGGGTCAAACCATGTCCCAAAGGTCACCGGATCTGGTGTCAATTCAAAGAAGTAGTCCAGTTACATATTTGTGGGCTTATAACTTGGCTTCTGAATGTCCTAGAGAGATCAGGTTTGTTTTAATGTACTCCAATTAACAGCCCCTACAACCACAAAAAGGAATGGAGTCATAAGCACTTATGGTTTGTAAATGGCACCCAGAATTACGTTGCACAAAGCACAATTTCACATCATTCTGGGTTCATTTGTGTTAAAACAAGGTCAATTCAGGCTGAAACGCTACAAGAAGGTAGAATCTATTGAGTTGTAAGTGATCTGAACGTTTCATGATAATAGCGCTTTCCTAAGGGGGTCAAACCATGTCCCAAAGGTCACCGGATCTGGTGTCAATTTAAAGAAGTAGTCCAGTTACACATTTGTGGGCTTATAACTTGGCTTCTGAATGTCCTAGAGAGATCAGGTTTGTTTTAATGTTCTCCAACCAACAGCCCCTACAACCACAAAAAGGAATGGAGTCATTAGCACTTATGGTTTGTAAATGGCACCCAGAATTAGGTTGCACGAAGCACAATTCCACATCATTCTGGGTCCATTTGTGTGAAAACAAGGTCCAATCAGGCTGAAACATTACAAGAAGGTAGAATCTATTGAGTTGTAAGTGATCTGAACGTTTCATGATGATCGCACATTCCTATAGGGGGTCAAACCATGTCCCAAAGGTCACCCGGCCTGGTGTCACTTTAAAGAAGTAGTCCAGTTACACCTTTGAGGGCTTATAACTTGGCTTCTGAATGTCCTAGAGAGATCAGGTTTGTTTTAGTGTACTCCAATCAACAGCCCCTACAACCTCCAAAAGGAATGGAGTCATTAGCACTTATGGTTTTTAAATGGCACCCAGAATTATGTTGCACGAAGCACAATTTCACATCATTCTGGGTTCATTTGTGTGAAAACAAGGTCCAATCAGGCTGAAACGTTACAGGAAGGTAGAATCTATTGAGTTGTAAGTGATCTGAACGTTTCATGATGATAGCACTTTCCTAAGGGGGTCAAACCATGTCCCAAAGGTCACTGGATCTGGTGTCAATTTAAAGAAGTAGTCCAGTTACACATTTGTGGGCTTATAACTTGGCTTCTGAATGTCATAGAGAGATCAGGTTTGTTTTAGTGTACTCCAATCAACAGCCCCTTGAAAACACAAAAAGGAATGGAGTCATTAGCACTTAAGGTTTGTAAATGGCACCCAGAATTATGTTGCACGAAGCACAATTTCACATCATTCTGGGTCCATTTGTGTGAAAACAAGGTCCAATAAGGCTGAAACGCTACAAGAAGGTAGAACCTATTGAGTTGTAAGTGATCTGAACGTTTCAAGATGATCGCACATTCCTATAGGGGGTCAAACCATGTCCCAAAGGTCACCCGGCCTGGTGTCACTTTAAAGAAGTAGTCCAGTTACACCTTTGAGGGCTTATAACTTGGCTTCTGAATGTCCTAGAGAGATCAGGTTTGTTTTAGTGTACTCCAATCAACAGCCCCTACAATCACAAAAAGGAATGGAGTCATTAGCACTCATGGTTTGTAAATGGCACCCAGAATTATGTTGCACGAAGCACAATTTCACATCATTCTGGGTTCATTTGTGTGAAAACAAGGTCCAATCAGGCTGAAACGTTACAGGAAGGTAGAATCTATTGAGTTGTAAGTGATCTGAACGTTTCATGATGATAGCACTTTCCTAAGGGGGTCAAACCATGTCCCTAAGGTCACCGGATCTGGTGTCAATTTAAAGAAGTAGTCCAGTTACACATTTGTGGGCTTATAACTTGGCTTCTGAATGTCCTAGAGAGATCAGGTTTGTTTTAGTGTACTCCAATCAACAGCCCCTACAACCACAAAAAGGAATGGAGTCATTAGCACTTATGGTTTGTAAATGGCACCCAGAATTATGTTGCACAAAGCACAATTTCACATCATTCTGGGTTCATTTGTGTGAAAACAAGGTCCATTCAGGCTGAAACGTTACAGGAAGGTAGAATCTATTGAGTTGTAAGTAATCTGAACGTTTCATGATGATTGCACATTCCTAAGGGGGTCAAACCATTTTCCAAAGGTCACCGGATCTGGTGTCAATTTAAAGAAGTAATCCAGTTACACATTTGTGGGCTTATAACTTGGCTTCTTAATGTCCTAGAGAGATCAGGTTTGTTTTAGTGTACTCCAATCAACAGCCCCTACAACCACAAAAAGGAATGGAGTCATTAGCAGTTAAGGTTTGTAAATGGCACCCAGAATTATGTTGCACGAAGCACAATTTCACATCATTCTGGGTCCATTTGTGTGAAAACAAGGTCCAATCAGGCTGAAACGCTACAAGAAGGTAGAATCTATTGAGTTGTAAGTGATCTGAACGTTTCAAGATGATCGCACATTCCTATAGGGGTAAAACCATGTCCCAAAGGTCACCGGGCCTGGTGTCACTTTAAAGAAGTAGTCCAGTTACACCTTTGTGGGCTTATAACTTGGCTTCTGAATGTCCTAGAGAGGTTAGGTTTGTTTTAGTGTTCTCCAATAAACAGCCCCTACAACCACAAAAAGGAATGGAGTCATTAGCACTTATGGTTTGTAAATGGCACCCAGAATTATGTTGCACGAAGCACAATTTCACATCATTCTGGGTTCATTTGTGTGAAAACAAGGTCCAATCAGGGTGAAACGTTGCAGGAAGGTAGAATCTATTGAGTTGTAAGGGATCTGAACGTTTCATGATGATAGCACTTTCCTAAGGGGGTCAAACCATGTCCCAAAGGTCACCGGATCTGGTGTCAATTTAAAGAAGTAGTCCAGTTACACATTTGTGGGCTTATAACTTGGCTTCTGAATGTCCTAGAGAGATCAGGTTTGTTTTAGTGTACTCCAATCAACAGCCCCTACAACCACAAAAAGGAATGGAGTCATTAGCACTTAAGGTTTGTAAATGGCACCCAGAATTATGTTGCACGAAGCACAATTTGACATCATTCTGGGTCCATTTGTGTGAAAACAAGGTCCAATCAGGCTGAAACGCTACAAGAAGGTGGAACCTATTGAGTTGTAAGTGATCTGAACGTTTCAAGATGATCGCACATTCCTATAGGGGGTAAAACCATGTCCCAAAGGTCACCGGGCCTGGTGTCTCTTTAAAGAAGTAGTCCAGTTACACATTTGTGGGCTTATAACTTGGCTTCTGAATGTCCCTGAGAGATCAGGTTTGTTTTAGTATACTCCAATCAACAGCCCCTACAACCACAAAAAGGAATGGAGTCATTAGCACTTATGGTTTTTAAATGGCACCCAGAATTATGTTGCACGAAGCACAATTTCACATCATTCTGGGTTCATTTGTGTGAAAACAAGGTCCAATCAGGCTGAAACGTTACAGGAAGGTAGAATCTATTGAGTTGTAAGTGATCTGAACGTTTCATGATGATAGCACTTTCCTAAGGGGGTCAAACCATGTCCCAAAGGTCACAGGATCTGTTGTCAATTTAAAGAAGTAGTACAGTTACACCTTTGTGGGCTTATAACTTGGCTTCTGAATGTCCTAGAGAGAAGAAGGTTTGTTTTATTATACTCCAATCAACAGCCCCTACAACCACAAAAAGGAATGGAGTCATTAGCACTTATGGTTTGTAAATGGCACCCAGAATTATGTTGCACGAAGCACAATTTCACATCATTCTGGGTTCATTTGTGTGAAAACAAGGTCCAGTCAGGCTGAAACGTTACAGGAAGGTAGAATCTATTGAGTTGTAAGTGATCTGAACGTTTCAAGATGATCGCACATTCCTATAGGGGGTAAAACCATGTCCCAAAGGTCACCGGGCCTGGTGTCTCTTTAAAGAAGTAGTCCAGTTACACATTTGTGGGCTTATAACTTGGCTTCTGAATGTCCTAGAGAGATCAGGTTTGTTTTAGTATACTCCAATCAACAGCCCCTACAACCACAAAAAGGAATGGAGTCATTAGCACTTATGGTTTTTTATTGGCACCCAGAATTATGTTGCACGAAGCACAATTTCACATCATTCTGGGTTCATTTGTGTGAAAACAAGGTCCAATCAGGCTGAAACGTTACAGGAAGGTAGAATCTATTGAGTTGTAAGTGATCTGAACGGTTCATCATGATATCACTTTCCTAAGGGGGTCAAACCATGTCCCAAAGGTCACCGGGCCTGGTGTCAATTTAAAGAAGTAGTCCAGTTACACCTTTGAGGGCATATAACTTGGCTTCTGAATGTCCTAGGGAGATCAGGTTTGTTTTAGTGTACTCCAATCAACAGCCCCTACAACCTCAAAAAGGAATGGAGTCATTAGCACTTATGGTTTGTAAATGGCACCCAGAATTATGTTGCACGAAGCACAATTTCACATCATTCTGGGTTCATTTGTGTGAAAACAAGGTCCAAACAGGCTGAAACGTTACAGGAAGGTAGAATCTACTGAGTTGTAAGTGATCTGAACGTTTCATGATGATAGCACTTTCCTAAGGGGGTCAAACCATGTCCCAAAGGTCACCGGATCTGGTGTCAATTTAAAGAAGTAGTCCAGTTACACATTTGTGGGCTTATAACTTGGCTTCTGAATGTCCTAGAGAGATCAGGTTTGTTTTAGTGTACTCCAATCAACAGCCCCTACAACCACAAAAAGGAATGGAGTCATTAGCACTTAAGGTTTGTAAATGGCACCCAGAATTATGTTGCACGAAGCACAATTTCACATCATTCTGGGTCCATTTTTGTGAAAACAAGGTCCAATCAGGCTGAAACGTTACAGGAAGGTAGAATCTACTGAGTTGTAAGTGATCTGAACGTTTCATGATGATAGCACTTTCCTAAGGGGGTCAAACCATGTCCCAAAGGTCACCGGGCCTGGTGTCTCTTTAAAGAAGTAGTCCAGTTACACATTTGTGGGCTTATAACTTGGCTTCTGAATGTCCTAGAGAGGTTAGGTTTGTTTTAGTGTACTCCAATCAACAGCCCCTACAACCACAAAAAGGAATGGAGTCATTAGCACTTATGGTTTGTAAATGGCACCCAGAATTATGTTGCACGAAGCACAATTTCACATCATTCTGGGTCCATTTGTGTGAAAACAAGGTCCAATCAGGCTGAAACGTTACAAGAAGGTAGAATCTATTGAGTTGTAAGTGATCTGAACGTTTCGTGATTATCGCACATTCCTATAGGGGGTCAAACCATGTCCCAAAGGTCACCGGGCCTGGTGTCACTTTAAAGAAGTAGTCCAGTTAGACCTTTGAGGGCTTATAACTTGGCTTCTGAATGTCCTAGAGAGATCAGGTTTGTTTTAGTGTACTCCAATCAACAGCCCCTGCAACCTCAAAAAGGAATGGAGTCATTAGCACTTATGGTTTTTAAATGGCACCCAGAATTATGTTGCACGAAGCACAATTTCACATCATTCTGGGTTCATTTGTGTGAAAACAAGGTCCAATCAGGCTGAAACGTTACAGGAAGGTAGAATCTATTGAGTTGTAAGTGATCTGAACGTTTCATGATGATAGCACTTTCCTAAGGGGGTCAAACCATGTCCCAAAGGTCACCGGATCTGGTGTCAATTTAAAGAAGTAGTCCAGTTACACATTTGTGGGCTTATAACTTGGCTTCTGAATGTCCTAGAGAGATCAGGTTTGTTTTAGTGTACTCCAATCAACAGCCCCTACAACCACAAAAAGGAATGGAGTCATTAGCACTTAAGGTTTGTAAATGGCACCCAGAATTATGTTGCACGAAGCACAATTTCACATCATTCTGGGTCCATTTGTGTGAAAACAAGGTCCAATCAGGCTGAAACGCTACAAGAAGGTGGAACCTATTGAGTTGTAAGTGATCTGAACGTTTCAAGATGATCGCACATTCCTATAGGGGGTAAAACCATGTCCCAAAGGTCACCGGGCCTGGTGTCTCTTTAAAGAAGTAGTCCAGTTACACATTTGTGGGCTTATAACTTGGCTTCTGAATGTCCCTGAGAGATCAGGTTTGTTTTAGTATACTCCAATCAACAGCCCCTACAACCACAAAAAGGAATGGAGTCATTAGCACTTATGGTTTTTAAATGGCACCCAGAATTATGTTGCACGAAGCACAATTTCACATCATTCTGGGTTCATTTGTGTGAAAACAAGGTCCAATCAGGCTGAAACGTTACAGGAAGGTAGAATCTATTGAGTTGTAAGTGATCTGAACGTTTCATGATGATAGCACTTTCCTAAGGGGGTCAAACCATGTCCCAAAGGTCACCGGATCTGGTGTCAATTCAAAGAAGTAGTCCAGTTACATATTTGTGGGCTTATAACTTGGCTTCTGAATGTCCTAGAGAGATCAGGTTTGTTTTAATGTACTCCAATTAACAGCCCCTACAACCACAAAAAGGAATGGAGTCATTAGCACTTATGGTTTGTAAATGGCACCCAGAATTACGTTGCACAAAGCACAATTTCACATCATTCTGGGTTCATTTGTGTTAAAACAAGGTCAATTCAGGCTGAAACGCTACAAGAAGGTAGAATCTATTGAGTTGTAAGTGATCTGAACGTTTCATGATGATAGCGCTTTCCTAAGGGGGTCAAACCATGTCCCAAAGGTCACCGGATCTGGTGTCAATTTAAAGAAGTAGTCCAGTTACACATTTGTGGGCTTATAACTTGGCTTCTGAATGTCCTAGAGAGATCAGGTTTGTTTTAATGTACTCCAACCAACAGCCCCTACAACCACAAAAAGGAATGGAGTCATTAGCACTTATGGTTTGTAAATGGCACCCAGAATTATGTTGCACGAAGCACAATTCCACATCATTCTGGGTCCATTTGTGTGAAAACAAGGTCCAATCAGGCTGAAACATTACAAGAAGGTAGAATCTATTGAGTTGTAAGTGATCTGAACGTTTCATGATGATCGCACATTCCTATAGGGGGTCAAACCATGTCCCAAAGGTCACCCGGCCTGGTGTCACTTTAAAGAAGTAGTCCAGTTACACCTTTGAGGGCTTATAACTTGGCTTCTGAATGTCCTAGAGAGATCAGGTTTGTTTTAGTGTACTCCAATCAACAGCCCCTACAACCTCCAAAAGGAATGGAGTCATTAGCACTTATGGTTTTTAAATGGCACCCAGAATTATGTTGCACGAAGAACAATTTCACATCATTCTGGGTTCATTTGTGTGAAAACAAGGTCCAATCAGGCTGAAACGTTACAGGAAGGTAGAATCTATTGAGTTGTAAGTGATCTGAACGTTTCATGATGATAGCACTTTCCTAAGGGGGTCAAACCATGTCCCAAAGGTCACTGGATCTGGTGTCAATTTAAAGAAGTAGTCCAGTTACACATTTGTGGGCTTATAACTTGGCTTCTGAATGTCCTAGAGAGATCAGGTTTGTTTTAGTGTACTCCAATCAACAGCCCCTACAAACACAAAAAGGAATGGAGTCATTAGCACTTAAGGTTTGTAAATGGCACCCAGAATTATGTTGCACGAAGCACAATTTCACATCATTCTGGGTCCATTTGTGTGAAAACAAGGTCCAATAAGGCTGAAACGCTACAAGAAGGTAGAACCTATTGAGTTGTAAGTGATCTGAACGTTTCAAGATGATCGCACATTCCTATAGGGGGTCAAACCATGTCCCAAAGGTCACCCGGCCTGGTGTCACTTTAAAGAAGTAGTCCAGTTACACCTTTGAGGGCTTATAACTTGGCTTCTGAATGTCCTAGAGAGATCAGGTTTGTTTTAGTGTACTCCAATCAACAGCCCCTACAACCACAAAAAGGAATGGAGTCATTAGCACTTATGGTTTGTAAATGGCACCCAGAATTATGTTGCACGAAGCACAATTTCACATCATTCTGGGTTCATTTGTGTGAAAACAAGGTCCAATCAGGCTGAAACGTTACAGGAAGGTAGAATCTATTGAGTTGTAAGTGATCTGAACGTTTCATGATGATAGCACTTTCCTAAGGGGGTCAAACCATGTCCCTAAGGTCACCGGATCTGGAGTCAATTTAAAGAAGTAGTCCAGTTACACATTTGTGGGCTTATAACTTGGCTTCTGAATGTCCTAGAGAGATCAGGTTTGTTTTAGTGTACTCCAATCAACAGCCCCTACAACCACAAAAAGGAATGGAGTCATTAGCACTTATGGTTTGTAAATGGCACCCAGAATTATGTTGCACAAAGCACAATTTCACATCATTCTGGGTCCATTTGTGTGAAAACAAGGTCCATTCAGGCTGAAACGTTACAAGAAGGTAGAATCTATTGAGTTGTAAGTAATCTGAACGTTTCATGATGATCGCACATTCCTAAGGGGGTCAAACCATTTTCCAAAGGTCACCGGATCTGGTGTCAATTTAAAGAAGTAATCCAGTTACACATTTGTGGGCTTATAACTTGGCTTCTTAATGTCCTAGAGAGATCAGGTTTGTTTTAGTGTACTCCAATCAACAGCCCCTACAACCACAAAAAGGAATGGAGTCATTAGCACCTAAGGTTTGTAAATGGCACCCAGAATTATGTTGCACGAAGCACAATTTCACATCATTCTGGGTCCATTTGTGTGAAAACAAGGTCCAATCAGGCTGAAACGCTACAAGAAGGTAGAATCTATTGAGTTGTAAGTGATCTGAACGTTTCAAGATGATCGCACATTCCTATAGGGGTAAAACCATGTCCCAAAGGTCACCGGGCCTGGTGTCACTTTAAAGAAGTAGTCCAGTTACACCTTTGTGGGCTTATAACTTGGCTTCTGAATGTCCTAGAGAGGTTAGGTTTGTTTTAGTGTTCTCCAATCAACAGCCCCTACAACCACAAAAAGGAATGGAGTCATTAGCACTTATGGTTTGTAAATGGCACCCAGAATTATGTTGCACGAAGCACAATTTCACATCATTCTGGGTTCATTTGTGTGAAAACAAGGTCCAATCAGGGTGAAACGTTGCAGGAAGGTAGAATCTATTGAGTTGTAAGGGATCTGAACGTTTCATGATGATAGCACTTTCCTAAGGGGGTCAAACCATGTCCCAAAGGTCACAGGATCTGGTGTCAATTTAAAGAAGTAGTACAGTTACACCTTTGTGGGCTTATAACTTGGCTTCTGAATGTCCTAGAGAGAAGAAGGTTTGTTTTATTATACTCCAATCAACAGCCCCTACAACCACAAAAAGGAATGGAGTCATTAGCACTTATGGTTTTTTAATGGCACCCAGAATTATGTTGCACGAAGCACAATTTCACATCATTCTGGGTTCATTTGTGTGAAAACAAGGTCCAATCAGGCTGAAACGTTACAGGAAGGTAGAATCTATTGAGTTGTAAGTGATCTGAACGTTTCAAGATGATCGCACATTCCTATAGGGGGTAAAACCATGTCCCAAAGGTCACCGGGCCTGGTGTCTCTTTAAAGAAGTAGTCCAGTTACACATTTGTGGGCTTATAACTTGGCTTCTGAATGTCCTAGAGAGATCAGGTTTGTTTTAGTATACTCCAATCAACAGCCCCTACAACCACAAAAAGGAATGGAGTCATTAGCACTTATGGTTTTTTAATGGCACCCAGAATTATGTTGCACGAAGCACAATTTCACATCATTCTGGGTTCATTTGTGTGAAAACAAGGTCCAATCAGGCTGAAACGTTACAGGAAGGTAGAATCTATTGAGTTGTAAGTGATCTGAACGGTTCATCATGATATCACTTTCCTTAGGGGGTCAAACCATGTCCCAAAGGTCACCGGATCTGGTGTCAATTTAAAGAAGTAGTCCAGTTACACATTTGTGGGCTTATAACTTGGCTTCTGAATGTCCTAGAGAGATCAGCTTTGTTTTAATATACTCCAATCAACAGCCCCTACAACCACAAAAAGGAATGGAGTCATTAGCACTTATGGTTTGTAAATGGCACCCAGAATTATGTTGCACGAAGCACAATTTCACATCATTCTGGGTTCATTTGTGTGAAAACAAGGTCCAATCAGGCTGAAACGCTACAAGAAGGTAGAATCTATTGAGTTGTAAGTGATCTGAACGTTTCATGATGATAGCACTTTCCTAAGGGGGTCAAACCATGTCCCAAAGGTCACCGGACCTGGTGTCACTTTAAAGAAGTAGTCCAGTTACACCTTTGTGGGCTTATAACTTGGCTTCTGAATGTCCTAGAGAGATCAGGATTGTTTTAATGTACTCCAATCAACAGCCCCTACAACCACAAAAAGGAATGGAGTCATTAGCACCTATGGTTTGTAAATGGCACCCAGAATTATGTTGCACGAAGCACAATTTCACATCATTCTGGGTCCATTTGTGTGAAAACAAGGTCCAATCAGGCTGAAACGCTACAAGAAGGTAGAATCTATTGAGTTGTAAGTGATCTGAACATTTCAAGATGATCGCACATTCCTATAGGGGGTAAAACCATGTCCCAAAGGTCACCGGGCCTGGTGTCACTTTAAACAAGTAGTCCAGTTACACCTTTGTGGGCTTATAACTTGGCTTCTGAATGTCCTAGAGAGGTTAGGTTTGTTTTAGTGTACTCCAATCAACAGCCCCTACAACTACAAAAAGGAATGGAGTCATTAGCACTTATGGTTTGTAAATGGCACCCAGAATTATGTTGCACAATGCACAATTTCACATCATTCTGGGTTCATTTGTGTGAAAACAAGGTCCAATCAGGCTGAAACATTACAGGAAGGTAGAATCTATTGAGTTGTAAGTGATCTGAACGTTTCATGATGATAGCACTTTCCTAAGGGGTTCAAACCATGTCCCAAAGGTCACCGGATCTGGTGTCAATTTAAAGAAGTAGTCCAGTTACACATTGGTGGGCTTATAACTTGGCTTCTGAATGTCCTAGAGAGATCAGGTTTGTTTTAGTGTACTCCAATCAACATCCCCTACAACCTCAAAAAGGAATGGAGTCATTAGCACTTATGGTTTTTAAATGGCACCCAGAATTATGCTGCACTAAGCACAATTTCACATCATTCTGGGTTCATTTGTGTGAAAACAAGGTCCAATCAGGCTGAAACGTTACAGGAAGGTAGAATCTATTGAGTTGTAAGTGATCTGAACGTTTCATGATGATAGCCCTTTCCTTAGGGGGTCAAACCATGTCCCAAAGGTCACCGGATCTGGTGTCAATTTAAAGAAGTAGTCCAGTTACACATTTGTGGACTTATAACTTGGCTTCTGAATGTCCTAGAGAGATCAGGTTTGTTTTAATGTACTCCAACCAACAGCCCCTACAACCACAAAAAGGAATGGAGTCATTAGCACTTATGGTTTGTAAATGGCACCCAGAATTATGTTGCACGAAGCACAATTTCACATCATTCTGGGTCCATTTGTGTGAAAACAAGGTCCAATCAGGCTGAAACGGTACAAGAAGGTAGAATCTATTGAGTTGTAAGTGATCTGAACGTTTCAAGATGATCGCACATTCCTATAGGGGGTAAAACCATGTCCCAAAGGTCACCGGGCCTGGTGTCACTTTAAACAAGTAGTCCAGTTACACATTGGTGGGCTTATAACTTGGCTTCTGAATGTCCTAGAGAGGTTAGGTTTGTTTTAGTGTACTCCAATCAACAGCCCCTACAACCACAAAAAGGAATGGAGTCATTAGCACTTATGGTTTGTAAATGGCACCCAGAATTATGTTGCACAATGCACAATTTCACATCATTATGGGTTCATTTGTGTGAAAACAAGGTCCAATCAGGCTGAAACATTACAGGAAGGTAGAATCTATTGAGTTGTAAGTGATCTGAACGTTTCATGATGATAGCACTTTCCTAAGGGGTTCAAACCATGTCCCAAAGGTCACCGGATCTGGTGTCAATTTAAAGAAGTAGTCCAGTTACACATTGGTGGGCTTATAACTTGGCTTCTGAATGTCCTAGAGAGATCAGGTTTGTTTTAGTGTACTCCAATCAACATCCCCTACAACCTCAAAAAGGAATGGAGTCATTAGCACTTATGGTTTTTAAATGGCACCCAGAATTATGCTGCACTAAGCACAATTTCACATCATTCTGGGTTCATTTGTGTGAAAACAAGGTCCAATCAGGCTGAAACGTTACAGGAAGGTAGAATCTATTGATCTGAACGTTTCAAGATGATCGCACATTCCTATAGGGGGTAAAAACCATGTCCCAAAGGTCACCGGGACTGGTGTCACTTTAAACAAGTAGTCCAGTTACACCTTTGTGGGCTTATAACTTGGCTTCTGAATGTCCTAGAGAGGTTAGGTTTGTTTTAGTGTACTCCAATCAACAGCCCCTACAACCACAAAAAGGAATGGAGTCATTAGCTTTTATGGTTTGTAAATGGCACCCAGAATTATGTTGCACAATGCACAATTTGACATCATTTTGGGTTCATTTGTGTGAAAACAAGGTCCAATCAGGCTGAAACATTACAGGAAGGTAGAATCTATTGAGTTGTAAGTGATCTGAACGTTTGATGATGATAGCACTTTCCTAAGGGGTTCAAACCATGTCCCAAAGGTCACCGGATCTGGTGTCAATTTAAAGAAGTAGTCCAGTTACACATTGGTGGGCTTATAACTTGGCTTCTGAATGTCCTAGAGAGATCATGTTTGTTTTAGTGTACTCCAATCAACATCCCCTACAACCTCAAAAAGGAATGGAGTCATTAGCACTTTTGGAGTCATTAGCACTTATGGTTTGTAAATGGCACCCAGAATTATGTTGCACGAAGCACAATTTCACATCATTCTGGGTTCATTTAGGTGAAAACAAGGTCCAATAAGGCTGAAACGTTACAAGAAGGTAGAATCTATTGAGTTGTAAGTGATCTGAACATTTCATGATGATCGCACATTCCTATAGGGGGTCAAACCATGTCCCAAAGGTCACCGGGCCTGGTGTCACTTTAAAGAAGTAGTCCAGTTACACCTTTGAGGGCTTATAACTTGGCTTCTGAATATCCTAGAGAGATCAGGTTTGTTTTAGTGTACTCTAATCAACAGCCCCTACAAGCTCAAAATGGAATGGAGTCATTAGCACTTATGGTTTGTAAATGGCACCCAGAATTATGTTGCACGAAGCACAATTTCACATCATTCTGGGTTCATTTGTGTGAAAACAAGGTCCAATCAGGCTGAAACGTTACAGGAAGGTAGAATCTATTGAGTTGTAAGTGATCTGAACGTTTCATGATGATAGCACTTTCCTAAGGGGGTCAAACCATGTCCCAAAGGTCACCGGATCTGGTGTCACTTTAAAGAAGTAGTCCAGTTACACATTTGTGGGCTCATAACTTGGCTTCTGAATGTCCTAGAGAGGTCAGGTTTGTTTTAGTGTACTCCAATCAACAGCCCCTACAACCACAAAAAGGAATGGAGACATTAGCACTTATGGTTTTTAAATGGCACCTAGAATTATGTTGCACGAAGCACAATTTCACATCATTCTGGGTTCATTTGTGTGAAAACAAGGACCAATCAGGCTGAAACGTTACAGGAAGGTAGAATCTATTGAGTTGTAAGTGATCTGAACGTTTCACGATGATAGCACTTTCCTAAGGGGTTCAAACCATGTCCCAAAGGTCACCGGATCTGGTGTCAATTTAAAGAAGTAGTCCAGTTACACATTGGCGGGCTTATAACTTGGCTTCTGAATGTCCTAGAGAGATCATGTTTGTTTTAGTGTACTCCAATCAACAGCCCCTACAACCACAAAAAGGAATGGAGTCATTAGCACTTATGGTTTGTAAATGGCACCCAGAATTATGTTGCACGAAGCACAATTTCACATCATTCTGGGTCCATTTGTGTGAAAACAAGGTCCAATCAGGCTGAAACGCTACAAGAAGGTAGAATCTATTGAGTTGTAAGTGATCTGAACGTTTCAAGATGATCGCACATTCCTATAGGGGGTAAAACCATGTCCCAAAGGTCACCGGGCCTGGTGTCACTTTAAAGATGTAGTCCAGTTACACCTTTGTGGGCTTATAACTTGGCTTCTGAATGTCCTAGAGAGGTTAGGTTTGTTTTAGTGTACTCCAATCAAAAGCCCCTACAACCACAAAAAGGAATGGAGTCATTAGCACTTATGGTTTGTAAATGGCACCCAGAATTATGTTGCACAAAGCACAATTTCACATCATTCTGGGTTCATTTGTGTGAAAACAAGGTCCAATCAGGCTGAAACGTTACAGGAAGGTAGAATCTATTGAGTTGTAAGTGATCTGAACGTTTCATGATGATAGCACTTTCCTAAGGGGGTCAAACCATGTCCCAAAGGTCACCGGATCTGGTGTCACTTTAAAGAAGTAGTCCAGTTACACATTTATAACTTGGCTTCTGAATGTCCCAGTGAGGTCAGGTTTGTTTTAGGGTACTCCAATCAACAGCCCCTACAACCACAAAAAGGAATGGAGTCATTAGCACTTATGGTTTTTAAATGGCACCCAGAATTATGTTGCACGAAGCACAATTTCACATCATTCTGGGTTCATTTGTGTGAAAACAAGGTCCAATCAGGCTGAAACGTTACAGGAAGGTAGAATCTATTGAGTTGTAAGTGATCTGAACGTTTCATGATGATAGCACTTTCCTGAGGGGGTCAAACCATGTCCCAAAAGTCACCGGATCTGGTGTCAATTTAAAGAAGTAGTCCAGTTACACATTTGTGGCCTTATAATTTGGCTTCTGAATGTCCTAGAGAGATCAGGTTTGTTTTAATGTACTCCAATCAACAGCCCCTACAACCACAAAAAGGAATGGAGTCATTAGCACTTATGGTTTGTAAATGGCACCCAGAATTATGTTGCACAATGCACAATTTCACATCATTATGGGTTCATTTGTGTGAAAACAAGGTCCAATCAGGCTGAAACATTACAGGAAGGTAGAATCTATTGAGTTGTAAGTGATCTGAACGTTTCATGATGATAGCACTTTCCTAAGGGGTTCAAACCATGTCCCAAAGGTCACCGGATCTGGTGTCAATTTAAAGAAGTAGTCCAGTTACACATTGGTGGGCTTATAACTTGGCTTCTGAATGTCCTAGAGAGCTCAGGTTTGTTTTAGTGTACTCCAATCAACATCCCCTACAACCTCAAAAAGGAATGGAGTCATTAGCACTTATGGTTTTTAAATGGCACCCAGAATTATGCTGCACTAAGCACAATTTCACATCATTCTGGGTTCATTTGTGTGAAAACAAGGTCCAATCAGGCTGAAACATTACAGGAAGGTAGAATCTATTGAGTTGTAAGTGATCTGAACGTTTCATGATGATAGCCCTTTCCTTAGGGGGTCAAACCATGTCCCAAAGGTCACCGGATCTGGTGTCAATTTAAAGAAGTAGTCCAGTTACACATTTGTGGACTTATAACTTGGCTTCTGAATGTCCTAGAGAGATCAGGTTTGTTTTAATGTACTCCAACCAACAGCCCCTACAACCACAAAAAGGAATGGAGTCATTAGCACTTATGGTTTGTAAATGGCACCCAGAATTATGTTGCACGAAGCACAATTTCACATCATTCTGGGTCCATTTGTGTGAAAACAAGGTCCAATCAGGCTGAAACGCTACAAGAAGGTAGAATCTATTGAGTTGTAAGTGATCTGAACGTTTCAAGATGATCGCACATTCCTATAGGGGGTAAAACCATGTCCCAAAGGTCACCGGGCCTGGTGTCACTTTAAACAAGTAGTCCAGTTACACCTTTGTGGGCTTATAACTTGGCTTCTGAATGTCCTAGAGAGGTTAGGTTTGTTTTAGTGTACTCCAATCAACAGCCCCTACAACCACAAAAAGGAATGGAGTCATTAGCACTTATGGTTTGTAAATGGCACCCAGAATTATGTTGCACAATTTCACATCATTCTGGGTTCATTTGTGTGAAAACAAGGTCCAATCAGGCTGAAACATTACAGGAAGGTAGAATCTATTGAGTTGTAAGTGATCTGAACATTTCATGATGATAGCACTTTCCTAAGGGGTTCAAACCATGTCCCAAAGGTCACCGGATCTGGTGTCAATTTAAAGAAGTAGTCCAGTTACACATTGGTGGGCATATAACTTGGCTTCTGAATGTCCTAGAGAGATCATGTTTGTTTTAGTGTACTCCAATCAACATCCCCTACAACCTCAAAAAGGAATGGAGTCATTAGCACTTATGGAGTCATTAGCACTTATGGTTTGTAAATGGCACCCAGAATTATGTTGCACGAAGCACAATTTCACATCATTCTGGGTTCATTTAGGTGAAAACAAGGTCCAATAAGGCTGAAACGTTACAAGAAGGTAGAATCTATTGAGTTGTAAGTGATCTGAACATTTCATGATGATCGCACATTCCTATAGG
Organism: Nothobranchius furzeri; assembly: GCF_043380555.1. Classification (NCBI taxonomy): domain Eukaryota; kingdom Metazoa; phylum Chordata; class Actinopteri; order Cyprinodontiformes; family Nothobranchiidae; genus Nothobranchius; species Nothobranchius furzeri. Next base: position 838,191 of record NW_027223041.1, read on the forward strand.
GGGTCAAACCATGTCCCAAAGGTCACCGGGCCTGGTGTCACTTTAAAGAAGTAGTCCAGTTACACCTTTGAGGGCTTATAACTTGGCTTCTGAATATCCTAGAGAGATCAGGTTTGTTTTAGTGTACTCTAATCAACAGCCCCTACAAGCTCAAAATGGAATGGAGTCATTAGCACTTATGGTTTGTAAATGGCACCCAGAATTATGTTGCACGAAGCACAATTTCACATCATTCTGGGTTCATTTGTGTGAAAACAAGGTCCAATCAGGCTGAAACGTTACAGGAAGGTAGAATCTATTGAGTTGTAAGTGATCTGAACGTTTCATGATGATAGCACTTTCCTAAGGGGGTCAAACCATGTCCCAAAGGTCACCGGATCTGGTGTCACTTTAAAGAAGTAGTCCAGTTACACATTTGTGGGCTTATAACTTGGCTTCTGAATGTCCTAGAGAGGTCAGGTTTGTTTTAGTGTACTCCAATCAACAGCCCCTACAACCACAAAAAGGAATGGAGACATTAGCACTTATGGTTTTTAAATGGCACCTAGAATTATGTTGCACGAAGCACAATTTCACATCATTCTGGGTTCATTTGTGTGAAAACAAGGACCAATCAGGCTGAAACGTTACAGGAAGGTAGAATCTATTGAGTTGTAAGTGATCTGAACGTTTCATGATGATAGCACTTTCCTAAGGGGTTCAAACCATGTCCCAAAGGTCACCGGATCTGGTGTCAATTTAAAGAAGTAGTCCAGTTACACATTGGTGGGCTTATAACTTGGCTTCTGAATGTCCTAGAGAGATCATGTTTGTTTTAGTGTACTCCAATCAACAGCCCCTACAACCACAAAAAGGAATGGAGTCATTAGCACTTATGGTTTGTAAATGGCACCCAGAATTATGTTCCACGAAGCACAATTTCACATCATTCTGGGTCCATTTGTGTGAAAACAAGGTCCAATCAGGCTGAAACGCTACAAGAAGGTAGAATCTATTGAGTTGTAAGTGATCTGAACGTTTCAAGATGATCGCACATTCCTATAGGGGGTAAAACCATGTCCCAAAGGTCACCGGGCCTGGTGTCACTTTAAAGATGTAGTCCAGTTACACCTTTGAGGGCATATAACTTGGCTTCTGAATGTCCTAGGGAGATCAGGTTTGTTTTAGTGTACTCCAATCAACAGCCCCTACAACCTCAAAAAGGAATGGAGTCATTAGCACTTATGGTTTGTAAATGGCACCCAGAATTATGTTGCACGAAGCACAATTTCACATCATTCTGGGTTCATTTGTGTGAAAACAAGGTCCAAACAGGCTGAAACGTTACAGGAAGGTAGAATCTACTGAGTTGTAAGTGATCTGAACGTTTCATGATGATAGCACTTTCCTAAGGGGGTCAAACCATGTCCCAAAGGTCACCGGATCTGGTGTCAATTTAAAGAAGTAGTCCAGTTACACATTTGTGGGCTTATAACTTGGCTTCTGAATGTCCTAGAGAGATCAGGTTTGTTTTAGTGTACTCCAATCAACAGCCCCTACAACCACAAAAAGGAATGGAGTCATTAGCACTTAAGGTTTGTAAATGGCACCCAGAATTATGTTGCACGAAGCACAATTTCACATCATTCTGGGTCCATTTTTGTGAAAACAAGGTCCAATCAGGCTGAAACGTTACAGGAAGGTAGAATCTACTGAGTTGTAAGTGATCTGAACGTTTCATGATGATAGCACTTTCCTAAGGGGGTCAAACCATGTCCCAAAGGTCACCGGGCCTGGTGTCTCTTTAAAGAAGTAGTCCAGTTACACATTTGTGGGCTTATAACTTGGCTTCTGAATGTCCTAGAGAGGTTAGGTTTGTTTTATTGTACTCCAATAAACAGCCCCTACAACCACAAAAAGGAATGGAGTCATTAGCACTTATGGTTTGTAAATGGCACCCAGAATTATGTTGCACGAAGCACAATTTCACATCATTCTGGGTCCATTTGTGTGAAAACAAGGTCCAATCAGGCTGAAACGTTACAAGAAGGTAGAATCTATTGAGTTGTAAGTGATCTGAACGTTTCGTGATTATCGCACATTCCTATAGGGGGTCAAACCATGTCCCAAAGGTCACCGGGCCTGGTGTCACTTTAAAGAAGTAGTCCAGTTACACCTTTGAGGGCTTATAACTTGGCTTCTGAATGTCCTAGAGAGATCAGGTTTGTTTTAGTGTACTCCAATCAACAGCCCCTGCAACCTCAAAAAGGAATGGAGTCATTAGCACTTATGGTTTTTAAATGACACCCAGAATTATGTTGCACGAAGCACAATTTCACATCATTCTGGGTTCATTTGTGTGAAAACAAGGTCCAATCAGGCTGAAACGTTACAGGAAGGTAGAATCTATTGAGTTGTAAGTGATCTGAACGTTTCATGATGATAGCACTTTCCTAAGGGGGTCAAACCATGTCCCAAAGGTCACCGGATCTGGTGTCAATTTAAAGAAGTAGTCCAGTTATACATTTGTGGGCTTATAACTTGGCTTCTGAATGTCCTAGAGAGATCAGGTTTGTTTTACTGTACTCCAATCAACAGCCCCTACAATCACAAAAAGGAATGGAGTCATTAGCACTTAAGGTTTGTAAATGGCACCCAGAATTATGTTGCACGAAGCACAATTTCACATCATTCTGGGTCCATTTGTGTGAAAACAAGGTCCAATCAGGCTGAAACGCTACAAGAAGGTGGAACCTATTGAGTTGTAAGTGATCTGAACGTTTCAAGATGATCGCACATTCCTATAGGGGGTAAAACCATGTCCCAAAGGTCACCGGGCCTGGTGTCTCTTTAAAGAAGTAGTCCAGTTACACATTTGTGGGCTTATAACTTGGCTTCTGAATGTCCCTGAGAGATCAGGTTTGTTTTAGTATACTCCAATCAACAGCCCCTACAACCACAAAAAGGAATGGAGTCATTAGCACTTATGGTTTTTAAATGGCACCCAGAATTATGTTGCACGAAGCACAATTTCACATCATTCTGGGTTCATTTGTGTGAAAACAAGGTCCAATCAGGCTGAAACGTTACAGGAAGGTAGAATCTATTGAGTTGTAAGTGATCTGAACGTTTCATGATGATAGCACTTTCCTAAGGGGGTCAAACCATGTCCCAAAGGTCACCGGATCTGGTGTCAATTCAAAGAAGTAGTCCAGTTACATATTTGTGGGCTTATAACTTGGCTTCTGAATGTCCTAGAGAGATCAGGTTTGTTTTAATGTACTCCAATTAACAGCCCCTACAACCACAAAAAGGAATGGAGTCATTAGCACTTATGGTTTGTAAATGGCACCCAGAATTACGTTGCACAAAGCACAATTTCACATCATTCTGGGTTCATTTGTGTTAAAACAAGGTCAACTCAGGCTGAAACGCTACAAGAAGGTAGAATCTATTGAGTTGTAAGGGATCTGAACGTTTCATGATGATATCGCTTTCCTAAGGGGGTCAAACCATGTCCCAAAGGTCACCGGATCTGGTGTCAATTTAAAGAAGTAGTCCAGTTACACATTTGTGGGCTTATAACTTGGCTTCTGAATGTCCTAGAGAGATCAGGTTTGTTTTAATGTACTCCAACCAACAGCCCCTACAACCACAAAACGGAATGGAGTCATTAGCACTTATGGTTTGTAAATGGCACCCAGAATTAGGTTGCACGAAGCACAATTCCACATCATTCTGGGTCCATTTGTGTGAAAACAAGGTCCAATCAGGCTGAAACATTACAAGAAGGTAGAATCTATTGAGTTGTAAGTGATCTGAACGTTTCATGATGATCGCACATTCCTATAGGGGGTCAAACCATGTCCCAAAGGTCACCCGGCCTGGTGTCACTTTAAAGAAGTAGTCCAGTTAGACCTTTGAGGGCTTATAACTTGGCTTCTGAATGTCCTAGAGAGATCAGGTTTGTTTTAGTGTACTCCAATCAACAGCCCCTACAACCTCCAAAAGGAATGGAGTCATTAGCACTTATGGTTTTTAAATGGCACCCAGAATTATGTTGCACGAAGCACAATTTCACATCATTCTGGGTTCATTTGTGTGAAAACAAGGTCCAATCAGGCTGAAACGTTACAGGAAGGTAGAATCTATTGAGTTGTAAGTGATCTGAACGTTTCATGATGATAGCACTTTCCTAAGGGGGTCAAACCATGTCCCAAAGGTCACTGGATCTGGTGTCAATTTAAAGAAGTAGTCCAGTTACACATTTGTGGGCTTATAACTTGGCTTCTGAATGTCATAGAGAGATCAGGTTTGTTTTAGTGTACTCCAATCAACAGCCCCTACAAACACAAAAAGGAATGGAGTCATTAGCACTTAAGGTTTGTAAATGGCACCCAGAATTATGTTGCACGAAGCACAATTTCACATCATTCTGGGTCCATTTGAGTGAAAACAAGGTCCAATAAGGTTGAAACGCTACAAGAAGGTAGAACCTATTGAGTTGTAAGTGATCTGAACGTTTCAAGATGATCGCACATTCCTATAGGGGGTCAAACCATGTCCCAAAGGTCACCCGGCCTGGTGTCACTTTAAAGAAGTAGTCCAGTTACACCTTTGAGGGCTTATAACTTGGCTTCTGAATGTCCCTGAGAGATCAGGTTTGTTTTAGTATACTCCAATCAACAGCCCCTACAACCACAAAAAGGAATGGAGTCATTAGCACTTATGGTTTGTAAATGGCACCCAGAATTAGGTTGCACGAAGCACAATTCCACATCATTCTGGGTCCATTTGTGTGAAAACAAGGTCCAATCAGGCTGAAACATTACAAGAAGGTAGAATCTATTGAGTTGTAAGTGATCTGAACGTTTCATGATGATCGCACATTCCTATAGGGGGTCAAACCATGTCCCAAAGGTCACCCGGCCTGGTGTCACTTTAAAGAAGTAGTCCAGTTACACATTTGAGGGCTTATAACTTGGCTTCTGAATGTCCTAGAGAGATCAGGTTTGTTTTAGTGTACTCCAATCAACAGCCCCTACAACCTCCAAAAGGAATGGAGTCATTAGCACTTATGGTTTTTAAATGGCACCCAGAATTATGTTGCACGAAGCACAATTTCACATCATTCTGGGTTCATTTGTGTGAAAACAAGGTCCAATCAGGCTGAAACGTTACAGGAAGGTAGAATCTATTGAGTTGTAAGTGATCTGAACGTTTCATGATGATAGCACTTTCCTAAGGGGGTCAAACCATGTCCCAAAGGTCACTGGATCTGGTGTCAATTTAAAGAAGTAGTCCAGTTACACATTTGTGGGCTTATAACTTGGCTTCTGAATGTCATAGAGAGATCAGGTTTGTTTTAGTGTACTCCAATCAACAGCCCCTACAAACACAAAAAGGAATGGAGTCATTAGCACTTAAGGTTTGTAAATGGCACCCAGAATTATGTTGCACGAAGCACAATTTCACATCATTCTGGGTCCATTTGTGTGAAAACAAGGTCCAATAAGGCTGAAACGCTACAAGAAGGTAGAACCTATTGAGTTGTAAGTGATCTGAACGTTTCAAGATGATCGCACATTCCTATAGGGGGTCAAACCATGTCCCAAAGGTCACCCGGCCTGGTGTCACTTTAAAGAAGTAGTCCAGTTACACCTTTGAGGGCTTATAACTTGGCTTCTGAATGTCCTAGAGAGATCAGGTTTGTTTTAGTGTACTCCAATCAACAGCCCCTACAACCACAAAAAGGAATGGAGTCATTAGCACTTATGGTTTGTAAATGGCACCCAGAATTATGTTGCACGAAGCACAATTTCACATCATTCTGGGTTCATTTGTGTGAAAACAAGGTCCAATCAGGCTGAAACGTTACAGGAAGGTAGAATCTATTGAGTTGTAAGTGATCTGAACGTTTCAAGATGATCGCACATTCCTATAGGGGTAAAACCATGTCCCAAAGGTCACCGGGCCTGGTGTCTCTTTAAAGAAGTAGTCCAGTTACACATTTGTGGGCTTATAACTTGGCTTCTGAATGTCCTACAGAGATCAGGTTTGTTTTAGTATACTCCAATCAACAGCCCCTACAACCACAAAAAGGAATGGAGTCATTAGCACTTATGGCTTTTTAATGGCACCCAGAATTATGTTGCACGAAGCACAATTTCACATCATTCTGGGTCCATTTGTTTGAAAACAAGGTCCAATCAGGCTGAAACGTTACAGGAAGGTAGAATCTATTGAGTTGTAAGTGATCTGAACGGTTCATCATGATATCACTTTCCTAAGGGGGTCAAACCATGTCCCAAAGGTCACCGGATCTGGTGTCAATTTAAAGAAGTAGTCCAGTTACACATTTGTGGGCTTATAACTTGGCTTCTGAATGTCCTAGAGAGATCAGGTTTGTTTTAATGTACTCCAATCAACAGCCCCTACAACCACAAAAAGGAATGGAGTCATTAGCACTTATGGTTTGTAAATGGCACCCAGAATTATGTTGCACGAAGCACAATTTCACATCATTCTGGGTTCATTTGTGTGAAAACAAGGTCCAATCAGGCTGAAACGCTACAAGAAGGTAGAATCTATTGAGTTGTAAGTGATCTGAACGTTTCAAGATGATCGCACATTCCTATAGGGGGTAAAACCATGTCCCAAAGGTCACCGGGCCTGGTGTCACTTTAAACAAGTAGTCCAGTTACACCTTTGTGGGCTTATAACTTGGCTTCTGAATGTCCTAGAGAGGTTAGGTTTTTTTTAGTGTACTCCAATCAACAGCCCCTACAACCACAAAAAGGAATGGAGTCATTAGCACTTATGGTTTGTAAATGGCACCCAGAATTATGTTGCACAATGCACAATTTCACATCATTCTGGGTTCATTTGTGTGAAAACAAGGTCCAATCAGGCTGAAACATTACAGGAAGGTAGAATCTATTGAGTTGTAAGTGATCTGAACGTTTCATGATGATAGCACTTTCCTAAGGGGTTCAAACCATGTCCCAAAGGTCACCGGATCTGGTGTCAATTTAAAGAAGTAGTCCAGTTACACATTGGTGGGCTTATAACTTGGCTTCTGAATGTCCTAGAGAGATCAGGTTTGTTTTAGTGTACTCCAATCAACATCCCCTACAACCTCAAAAAGGAATGGAGTCATTAGCACTCATGGTTTTTAAATGGCACCCAGAATTATGCTGCACTAAGCACAATTTCACATCATTCTGGGTCCATTTGTGTGAAAACAAGGTCCAATCAGGCTGAAACGCTACAAGAAGGTAGAATCTATTGAGTTGTAAGTGATCTGAACGTTTCAAGATGATCGCACATTCCTATAGGGGGTAAAACCATGTCCCAAAGGTCACCGGGCCTGGTGTCACTTTAAAGATGTAGTCCAGTTACACCTTTGTGGGCTTATAACTTGGCTTCTGAATGTCCTAGAGAGGTTAGGTTTGTTTTAGTGTACTCCAATCAAAAGCCCCTACAACCACAAAAAGGAATGGAGTCATTAGCACTTATGGTTTGTAAATGGCACCCAGAATTATGTTGCACAAAGCACAATTTCACATCATTCTGGGTTCATTTGTGTGAAAACAAGGTCCAATCAGGCTGAAACGTTACAGGAAGGTAGAATCTATTGAGTTGTAAGTGATCTGAACGTTTCATGATGATAGCACTTTCCTAAGGGGGTCAAACCATGTCCCAAAGGTCACCGGATCTGGTGTCACTTTAAAGAAGTAGTCCAGTTACACATTTATAACTTGGCTTCTGAATGTCCCAGAGAGGTCAGGTTTGTTTTAGGGTACTCCAATCAACAGCCCCTACAACCACAAAAAGGAATGGAGTCATTAGCACTTATGGTTTTTAAATGGCACCCAGAATTATGTTGCACGAAGCACAATTTCACATCATTCTGGGTTCATTTGTGTGAAAACAAGGTCCAATCAGGCTGAAACGTTACAGGAAGGTAGAATCTATTGAGTTGTAAGTGATCTGAACGTTTCATGATGATAGCACTTTCCTGAGGGGGTCAAACCATGTCCCAAAAGTCACCGGATCTGGTGTCAATTTAAAGAAGTAGTCCAGTTACACATTTGTGGCCTTATAATTTGGCTTCTGAATGTCCTAGAGGGATCAGGTTTGTTTTAATGTACTCCAATCAACAGCCCCTACAACAACAAAAAGGAATGGAGTCATTAGCACTTATGGTTTGTAAATGGCACCCAGAATTATGTTGCACGAAGCACAATTTCACATCATTCTGGGTTCATTTGTGTGAAAACAAGGACCAATCAGGCTGAAACGTTACAGGAAGGTAGAATCTACTGAGTTGTAAGTGATCTGAACGTTTCATGATGATAGCACTTTCCTAAGGGGGTCAAACCATGTCCCAAAGGTCACCGGATCTGGTGTCACTTTAAAGAAGTAGTCCAGTTACACATTTGTGGGCTTATAACTTGGCTTCTGAATGTCCTAGAGAGATCATGTTTGTTTTAGGGTACTCCAATCAACAGCCCCTACAACCACAAAAAGGAATGGAGTCATTAGCACTTATGGTTTTTAAATGGCACCCAGAATTATGTTGCACGAAGCACAATTTCACATCATTCTGGGTCCATTTGTGTGAAAACAAGGTCCAATCAGGCTGAAACGCTACAAGAAGGTAGAATCTATTGAGTTGTAGGTGATCTGAACGTTTCAAGATGATCGCACATTCCTATAGGGGGTAAAACCATGTCCAAAAGGTCACCGGATCTGGTGTCAATTTAAAGAAGTAATCCAGTTACACATTTGTGGGCTTATAACTTGGCTTCTTAATGTCCTAGAGAGATCAGGTTTGTTTTAGTGTACTCCAATCAACAGCCCCTACAACCACAAAAAGGAATGGAGTCATTAGCACTTATGGTTTGTAAATGGCACCCAGAATTATGTTGCACGAACACAATTTCACATCATTCTGGGTCCATTTGTGTGAAAACAAGGTCCAATCAGGCTGAAACGTTACATGAAGGTAGAATCTATTGAGTTGTAAATGATCTGAACGTTTCATGATGATAGCACTTTCCTAAGGGGGTCAAACCATGTCCCAAAGGTCACCGGATCTGGTGTCAATTTAAAGAAGTAGTCCAGTTTCACATTTGTGGGCTTATAACTTGGCTTCTGAATGTCCTAGAGCGGTCAGGTTTGTTTTGGTGTACTCCAATCAACAGCCCCTACAACCACAAAAAGGAATGGAGACATTAGCACTTATGGATTTAAATGGCACCCAGAATTATGTTGCACGAAGCACAATTTCACATCATTCTGGGTCCATTTGTGTGAAAACAAGGTCCAATCAGGCTGAAACGCTACAGGAAGGTAGAATCTACTGAGTTGTAAGTGATCTGAACGTTTCATGATGATAGCACTTTCCTAAGGGGGTCAAACCATGTCCCAAAGGTCACCGGATCTGGTGTCACTTTAAAGAAGTAGTCCAGTTACACATTTGTGGGCTTATAACTTGGCTTCTGAATGTCCTAGAGAGATCATGTTTTTTTTAGGGTACTCCAATCAACAGCCCCTACAACCACAAAAAGGAATGGAGTCATTAGCACTTATGGTTTTTAAATGGCACCCAGAATTATGTTGCACGAAGCACAATTTCACATCATTCTGGGTTCATTTGTGTGAAAACAAGGTCCAATCAGGCTGAAACGTTACAGGAAGGTAGAATCTATTGAGTTGTAAGTGATCTGAACGTTTCATGATGATAGCACTTTCCTAAGGGGGTCAAACCATGTCCCAAAGATCACCGGATCTGGTGTCAATTTTAAAGAAGTAGTCCAGTTACACATTTGTGGGCTTATAACTTGGCTTCTGAATGTCCTAGAGAGATCAGGTTTGTTTTAGTGTACTCCAATCAACAGCCCCTACAACCACAAAAAGGAATGGAGTCATTAGCCCTTATGGTTTTTAAATGGCACCCAGAATTATGTTGCACGAAGCACAATTTCACATCATTCTGGGTTCATTTGTGTGAAAACAAGGTCCAATCAGGCTGAAACGCTACAAGAAGGTAGAATCTATTGAGTTGTAAGTGATCTGAACGTTTCAAGATGATCGCACATTCCTATAGGGGGTAAAACCATGTCCCAAAGGTCACCGGGCCTGGTGTCACTTTAAAGATGTAGTCCAGTTACACCTTTGTGGGCTTATAACTTGGCTTCTAAATGTCCTAGAGAGGTTAGATTTGTTTTAGTGTACTCCAATCAAAAGCCCCTACAACCACAAACAGGAATGGAGTCATTAGCACTTATGGTTTGTAAATGGCACCCAGAATTATGTTGCACGAAGCACAATTTCACATCATTCTGGGTTCATTTGTGTGAAAACAAGGTCCAATCAGGCTGAAACTTTACAGGAAGGTAGAATCTATTGAGTTGTAAGTGATCTGAACGTTTCATGATGATAGCACTTTCCTAAGGGGGTCAAACCATGTCCCAAAGGTCACCGGATCTGGTGTCAATTTAAAGAAGTAGTCCAGTTACACATTTGTGGGCTTATAACTTGGCTTCTGAATGTCCTAGAGAGATCAGGTTTGTTTTAGTATACTCCAATCAACAGCCCCTACAACCACATAAAGGAATGGAGTCATTAGCACTTATGGTTTTTAAATGGCACCCAGAATTATGTTGCACGAAGCACAATTTCACATCATTCTGGGTTCATTTGTGTGAAAACAAGGTCCAATCAGGCTGAAACGTTACAGGAAGGTAGAATCTATTGAGTTGTAAGTGATCTGAACGTTTCATGATGATAGCACTTTCCTAAGGGGGTCAAACCATGTCCCAAAAGTCACCGGATCTGGTGTCAATTTAAAGAAGTAGTCCAGTTACACATTTGTGGGCTTATAACTTGGCTTCTGAATGTCCTAGAGAGATCAGGTTTGTTTTAATGTACTCCAATCAACAGCCCCTACAACCACAAAAAGGAATGGAGTCATTAGCACTTATGGTTTTTAAATGGCACCCAGAATTATGTTGCACGAAGCACAATTTCACATCATTCTGGGTTCATTTGTGTGAAAACAAGGCCCAATCAGGCTGAAACGTTACAGGAAGGTAGAATCTACTGAGTTGTAAGGAATCTGAACGTTTCATGATGATAGCACTTTCCTAAGGGGGTCAAACCATGTCCCAAAGGTCACCGGATCTGGTGTCAATTTAAAGAAGTAGTCCAGTTACACATTTGTGGGCTTATAACTTGGCTTCTGAATGTCCTAGAGCGATCAGGTTTGTTTTAGTGTACTCCAATCAACAGCCCCTACAACCACAAAAAGGAATGGAGTCATTAGCACCTATGGTTTGTAAATGGCACCCAGAATTATGTTGCACGAACACAATTTCACATCATTCTGGGTCCATTTGTGTGAAAACAAGGCCCAATAAGGCTGAAACGTTACAGGAAGGTAGAATCTATTGAGTTGTAAGTGATCTGAACGTTTCATGATGATAGCACTTTCCTAAGGGGGTCAAACCATGTCCCAAAGGTCACCGGATCTGGTGTCAATTTAAAGAAGTAGTCCAGTTACACATTTGTGGGCTTATAACTTGGCTTCTGAATGTCCTAGAGCGATCAGGTTTGTTTTAGTGTACTCCAATCAACAGCCCCTACAAACACAAAAAGGAATGGAGACATTAGCACTTATGGTTTTTAAATGGCACCCAGAATTATGTTGCACGAAGCACAATTTCACATCATTCTGGGTCCATTTGTGTGAAAACAAGGTCCAATCAGGCTGAAACGTTTCAGGAAGGTAGAATCTAATGAGTTGTAAAAGATCTGAACGTTTCATGATGATAGCACTTTCCTAAGGGGGTCAAACCATGTCCCAAAGATCACCGGATCTGGTGTCAATTTTAAAGATGTAGTCCAGTTACACATTTGTGGGCTTATAACTTGGCTTCTGAATGTCCTAGAGAGATCAGGTATTTTTTAATGTACTCCAATCAACAGCCCCTACAACCACAAAAAGGAATGGAGTCATTAGCACTTATGGTTTGTAAATGGCACCCAGAATTATGTTGCACGAAGCACAATTTCACATCATTCTGGGTTCATTTGTGTGAAAACAAGGTCCAATCAGGCTGAAACGTTACAGGAAGGTAGAATCTACTGAGTTGTAAGTGATCTGAACGTTTCATGATGATAGCACTTTCCTAAGGGGGTCAAACCATGTCCCAAAGGTCACCGGATCTGGTGTCAATTTAAAGTAGTCCAGTTACACATTTGTGGGCTTAAAACTTGGCTTCTGAATGTCCTAGAGAGATCAGGTTTGTTTTAGTGTACTCCAATCAACAGCCCCTACAACAACAAAAAGGAATGGAGTCATTAGCCCTTATGGTTTTTAAATGGCACCCAGAATTATGTTGCACGAAGCACAATTTCACATCATTCTGGGTTCATTTGTGTGAAAACAAGGTCCAATCAGGCTGAAACGCTGCAAGAAGGTAGAATCTATTGAGTTGTAAGTGATCTGAACGTTTCATGATGATAGCACTTTCCTAAGGGGGTCAAACCATGTCCCAAAGGTCACTGGATCTGGTGTCAATTTAAAGAAGTAGTCCAGTTACACATTTGTGGGCTTATAACTTGGCTTCTGAATGTCCTAGAGAGATCAGGTTTGTTTTAGTGTACTCCAATCAACAGCCCCTACAAACACAAAAAGGAATGGAGTCATTAGCACTTAAGGTTTGTAAATGGCACCCAGAATTATGTTGCACGAAGCACAATTTCACATCATTCTGGGTCCATTTGTGTGAAAACAAGGTCCAATAAGGCTGAAACGCTACAAGAAGGTAGAACCTATTGAGTTGTAAGTGATCTGAACGTTTCAAGATGATCGCACATTCCTATAGGGGGTCAAACCATGTCCCAAAGGTCACCCGGCCTGGTGTCACTTTAAAGAAGTAGTCCAGTTACACCTTTGAGGGCTTATAACTTGGCTTCTGAATGTCCTAGAGAGATCAGGTTTGTTTTAGTGTACTCCAATCAACAGCCCCTACAACCACAAAAAGGAATGGAGTCATTAGCACTTATGGTTTGTAAATGGCACCCAGAATTATGTTGCACGAAGCACAATTTCACATCATTCTGGGTTCATTTGTGTGAAAACAAGGTCCAATCAGGCTGAAACGTTACAGGAAGGTAGAATCTATTGAGTTGTAAGTGATCTGAACGTTTCATGATGATAGCACTTTCCTAAGGGGGTCAAACCATGTCCCTAAGGTCACCGGATCTGGTGTCAATTTAAAGAAGTAGTCCAGTTACACATTTGTGGGCTTATAACTTGGCTTCTGAATGTCCTAGAGAGATCAGGTTTGTTTTAGTGTACTCCAATCAACAGCCCCTACAACCACAAAAAGGAATGGAGTCATTAGCACTTATGGTTTGTAAATGGCACCCAGAATTATGTTGCACGAAGCACTATTTCACATCATTCTGGGTCCATTTGTGTGAAAACAAGGAGCAATCAGGCTGAAACGTTACAGGAAGGTAGAATCTATTGAGTTGTAAGTGATCTGAACGTTTCATGATGATAGCACTTTCCTAAGGGGGTCAAACCATGTCCCAAAGGTCACAGGATCTGGTGTCAATTTAAAGAAGTAATCCAGTTACACATTTGTGGGCTTATAACTTGGCTTCTTAATGTCCTAGAGAGATCAGGTTTGTTTTAGTGTACTCCAATCAACAGCCCCTACAACCACAAAAAAGAATGGAGTCATTAGCACTTAAGGTTTGTAAATGGCACCCAGAATTATGTTGCACGAAGCACAATTTCACATCATTCTGGGTCCATTTGTGTGAAAACAAGGTCCAATCAGGCTGAAACGCTACAAGAAGGTAGAATCTATTGAGTTGTAAGTGATCTGAACGTTTCAAGATGATCGCACATTCCTATAGGGGTAAAACCATGTCCCAAAGGTCACCAGGCCTGGTGTCACTTTAAAGAAGTAGTCCAGTTACACCTTTGTGGGCTTATAACTTGGCTTCTGAATGTCCTAGAGAGGTTAGGTTTGTTTTAGTGTTCTCCAATCAACAGCCCCTACAACCACAAAAAGGAATGGAGTCATTAGCACTTATGGTTTGTAAATGGCACCCAGAATTATGTTGCACGAAGCACAATTTCACATCATTCTGGGTTCATTTGTGTGAAAACAAGGTCCAATCAGGGTGAAACGTTGCAGGAAGGTAGAATCTATTGAGTTGTAAGGGATCTGAACGTTTCATGATGATAGCACTTTCCTAAGGGGGTCAAACCATGTCCCAAAGGTCACAGGATCTGGTGTCAATTTAAAGAAGTAGTACAGTTACACCTTTGTGGGCTTATAACTTGGCTTCTGAATGTCCTAGAGAGAAGAAGGTTTGTTTTATTATACTCCAATCAACAGCCCCTACAACCACAAAAAGGAATGGAGTCATTAGCACTTATGGTTTTTAAATGGCACCCAGAATTATGTTGCACGAAGCACAATTTCACATCATTCTGGGTTCATTTGTGTGAAAACAAGGTCCAATCAGGCTGAAACGTTACAGGAAGGTAGAATCTATTGAGTTGTAAGTGATCTGAACGTTTCAAGATGATCGCACATTCCTATAGGGGGTAAAACCATGTCCCAAAGGTCACCGGGCCTGGTGTCACTTTAAAGATGTAGTCCAGTTACACCTTTGTGGGCTTATAACTTGGCTTCTGAATGTCCTAGAGAGGTTAGGTTTGTTTTAGTGTACTCCAATCAAAAGCCCCTACAACCACAAAAAGGAATGGAGTCATTAGCACTTATGGTTTTTAAATGGCACCCAGAATTATGTTGCACGAAGCACAATTTCACATCATTCTGGGTTCATTTGTGTGAAAACAAGGCCCAATCAGGCTGAAACGTTACAGGAAGGTAGAATCTACTGAGTTGTAAGGAATCTGAACGTTTCATGATGATAGCACTTTCCTAAGGGGGTCAAACCATGTCCCAAAGGTCACCGGATCTGGTGTCAATTTAAAGAAGTAGTCCAGTTACACATTTGTGGGCTTATAACTTGGCTTCTGAATGTCCTAGAGCGATCAGGTTTGTTTTAGTGTACTCCAATCAACAGCCCCTACAACCACAAAAAGGAATGGAGTCATTAGCACCTATGGTTTGTAAATGGCACCCAGAATTATGTTGCACGAACACAATTTCACATCATTCTGGGTTCATTTGTGTGAAAACAAGGCCCAATAAGGCTGAAACGTTACAGGAAGGTAGAATCTATTGAGTTGTAAGTGATCTGAACGTTTCATGATGATAGCACTTTCCTAAGGGGGTCAAACCATGTCCCAAAGGTCACCGGATCTGGTGTCAATTTAAAGAAGTAGTCCAGTTACACATTTGTGGGCTTATAACTTGGCTTCTGAATGTCCTAGAGCGATCAGGTTTGTTTTAGTGTACTCCAATCAACAGCCCCTACAAACACAAAAAGGAATGGAGACATTAGCACTTATGGTTTTTAAATGGCACCCAGAATTATGTTGCACGAAGCACAATTTCACATCATTCTGGGTCCATTTGTGTGAAAACAAGGTCCAATCAGGCTGAAACGTTTCAGGAAGGTAGAATCTAATGAGTTGTAAAAGATCTGAACGTTTCATGATGATAGCACTTTCCTAAGGGGGTCAAACCATGTCCCAAAGATCACCGGATCTGGTGTCAATTTTAAAGATGTAGTCCAGTTACACATTTGTGGGCTTATAACTTGGCTTCTGAATGTCCTAGAGAGATCAGGTATTTTTTAATGTACTCCAATCAACAGCCCCTACAACCACAAAAAGGAATGGAGTCATTAGCACTTATGGTTTGTAAATGGCACCCAGAATTATGTTGCACGAAGCACAATTTCACATCATTCTGGGTTCATTTGTGTGAAAACAAGGTCCAATCAGGCTGAAACGTTACAGGAAGGTAGAATCTACTGAGTTGTAAGTGATCTGAACGTTTCATGATGATAGCACTTTCCTAAGGGGGTCAAACCATGTCCCAAAGGTCACCGGATCTGGTGTCAATTTAAAGTAGTCCAGTTACACATTTGTGGGCTTAAAACTTGGCTTCTGAATGTCCTAGAGAGATCAGGTTTGTTTTAGTGTACTCCAATCAACAGCCCCTACAACAACAAAAAGGAATGGAGTCATTAGCCCTTATGGTTTTTAAATGGCACCCAGAATTATGTTGCACGAAGCACAATTTCACATCATTCTGGGTTCATTTGTGTGAAAACAAGGCCCAATCAGGCTGAAACGCTGCAAGAAGGTAGAATCTATTGAGTTGTAAGTGATCTGAACGTTTCATGATGATAGCACTTTCCTAAGGGGGTCAAACCATGTCCCAAAGGTCAGTGGATCTGGTGTCAATTTAAAGAAGTAGTCCAGTTACACATTTGTGGGCTTATAACTTGGCTTCTGAATGTCCTAGAGAGATCAGGTTTGTTTTAGTGTACTCCAATCAACAGCCCCTACAAACACAAAAAGGAATGGAGTCATTAGCACTTAAGGTTTGTAAATGGCACCCAGAATTATGTTGCACGAAGCACAATTTCACATCATTCTGGGTCCATTTGTGTGAAAACAAGGTCCAATAAGGCTGAAACGCTACAAGAAGGTAGAACCTATTGAGTTGTAAGTGATCTGAACGTTTCAAGATGATCGCACATTCCTATAGGGGGTCAAACCATGTCCCAAAGGTCACCCGGCCTGGTGTCACTTTAAAGAAGTAGTCCAGTTACACCTTTGAGGGCTTATAACTTGGCTTCTGAATGTCCTAGAGAGATCAGGTTTGTTTTAGTGTACTCCAATCAACAGCCCCTACAACCACAAAAAGGAATGGAGTCATTAGCACTTATGGTTTGTAAATGGCACCCAGAATTATGTTGCACGAAGCACAATTTCACATCATTCTGGGTTCATTTGTGTGAAAACAAGGTCCAATCAGGCTGAAACGTTACAGGAAGGTAGAATCTATTGAGTTGTAAGTGATCTGAACGTTTCATGATGATAGCACTTTCCTAAGGGGGTCAAACCATGTCCCTAAGGTCACCGGATCTGGTGTCAATTTAAAGAAGTAGTCCAGTTACACATTTGTGGGCTTATAACTTGGCTTCTGAATGTCCTAGAGAGATCAGGTTTGTTTTAGTGTACTCCAATCAACAGCCCCTACAACCACAAAAAGGAATGGAGTCATTAGCACTTATGGTTTGTAAATGGCACCCAGAATTATGTTGCACGAAGCACTATTTCACATCATTCTGGGTCCATTTGTGTGAAAACAAGGAGCAATCAGGCTGAAACGTTACAGGAAGGTAGAATCTATTGAGTTGTAAGTGATCTGAACGTTTCATGATGATAGCACTTTCCTAAGGGGGTCAAACCATGTCCCAAAGGTCACAGGATCTGGTGTCAATTTAAAGAAGTAATCCAGTTACACATTTGTGGGCTTATAACTTGGCTTCTTAATGTCCTAGAGAGATCAGGTTTGTTTTAGTGTACTCCAATCAACAGCCCCTACAACCACAAAAAAGAATGGAGTCATTAGCACTTAAGGTTTGTAAATGGCACCCAGAATTATGTTGCACGAAGCACAATTTCACATCATTCTGGGTCCATTTGTGTGAAAACAAGGTCCAATCAGGCTGAAACGCTACAAGAAGGTAGAATCTATTGAGTTGTAAGTGATCTGAACGTTTCAAGATGATCGCACATTCCTATAGGGGTAAAACCATGTCCCAAAGGTCACCGGGCCTGGTGTCACTTTAAAGAAGTAGTCCAGTTACACCTTTGTGGGCTTATAACTTGGCTTCTGAATGTCCTAGAGAGGTTAGGTTTGTTTTAGTGTTCTCCAATCAACAGCCCCTACAACCACAAAAAGGAATGGAGTCATTAGCACTTATGGTTTGTAAATGGCACCCAGAATTATGTTGCACGAAGCACAATTTCACATCATTCTGGGTTCATTTGTGTGAAAACAAGGTCCAATCAGGGTGAAACGTTGCAGGAAGGTAGAATCTATTGAGTTGTAAGGGATCTGAACGTTTCATGATGATAGCACTTTCCTAAGGGGGTCAAACCATGTCCCAAAGGTCACAGGATCTGGTGTCAATTTAAAGAAGTAGTACAGTTACACCTTTGTGGGCTTATAACTTGGCTTCTGAATGTCCTAGAGAGAAGAAGGTTTGTTTTATTATACTCCAATCAACAGCCCCTACAACCACAAAAAGGAATGGAGTCATTAGCACTTATGGTTTTTAAATGGCACCCAGAATTATGTTGCACGAAGCACAATTTCACATCATTCTGGGTTCATTTGTGTGAAAACAAGGTCCAATCAGGCTGAAACGTTACAGGAAGGTAGAATCTATTGAGTTGTAAGTGATCTGAACGTTTCATGATGATAGCACTTTCCTAAGGGGGTCAAACCATGTCCCAAAGATCACCGGATCTGGTGTCAATTTTAAAGAAGTAGTCCAGTTACACATTTGTGGGCTTATAACTTGGCTTCTGAATGTCCTAGAGAGATCAGGTTTGTTTTAGTGTACTCCAATCAACAGCCCCTACAACCACAAAAAGGAATGGAGTCATTAGCCCTTATGGTTTTTAAATGGCACCCAGAATTATGTTGCACGAAGCACAATTTCACATCATTCTGGGTTCATTTGTGTGAAAACAAGGTCCAATCAGGCTGAAACGCTACAAGAAGGTAGAATCTATTGAGTTGTAAGTGATCTGAACGTTTCAAGATGATCGCACATTCCTATAGGGGGTAAAACCATGTCCCAAAGGTCACCGGGCCTGGTGTCACTTTAAAGATGTAGTCCAGTTACACCTTTGTGGGCTTATAACTTGGCTTCTAAATGTCCTAGAGAGGTTAGATTTGTTTTAGTGTACTCCAATCAAAAGCCCCTACAACCACAAACAGGAATGGAGTCATTAGCACTTATGGTTTGTAAATGGCACCCAGAATTATGTTGCACGAAGCACAATTTCACATCATTCTGGGTTCATTTGTGTGAAAACAAGGTCCAATCAGGCTGAAACTTTACAGGAAGGTAGAATCTATTGAGATGTAAGTGATCTGAACGTTTCATGATGATAGCACTTTCCTAAGGGGGTCAAACCATGTCCCAAAGGTCACCGGATCTGGTGTCAATTTAAAGAAGTAGTCCAGTTACACATTTGTGGGCTTATAACTTGGCTTCTGAATGTCCTAGAGAGATCAGGTTTGTTTTAGTATACTCCAATCAACAGCCCCTACAACCACATAAAGGAATGGAGTCATTAGCACTTATGGTTTTTAAATGGCACCCAGAATTATGTTGCACGAAGCACAATTTCACATCATTCTGGGTTCATTTGTGTGAAAACAAGGTCCAATCAGGCTGAAACGTTACAGGAAGGTAGAATCTATTGAGTTGTAAGTGATCTGAACGTTTCATGATGATAGCACTTTCCTAAGGGGGTCAAACCATGTCCCAAAAGTCAGCGGATCTGGTGTCAATTTAAAGAAGTAGTCCAGTTACACATTTGTGGGCTTATAACTTGGCTTCTGAATGTCCTAGAGAGATCAGGTTTGTTTTAATGTAC
This sequence comes from Nothobranchius furzeri, assembly GCF_043380555.1. Lineage (NCBI taxonomy): Eukaryota > Metazoa > Chordata > Actinopteri > Cyprinodontiformes > Nothobranchiidae > Nothobranchius > Nothobranchius furzeri. The sequence goes on from NW_027223041.1 coordinate 857,809, forward strand.
TCCAATCAACAGCCCCTACAACCACAAAAAGGAATGGAGTCATTAGCACTTATGGTTTTTAAATGGCACCCAGAATTATGTTGCACGAAGCACAATTTCACATCATTCTGGGTTCATTTGTGTGAAAACAAGGCCCAATCAGGCTGAAACGTTACAGGAAGGTAGAATCTACTGAGTTGTAAGGAATCTGAACGTTTCATGATGATAGCACTTTCCTAAGGGGGTCAAACCATGTCCCAAAGGTCACCGGATCTGGTGTCAATTTAAAGAAGTAGTCCAGTTACACATTTGTGGGCTTATAACTTGGCTTCTGAATGTCCTAGAGCGATCAGGTTTGTTTTAGTGTACTCCAATCAACAGCCCCTACAACCACAAAAAGGAATGGAGTCATTAGCACCTATGGTTTGTAAATGGCACCCAGAATTATGTTGCACGAACACAATTTCACATCATTCTGGGTCCATTTGTGTGAAAACAAGGCCCAATAAGGCTGAAACGTTACAGGAAGGTAGAATCTATTGAGTTGTAAGTGATCTGAACGTTTCATGATGATAGCACTTTCCTAAGGGGATCAAACCATGTCCCAAAGGTCACCGGATCTGGTGTCAATTTAAAGAAGTAGTCCAGTTACACATTTGTGGGCTTATAACTTGGCTTCTGAATGTCCTAGAGCGATCAGGTTTGTTTTAGTGTACTCCAATCAACAGCCCCTACAAACACAAAAAGGAATGGAGACATTAGCACTTATGGTTTTTAAATGGCACCCAGAATTATGTTGCACGAAGCACAATTTCTCATCATTCTGGGTCCATTTGTGTGAAAACAAGGTCCAATCAGGCTGAAACGTTTCAGGAAGGTAGAATCTAATGAGTTGTAAAAGATCTGAACGTTTCATGATGATAGCACTTTCCTAAGGGGGTCAAACCATGTCCCAAAGATCACCGGATCTGGTGTCAATTTTAAAGAAGTAGTCCAGTTACACATTTGTGGGCTTATAACTTGGCTTCTGAATGTCCTAGAGAGATCAGGTATTTTTTAATGTACTCCAATCAACAGCCCCTACAACCACAAAAAGGAATGGAGTCATTAGCACTTATGGTTTGTAAATGGCACCCAGAATTATGTTGCACGAAGCACAATTTCACATCATTCTGGGTTCATTTGTGTGAAAACAAGGTCCAATCAGGCTGAAACGTTACAGGAAGGTAGAATCTACTGAGTTGTAAGTGATCTGAACGTTTCATGATGATAGCACTTTCCTAAGGGGGTCAAACCATGTCCCAAAGGTCACCGGATCTGGTGTCAATTTAAAGTAGTCCAGTTACACATTTGTGGGCTTAAAACTTGGCTTCTGAATGTCCTAGAGAGATCAGGTTTGTTTTAGTGTACTCCAATCAACAGCCCCTACAACAACAAAAAGGAATGGAGTCATTAGCCCTTATGGTTTTTAAATGGCACCCAGAATTATGTTGCACGAAGCACAATTTCACATCATTCTGGGTTCATTTGTGTGAAAACAAGGTCCAATCAGGCTGAAACGCTGCAAGAAGGTAGAATCTATTGAGTTGTAAGTGATCTGAACGTTTCATGATGATAGCACTTTCCTAAGGGGGTCAAACCATGTCCCAAAGGTCACTGGATCTGGTGTCAATTTAAAGAAGTAGTCCAGTTACACATTTGTGGGCTTATAACTTGGCTTCTGAATGTCCTAGAGAGATCAGGTTTGTTTTAGTGTACTCCAATCAACAGCCCCTACAAACACAAAAAGGAATGGAGTCATTAGCACTTAAGGTTTGTAAATGGCACCCAGAATTATGTTGCACGAAGCACAATTTCACATCATTCTGGGTCCATTTGTGTGAAAACAAGGTCCAATAAGGCTGAAACGCTACAAGAAGGTAGAACCTATTGAGTTGTAAGTGATCTGAACGTTTCAAGATGATCGCACATTCCTATAGGGGGTCAAACCATGTCCCAAAGGTCACCCGGCCTGGTGTCACTTTAAAGAAGTAGTCCAGTTACACCTTTGAGGGCTTATAACTTGGCTTCTGAATGTCCTAGAGAGATCAGGTTTGTTTTAGTGTACTCCAATCAACAGCCCCTACAACCACAAAAAGGAATGGAGTCATTAGCACTTATGGTTTGTAAATGGCACCCAGAATTATGTTGCACGAAGCACAATTTCACATCATTCTGGGTTCATTTGTGTGAAAACAAGGTCCAATCAGGCTGAAACGTTACAGGAAGGTAGAATCTATTGAGTTGTAAGTGATCTGAACGTTTCATGATGATAGCACTTTCCTAAGGGGGTCAAACCATGTCCCTAAGGTCACCGGATCTGGTGTCAATTTAAAGAAGTAGTCCAGTTACACATTTGTGGGCTTATAACTTGGCTTCTGAATGTCCTAGAGAGATCAGGTTTGTTTTAGTGTACTCCAATCAACAGCCCCTACAACCACAAAAAGGAATGGAGTCATTAGCACTTATGGTTTGTAAATGGCACCCAGAATTTTGTTGCACGAAGCACTATTTCACATCATTCTGGGTCCATTTGTGTGAAAACAAGGAGCAATCAGGCTGAAACGTTACAGGAAGGTAGAATCTATTGAGTTGTAAGTGATCTGAACGTTTCATGATGATAGCACTTTCCTAAGGGGGTCAAACCATGTCCCAAAGGTCACAGGATCTGGTGTCAATTTAAAGAAGTAATCCAGTTACACATTTGTGGGCTTATAACTTGGCTTCTTAATGTCCTAGAGAGATCAGGTTTGTTTTAGTGTACTCCAATCAACAGCCCCTACAACCACAAAAAAGAATGGAGTCATTAGCACTTAAGGTTTGTAAATGGCACCCAGAATTATGTTGCACGAAGCACAATTTCACATCATTCTGGGTCCATTTGTGTGAAAACAAGGTCCAATCAGGCTGAAACGCTACAAGAAGGTAGAATCTATTGAGTTGTAAGTGATCTGAACGTTTCAAGATGATCGCACATTCCTATAGGGGTAAAACCATGTCCCAAAGGTCACCGGGCCTGGTGTCACTTTAAAGAAGTAGTCCAGTTACACCTTTGTGGGCTTATAACTTGGCTTCTGAATGTCCTAGAGAGGTTAGGTTTGTTTTAGTGTTCTCCAATCAACAGCCCCTACAACCACAAAAAGGAATGGAGTCATTAGCACTTATGGTTTGTAAATGGCACCCAGAATTATGTTGCACGAAGCACAATTTCACATCATTCTGGGTTCATTTGTGTGAAAACAAGGTCCAATCAGGGTGAAACGTTGCAGGAAGGTAGAATCTATTGAGTTGTAAGGGATCTGAACGTTTCATGATGATAGCACTTTCCTAAGGGGGTCAAACCATGTCCCAAAGGTCACAGGATCTGGTGTCAATTTAAAGAAGTAGTACAGTTACACCTTTGTGGGCTTATAACTTGGCTTCTGAATGTCCTAGAGAGAAGAAGGTTTGTTTTATTATACTCCAATCAACAGCCCCTACAACCACAAAAAGGAATGGAGTCATTAGCACTTATGGTTTTTTAATGGCACCCAGAATTATGTTGCACGAAGCACAATTTCACATCATTCTGGGTTCATTTGTGTGAAAACAAGGTCCAATCAGGCTGAAACGTTACAGGAAGGTAGAATCTATTGAGTTGTAAGTGATCTGAACGTTTCAAGATGATCGCACATTCCTATAGGGGGTAAAACCATGTCCCAAAGGTCACCGGGCCTGGTGTCTCTTTAAAGAAGTAGTCCAGTTACACATTTGTGGGCTTATAACTTGGCTTCTGAATGTCCTAGAGAGATCAGGTTTGTTTTAGTATACTCCAATCAACAGCCCCTACAACCACAAAAAGGAATGGAGTCATAAGCACTTATGGTTTGTAAATGGCACCCAGAATTATGTTGCACAATGCACAATTTCACATCATTCTGGGTTCATTTGTGTGAAAACAAGGTCCAATCAGGCTGAAACATTACAGGAAGGTAGAATCTATTGAGTTGTAAGTGATCTGAACGTTTCATGATGATAGCACTTTCCTAAGGGGTTCAAACCATGTCCCAAAGGTCACCGGATCTGGTGTCAATTTAAAGAAGTAGTCCAGTTACACATTGGTGGGCTTATAACTTGGCTTCTGAATGTCCTAGAGAGATCAGGTTTGTTTTAGTGTACTCCAATCAACATCCCCTACAACCTCAAAAAGGAATGGAGTCATTAGCACTTATGGTTTTTAAATGGCACCCAGAATTATGCTGCACTAAGCACAATTTCACATCATTCTGGGTTCATTTGTGTGAAAACAAGGTCCAATCAGGCTGAAACGTTACAGGAAGGTAGAATCTATTGAGTTGTAAGTGATCTGAACGTTTCATGATGATAGCCCTTTCCTTAGGGGGTCAAACCATGTCCCAAAGGTCACCGGATCTGGTGTCAATTTAAAGAAGTAGTCCAGTTACACATTTGTGGACTTATAACTTGGCTTCTGAATGTCCTAGAGAGATCAGGTTTGTTTTAATGTACTCCAACCAACAGCCCCTACAACCACAAAAAGGAATGGAGTCATTAGCACTTATGGTTTGTAAATGGCACCCAGAATTATGTTGCACGAAGCACAATTTCACATCATTCTGGGTCCATTTGTGTGAAAACAAGGTCCAATCAGGCTGAAACGCTACAAGAAGGTAGAATCTATTGAGTTGTAAGTGATCTGAACGTTTCAAGATGATCGCACATTCCTATATGGGGTAAAACCATGTCCCAAAGGTCACCGGGCCTGGTGTCACTTTAAACAAGTAGTAAAGTTACACCTTTGTGGGCTTATAACTTGGCTTCTGAATGTCCTAGAGAGGTTAGGTTTGTTTTAGTGTACTCCAATCAACAGCCCCTACAACCACAAAAAGGAATGGAGTCATTAGCACTTATGGTTTGTAAATGGCACCCAGAATTATGTTGCACAATGCACAATTTCACATCATTCTGGGTTCATTTGTGTGAAAACAAGGTCCAATCAGGCTGAAACATTACAGGAAGGTAGAATCTATTGAGTTGTAAGTGATCTGAACGTTTCATGATGATAGCACTTTCCTAAGGGGTTCAAACCATGTCCCAAAGGTCACCGGATCTGGTGTCAATTTAAAGAAGTAGTCCAGTTACACATTGGTGGGCTTATAACTTGGCTTCTGAATGTCCTAGAGAGATCAGGTTTGTTTTAGTGTACTCCAATCAACATCCCCTACAACCTCAAAAAGGAATGGAGTCATTAGCACTTATGGAGTCATTAGCACTTATGGTTTGTAAATGGCACCCAGAATTATGTTGCACGAAGCACAATTTCACATCATTCTGGGTTCATTTAGGTGAAAACAAGGTCCAATAAGGCTGAAACGTTACAAGAAGGTAGAATCTATTGAGTTGTAAGTGATCTGAACATTTCATGATGATCGCACATTCCTATAGGGGGTCAAACCATGTCCCAAAGGTCACCGGGCCTGGTGTCACTTTAAAGAAGTAGTCCAGTTACACCTTTGAGGGCTTATAACTTGGCTTCTGAATATCCTAGAGAGATCAGGTTTGTTTTAGTGTACTCTAATCAACAGCCCCTACAAGCTCAAAATGGAATGGAGTCATTAGCACTTATGGTTTGTAAATGGCACCCAGAATTATGTTGCACGAAGCACAATTTCACATCATTCTGGGTTCATTTGTGTGAAAACAAGGTCCAATCAGGGTGAAACGTTGCAGGAAGGTAGAATCTATTGAGTTGTAAGGGATCTGAACGTTTCATGATGATAGCACTTTCCTAAGGGGGTCAAACCATGTCCCAAAGGTCACAGGATCTGGTGTCAATTTAAAGAAGTAGTACAGTTACACCTTTGTGGGCTTATAACTTGGCTTCTGAATGTCCTAGAGAGAAGAAGGTTTGTTTTATTATACTCCAATCAACAGCCCCTACAACCACAAAAAGGAATGGAGTCATTAGCACTTATGGTTTTTAAATGGCACCCAGAATTATGTTGCACGAAGCACAATTTCACATCATTCTGGGTTCATTTGTGTGAAAACAAGGTCCAATCAGGCTGAAACGTTACAGGAAGGTAGAATCTATTGAGTTGTAAGTGATCTGAACGTTTCATGATGATAGCACTTTCCTAAGGGGGTCAAACCATGTCCCAAAGATCACCGGATCTGGTGTCAATTTTAAAGAAGTAGTCCAGTTACACATTTGTGGGCTTATAACTTGGCTTCTGAATGTCCTAGAGAGATCAGGTTTGTTTTAGTGTACTCCAATCAACAGCCCCTACAACCACAAAAAGGAATGGAGTCATTAGCCCTTATGGTTTTTAAATGGCACCCAGAATTATGTTGCACGAAGCACAATTTCACATCATTCTGGGTTCATTTGTGTGAAAACAAGGTCCAATCAGGCTGAAACGCTACAAGAAGGTAGAATCTATTGAGTTGTAAGTGATCTGAACGTTTCAAGATGATCGCACATTCCTATAGGGGGTAAAACCATGTCCCAAAGGTCACCGGGCCTGGTGTCACTTTAAAGATGTAGTCCAGTTACACCTTTGTGGGCTTATAACTTGGCTTCTAAATGTCCTAGAGAGGTTAGATTTGTTTTAGTGTACTCCAATCAAAATCCCCTACAACCACAAACAGGAATGGAGTCATTAGCACTTATGGTTTGTAAATGGCACCCAGAATTATGTTGCACGAAGCACAATTTCACATCATTCTGGGTTCATTTGTGTGAAAACAAGGTCCAATCAGGCTGAAACTTTACAGGAAGGTAGAATCTATTGAGTTGTAAGTGATCTGAACGTTTCATGATGATAGCACTTTCCTAAGGGGGTCAAACCATGTCCCAAAGGTCACCGGATCTGGTGTCAATTTAAAGAAGTAGTCCAGTTACACATTTGTGGGCTTATAACTTGGCTTCTGAATGTCCTAGAGAGATCAGGTTTGTTTTAGTATACTCCAATCAACAGCCCCTACAACCACATAAAGGAATGGAGTCATTAGCACTTATGGTTTTTAAATGGCACCCAGAATTATGTTGCACGAAGCACAATTTCACATCATTCTGGGTTCATTTGTGTGAAAACAAGGTCCAATCAGGCTGAAACGTTACAGGAAGGTAGAATCTATTGAGTTGTAAGTGATCTGAACGTTTCATGATGATAGCACTTTCCTAAGGGGGTCAAACCATGTCCCAAAAGTCACCGGATCTGGTGTCAATTTAAAGAAGTAGTCCAGTTACACATTTGTGGGCTTATAACTTGGCTTCTGAATGTCCTAGAGAGATCAGGTTTGTTTTAATGTACTCCAATCAACAGCCCCTACAACCACAAAAAGGAATGGAGTCATTAGCACTTATGGTTTTTAAATGGCACCCAGAATTATGTTGCACGAAGCACAATTTCACATCATTCTGGGTTCATTTGTGTGAAAACAAGGCCCAATCAGGCTGAAACGTTACAGGAAGGTAGAATCTACTGAGTTGTAAGGAATCTGAACGTTTCATGATGATAGCACTTTCCTAAGGGGGTCAAACCATGTCCCAAAGGTCACCGGATCTGGTGTCAATTTAAAGAAGTAGTCCAGTTACACATTTGTGGGCTTATAACTTGGCTTCTGAATGTCCTAGAGCGATCAGGTTTGTTTTAGTGTACTCCAATCAACAGCCCCTACAACCACAAAAAGGAATGGAGTCATTAGCACCTATGGTTTGTAAATGGCACCCAGAATTATGTTGCACGAACACAATTTCACATCATTCTGGGTCCATTTGTGTGAAAACAAGGCCCAATAAGGCTGAAACGTTACAGGAAGGTAGAATCTATTGAGTTGTAAGTGATCTGAACGTTTCATGATGATAGCACTTTCCTAAGGGGGTCAAACCATGTCCCAAAGGTCACCGGATCTGGTGTCAATTTAAAGAAGTAGTCCAGTTACACATTTGTGGGCTTATAACTTGGCTTCTGAATGTCCTAGAGAGATCAGGTATTTTTTAATGTACTCCAATCAACAGCCCCTACAACCACAAAAAGGAATGGAGTCATTAGCACTTATGGTTTGTAAATGGCACCCAGAATTATGTTGCACGAAGCACAATTTCACATCATTCTGGGTTCATTTGTGTGAAAACAAGGTCCAATCAGGCTGAAACGTTACAGGAAGGTAGAATCTACTGAGTTGTAAGTGATCTGAACGTTTCATGATGATAGCACTTTCCTAAGGGGGTCAAACCATGTCCCAAAGGTCACCGGATCTGGTGTCAATTTAAAGTAGTCCAGTTACACATTTGTGGGCTTAAAACTTGGCTTCTGAATGTCCTAGAGAGATCAGGTTTGTTTTAGTGTACTCCAATCAACAGCCCCTACAACAACAAAAAGGAATGGAGTCATTAGCCCTTATGGTTTTTAAATGGCACCCAGAATTATGTTGCACGAAGCACAATTTCACATCATTCTGGGTTCATTTGTGTGAAAACAAGGTCCAATCAGGCTGAAACGCTGCAAGAAGGTAGAATCTATTGAGTTGTAAGTGATCTGAACGTTTCATGATGATAGCACTTTCCTAAGGGGGTCAAACCATGTCCCAAAGGTCACTGGATCTGGTGTCAATTTAAAGAAGTAGTCCAGTTACACATTTGTGGGCTTATAACTTGGCTTCTGAATGTCCTAGAGAGATCAGGTTTGTTTTAGTGTACTCCAATCAACAGCCCCTACAAACACAAAAAGGAATGGAGTCATTAGCACTTAAGGTTTGTAAATGGCACCCAGAATTATGTTGCACGAAGCACAATTTCACATCATTCTGGGTCCATTTGTGTGAAAACAAGGTCCAATAAGGCTGAAACGCTACAAGAAGGTAGAACCTATTGAGTTGTAAGTGATCTGAACGTTTCAAGATGATCGCACATTCCTATAGGGGGTCAAACCATGTCCCAAAGGTCACCCGGCCTGGTGTCACTTTAAAGAAGTAGTCCAGTTACACCTTTGAGGGCTTATAACTTGGCTTCTGAATGTCCTAGAGAGATCAGGTTTGTTTTAGTGTACTCCAATCAACAGCCCCTACAACCACAAAAAGGAATGGAGTCATTAGCACTTATGGTTTGTAAATGGCACCCAGAATTATGTTGCACGAAGCACAATTTCACATCATTCTGGGTTCATTTGTGTGAAAACAAGGTCCAATCAGGCTGAAACGTTACAGGAAGGTAGAATCTATTGAGTTGTAAGTGATCTGAACGTTTCATGATGATAGCACTTTCCTAAGGGGGTCAAACCATGTCCCTAAGGTCACCGGATCTGGTGTCAATTTAAAGAAGTAGTCCAGTTACACATTTGTGGGCTTATAACTTGGCTTCTGAATGTCCTAGAGAGATCAGGTTTGTTTTAGTGTACTCCAATCAACAGCCCCTACAACCACAAAAAGGAATGGAGTCATTAGCACTTATGGTTTGTAAATGGCACCCAGAATTATGTTGCACGAAGCACTATTTCACATCATTCTGGGTCCATTTGTGTGAAAACAAGGAGCAATCAGGCTGAAACGTTACAGGAAGGTAGAATCTATTGAGTTGTAAGTGATCTGAACGTTTCATGATGATAGCACTTTCCTAAGGGGGTCAAACCATGTCCCAAAGGTCACAGGATCTGGTGTCAATTTAAAGAAGTAATCCAGTTACACATTTGTGGGCTTATAACTTGGCTTCTTAATGTCCTAGAGAGATCAGGTTTGTTTTAGTGTACTCCAATCAACAGCCCCTACAACCACAAAAAAGAATGGAGTCATTAGCACTTAAGGTTTGTAAATGGCACCCAGAATTATGTTGCACGAAGCACAATTTCACATCATTCTGGGTCCATTTGTGTGAAAACAAGGTCCAATCAGGCTGAAACGCTACAAGAAGGTAGAATCTATTGAGTTGTAAGTGATCTGAACGTTTCAAGATGATCGCACATTCCTATAGGGGTAAAACCATGTCCCAAAGGTCACCGGGCCTGGTGTCACTTTAAAGAAGTAGTCCAGTTACACCTTTGTGGGCTTATAACTTGGCTTCTGAATGTCCTAGAGAGGTTAGGTTTGTTTTAGTGTTCTCCAATCAACAGCCCCTACAACCACAAAAAGGAATGGAGTCATTAGCACTTATGGTTTGTAAATGGCACCCAGAATTATGTTGCACGAAGCACAATTTCACATCATTCTGGGTTCATTTGTGTGAAAACAAGGTCCAATCAGGGTGAAACGTTGCAGGAAGGTAGAATCTATTGAGTTGTAAGGGATCTGAACGTTTCATGATGATAGCACTTTCCTAAGGGGGTCAAACCATGTCCCAAAGGTCACAGGATCTGGTGTCAATTTAAAGAAGTAGTACAGTTACACCTTTGTGGGCTTATAACTTGGCTTCTGAATGTCCTAGAGAGAAGAAGGTTTGTTTTATTATACTCCAATCAACAGCCCCTACAACCACAAAAAGGAATGGAGTCATTAGCACTTATGGTTTTTTAATGGCACCCAGAATTATGTTGCACGAAGCACAATTTCACATCATTCTGGGTTCATTTGTGTGAAAACAAGGTCCAATCAGGCTGAAACGTTACAGGAAGGTAGAATCTATTGAGTTGTAAGTGATCTGAACGTTTCAAGATGATCGCACATTCCTATAGGGGGTAAAACCATGTCCCAAAGGTCACCGGGCCTGGTGTCTCTTTAAAGAAGTAGTCCAGTTACACATTTGTGGGCTTATAACTTGGCTTCTGAATGTCCTAGAGAGATCAGGTTTGTTTTAGTATACTCCAATCAACAGCCCCTACAACCACAAAAAGGAATGGAGTCATAAGCACTTATGGTTTGTAAATGGCACCCAGAATTATGTTGCACAATGCACAATTTCACATCATTCTGGGTTCATTTGTGTGAAAACAAGGTCCAATCAGGCTGAAACATTACAGGAAGGTAGAATCTATTGAGTTGTAAGTGATCTGAACGTTTCATGATGATAGCACTTTCCTAAGGGGTTCAAACCATGTCCCAAAGGTCACCGGATCTGGTGTCAATTTAAAGAAGTAGTCCAGTTACACATTGGTGGGCTTATAACTTGGCTTCTGAATGTCCTAGAGAGATCAGGTTTGTTTTAGTGTACTCCAATCAACATCCCCTACAACCTCAAAAAGGAATGGAGTCATTAGCACTTATGGTTTTTAAATGGCACCCAGAATTATGCTGCACTAAGCACAATTTCACATCATTCTGGGTTCATTTGTGTGAAAACAAGGTCCAATCAGGCTGAAACGTTACAGGAAGGTAGAATCTATTGAGTTGTAAGTGATCTGAACGTTTCATGATGATAGCCCTTTCCTTAGGGGGTCAAACCATGTCCCAAAGGTCACCGGATCTGGTGTCAATTTAAAGAAGTAGTCCAGTTACACATTTGTGGACTTATAACTTGGCTTCTGAATGTCCTAGAGAGATCAGGTTTGTTTTAATGTACTCCAACCAACAGCCCCTACAACCACAAAAAGGAATGGAGTCATTAGCACTTATGGTTTGTAAATGGCACCCAGAATTATGTTGCACGAAGCACAATTTCACATCATTCTGGGTCCATTTGTGTGAAAACAAGGTCCAATCAGGCTGAAACGCTACAAGAAGGTAGAATCTATTGAGTTGTAAGTGATCTGAACGTTTCAAGATGATCGCACATTCCTATATGGGGTAAAACCATGTCCCAAAGGTCACCGGGCCTGGTGTCACTTTAAACAAGTAGTCCAGTTACACCTTTGTGGGCTTATAACTTGGCTTCTGAATGTCCTAGAGAGGTTAGGTTTGTTTTAGTGTACTCCAATCAACAGCCCCTACAACCACAAAAAGGAATGGAGTCATTAGCACTTATGGTTTGTAAATGGCACCCAGAATTATGTTGCACAATGCACAATTTCACATCATTCTGGGTTCATTTGTGTGAAAACAAGGTCCAATCAGGCTGAAACATTACAGGAAGGTAGAATCTATTGAGTTGTAAGTGATCTGAACGTTTCATGATGATAGCACTTTCCTAAGGGGTTCAAACCATGTCCCAAAGGTCACCGGATCTGGTGTCAATTTAAAGAAGTAGTCCAGTTACACATTGGTGGGCTTATAACTTGGCTTCTGAATGTCCTAGAGAGATCAGGTTTGTTTTAGTGTACTCCAATCAACATCCCCTACAACCTCAAAAAGGAATGGAGTCATTAGCACTTATGGAGTCATTAGCACTTATGGTTTGTAAATGGCACCCAGAATTATGTTGCACGAAGCACAATTTCACATCATTCTGGGTTCATTTAGGTGAAAACAAGGTCCAATAAGGCTGAAACGTTACAAGAAGGTAGAATCTATTGAGTTGTAAGTGATCTGAACATTTCATGATGATCGCACATTCCTATAGGGGGTCAAACCATGTCCCAAAGGTCACCGGGCCTGGTGTCACTTTAAAGAAGTAGTCCAGTTACACCTTTGAGGGCTTATAACTTGGCTTCTGAATATCCTAGAGAGATCAGGTTTGTTTTAGTGTACTCTAATCAACAGCCCCTACAAGCTCAAAATGGAATGGAGTCATTAGCACTTATGGTTTGTAAATGGCACCCAGAATTATGTTGCACGAAGCACAATTTCACATCATTCTGGGTTCATTTGTGTGAAAACAAGGTCCAATCAGGCTGAAACGTTACAGGAAGGTAGAATCTATTGAGTTGTAAGTGATCTGAACGTTTCATGATGATAGCACTTTCCTAAGGGGGTCAAACCATGTCCCAAAGGTCACCGGATCTGGTGTCACTTTAAAGAAGTAGTCCAGTTACACATTTGTGGGCTTATAACTTGGCTTCTGAATGTCCTAGAGAGGTCAGGTTTGTTTTAGTGTACTCCAATCAACAGCCCCTACAACCACAAAAAGGAATGGAGACATTAGCACTTATGGTTTTTAAATGGCACCTAGAATTATGTTGCACGAAGCACAATTTCACATCATTCTGGGTTCATTTGTGTGAAAACAAGGACCAATCAGGCTGAAACGTTACAGGAAGGTAGAATCTATTGAGTTGTAAGTGATCTGAACGTTTCATGATGATAGCGCTTTCCTAAGGGGTTCAAACCATGTCCCAAAGGTCACCGGATCTGGTGTCAATTTAAAGAAGTAGTCCAGTTACACATTGGTGGGCTTATAACTTGGCTTCTGAATGTCCTAGAGAGATCATGTTTGTTTTAGTGTACTCCAATCAACAGCCCCTACAACCACAAAAAGGAATGGAGTCATTAGCACTTATGGTTTGTAAATGGCACCCAGAATTATGTTCCACGAAGCACAATTTCACATCATTCTGGGTCCATTTGTGTGAAAACAAGGTCCAATCAGGCTGAAACGCTACAAGAAGGTAGAATCTATTGAGTTGTAAGTGATCTGAACGTTTCAAGATGATCGCACATTCCTATAGGGGGTAAAACCATGTCCCAAAGGTCACCGGGCCTGGTGTCACTTTAAAGATGTAGTCCAGTTACACCTTTGAGGGCATATAACTTGGCTTCTGAATGTCCTAGGGAGATCAGGTTTGTTTTAGTGTACTCCAATCAACAGCCCCTACAACCACAAAAAGGAATGGAATCATTAGCACTTATGGTTTGTAAATGGCACCCAGAATTATGTTGCACGAAGCACAATTTCACATCATTCTGGGTCCATTTGTGTGAAAACAAGGTCCAATCAGGCTGAAACGTTACAAGAAGGTAGAATCTATTGAGTTGTAAGTGATCTGAACGTTTCGTGATTGACGCACATTCCTATAGGGGGTCAAACCATGTCCCAAAGGTCACCGGATCTGCTGTCAATTTAAAGAAGTAGTCCAGTTACACCTTTGTGGGCTTATAACTTGGCTTCTGAATGTCCTAGAGAGATCAGGTTTGTTTTAGTGTACTCCAATCAACAGCCCCTACAACCACAAAAAGGAATGGAGTCATTAGCACTTAAGGTTTGTAAATGGCACCCAGAATTATGTTGCACGAAGCACAATTTCACATCATTCTGGGTCCATTTGTGTGAAAACAAGGTCCAATCAGGCTGAAACGCTACAAGAAGGTGGAACCTATTGAGTTGTAAGTGATCTGAACGTTTCAAGATGATCGCACATTCCTATAGGGGGTAAAACCATGTCCCAAAGGTCACCGGGCCTGGTGTCTCTTTAAAGAAGTAGTCCAGTTACACATTTGTGGGCTTATAACTTGGCTTCTGAATGTCCCTGAGAGATCAGGTTTGTTTTAGTATACTCCAATCAACAGCCCCTACAACCACAAAAAGGAATGGAGTCATTAGCACTTATGGTTTTTAAATGGCACCCAGAATTATGTTGCACGAAGCACAATTTCACATCATTCTGGGTTCATTTGTGTGAAAACAAGGTCCAATCAGGCTGAAACGTTACAGGAAGGTAGAATCTATTGAGTTGTAAGTGATCTGAACGTTTCATGATGATAGCACTTTCCTAAGGGGGTCAAACCATGTCCCAAAGGTCACCGGATCTGGTGTCAATTCAAAGAAGTAGTCCAGTTACATATTTGTGGGCTTATAACTTGGCTTCTGAATGTCCTAGAGAGATCAGGTTTGTTTTAATGTACTCCAATTAACAGCCCCTACAACCACAAAAAGGAATGGAGTCATTAGCACTTATGGTTTGTAAATGGCACCCAGAATTACGTTGCACAAAGCACAATTTCACATCATTCTGGGTTCATTTGTGTTAAAACAAGGTCAATTCAGGCTGAAACGCTACAAGAAGGTAGAATCTATTGAGTTGTAAGTGATCTGAACGTTTCATGATGATATCGCTTTCCTAAGGGGGTCAAACCATGTCCCAAAGGTCACCGGATCTGGTGTCAATTTAAAGAAGTAGTCCAGTTACACATTTGTGGGCTTATAACTTGGCTTCTGAATGTCCTAGAGAGATCAGGTTTGTTTTAATGTACTCCAACCAACAGCCCCTACAACCACAAAACGGAATGGAGTCATTAGCACTTATGGTTTGTAAATGGCACCCAGAATTAGGTTGCACGAAGCACAATTCCACATCATTCTGGGTCCATTTGTGTGAAAACAAGGTCCAATCAGGCTGAAACATTACAAGAAGGTAGAATCTATTGAGTTGTAAGTGATCTGAACGTTTCATGATGATCGCACATTCCTATAGGGGGTCAAACCATGTCCCAAAGGTCACCCGGCCTGGTGTCACTTTAAAGAAGTAGTCCAGTTACACCTTTGAGGGCTTATAACTTGGCTTCTGAATGTCCTAGAGAGATCAGGTTTGTTTTAGTGTACTCCAATCAACAGCCCCTACAACCTCCAAAAGGAATGGAGTCATTAGCACTTATGGTTTTTAAATGGCACCCAGAATTATGTTGCACGAAGCACAATTTCACATCATTCTGGGTTCATTTGTGTGAAAACAAGGTCCAATCAGGCTGAAACGTTACAGGAAGGTAGAATCTATTGAGTTGTAAGTGATCTGAATGTTTCATGATGATAGCACTTTCCTAAGGGGGTCAAACCATGTCCCAAAGGTCACTGGATCTGGTGTCAATTTAAAGAAGTAGTCCAGTTACACATTTGTGGGCTTATAACTTGGCTTCTGAATGTCATAGAGAGATCAGGTTTGTTTTAGTGTACTCCAATCAACAGCCCCTACAAACACAAAAAGGAATGGAGTCATTAGCACTTAAGGTTTGTAAATGGCACCCAGAATTATGTTGCACGAAGCACAATTTCACATCATTCTGGGTCCATTTGTGTGAAAACAAGGTCCAATAAGGCTGAAACGCTACAAGAAGGTAGAACCTATTGAGTTGTAAGTGATCTGAACGTTTCAAGATGATCGCACATTCCTATAGGGGGTCAAACCATGTCCCAAAGGTCACCCGGCCTGGTGTCACTTTAAAGAAGTAGTCCAGTTACACCTTTGAGGGCTTATAACTTGGCTTCTGAATGTCCTAGAGAGATCAGGTTTGTTTTAGTGTACTCCAATCAACAGCCCCTACAACCACAAAAAGGAATGGAGTCATTAGCACTTATGGTTTGTAAATGGCACCCAGAATTATGTTGCACGAAGCACAATTTCACATCATTCTGGGTTCATTTGTGTGAAAACAAGGTCCAATCAGGCTGAAACGTTACAGGAAGGTAGAATCTATTGAGTTGTAAGTGATCTGAACGTTTCATGATGATAGCACTTTCCTAAGGGGGTCAAACCATGTCCCTAAGGTCACCGGATCTGGTGTCAATTTAAAGAAGTAGACCAGTTACACATTTGTGGGCTTATAACTTGGCTTCTGAATGTCCTAGAGAGATCAGGTTTGTTTTAGTGTACTCCAATCAACAGCCCCTACAACCACAAAAAGGAATGGAGTCATTAGCACTTATGGTTTGTAAATGGCACCCAGAATTATGTTGCACAAAGCACAATTTCACATCATTCTGGGTCCATTTGTGTGAAAACAAGGTCCATTCAGGCTGAAACGTTACAGGAAGGTAGAATCTATTGAGTTGTAAGTAATCTGAACGTTTCATGATGATCGCACATTCCTAAGGGGGTCAAACCATTTTCCAAAGGTCACCGGATCTGGTGTCAATTTAAAGAAGTAATCCAGTTACACATTTGTGGGCTTATAACTTGGCTTCTTAATGTCCTAGAGAGATCAGGTTTGTTTTAGTGTACTCCAATCAACAGCCCCTACAACCACAAAAAGGAATGGAGTCATTAGCACTTAAGGTTTGTAAATGGCACCCAGAATTATGTTGCACGAAGCACAATTTCACATCATTCTGTGTCCATTTGTGTGAAAACAAGGTCCAATCAGGCTGAAACGCTACAAGAAGGTAGAATCTATTGAGTTGTAAGTGATCTGAACGTTTCAAGATGATCGCACATTCCTATAGGGGTAAAACCATGTCCCAAAGGTCACCGGGCCTGGTGTCACTTTAAAGAAGTAGTCCAGTTACACCTTTGTGGGCTTATAACTTGGCTTCTGAAGGTCCTAGAGAGGTTAGGTTTGTTTTAGTGTTCTCCAATCATTAGCCCCTACAACCACAAAAAGGAATGGAGTCATTAGCACTTATGGTTTGTAAATGGCACCCAGAATTATGTTGCACGAAGCACAATTTCACATCATTCTGGGTTCATTTGTGTGAAAACAAGGTCCAATCAGGGTGAAACGTTGCAGGAAGGTAGAATCTATTGAGTTGTAAGGGATCTGAACGTTTCATGATGATAGCACTTTCCTAAGGGGGTCAAACCATGTCCCAAAGGTCACCGGATCTGGTGTCAATTTAAAGAAGTAGTCCAGTTACACATTTGTGGGCTTATAACTTGGCTTCTAAATGTCCTAGAGAGATCAGGTTTGTTTTAGTGTTCTCCAAACAACAGCCCCTACAACCTCAAACAGGAATGGAGTTATTAGCACTTATGGTTTTTAAATGGCACCCAGAATTATGTTGCACGAAGCACAATTTCACATCATTCTGGGTTCATTTGTGTGAAAACAAGGTCCAATCAGGCTGAAATGTTACAGGAAGGTAGAATCTATTGAGTTGTAAGTGATCTGAACGTTTCATGATGATAGCACTTTCCTAAGGGGGTCAAACCATGTCCCAAAGGTCACAGGATCTGGTGTCAATTTAAAGAAGTAGTACAGTTACACCTTTGTGGGCTTATAACTTGGCTTCTGAATGTCCTAGAGAGAAGAAGGTTTGTTTTATTATACTCCAATCAACAGCCCCTACAACCACAAAAAGGAATGGAGTCATTAGCACTTATGGTTTTTTAATGGCACCCAGAATTATGTTGCACGAAGCACAATTTCACATCATTCTGGGTTCATTTGTGTGAAAACAAGGTCCAATCAGGCTGAAACGTTACAGGAAGGTAGAATCTATTGAGTTGTAAGTGATCTGAACGTTTCAAGATGATCGCACATTCCTATAGGGGGTAAAACCATGTCCCAAAGGTCACCGGGCCTGGTGTCTCTTTAAAGAAGTAGTCCAGTTACACATTTGTGGGCTTATAACTTGGCTTCTGAATGTCCTAGAGAGATCAGGTTTGTTTTAGTATACTCCAATCAACAGCCCCTACAACCACAAAAAGGAATGGAGTCATTAGCACTTATGGTTTTTTAATGGCACCCAGAATTATGTTGCACGAAGCACAATTTCACATCATTCTGGGTTCATTTGTGTGAAAACAAGGTCCAATCAGGCTGAAACGTTACAGGAAGGTAGAATCTATTGAGTTGTAAGTGATCTGAACGGTTCATCATGATATCACTTTCCTAAGGGGGTCAAACCATGTCCCAAAGGTCACCGGATCTGGTGTCAATTTAAAGAAGTAGTCCAGTTACACATTTGTGGGCTTATAACTTGGCTTCTGAATGTCCTAGAGAGATCAGGTTTGTTTTAATGTACTCTAATCAACAGCCCCTACAACCACGAAAAGGAATGGAGTCATTAGCACTTATGGTTTGTAAATGGCACCCAGAATTATGTTGCACGAAGCACAATTTCACATCATTCTGGTTCATTTGTGTGAAAACAAGGTCCAATCAGGCTGAAACGCTACAAGAAGGTAGAATCTATTGAGTTGTAAGTGATCTGAACGTTTCATGATGATAGCACTTTCCTAAGGGGGTCAAACCATGTCCCAAAGGTCACCGGACCTGGTGTCACTTTAAAGAAGTAGTCCAGTTACACCTTTGTGGGCTTATAACTTGGCTTCTGAATGTCCTAGAGAGATCAGGTTTGTTTTAATGTACTCCAATCAACAGCCCCTACAACCACAAAAAGGAATGGAGTCATTAGCACTTATGGTTTGTAAATGGCACCCAGAATTATGTTGCACGAAGCACAATTTCACATCATTCTGGGTCCATTTGTGTGAAAACAAGGTCCAATCAGGCTGAAACGCTACAAGAAGGTAGAATCTATTGAGTTGTAAGTGATCTGAACGTTTCAAGATGATCGCACATTCCTATAGGGGGTAAAACCATGTCCCAAAGGTCACCGGGCCTGGTGTCACTTTAAACAAGTAGTCCAGTTACACCTTTGTGGGCTTATAACTTGGCTTCTGAATGTCCTAGAGAGGTTAGGTTTGTTTTAGTGTACTCCAATCAACAGCCCCTACAACCACAAAAAGGAATGGAGTCATTAGCACTTATGGTTTGTAAATGGCACCCAGAATTATGTTGCACAATGCACAATTTCACATCATTCTGGGTTCATTTGTGTGAAAACAAGGTCCAATCAGGCTGAAACATTACAGGAAGGTAGAATCTATTGAGTTGTAAGTGATCTGAACGTTTCATGATGATAGCACTTTCCTAAGGGGTTCAAACCATGTCCCAAAGGTCACCGGATCTGGTGTCAATTTAAAGAAGTAGTCCAGTTACACATTGGTGGGCTTATAACTTGGCTTCTGAATGTCCTAGAGAGATCAGGTTTGTTTTAGTGTACTCCAATCAACATCCCCTACAACCTCAAAAAGGAATGGAGTCATTAGCACTCATGGTTTTTAAATGGCACCCAGAATTATGCTGCACTAAGCACAATTTCACATCATTCTGGGTTCATTTGTGTGAAAACAAGGTCCAATCAGGCTGAAACGTTACAGGAAGGTAGAATCTATTGAGTTGTAAGTGATCTGAACGTTTCATGATGATAGCCCTTTCCTTAGGGGGTCAAACCATGTCCCAAAGGTCACCGGATCTGGTGTCAATTTAAAGAAGTAGTCCAGTTACACATTTGTGGACTTATAACTTGGCTTCTGAATGTCCTAGAGAGATCAGGTTTGTTTTAATGTACTCCAACCAACAGCCCCTACAACCACAAAAAGGAATGGAGTCATTAGCACTTATGGTTTGTAAATGGCACCCAGAATTATAGTGCACGAAGCACAATTTCACATCATTCTGGGTCCATTTGTGTGAAAACAAGGTCCAATCAGGCTGAAACGCTACAAGAAGGTAGAATCTATTGAGTTGTAAGTGATCTGAACGTTTCAAGATGATCGCACATTCCTATAGGGGGTAAAACCATGTCCCAAAGGTCACCGGGACTGGTGTCACTTTAAACAAGTAGTCCAGTTACACCTTTGTGGGCTTATAACTTGGCTTCTGAATGTCCTAGAGAGATCAGGTTTGTTTTAATGTACTCCAATCAACAGCCCCTACAACCACAAAAAGGAATGGAGTCATTAGCACTTATGGTTTGTAAATGGCACCCAGAATTATGTTGCACGAAGCACAATTTCACATCATTCTGGGTTCATTTGTGTGAAAACAAGGTCCAATCAGGCTGAAACGCTACAAGAAGGTAGAATCTATTGAGTTGTAAGTGATCTGAACGTTTCATGATGATAGCACTTTCCTAAGGGGGTCAAACCATGTCCCAAAGGTCACCGGACCTGGTGTCACTTTAAAGAAGTAGTCCAGTTACACCTTTGTGGGCTTATAACTTGGCTTCTGAATGTCCTAGAGAGATCAGGTTTGTTTTAATGTACTCCAATCAACAGCCCCTACAACCACAAAAAGGAATGGAGTCATTAGCACTTATGGTTTGTAAATGGCACCCAGAATTATGTTGCACGAAGCACAATTTCACATCATTCTGGGTCCATTTGTGTGAAAACAAGGTCCAATCAGGCTGAAACGCTACAAGAAGGTAGAATCTATTGAGTTGTAAGTGATCTGAACGTTTCAAGATGATCGCACATTCCTATAGGGGGTAAAACCATGTCCCAAAGGTCACCGGGCCTGGTGTCACTTTAAACAAGTAGTCCAGTTACACCTTTGTGGGCTTATAACTTGGCTTCTGAATGTCCTAGAGAGGTTAGGTTTGTTTTAGTGTACTCCAATCAACAGCCCCTACAACCACAAAAAGGAATGGAGTCATTAGCACTTATGGTTTGTAAATGGCACCCAGAATTATGTTGCACAATGCACAATTTCACATCATTCTGGGTTCATTTGTGTGAAAACAAGGTCCAATCAGGCTGAAACATTACAGGAAGGTAGAATCTATTGAGTTGTAAGTGATCTGAACGTTTCATGATGATAGCACTTTCCTAAGGGGTTCAAACCATGTCCCAAAGGTCACCGGATCTGGTGTCAATTTAAAGAAGTAGTCCAGTTACACATTGGTGGGCTTATAACTTGGCTTCTGAATGTCCTAGAGAGATCAGGTTTGTTTTAGTGTACTCCAATCAACATCCCCTACAACCTCAAAAAGGAATGGAGTCATTAGCACTCATGGTTTTTAAATGGCACCCAGAATTATGCTGCACTAAGCACAATTTCACATCATTCTGGGTTCATTTGTGTGAAAACAAGGTCCAATCAGGCTGAAACGTTACAGGAAGGTAGAATCTATTGAGTTTTAAGTGATCTGAACGTTTCATGATGATAGCCCTTTCCTTAGGGGGTCAAACCATGTCCCAAAGGTCACCGGATCTGGTGTCAATTTAAAGAAGTAGTCCAGTTACACATTTGTGGACTTATAACTTGGCTTCTGAATGTCCTAGAGAGATCAGGTTTGTTTTAATGTACTCCAACCAACAGCCCCTACAACCACAAAAAGGAATGGAGTCATTAGCACTTATGGTTTGTAAATGGCACCCAGAATTATGTTGCACGAAGCACAATTTCACATCATTCTGGGTCCATTTGTGTGAAAACAAGGTCCAATCAGGCTGAAACGCTACAAGAAGGTAGAATCTATTGAGTTGTAAGTGATCTGAACGTTTCAAGATGATCGCACATTCCTATAGGGGGTAAAACCATGTCCCAAAGGTCACCGGGACTGGTGTCACTTTAAACAAGTAGTCCAGTTACACCTTTGTGGGCTTATAACTTGGCTTCTGAATGTCCTAGAGAGGTTAGGTTTGTTTTAGTGTACTCCAATCAACAGCCCCTACAACCACAAAAAGGAATGGAGTCATTAGCACTTATGGTTTGTAAATGGCACCCAGAATTATGTTGCACAATGCACAATTTGACATCATTCTGGGTTCATTTGTGTGAAAACAAGGTCCAATCAGGCTGAAACATTACAGGAAGGTAGAATCTATTGAGTTGTAAGTGATCTGAACGTTTCATGATGATAGCACTTTCCTAAGGGGTTCAAACCATGTCCCAAAGGTCACCGGATCTGGTGTCAATTTAAAGAAGTAGTCCAGTTACACATTGGTGGGCTTATAACTTGGCTTCTGAATGTCCTAGAGAGATCATGTTTGTTTTAGTGTACTCCAATCAACATCCCCTACAACCTCAAAAAGGAATGGAGTCATTAGCACTTTTGGAGTCATTAGCACTTATGGTTTGTAAATGGCACCCAGAATTATGTTGCACGAAGCACAATTTCACATCATTCTGGGTTCATTTAGGTGAAAACAAGGTCCAATAAGGCTGAAAGGTTACAAGAAGGTAGAATCTATTGAGTTGTAAGTGATCTGAACATTTCATGATGATCGCACATTCCTATAGGGGGTCAAACCATGTCCCAAAGGTCACCGGGCCTGGTGTCACTTTAAAGAAGTAGTCCAGTTAAACCTTTGAGGGCTTATAACTTGGCTTCTGAATATCCTAGAGAGATCAGGTTTGTTTTAGTGTACTCTAATCAACAGCCCCTACAAGCTCAAAATGGAATGGAGTCATTAGCACTTATGGTTTGTAAATGGCACCCAGAATTATGTTGCACGAAGCACAATTTCACATCATTCTGGGTTCATTTGTGTGAAAACAAGGTCCAATCAGGCTGAAACGTTACAGGAAGGTAGAATCTATTGAGTTGTAAGTGATCTGAACGTTTCATGATGATAGCACTTTCCTAAGGGGGTCAAACCATGTCCCAAAGGTCACCGGATCTGGTGTCACTTTAAAGAAGTAGTCCAGTTACACATTTGTGGGCTCATAACTTGGCTTCTGAATGTCCTAGAGAGGTCAGGTTTGTTTTAGTGTACTCCAATCAACAGCCCCTACAACCACAAAAAGGAATGGAGACATTAGCACTTATGGTTTTTAAATGGCACCTAGAATTATGTTGCACGAAGCACAATTTCACATCATTCTGGGTTCATTTGTGTGAAAACAAGGACCAATCAGGCTGAAACGTTACAGGAAGGTAGAATCTATTGAGTTGTAAGTGATCTGAACGTTTCATGATGATAGCACTTTCCTAAGGGGTTCAAACCATGTCCCAAAGGTCACCGGATCTGGTGTCAATTTAAAGAAGTAGTCCAGTTACACATTGGTGGGCTTATAACTTGGCTTCTGAATGTCCTAGAGAGATCATGTTTGTTTTAGTGTACTCCAATCAACAGCCCCTACAACCACAAAAAGGAATGGAGTCATTAGCACTTATGGTTTGTAAATGGCACCCAGAATTATGTTGCACGAAGCACAATTTCACATCATTCTGGGTCCATTTGTGTGAAAACAAGGTCCAATCAGGCTGAAACGCTACAAGAAGGTAGAATCTATTGAGTTGTAAGTGATCTGAACGTTTCAAGATGATCGCACATTCCTATAGGGGGTAAAACCATGTCCCAAAGGTCACCGGGCCTGGTGTCACTTTAAAGATGTAGTCCAGTTACACCTTTGTGGGCTTATAACTTGGCTTCTGAATGTCCTAGAGAGGTTAGGTTTGTTTTAGTGTACTCCAATCAAAAGCCCCTACAACCACAAAAAGGAATGGAGTCATTAGCACTTATGGTTTGTAAATGGCACCCAGAATTATGTTGCACAAAGCACAATTTCACATCATTCTGGGTTCATTTGTGTGAAAACAAGGTCCAATCAGGCTGAAACGTTACAGGAAGGTAGAATCTATTGAGTTGTAAGTGATCTGAACGTTTCATGATGATAGCACTTTCCTAAGGGGGTCAAACCATGTCCCAAAGGTCACCGGATCTGGTGTCACTTTAAAGAAGTAGTCCAGTTACACATTTATAACTTGGCTTCTGAATGTCCTAGAGAGATCAGGTTTGTTTTAGTATACTCCAATCAACAGCCCCTACAACCACAAAAAGGAATGGAGTCATTAGCACTTATGGTTTTTTAATGGCACCCAGAATTATGTTGCACGAAGCACAATTTCACATCATTCTGGGTTCATTTGTGTGAAAACAAGGTCCAATCAGGCTGAAACGTTACAGGAAGGTAGAATCTATTGAGTTGTAAGTGATCTGAACGGTTCATCATGATATCACTTTCCTAAGGGGGTCAAACCATGTCCCAAAGGTCACCGGATCTGGTGTCAATTTAAAGAAGTAGTCCAGTTACACATTTGTGGGCTTATAACTTGGCTTCTGAATGTCCTAGAGAGATCAGGTTTGTTTTAATGTACTCCAATCAACAGCCCCTACAACCACAAAAAGGAATGGAGTCATTAGCACTTATGGTTTGTAAATGGCACCCAGAATTATGTTGCACGAAGCACAATTTCACATCATTCTGGGTTCATTTGTGTGAAAACAAGGTCCAATCAGGCTGAAACGCTACAAGAAGGTAGAATCTATTGAGTTGTAAGTGATCTGAACGTTTCATGATGATAGCACTTTCCTAAGGGGGTCAAACCATGTCCCAAAGGTCACCGGACCTGGTGTCACTTTAAAGAAGTAGTCCAGTTACACCTTTGTGGGCTTATAACTTGGCTTCTGAATGTCCTAGAGAGATCAGGTTTGTTTTAATGTACTCCAATCAACAGCCCCTAATACCACAAAAAGGAATGGAGTCATTAGCACTTATGGTTTGTAAATGGCACCCAGAATTATGTTGCACGAAGCACAATTTCACATCATTCTGGGTCCATTTGTGTGAAAACAAGGTCCAATCAGGCTGAAACGCTACAAGAAGGTAGAATCTATTGAGTTGTAAGTGATCTGAACGTTTCAAGATGATCGCACATTCCTATAGGGGGTAAAACCATGTCCCAAAGGTCACCGGGCCTGGTGTCACTTTAAACAAGTAGTCCAGTTACACCTTTGTGGGCTTATAACTTGGCTTCTGAATGTCCTAGAGAGGTTAGGTTTGTTTTAGTGTACTCCAATCAACAGCCCCTACAACCACAAAAAGGAATGGAGTCATTAGCACTTATGGTTTGTAAATGGCACCCAGAATTATGTTGCACAATGCACAATTTCACATCATTCTGGGTTCATTTGTGTGAAAACAAGGTCCAATCAGGCTGAAACATTACAGGAAGGTAGAATCTATTGAGTTGTAAGTGATCTGAACGTTTCATGATGATAGCACTTTCCTAAGGGGTTCAAACCATGTCCCAAAGGTCACCGGATCTGGTGTCAATTTAAAGAAGTAGTCCAGTTACACATTGGTGGGCTTATAACTGGGCTTCTGAATGTCCTAGAGAGATCAGGTTTGTTTTAGTGTACTCCAATCAACATCCCCTACAACCTCAAAAAGGAATGGAGTCATTAGCACTCATGGTTTTTAAATGGCACCCAGAATTATGCTGCACTAAGCACAATTTCACATCATTCTGGGTTCATTTGTGTGAAAACAAGGTCCAATCAGGCTGAAACGTTACAGGAAGGTAGAATCTATTGAGTTGTAAGTGATCTGAACGTTTCATGATGATAGCCCTTTCCTTAGGGGGTCAAACCATGTCCCAAAGGTCACCGGATCTGGTGTCAATTTAAAGAAGTAGTCCAGTTACACATTTGTGGACTTATAACTTGGCTTCTGAATGTCCTAGAGAGATCAGGTTTGTTTTAATGTACTCCAACCAACAGCCCCTACAACCACAAAAAGGAATGGAGTCATTAGCACTTATGGTTTGTAAATGGCACCCAGAATTATGTTGCACGAAGCACAATTTCACATCATTCTGGGTCCATTTGTGTGAAAACAAGGTCCAATCAGGCTGAAACGCTACAAGAAGGTAGAATCTATTGAGTTGTAAGTGATCTGAACGTTTCAAGATGATCGCACATTCCTATAGGGGGTAAAACCATGTCCCAAAGGTCACCGGGACTGGTGTCACTTTAAACAAGTAGTCCAGTTACACCTTTGTGGGCTTATAACTTGGCTT
Organism: Nothobranchius furzeri; assembly: GCF_043380555.1. Classification (NCBI taxonomy): domain Eukaryota; kingdom Metazoa; phylum Chordata; class Actinopteri; order Cyprinodontiformes; family Nothobranchiidae; genus Nothobranchius; species Nothobranchius furzeri. The sequence continues at coordinate 883,937 of NW_027223041.1, forward strand.
CTGAATGTCCTAGAGAGGTTAGGTTTGTTTTAGTGTACTCCAATCAACAGCCCCTACAATCACAAAAAGGAATGGAGTCATTAGCACTTATGGTTTGTAAATGGCACCCAGAATTATGTTGCACAAAGCACAATTTCACATCATTCTGGGTTCATTTGTGTGAAAACAAGGTCCAATCAGGCTGAAACGTTACAGGAAGGTAGAATCTATTGAGTTGTAAGTGATCTGAACGGTTCATCATGATATCACTTTCCTAAGGGGGTCAAACCATGTCCCAAAGGTCACCGGATCTGGTGTCAATTTAAAGAAGTAGTCCAGTTACACATTTGTGGGCTTATAACTTGGCTTCTGAATGTCCTAGAGAGATCAGGTTTGTTTTAGTGTACTCCAATCAACAGCCCCTACAACCACAAAAAGGAATGGAGTCATTAGCACTTATGGTTTGTAAATGGCACCCAGAATTATGTTGCACGAAGCACAATTTCACATCATTCTGGGTTCATTTGTGTGAAAACAAGGTCCAATCAGGCTGAAACGCTACAAGAAGGTAGAATCTATTGAGTTGTAAGTGATCTGAACGTTTCATGATGATAGCACTTTCCTAAGGGGGTCAAACCATGTCCCAAAGGTCACCGGACCTGGTGTCACTTTAAAGAAGTAGTCCAGTTACACCTTTGTGGGCTTATAACTTGGCTTCTGAATGTCCTAGAGAGATCAGGTTTGTTTTAATGTACTCCAATCAACAGCCCCTACAACCACAAAAAGGAATGGAGTCATTAGCACTTATGGTTTGTAAATGGCACCCAGAATTATGTTGCACGAAGCACAATTTCACATCATTCTGGGTCCATTTGTGTGAAAACAAGGTCCAATCAGGCTGAAACGCTACAAGAAGGTAGAATCTATTGAGTTGTAAGTGATCTGAACGTTTCAAGATGATCGCACATTCCTATAGGGGGTAAAACCATGTCCCAAAGGTCACCGGGCCTGGTGTCACTTTAAACAAGTAGTCCAGTTACACCTTTGTGGGCTTATAACTTGGCTTCTGAATGTCCTAGAGAGGTTAGGTTTGTTTTAGTGTACTCCAATCAACAGCCCCTACAACCACAAAAAGGAATGGAGTCATTAGCACTTATGGTTTGTAAATGGCACCCAGAATTATGTTGCACAATGCACAATTTCACATCATTCTGGGTTCATTTGTGTGAAAACAAGGTCCAATCAGGCTGAAACATTACAGGAAGGTAGAATCTATTGAGTTGTAAGTGATCTGAACGTTTCATGATGATAGCACTTTCCTAAGGGGTTCAAACCATGTCCCAAAGGTCACCGGATCTGGTGTCAATTTAAAGAAGTAGTCCAGTTACACATTGGTGGGCTTATAACTTGGCTTCTGAATGTCCTAGAGAGATCAGGTTTGTTTTAGTGTACTCCAATCAACATCCCCTACAACCTCAAAAAGGAATGGAGTCATTAGCACTCATGGTTTTTAAATGGCACCCAGAATTATGCTGCACTAAGCACAATTTCACATCATTCTGGGTTCATTTGTGTGAAAACAAGGTCCAATCAGGCTGAAACGTTACAGGAAGGTAGAATCTATTGAGTTGTAAGTGATCTGAACGTTTCATGATGATAGCCCTTTCCTTAGGGGTTCAAACCATGTCCCAAAGGTCACCGGATCTGGTGTCAATTTAAAGAAGTAGTCCAGTTACACATTTGTGGACTTATAACTTGGCTTCTGAATGTCCTAGAGAGATCAGGTTTGTTTTAATGTACTCCAACCAACAGCCCCTACAACCACAAAAAGGAATGGAGTCATTAGCACTTATGGTTTGTAAATGGCACCCAGAATTATGTTGCACGAAGCACAATTTCACATCATTCTGGGTCCATTTGTGTGAAAACAAGGTCCAATCAGGCTGAAACGCTACAAGAAGGTAGAATCTATTGAGTTGTAAGTGATCTGAACGTTTCAAGATGATCGCACATTCCTATAGGGGGTAAAAACCATGTCCCAAAGGTCACCGGGACTGGTGTCACTTTAAACAAGTAGTCCAGTTACACCTTTGTGGGCTTATAACTTGGCTTCTGAATGTCCTAGAGAGGTTAGGTTTGTTTTAGTGTACTCCAATCAACAGCCCCTACAACCACAAAAAGGAATGGAGTCATTAGCTTTTATGGTTTGTAAATGGCACCCAGAATTATGTTGCACAATGCACAATTTGACATCATTCTGGGTTCATTTGTGTGAAAACAAGGTCCAATCAGGCTGAAACATTACAGGAAGGTAGAATCTATTGAGTTGTAAGTGATCTGAACGTTTGATGATGATAGCACTTTCCTAAGGGGTTCAAACCATGTCCCAAAGGTCACCGGATCTGGTGTCAATTTAAAGAAGTAGTCCAGTTACACATTGGTGGGCTTATAACTTGGCTTCTGAATGTCCTAGAGAGATCATGTTTGTTTTAGTGTACTCCAATCAACATCCCCTACAACCTCAAAAAGGAATGGAGTCATTAGCACTTTTGGAGTCATTAGCACTTATGGTTTGTAAATGGCACCCAGAATTATGTTGCACGAAGCACAATTTCACATCATTCTGGGTTCATTTAGGTGAAAACAAGGTCCAATAAGGCTGAAACGTTACAAGAAGGTAGAATCTATTGAGTTGTAAGTGATCTGAACATTTCATGATGATCGCACATTCCTATAGGGGGTCAAACCATGTCCCAAAGGTCACCGGGCCTGGTGTCACTTTAAAGAAGTAGTCCAGTTACACCTTTGAGGGCTTATAACTTGGCTTCTGAATATCCTAGAGAGATCAGGTTTGTTTTAGTGTACTCTAATCAACAGCCCCTACAAGCTCAAAATGGAATGGAGTCATTAGCACTTATGGTTTGTAAATGGCACCCAGAATTATGTTGCACGAAGCACAATTTCACATCATTCTGGGTTCATTTGTGTGAAAACAAGGTCCAATCAGGCTGAAACGTTACAGGAAGGTAGAATCTATTGAGTTGTAAGTGATCTGAACGTTTCATGATGATAGCACTTTCCTAAGGGGGTCAAACCATGTCCCAAAGGTCACCGGATCTGGTGTCACTTTAAAGAAGTAGTCCAGTTACACATTTGTGGGCTCATAACTTGGCTTCTGAATGTCCTAGAGAGGTCAGGTTTGTTTTAGTGTACTCCAATCAACAGCCCCTACAACCACAAAAAGGAATGGAGACATTAGCACTTATGGTTTTTAAATGGCACCTAGAATTATGTTGCACGAAGCACAATTTCACATCATTCTGGGTTCATTTGTGTGAAAACAAGGACCAATCAGGCTGAAACGTTACAGGAAGGTAGAATCTATTGAGTTGTAAGTGATCTGAACGTTTCACGATGATAGCACTTTCCTAAGGGGTTCAAACCATGTCCCAAAGGTCACCGGATCTGGTGTCAATTTAAAGAAGTAGTCCAGTTACACATTGGCGGGCTTATAACTTGGCTTCTGAATGTCCTAGAGAGATCATGTTTGTTTTAGTGTACTCCAATCAACAGCCCCTACAACCACAAAAAGGAATGGAGTCATTAGCACTTATGGTTTGTAAATGGCACCCAGAATTATGTTGCACGAAGCACAATTTCACATCATTCTGGGTCCATTTGTGTGAAAACAAGGTCCAATCAGGCTGAAACGCTACAAGAAGGTAGAATCTATTGAGTTGTAAGTGATCTGAACGTTTCAAGATGATCGCACATTCCTATAGGGGGTAAAACCATGTCCCAAAGGTCACCGGGCCTGGTGTCACTTTAAAGATGTAGTCCAGTTACACCTTTGTGGGCTTATAACTTGGCTTCTGAATGTCCTAGAGAGGTTAGGTTTGTTTTAGTGTACTCCAATCAAAAGCCCCTACAACCACAAAAAGGAATGGAGTCATTAGCACTTATGGTTTGTAAATGGCACCCAGAATTATGTTGCACAAAGCACAATTTCACATCATTCTGGGTTCATTTGTGTGAAAACAAGGTCCAATCAGGCTGAAACGTTACAGGAAGGTAGAATCTATTGAGTTGTAAGTGATCTGAACGTTTCATGATGATAGCACTTTCCTAAGGGGGTCAAACCATGTCCCAAAGGTCACCGGATCTGGTGTCACTTTAAAGAAGTAGTCCAGTTACACATTTATAACTTGGCTTCTGAATGTCCCAGTGAGGTCAGGTTTGTTTTAGGGTACTCCAATCAACAGCCCCTACAACCACAAAAAGGAATGGAGTCATTAGCACTTATGGTTTTTAAATGGCACCCAGAATTATGTTGCACGAAGCACAATTTCACATCATTCTGGGTTCATTTGTGTGAAAACAAGGTCCAATCAGGCTGAAACGTTACAGGAAGGTAGAATCTATTGAGTTGTAAGTGATCTGAACGTTTCATGATGATAGCACTTTCCTGAGGGGGTCAAACCATGTCCCAAAAGTCACCGGATCTGGTGTCAATTTAAAGAAGTAGTCCAGTTACACATTTGTGGCCTTATAATTTGGCTTCTGAATGTCCTAGAGAGATCAGGTTTGTTTTAATGTACTCCAATCAACAGCCCCTACAACAACAAAAAGGAATGGAGTCATTAGCACTTATGGTTTGTAAATGGCACCCAGAATTATGTTGCACGAAGCACAATTTCACATCATTCTGGGTTCATTTGTGTGAAAACAAGGTCCAATCAGGCTGAAACGTTACAGGAAGGTAGAATCTACTGAGTTGTAAGTGATCTGAACGTTTCATGATGATAGCACTTTCCTAAGGGGGTCAAACCATGTCCCAAAGGTCACCGGATCTGGTGTCAATTTAAAGAAGTAGTCCAGTTACACATTTGTGGGCTTATAACTTGGCTTCTGAATGTCCTAGAGAGATCAGGTTCGTTTTAGTGTACTCCAATCAACAGCCCCTACAACCACAAAAAGGAATGGAGTCATTAGCACTTATGGTTTGTAAATGGCACCCAGAATTATGTTGCACGAAGCACAATTTCACATCATTCTGGGTCCATTAGTGTGAAAACAAGGTCCAATCAGGCTGAAACGCTACAAGAAGGTAGAATCTATTGAGTTGTAGGTGATCTGAACGTTTCAAGATGATCGCACATTCTTATAGGGGGTAAAACCATGTCCCAAAGGTCACAGGATCTGGTGTCAATTTAAAGAAGTAATCCAGTTACACATTTGTGGGCTTATAACTTGGCTTCTTAATGTCCTAGAGAGATCAGGTTTGTTTTAGAGTACTCCAATCAACAGCCCCTACAACCACAAAAAGGAATGGAGTCATTAGCACTTATGGTTTGTAAATGGCACCCAGAATTATGTTGCACGAACACAATTTCACATCATTCTGGGTCCATTTGTGTGAAAACAAGGTCCAATCAGGCTGAAACGTTACAGGAAGGTAGAATCTATTGAGTTGTAAGTGATCTGAACGTTTCATGATGATAGCACTTTCCTAAGGGGGTCAAACCATGTCCCAAAGGTCACCGGATCTGGTGTCAATTTAAAGAAGTAGTCCAGTTACACATTTGTGGGCTTATAACTTGGCTTCTGAATGTCCTAGAGCGATCAGGTTTGTTTTGGTGTACTCCAATCAACAGCCCCTACAACCACAAAAAGGAATGGAGACATTAGCACTTATGGATTTAAATGGCACCCAGAATTATGTTGCACGAAGCACAATTTCACATCATTCTGGGTCCATTTGTGTGAAAACAAGGTCCAATCAGGCTGAAACGTTACAGGAAGGTAGAATCTACTGAGTTGTAAGTGATCTGAACGTTTCATGATGATAGCACTTTCCTAAGGGGGTCAAACCATGTCCCAAAGGTCACCGGATCTGGTGTCACTTTAAAGAAGTAGTCCAGTTACACATTTGTGGGCTTATAACTTGGCTTCTGAATGTCCTAGAGAGATCATGTTTGTTTTAGGGTACTCCAATCAACAGCCCCTACAACCACAAAAAGGAATGGAGTCATTAGCACTTATGGTTTTTAAATGGCACCCAGAATTATGTTGCACGAAGCACAATTTCACATCATTCTGGGTCCATTTGTGTGAAAACAAGGTCCAATCAGGCTGAAACGCTACAAGAAGGTAGAATCTATTGAGTTGTAGGTGATCTGAACGTTTCAAGATGATCGCACATTCCTATAGGGGGTAAAACCATGTCCCAAAGGTCACCGGATCTGGTGTCAATTTAAAGAAGTAATCCAGTTACACATTTGTGGGCTTATAACTTGGCTTCTTAATGTCCTAGAGAGATCAGGTTTGTTTTAGTGTACTCCAATCAACAGCCCCTACAACCTCCAAAAGGAATGGAGTCATTAGCACTTATGGTTTGTAAATGGCACCCAGAATTATGTTGCACGAACACAATTTCACATCATTCTGGGTCCATTTGTGTGAAAACAAGGTCCAATCAGGCTGAAACGTTACATGAAGGTAGAATCTATTGAGTTGTAAGTGATCTGAACGTTTCATGATGATAGCACTTTCCTAAGGGGGTCAAACCATGTCCCAAAGGTCACCGGATCTGGTGTCAATTTAAAGAAGTAGTCCAGTTACACATTTGTGGGCTTATAACTTGGCTTCTGAATGTCCTAGAGCGATCAGGTTTGTTTTGGTGTACTCCAATCAACAGCCCCTACAACCACAAAAAGGAATGGAGACATTAGCACTTATGGATTTAAATGGCACCCAGAATTATGTTGCACGAAGCACAATTTCACATCATTCTGGGTCCATTTGTGTGAAAACAAGGTCCAATCAGGCTGAAACGTTACAGGAAGGTAGAATCTACTGAGTTGTAAGTGATCTGAAAGTTTCATGATGATAGCACTTTCCTAAGGGGGTCAAACCATGTCCCAAAGGTCACCGGATCTGGTGTCACTTTAAAGAAGTAGTCCAGTTACACATTTGTGGGCTTATAACTTGGCTTCTGAATGTCCAAGAGAGATCATGTTTGTTTTAGGGTACTCCAATCAACAGCCCCTACAACCACAAAAAGGAATGGAGTCATTAGCACTTATGGTTTTTAAATGGCACCCAGAATTATGTTGCACGAAGCACAATTTCACATCATTCTGGGTTCATTTGTGTGAAAAAAAGGTCCAATCAGGCTGAAACGTTACAGGAAGGTAGAATCTATTGAGTTGTAAGTGATCTGAACGTTTCATGATGATAGCACTTTCCTAAGGGGGTCAAACCATGTCCCAAAGATCACCGGATCTGGTGTCAATTTTAAAGAAGTAGTCCAGTTACACATTTGTGGGCTTATAACTTGGCTTCTGAATGTCCTAGAGAGATCAGGTTTGTTTTAGTGTACTGCAATCAACAGCCCCTACAACCACAAAAAGGAATGGAGTCATTAGCCCTTATGGTTTTTAAATGGCACCCAGAATTATGTTGCACGAAGCACAATTTCACATCATTCTGGGTTCATTTGTGTGAAAACAAGGTCCAATCAGGCTGAAACGCTACAAGAAGGTAGAATCTATTGAGTTGTAAGTGATCTGAACGTTTCAAGATGATCGCACATTCCTATAGGGGGTAAAACCATGTCCCAAAGGTCACCGGGCCTGGTGTCACTTTAAAGATGTAGTCCAGTTACACCTTTGTGGGCTTATAACTTGGCTTCTAAATGTCCTAGAGAGGTTAGATTTGTTTTAGTGTACTCCAATCAAAAGCCCCTACAACCACAAACAGGAATGGAGTCATTAGCACTTATGGTTTGTAAATGGCACCCAGAATTATGTTGCACGAAGCACAATTTCACATCATTCTGGGTTCATTTGTGTGAAAACAAGGTCCAATCAGGCTAAAACTTTACAGGAAGGTAGAATCTATTGAGTTGTAAGTGATCTGAACGTTTCATGATGATAGCACTTTCCTAAGGGGGTCAAACCATGTCCCAAAGGTCACCGGATCTGGTGTCAATTTAAAGAAGTAGTCCAGTCACACATTTGTGGGCTTATAACGTGGCTTCTGAATGTCCTAGAGAGATCAGGTTTGTTTTAATATACTCCAATCAACAGCCCCTACAACCACAAAAAGGAATGGAGTCATTAGCACTTATGGTTTTTAAATGGCACCCAGAATTATGTTGCACGAAGCACAATTTCACATCATTCCGGGTTCATTTGTGTGAAAACAAGGTCCAATCAGGCTGAAACGTTACAGGAAGGTAGAATCTATTGAGTTGTAAGTGATCTGAACGTTTAATGATGATAGCACTTTCCTAGGGGATCAAACCATGTCCCAAAGGTCACCGGATCTGGTGTCAATTTAAAGAAGTAGTCCAGTTACACATTTGTGGGCTTATAACTTGGCTTCTGAATGTCCTAGAGAGATCAGGTTTGTTTTAGTATACTCCAATCAACAGCCCCTACAACCACATAAAGGAATGGAGTCATTAGCACTTATGGTTTTTAAATGGCACCCAGAATTATGTTGCACGAAGCACAATTTCACATCATTCTGGGTTCATTTGTGTGAAAACAAGGTCCAATCAGGCTGAAACGTTACAGGAAGGTAGAATCTATTGAGTTGTAAGTGATCTGAACGTTTCATGATGATAGCACTTTCCTAAGGGGGTCAAACCATGTCCCAAAAGTCACCGGATCTGGTGTCAATTTAAAGAAGTAGTCCAGTTACACATTAGTGGGCTTATAACTTGGCTTCTGAATGTCCTAGAGAGATCAGGTTTGTTTTAATGTACTCCAATCAACAGCCCCTACAACCACAAAAAGGAATGGAGTCATTAGCACTTATGGTTTTTAAATGGCACCCAGAATTATGTTGCACGAAGCACAATTTCACATCATTCTGGGTTCATTTGTGTGAAAACAAGGCCCAATCAGGCTGAAACGTTACAGGAAGGTAGAATCTACTGAGTTGTAAGTGATCTGAACGTTTCATGATGATATCACTTTCCTAAGGGGGTCAAACCATGTCCCAAAGGTCACCGGATCTGGTGTCAATTTAAAGAAGTAGTCCAGTTACACATTTGTGGGCTTATAACTTGGCTTCTGAATGTCCTAGAGCGATCAGGTTTGTTTTAGTGTACTCCAATCAACAGCCCCTACAACCACAAAAAGGAATGGAGTCATTAGCACCTATGGTTTGTAAATGGCACCCAGAATTATGTTGCACGAACACAATTTCACATCATTCTGGGTCCATTTGTGTGAAAACAAGGCCCAATAAGGCAGAAACGTTACAGGAAGGTAGAATCTATTGAGTTGTAAGTGATCTGAACGTTTCATGATGATAGCACTTTCCTAAGGGGGTCAAACCATGTCCCAAAGGTCACCAGATCTGGTGTCAATTTAAAGAAGTAGTCCAGTTACACATTTGTGGGCTTATAACTTGGCTTCTGAATGTCCTAGAGCGATCAGGTTTGTTTTAGTGTACTCCAATCAACAGCCCCTACAACCACAAAAAGGAATGGAGACATTAGCACTTATGGTTTTTAAATGGCACCCAGAATTATGTTGCACGAAGCACAATTTCACATCATTCTGGGTCCATTTGTGTGAAAACAAGGTCCAATCAGGCTGAAACGTTTCAGGAAGGTAGAATCTAATGAGTTGTAAAAGATCTGAACGTTTCATGATGATAGCACTTTCCTAAGGGGGTCAAACCATGTCCCAAAGATCACCGGATCTGGTGTCAATTTTAAAGAAGTAGTCCAGTTACACATTTGTGGGCTTATAACTTGGCTTCTGAATGTCCTAGAGAGATCAGGTATTTTTTAATGTACTCCAATCAACAGCCCCTACAACCACAAAAAGGAATGGAGTCATTAGCACTTATGGTTTGTAAATGGCACCCAGAATTATGTTGCACGAAGCACAATTTCACATCATTCTGGGTTCATTTGTGTGAAAACAAGGTCCAATCAGGCTGAAACGTTACAGGAAGGTAGAATCTACTGAGTTGTAAGTGATCTGAACGTTTCATGATGATAGCACTTTCCTAAGGGGGTCAAACCATGTCCCAAAGGTCACCGGATCTGGTGTCAATTTAAAGTAGTCCAGTTACACATTTGTGGGCTTACAACTTGGCTTCTGAATGTCCTAGAGAGATCAGGTTTGTTTTAGTATACTCCAATCAACAGCCCCTACAACCACAAAAAGGAATGGAGTCATTAGCACTTATGGTTTTTAAATGGCACCCAGAATTATGTTGCACGAAGCACAATTTCACATCATTCTGGGTTCATTTGTGTGAAAACAAGGTCCAATCAGGCTGAAACGCTACAAGAAGGTAGAATCTATTGAGTTGTAAGTGATCTGAACGTTTCATGATGATAGCACTTTCCTAAGGGGGTCAAACCATGTACCAAAGGTCACCGGATCTGGTGTCAATTTAAAGAAGTAGTCCAGTTACACATTTGTGGGCTTATAACGTGGCTTCTGAATGTCCTAGAGAGATCAGGTTTGTTTTAATATACTCCAATCAACAGCCCCTACAACCACAAAAAGGAATGGAGTCATTAGCACTTATGGTTTTCAAATGGCACCCAGAATTATGTTGCACGAAGCACAATTTCACATCATTCTGGGTTCATTTGTGTGAAAACAAGGTCCAATCAGGTTGAAACGTTACAGGAAGGTAGAATCTATCGAGTTGTAAGTGATCTGAACGTTTCATGATGATAGCACTTTCCTAGGGGATCAAACCATGTCCCAAAGGTCACCGGATCTGGTGTCAATTTAAAGAAGTAGTCCAGTTACACATTTGTGGGCTTATAACTTGGCTTCTGAATGTCCTAGAGAGATCAGGTTTGTTTTAGTGTACTCCAATCAGCAGCCCCTACAACCACAAAAAGGAATGGAGTCATTAGCACTTATGGTTTGTAAATGGCACCCAGAATTATGTTGCACGAAGCACAATTTCACATCATTCTGGGTTCATTTGTGTGAAAACAAGGTCCAATCAGGCTGAAACGTTACAGGAAGGTAGAATCTATTGAGTTGTAAGTTATCTGAACGTTTCATGATGATAGCACTTTCCTAAGGGGGTCAAACCATGTCCCAAAGGTCACCGGGCCTGGTGTCACTTTAAAGATGTAGTCCAGTTACACCTTTGTGGGCTTATAACTTGGCCTCTAAATGCCCTAGAGAGGTTAGGTTTGTTTTAGTGTACTCCAATCAAAAGCCCCTACAACCACAAAAAGGAATGGAGTCATTAGAACTTATGGTTTGTAAATGGCACCCAGAATTATGTTGCACGAAGCACAATTTCACATCATTCTGGGTTCATTTGTGTGAAAACAAGGTCCAATCAGGCTGAAACGTTACAGGAAGGTAGAATCTATTGAGTTGTAAGTGATATGAACGTTTCATGATGATAGCACTTTCCTAAGGGGGTCAAACCATGTCCCAAAGGTCACCGGATCTGGTGTCAATTTAAAGAAGTATTCCAGTTACACATTTGTGGGCTTATAACTTGGCTTCTGAATGTCCTAGAGAGATCAGGTTTGTTTTAGTGTACTCCAATCAACAGCCCCTACAACCACAAAAAGGAATGGAGTCATTAGCACTTATGGATTGTAAATGGCACCCAGAATTATGTTGCACGAAGCACTATTTCACAACATTCTGGGTCCATTTGTGTGAAAACAAGGTGCAATCAGGCTGAAACGTTACAGGAAGGTAGAATCTATTGAGTTGTAAGTGATCTGAACGTTTCATGATGATAGCACTTTCCTAAGGGGGTCAAACCATGTCCCAAAGGTCACCGGATCTGGTGTCAATTTAAAGAAGTAGTCCAGTTACACATTTGTGGGCTTATAACTTGGCTTCTGAATGTCCTAGAGAGATCAGGTTTGTTTTAGTATACTCCAATCAACAGCCCCTACAACCACAAAAAGGAATGGAGTCATTAGCATTTATGGTTTTTAAATGGCACCCAGAATTTTGTTGCACGAAGCACAATTTCACATCATTCTGGGTTCATTTGTGTGAAAACAAGGTCCAATCAGGCTGAAACGTTACAGGAAGGTAGAATCTATTGAGTTGTAAGTGATCTGAACGTTTCATGATGATAGCACTTTCCTAAGGGGGTCAAACCATGTCCCAAAAGTCACCGGATCTGGTGTCAATTTAAAGAAGTAGTCCAGTTACACATTTGTGGGCTTATAACTTGGCTTCTGAATGTCCTAGAGAGATCAGGTTTGTTTTAATGTACTCCAATCAACAGCCCCTACAACCACAAAAAGGAATGGAGTCATTAGCACTTATGGTTTGTAAATGGCACCCAGAATGATGTTGCACGAAGCACAATTTCACACCATTCTGGGTTCATTTGTGTGAAAACAAGGCCCAATCAGGCTGAAACGTTACAGGAAGGTAGAATCTACTGAGTTGTAAGTGATCTGAACGTTTCATGATGATAGCACTTTCCTACGGGGGTCAAACCATGTCCCAAAGGTCACCGGATCTGGTGTCATTTTAAAGAAGTAGTCCAGTTACACATTTGTGGGCTTATAACTTGGCTTCTGAATGTCCTAGAGAGATCAGGTTTGTTTTAGTGTACTCCAATCAACAGCCCCTACAACCACAAAAAGGAATGGAGTCATTAGCACTTATGATTTGTAAAAGGCACCCAGAATTATGTTGCACGAAGCACAATTTCACATCATTCTGGGTCCATTTGTGTGAAAACAAGGTCGAATCAGGCTGAAACGCTACAAGAAGGTAGAATCTATTGAGTTGTAAGTGATCTGAACGTTTCAAGATGATCGCTCATTCCTATAGGGGGTAAAACCATGTCCCAAAGGTCACCGGGCACAAATGTGTAACTGGACTACTTCTTTAAAGAGACACCAGGCCCGGTGACTTTTGGGACATGGTTTTACCCCCTATAGGAATGTGCGATCATCTTGAAACGTTCAGATCACTTACAACTCAATAGATTCTACCTTCTTGTAGCGTTTCAGCCTGATTGGACCTTGTTTTCACACAAATGAACCCAGAATGATGTGAAATTGTGTTTCGTGCAACGTAATTCTGGGTGCCATTTACAAACCATAAGTGCTAATGACACCATTCCTTTTTGTGGTTGTAGGGGCTGTTGATTGGAGTACATTAAAACAAACCTGATCTCTCTAGGACATTCAGAAGCCAAGTTATAAGCCCACAAAGGTGTAACTGGACTACTTCTTTGAATTGACACCAGATCCGGTGACCTTTGGGACATGGTTTGACCCCCTTAGGAAAGTGCTATCATCATGAAACGTTCAGATCAATTACAACTCAAAAGATTCTACCTTCTTGTAGCGTTTCAGCCTGATTGGACCTTGTTTTCACACAAATGAACCCAGAATGATGTGAAATTGTGCTTCGTGCAACATAATTCTGGGTGCCATTTACAAACCATAAGTGCTAATGACTCCATTCCTTTTTGTGGTTGTAGGGGCTGTTGATTGGAGTACATTAAAACAAACCTGATCTCTCTAGGACATTCAGAAGCCAAGTTATAAGCCCACAAATGTGTAACTGGACTACTTTAAATTGACACCAGATCCGTTGACCTTTGGGACATGGTTTGACCCCCTTAGGAAAGTGATATCATGATGAAACGTTCAGATCACTTACAACTCAATAGATTCTACCTTCCTGTAACGTTTCAGCCTGATTGGACCTTGTTGTCACACAAATGAACCCAGAATGATGTGAAATTGTGCTTCGTGCAACATAATTCTGGGTGCCATTAAAAAATCATAAGTGCTAATGACTCCATTCCTTTTTGTGGTTGTAGGGGCTGTTGATTGGAGTATACTAAAACAAACCTGATCTCTCTAGGACATTCAGAAGCCAAGTTATAAGCCCACAAATGTGTAACAGGACTACTTTAAAGAGACACCAGGCCCGGTGACCTTTGGGACATGGTTTTACCCCCTATAGGAATGTGCGATCATCTTGAAACATTCAGATCACTTACAACTCAATAGATTCTACCTTCTTACAGCGTTTCAGCCTGATTGGACCTTGTTTTCACACAAATGGACCCAGAATGATGTGAAATTGTGCTTCGTGCAACGTAATTCTGGGTGCCATTTACAAACCATAAGTGCTAATGACTCCATTCCTTTTTGTGGTTGTAGGGGCTGTTAATTGGAGTACATTAAAACAAACCTGATCTCTCTAGGACATTCAGAAGCCAAGTTATAAGCCCACAAATATGTAACTGGACTACTTCTTTGAATTGACACCAGATCCGGTGACCTTTGATACATGGTTTGACCCCCTTAGGAAAGTGCTATCATCATGAAACGTTCAGATCACTTACAACTCAATAGATTCTACCTTCCTGTAACGTTTCAGCCTGATTGGACCTTGTTTTCACACAAATGAACCCAGAATGATGTGAAATTGTGCTTCGTGCAACATAATTCTGGGTGCCATTTAAAAACCATAAGTGCTAATGACTCCATTCCTTTTTGTGGTTGTAGGGGCTGTTGATTGGAGTATACTAAAACAAACCTGATCTCTCAGGGACATTCAGAAGCCAAGTTATAAGCCCACAAATGTGTAACTGGACTACTTCTTTAAAGAGACACCAGGCCCGGTGACCTTTGGGACATGGTTTTACCCCCTATAGGAATGTGCGATCATCTTGAAACGTTCAGATCACTTACAACTCAATAGGTTCCACCTTCTTGTAGCGTTTCAGCCTGATTGGACCTTGTTTTCACACAAATGGACCCAGAATGATGTGAAATTGTGCTTCGTGCAACATAATTCTGGGTGCCATTTACAAACCTTAAGTGCTAATGACTCCATTCCTTTTTGTGGTTGTAGGGGCTGTTGATTGGAGTACACTAAAACAAACCTGATCTCTCTAGGACATTCAGAAGCCAAGTTATAAGCCCACAAATGTGTAACTGGATTACTTCTTTAAATTGACACCAGATCCGGTGACCTTTGGGACATGGTTTGACCCCCTTAGGAAAGTGCTATCATCATGAAACATTCAGATCACTTACAACTCAATAGATTCTACCTTCCTGTAACGTTTCAGCCTGATTGGACCTTGTTTTCACACAAATGAACCCAGAATGATGTGAAATTGTGCTTCGTGCAACATAATTCTGGGTGCCATTTAAAAACCATAAGTGCTAATGACTCCATTCCTTTTTGAGGTTGTAGGGGCTGTTGATTGGAGTACACTAAAACAAACCTGATCTCTCTAGGACATTCAGAAGCCAAGTTATAAGCCCACAAAGGTGTAACTGGACTACTTCTTTAAAGTGACTCCAGGCCCGGTGACCTTTGGGAAATGGTTTTACCCCCTATAGGAATGTGCGATCATCTTGAAACGTTCAGATCACTTACAACTCAATAGATTCTACCTTCTTGTAGCGTTTCAGCCTGATTGGACCTTGTTTTCACACAAATGAACCCAGAATGATGTGAAATTGTGTTTCGTGCAACGTAATTCTGGGTGCCATTTACAAACCATAAGTGCTAATGACACCATTCCTTTTTGTGGTTGTAGGGGCTGTTGATTGGAGTACATTAAAACAAACCTGATCTCTCTAGGACATTCAGAAGCCAAGTTATAAGCCCACAAAGGTGTAACTGGACTACTTCTTTGAATTGACACCAGATCCGGTGACCTTTGGGACATGGTTTGACCCCCTTAGGAAAATGCTATCATCATGAAACGTTCAGATCACTTACAACTCAAAAGATTCTACCTTCTTGTAGCGTTTCAGCCTGATTGGACCTTGTTTTCACACAAATGAACCCAGAATGATGTGAAATTGTGCTTCGTGCAACATAATTCTGGGTGCCATTTACAAACCATAAGTGCTAATGACTCCATTCCTTTTTGTGGTTGTAGGGGCTGTTGATTGGAGTACATTAAAACAAACCTGATCTCTCTAGGACATTCAGAAGCCAAGTTATAAGCCCACAAATGTGTAACTGGACTACTTCTTTAAATTGACACCAGAACCGGGGACTTTTGGGACATGGTTTGACCCCCTTAGGAAAGTGATATCATGATGAAACGTTCAGATCACTTACAGCTCAATAGATTCTACCTTCCTGTAACGTTTCAGCCTGATTGGACCTTGTTGTCACACAAATGAACCCAGAATGATGTGAAATTGTGCTTCGTGCAACATAATTCTGGGTGCCATTAAAAAATCATAAGTGCTAATGACTCCATTCCTTTTTGTGGTTGTAGGGGCTGTTGATTGGAGTATATTAAAACAAACCTGATCTCTCTAGGACATTCAGAAGCCAAGTTATAAGCCCACAAATGTGTAACTGGACTACTTTAAAGAGACACCAGGCCCGGTGACCTTTGGGACATGGTTTTACCCCCTATAGGAATGTGCGATCATCTTGAAACGTTCAGATCACTTACAACTCAATAGATTCTACCTTCTTACAGCGTTTCAGCCTGATTGGACCTTGTTTTCACACAAATGGACCCAGAATGATGTGAAATTGTGCTTCGTGCAACGTAATACTGGGTGCCATTTACAAACCATAAGTGCTAATGACTCCATTCCTTTTTGTGGTTGTAGGGGCTGTTAATTGGAGTACATTAAAACAAACCTGATCTCTTTAGGACATTCAGAAGCCAAGTTATAAGCCCACAAATATGTAACTGGACTACTTCTTTGAATTGACACCAGGTCCGGTGACCTTTGATACATGGTTTGACCCCCTTAGGAAAGTGCTATCATCATGAAACGTTCAGATCACTTACAACTCAATAGATTCTACCTTCCTGTAACGTTTCAGCCTGATTGGACCTTGTTTTCACACAAATGAACCCAGAATGATGTGAAATTGTGCTTCGTGCAACATAATTCTGGGTGCCATTTAAAAACCATAAGTGCTAATGACTCCATTCCTTTTTGTGGTTGTAGGGGCTGTTGATTGGAGTATACTAAAACAAACCTGATCTCTCAGGGACATTCAGAAGCCAAGTTATAAGCCCACAAATGTGTAACTGGACTACTTCTTTAAAGAGACACCAGGCCCGGTGACCTTTGGGACATGGTTTTACCCCCTATAGGAATGTGCGATCATCTTGAAACGTTCAGATCACTTACAACTCAATAGGTTCCACCTTCTTGTAGCGTTTCAGCCTGATTGGACCTTGTTTTCACACAAATGGACCCAGAATGATGTGAAATTGTGCTTCGTGCAACATAATTCTGGGTGCCATTTACAAACCTTAAGTGCTAATGACTCCATTCCTTTTTGTGGTTGTAGGGGCTGTTGATTGGAGTACACTAAAACAAACCTGATCTCTCTAGGACATTCAGAAGCCAAGTTATAAGCCCACAAATGTGTAACTGGATTACTTCTTTAAATTGACACCAGATCCGGTGACCTTTGGGACATGGTTTGACCCCCTTAGGAAAGTGCTATCATCATGAAACGTTCAGATCACTTACAACTCAATAGATTCTACCTTCCTGTAACGTTTCAGCCTGATTGGACCTTGTTTTCACACAAATGAACCCAGAATGATGTGAAATTGTGCTTCGTGCAACATAATTCTGGGTGCTATTTAAAAACCATAAGTGCTAATGACTCCATTCCTTTTTGAGGTTGTAGGGGCTGTTGATTGGAGTACACTAAAACAAACCTGATCTCTCTAGGACATTCAGAAGCCAAGTTATAAGCCCTCAAAGGTGTAACTGGACTACTTCTTTAAAGTGACACCAGGCCCGGTGACCTTTGGGACATGGTTTGACCCCCTATAGGAATGTGCGATAATCACGAAACGTTCAGATCACTTACAACTCAATAGATTCTACCTTCTTGTAACGTTTCAGCCTGATTGGACCTTGTTTTCACACAAATGGACCCAGAATGATGTGAAATTGTGCTTCGTGCAACATAATTCTGGGTGCCATTTACAAACCATAAGTGCTAATGACTCCATTCCTTTTTGTGGTTGTAGGGGCTGTTGATTGGAGTACACTAAAACAAACCTAACCTCTCTAGGACATTCAGAAGCCAAGTTATAAGCCCACAAATGTGTAACTGGACTACTTCTTTAAAGAGACACCAGGCCCGGTGACCTTTGGGACATGGTTTTACCCCCTATAGGAATGTGCGATCATCTTGAAACGTTCAGATCACTTACAACTCAATAGGATCTACCTTCTTGTAGCGTTTCAGCCTGATTGGACCTTGTTTTCACACAAATGGACCCAGAATGATGTGAAATTGTGCTTCGTGCAACATAATTCTGGGTGCCCTTTACAAACCTTAAGTGCTAATGACTCCATTCCTTTTTGTGGTTGTAGGGGCTGTTGATTGGAGTACACTAAAACAAACCTGATCTCTCTAGGACATTCAGAAGCCAAGTTATAAGCCCACAAATGTGTAACTGGACTACTTCTTTAAATTGACACCAGATCCGGTGACCTTTGGGACATGGTTTGACCCCCTTAGGAAAGTGCTATCATCATGAAACGTTCAGATCACTTACAACTCAATAGATTCTACCTTCCTGTAACGGTTCAGCCTGATTGGACCTTGTTTTCACACAAATGAACGCAGAATGATGTGAAATTGTGCTTCGTGCAACATAATTCTGGGTGCCATTTAAAAACCATAAGTGCTAATGACTCCATTCCTTTTTGTGGTTGTAGGGGCTGTTGATTGGAGTACATTAAAACAAATCTGATCTCTCTAGGACATTCAGAAGCCAAGTTATAAGCCCACAAATGTGTAATTGGACTACTTCTTTGAATTGACACCAGATCCGGTGACCTTTGGGACATGGTTTGACCCCCTTAGGAAAGTGCTATCATCATGAAACGTTCAGATCACTTACAACTCAATAGATTCTACCTTCCTGTAACGTTTCAGCCTGATTGGACCTTGTTTTCACACAAATGGACCCAGAATAATGTGAAATTGTGCTTCGTGCAACATAATTCTGGGTGCCATTTAAAAACCATAAGTGCTAATGACTCCATTCCTTTTTGTGGTTGTAGGGGCTGTTGATTGGAGTATACTAAAACAAACCTGATCTCTCAGGGACATTCAGAAGCCAAGTTATAAGCCCACAAATGTGTAACTGGACTACATCTTTATAGAGACACCAGGCCCGGTGACCTTTGGGACATGGTTTTACCCCCTATAGGAATGTGCGATCATCTTGAAACGTTCAGATCACTTACAACTCAATAGATTCTACCTTCTTGTAGCGTTTCAGCCTGATTGGACCTTGTTTTCACACAAATGAACCCAGAATGATGTGAAATTGTGTTCTGTGCAACATAATTCTGGGTGCCATTTACAAACCATAAGTGCTAATGACACCATTCCTTTTTGTGGTTGTAGGGGCTGTTGATTGGAGTACATTAAAACAAACCTGATCTCTCTAGGACATTCAGAAGCCAAGTTATAACCCCACAAAGGTGTAACTGGACTACTTCTTTGAATTGACACGAGATCCGGTGACCTTTGGGACATGGTTTGACCCCCTTAGGAAAGTGCTGTCATCATGAAACGTTCAGATCACTTACAACTCAATAGATTCTACCTTCTTGTAGCGTTTCAGCCTGATTGGACCTTGTTTTCACACAAATGAACCCAGAATGATGTGAAATTGTGCTTCGTGCAACATAATTCTGGGTGCCATTTACAAACCATAAGTGCTAATGACTCCATTCCTTTTTGTGGTTGTAGGGGCTGTTGATTGGAGTACATTAAAACAAATCTGATCTCTCTAGGACATTCAGAAGCCAAGTTATAAGCCCACAAATGTGTAACTGGACTACTTCTTTGAATTGACACCAGATCCGGTGACCTTTGGGACATGGTTTGACCCCCTTAGGAAAGTGCTATCATCATGAAACGTTCAGATAACTTACAACTCAATAGATTCTACCTTCCTGTAACGTTTCAGCCTGATTGGACCTTGTTTTCACACAAATGAACCCAGAATAATGTGAAATTGTGCTTCGTGCAACATAATTCTGGGTGCCATTTAAAAACCATAAGTGCTAATGACTCCATTCCTTTTTGTGGTTGTAGGGGCTGTTGATTGGAGTATACTAAAACAAACCTGATCTCTCAGGGACATTCAGAAGCCAAGTTATAAGCCCACAAATGTGTAACTGGACTACTTCTTTATAGAGACACCAGGCCCGGTGACCTTTGGGACATGGTTTTACCCCCTATAGGAATGTGCGATCATCTTGAAACGTTCAGATCACTTACAACTCAATAGATTCTACCTTCTTGTAGCGTTTCAGCCTGATTGGACCTTGTTTTCACACAAATGAACCCAGAATGATGTGAAATTGTGTTCTGTGCAACATAATTCTGGGTGCCATTTACAAACCATAAGTGCTAATGACACCATTCCTTTTTGTGGTTGTAGGGGCTGTTGATTGGAGTACATTAAAACAAACCTGATCTCTCTAGGACATTCAGAAGCCAAGTTATAAGCCCACAAAGGTGTAACTGGACTACTTCTTTGAATTGACACCAGATCCGGTGACCTTTGGGACATGGTTTGACCCCCTTAGGAAAGTGCTATCATCATGAAACGTTCAGATCACTTACAACTCAATAGATTCTACCTTCTTGTAGCGTTTCAGCCTGATTGGACCTTGTTTTCACACAAATGAACCCAGAATGATGTGAAATTGTGCTTCGTGCAACATAATTCTGGGTGCCATTTACAAACCATAAGTGCTAATGACTCCATTCCTTCTTGTGGTTGTAGGGGCTGTTGATTGGAGTACATTAAAACAAACCTGATCTCTCTAGGACATTCAGAAGCCAAGTTATAAGCCCACAAATGTGTAACTGGACTACTTCTTTAAATTGACACCAGATCCGGTGACCTTTGGGAAATGGTTTGACCCCCTTAGGAAAGTGATATCATGATGAAACGTTCAGATCACTTACAACTCAATAGATTCTACCTTCCTGTAACGTTTCAGCCTGATTGGACCTTGTTTTCACACAAATGAACCCAGAATGATGTGAAATTGTGCTTCGTGCAACATAATTCTGGGTGCCATTAAAAAACCATAAGTGCTAATGACTCCATTCCTTTTTGTGGTTGTAGGGGCTGTTGATTGGAGTATACTAAAACAAACCTGATCTCTCTAGGACATTCAGAAGCCAAGTTATAAGCCCACAAATGTGTAACTGGACTACTTCTTTAAAGAGACACCAGGCCCGGTGACCTTTGGGACATGGTTTGACCCCCTATAGGAATGTGCGATCATCTTGACACGTTCAGATCACTTACAACTCAATAGATTCTACCTTCTTGTAGCGTTTCAGCCTGATTGGACCTTGTTTTCACACAAATGGACCCAGAATGATGTGAAATTGTGCTTCGTGCAACATAATTCTGGGTGCCATTTACAAACCATAAGTGCTAATGACTCCATTCCTTTTTGTGGTTGTAGGGGCTGTTGATTGGAGTATAATAAAACAAACCTGATCTCTCTAGGACATTCAGAAGCCAAGTTATAAGCCCACAAAGGTGTAACTGGACTACTTCTTTAAATTGACACCAGATCCGGTGACCTTTGGGACATGGTTTTACCCCCTTAGGAAAGTGCTATCATCATGAAACGTTCAGATCACTTACAACTCAATAGATTCTACCTTCCTGTAACGTTTCAGCCTGATTGGACCTTGTTTTCACACAAATGAACCCAGAATGCTTTGAAATCGTGCTTAGTGCAACATAATTCTGGGTGCCATTTAAAAACCATAAGTGCTAATAACTCCATTCCTTTTTGTGGTTGTAGGGGCTGTTGATTGGAGTACACTAAAACAAACCTGATCGCTCTAGGACATTCAGAAGCCAAGTTATAAGCCCACAAATGTGTAACTGGACTACTTCTTTAAATTGACACCAGATCCGGTGACCTTTGGGACATGGTTTGACCCCCTTAGGAAAGTGATATCATGATGAACCGTTCAGATCACTTACAACTCAATAGATTCTACCTTCCTGTAACGTTTCAGCCTGATTGGACCTTGTTTTCACACAAATGAACCCAGAATGATGTGAAATTGTGCTTCGTGCAACATAATTCTGGGTGCCATTTAAAAACCATAAGTGCTAATAACTCCATTCCTGTTTGAGGTTGTAGGGGCTGTTGTTTGGAGTACACTAAAACAAACCTGATCTCTCTAGGACATTTAGAAGCCAAGTTATAAGCCCACAAATGTGTAACTGGACTACTTCTTTAAATTGACACCAGATCCGGTGACCTTTGGGACATGGTTTGACCCCCTTAGGAAAGTGCTATCATCATGAAACGTTCAGATCCCTTACAACTCAATAGATTCTACCTTCCTGCAACGTTTCACCCTGATTGGACCTTGTTTTCACACAAATGAACCCAGAATGATGTGAAATTGTGCTTCGTGCAACATAATTCTGGGTGCCATTTACAAACCATAAGTGCTAATGACTCCATTCCTTCTTGTGGTTGTAGGGGCTGTTGATTGGAGTACATTAAAACAAACCTGATCTCTCTAGGACATTCAGAAGCCAAGTTATAAGCCCACAAATGTGTAACTGGACTACTTCTTTAAATTGACACCAGATCCGGTGACCTTTGGGAAATGGTTTGACCCCCTTAGGAAAGTGATATCATGATGAAACGTTCAGATCACTTACAACTCAATAGATTCTACCTTCCTGTAACGTTTCAGCCTGATTGGACCTTGTTTTCACACAAATGAACCCAGAATGATGTGAAATTGTGCTTCGTGCAACATAATTCTGGGTGCCATTTAAAAACCATAAGTGCTAATGACTCCATTCCTTTTTGTGGTTGTAGGGGCTGTTGATTGGAGTATACTAAAACAAACCTGATCTCTCTAGGACATTCAGAAGCCAAGTTATAAGCCCACAAATGTGTAACTGGACTACTTCTTTAAAGAGACACCAGGCCCGGTGACCTTTGGGACATGGTTTGACCCCCTATAGGAATGTGCGATCATCTTGACACGTTCAGATCACTTACAACTCAATAGATTCTACCTTCTTGTAGCGTTTCAGCCTGATTGGACCTTGTTTTCACACAAATGGACCCAGAATGATGTGAAATTGTGCTTCGTGCAACATAATTCTGGGTGCCATTTACAAACCATAAGTGCTAATGACTCCATTCCTTTTTGTGGTTGTAGGGGCTGTTGATTGGAGTATAATAAAACAAACCTGATCTCTCTAGGACATTCAGAAGCCAAGTTATAAGCCCACAAAGGTGTAACTGGACTACTTCTTTAAATTGACACCAGATCCGGTGACCTTTGGGACATGGTTTTACCCCCTTAGGAAAGTGCTATCATCATGAAACGTTCAGATCACTTACAACTCAATAGATTCTACCTTCCTGTAACGTTTCAGCCTGATTGGACCTTGTTTTCACACAAATGAACCCAGAATGCTTTGAAATCGTGCTTAGTGCAACATAATTCTGGGTGCCATTTAAAAACCATAAGTGCTAATAACTCCATTCCTTTTTGTGGTTGTAGGGGCTGTTGATTGGAGTACACTAAAACAAACCTGATCGCTCTAGGACATTCAGAAGCCAAGTTATAAGCCCACAAATGTGTAACTGGACTACTTCTTTAAATTGACACCAGATCCGGTGACCTTTGGGACATGGTTTGACCCCCTTAGGAAAGTGATATCATGATGAACCGTTCAGATCACTTACAACTCAATAGATTCTACCTTCCTGTAACGTTTCAGCCTGATTGGACCTTGTTTTCACACAAATGAACCCAGAATGATGTGAAATTGTGCTTCGTGCAACATAATTCTGGGTGCCATTTAAAAACCATAAGTGCTAATAACTCCATTCCTGTTTGAGGTTGTAGGGGCTGTTGTTTGGAGTACACTAAAACAAACCTGATCTCTCTAGGACATTTAGAAGCCAAGTTATAAGCCCACAAATGTGTAACTGGACTACTTCTTTAAATTGACACCAGATCCGGTGACCTTTGGGACATGGTTTGACCCCCTTAGGAAAGTGCTATCATCATGAAACGTTCAGATCCCTTACAACTCAATAGATTCTACCTTCCTGCAACGTTTCACCCTGATTGGACCTTGTTTTCACACAAATGAACCCAGAATGATGTGAAATTGTGCTTCGTGCAACATAATTCTGGGTGCCATTTACAAACCATAAGTGCTAATGACTCCATTCCTTTTTGTGGTTGTAGGGGCTGTTGATTGGAGAACACTAAAACAAACCTAACCTCTCTAGGACATTCAGAAGCCAAGTTATAAGCCCACAAAGGTGTAACTGGACTACTTTTTTAAAGTGACACCAGGCCCGGTGACCTTTGGGACATGGTTTTACCCCTATAGGAATGTGCGATCATCTTGAAACGTTCAGATCACTTACAACTAAATAGATTCTACCTTCTTGTAGCGTTTCAGCCTGATTGGACCTTGTTTTCACACAAATGGACCCAGAATGATGTGAAATTGTGCTTCGTGCAACATAATTCTGGGTGCCATTTACAAACCTTAAGTGCTAATGACTCCATTCCTTTTTGTGGTTGTAGGGGCTGTTGATTGGAGTACACTAAAACAAACCTGATCTCTCTAGGACATTAAGAAGCCAAGTTATAAGCCCACAAATGTGTAACTGGATTACTTCTTTAAATTGACACCAGATCCGGTGACCTTTGGAAAATGGTTTGACCCCCTTAGGAATGTGCGATCATCATGAAACGTTCAGATTACTTACAACTCAATAGATTCTACCTTCCTGTAACGTTTCAGCCTGAATGGACCTTGTTTTCACACAAATGGACCCAGAATGATGTGAAATTGTGCTTTGTGCAACATAATTCTGGGTGCCATTTACAAACCATAAGTGCTAAGTACTCCATTCCTTTTTGTGGTTGTAGGGGCTGTTGATTGGAGTACACTAAAACAAACCTGATCTCTCTAGGACATTCAGAAGCCAAGTTATAAGCCCACAAATGTGTAACTGGACTACTTCTTTAAATTGACACCAGATCCGGTGACCTTAGGGACATGGTTTGACCCCCTTAGGAAAGTGCTATCATCATGAAACGTTCAGATCACTTACAACTCAATAGATTCTACCTTCCTGTAACGTTTCAGCCTGATTGGACCTTGTTTTCACACAAATGAACCCAGAATGATGTGAAATTGTGCTTCGTGCAACATAATTCTGGGTGCCATTTACAAACCATAAGTGCTAATGACTCCATTCCTTTTTGTGGTTGTAGGGGCTGTTGATTGGAGTACACTAAAACAAACCTGATCTCTCTAGGACATTCAGAAGCCAAGTTATAAGCCCTCAAAGGTGTAACTGGACTACTTCTTTAAAGTGACACCAGGCCGGGTGACCTTTGGGACATGGTTTGACCCCCTATAGGAATGTGCGATCATCTTGAAACGTTCAGATCACTTACAACTCAATAGGTTCTACCTTCTTGTAGCGTTTCAGCCTTATTGGACCTTGTTTTCACACAAATGGACCCAGAATGATGTGAAATTGTGCTTCGTGCAACATAATTCTGGGTGCCATTTACAAACCTTAAGTGCTAATGACTCCATTCCTTTTTGTGTTTGTAGGGGCTGTTGATTGGAGTACACTAAAACAAACCTGATCTCTCTATGACATTCAGAAGCCAAGTTATAAGCCCACAAATGTGTAACTGGACTACTTCTTTAAATTGACACCAGATCCAGTGACCTTTGGGACATGGTTTGACCCCCTTAGGAAAGTGCTATCATCATGAAACGTTCAGATCACTTACAACTCAATAGATTCTACCTTCCTGTAACGTTTCAGCCTGATTGGACCTTGTTTTCACACAAATGAACCCAGAATGATGTGAAATTGTGCTTCGTGCAACATAATTCTGGGTGCCATTTAAAAACCATAAGTGCTAATGACTCCATTCCTTTTGGAGGTTGTAGGGGCTGTTGATTGGAGTACACTAAAACAAACCTGATCTCTCTAGGACATTCAGAAGCCAAGTTATAAGCCCTCAAAGGTGTAACTGGACTACTTCTTTAAAGTGAAACCAGGCCGGGTGACCTTTGGGACATGGTTTGACCCCCTATAGGAATGTGCGATCATCATGAAACGTTCAGATCACTTACAACTCAATAGATTCTACCTTCTTGTAATGTTTCAGCCTGATTGGACCTTGTTTTCACACAAATGGACCCAGAATGATGTGGAATTGTGCTTCGTGCAACCTAATTCTGGGTGCCATTTACAAACCATAAGTGCTAATGACTCCATTCCTTTTTGTGGTTGTAGGGGCTGTTGGTTGGAGTACATTAAAACAAACCTGATCTCTCTAGGACATTCAGAAGCCAAGTTATAAGCCCACAAATGTGTAACTGGACTACTTCTTTAAATTGACACCAGATCCGGTGACCTTTGGGACATGGTTTGACCCCCTTAGGAAAGCGCTATCATCATGAAACGTTCAGATCACTTACAACTCAATAGATTCTACCTTCTTGTAGCGTTTCAGCCTGATTGGACCTTGCTTTCACACAAATGAACCCAGAATGATGTGAAATTGTGCTTCGTGCAACATAATTCTGGGTGCCATTTAAAAACCATAAGTGCTAATGACTCCATTCCTTTTTGTGGTTGTAGGGGCTGTTGATTGGAGTATACTAAAACAAACCTGATCTCTCAGGGACATTCAGAAGCCAAGTTATAAGCCCACAAATGTGTAACTGGACTACTTCTTTAAAGAGACACCAGGCCCGGTGACCTTTGGGACATGGTTTTACCCCCTATAGGAATGTGCGATCATCTTGAAACGTTCAGATCACTTACAACTCAATAGGTTCCACCTTCTTGTAGCGTTTCAGCCTGATTGGACCTTGTTTTCACACAAATGGACCCAGAATGATGTGAAATTGTGCTTCGTGCAACATAATTCTGGGTGCCATTTACAAACCTTAAGTGCTAATGACTCCATTCCTTTTTGTGGTTGTAGGGGCTGTTGATTGGAGTACACTAAAACAAACCTGATCTCTCTAGGACATTCAGAAGCCAAGTTATAAGCCCACAAATGTGTAACTGGACTACTTCTTTAAATTGACACCAGATCCGGTGACCTTTGGGACATGGTTTGACCCCCTTAGGAAAGTGCTATCATCATGAAACGTTCAGATCACTTACAACTCAATAGATTCTACCTTCCTGTAACGTTTCAGCCTGATTGGACCTTGTTTTCACACAAATGAACCCAGAATGATGTGAAATTGTGCTTCGTGCAACATAATTCTGGGTGCCATTTAAAAACCATAAGTGCTAATGACTCCATTCCTTTTTGAGGTTGCAGGGGCTGTTGATTGGAGTACACTAAAACAAACCTGATCTCTCTAGGACATTCAGAAGCCAAGTTATAAGCCCTCAAAGGTGTAACTGGACTACTTCTTTAAAGTGACACCAGGCCCGGTGACCTTTGGGACATGGTTTGACCCCCTATAGGAATGTGCGATAATCACGAAACGTTCAGATCACTTACAACTCAATAGATTCTACCTTCTTGTAACGTTTCAGCCTGATTGGACCTTGTTTTCACACAAATGGACCCAGAATGATGTGAAATTGTGCTTCGTGCAACATAATTCTGGGTGCCATTTACAAACCATAAGTGCTAATGACTCCATTCCTTTTTGTGGTTGTAGGGGCTGTTGATTGGAGTACACTAAAACAAACCTAACCTCTCTAGGACATTCAGAAGCCAAGTTATAAGCCCACAAATGTGTAACTGGACTACTTCTTTAAAGAGACACCAGGCCCGGTGACCTTTGGGACATGGTTTGACCCCCTTAGGAAAGTGCTATCATCATGAAACGTTCAGATCACTTACAACTCAGTAGATTCTACCTTCCTGTAACGTTTCAGCCTGATTGGACCTTGTTTTCACAAAAATGGACCCAGAATGATGTGAAATTGTGCTTCGTGCAACATAATTCTGGGTGCCATTTACAAACCTTAAGTGCTAATGACTCCATTCCTTTTTGTGGTTGTAGGGGCTGTTGATTGGAGTACACTAAAACAAACCTGATCTCTCTAGGACATTCAGAAGCCAAGTTATAAGCCCACAAATGTGTAACTGGACTACTTCTTTAAATTGACACCAGATCCGGTGACCTTTGGGACATGGTTTGAACCCCTTAGGAAAGTGCTATCATCATGAAACGTTCAGATCACTTACAACTCAGTAGATTCTACCTTCCTGTAACGTTTCAGCCTGTTTGGACCTTGTTTTCACACAAATGAACCCAGAATGATGTGAAATTGTGCTTCGTGCAACATAATTCTGGGTGCCATTTACAAACCATAAGTGCTAATGACTCCATTCCTTTTTGAGGTTGTAGGGGCTGTTGATTGGAGTACACTAAAACAAACCTGATCTCCCTAGGACATTCAGAAGCCAAGTTATATGCCCTCAAAGGTGTAACTGGACTACATCTTTAAAGTGACACCAGGCCCGGTGACCTTTGGGACATGGTTTTACCCCCTATAGGAATGTGCGATCATCTTGAAACGTTCAGATCACTTACAACTCAATAGATTCTACCTTCTTGTAGCGTTTCACCCTGATTGGACCTTGTTTTCACACAAATGGACCCAGAATGATGTGAAATTGTGCTTCGTGGAACATAATTCTGGGTGCCATTTACAAACCATAAGTGCTAATGACTCCATTCCTTTTTGTGGTTGTAGGGGCTGTTGATTGGAGTACACTAAAACAAACATGATCTCTCTAGGACATTCAGAAGCCAAGTTATAAGCCCACCAATGTGTAACTGGACTACTTCTTTAAATTGACACCAGATCCGGTGACCTTTGGGACATGGTTTGAACCCCTTAGGAAAGTGCTATCATCATGAAACGTTCAGATCACTTACAACTCAATAGATTCTACCTTCCTGTAACGTTTCAGCCTGATTGGTCCTTGTTTTCACACAAATGAACCCAGAATGATGTGAAATTGTGCTTCGTGCAACATAATTCTAGGTGCCATTTAAAAACCATAAGTGCTAATGTCTCCATTCCTTTTTGTGGTTGTAGGGGCTGTTGATTGGAGTACACTAAAACAAACCTGACCTCTCTAGGACATTCAGAAGCCAAGTTATAAGCCCACAAATGTGTAACTGGACTACTTCTTTAAAGTGACACCAGATCCGGTGACCTTTGGGACATGGTTTGACCCCCTTAGGAAAGTGCTATCATCATGAAACGTTCAGATCACTTACAACTCAATAGATTCTACCTTCCTGTAACGTTTCAGCCTGATTGGACCTTGTTTTCACACAAATGAACCCAGAATGATGTGAAATTGTGCTTCGTGCAACATAATTCTGGGTGCCATTTACAAACCATAAGTGCTAATGACTCCATTCCATTTTGAGCTTGTAGGGGCTGTTGATTAGAGTACACTAAAACAAACCTGATCTCTCTAGGATATTCAGAAGCCAAGTTATAAGCCCTCAAAGGTGTAACTGGACTACTTCTTTAAAGTGTCACCAGGCCCGGTGACCTTTGGGACATGGTTTGACCCCCTATAGGAATGTGCGATCATCATGAAATGTTCAGATCACTTACAACTCAATAGATTCTACCTTCTTGTAACGTTTCAGCCTTATTGGACCTTGTTTTCACCTAAATGAACCCAGAATGATGTGAAATTGTGCTTCGTGCAACATAATTCTGGGTGCCATTTACAAACCATAAGTGCTAATGACTCCATAAGTGCTAATGACTCCATTCCTTTTTGAGGTTGTAGGGGATGTTGATTGGAGTACACTAAAACAAACATGATCTCTCTAGGACATTCAGAAGCCAAGTTATAAGCCCACCAATGTGTAACTGGACTACTTCTTTAAATTGACACCAGATCCGGTGACCTTTGGGACATGGTTTGAACCCCTTAGGAAAGTGCTATCATCATGAAACGTTCAGATCACTTACAACTCAATAGATTCTACCTTCCTGTAATGTTTCAGCCTGATTGGACCTTGTTTTCACACAAATGAACCCAGAATGATGTGAAATTGTGCATTGTGCAACATAATTCTGGGTGCCATTTACAAACCATAAGTGCTAATGACTCCATTCCTTTTTGTGGTTGTAGGGGCTGTTGATTGGAGTACACTAAAACAAACCTAACCTCTCTAGGACATTCAGAAGCCAAGTTATAAGCCCACAAAGGTGTAACTGGACTACTTGTTTAAAGTGACACCAGGCCCGGTGACCTTTGGGACATGGTTTTACCCCCTATAGGAATGTGCGATCATCTTGAAACGTTCAGATCACTTACAACTCAATAGATTCTACCTTCTTGTAGCGTTTCAGCCTGATTGGACCTTGTTTTCACACAAATGGACCCAGAATGATGTGAAATTGTGCTTCGTGCAACATAATTCTGGGTGCCATTTACAAACCATAAGTGCTAATGACTCCATTCCTTTTTGTGGTTGTAGGGGCTGTTGTTTGGAGTACATTAAAACAAACCTGATCTCTCTAGGACATTCAGAAGCCAAGTTATAAGTCCACAAATGTGTAACTGGACTACTTCTTTAAATTGACACCAGATCCGGTGACCTTTGGGACATGGTTTGACCCCCTAAGGAAAGGGCTATCATCATGAAACGTTCAGATCACTTACAACTCAATAGATTCTTCCTTCCTGTAACGTTTCAGCCTGATTGGACCTTGTTTTCACACAAATGAACCCAGAATGATGTGAAATTGTGCTTAGTGCAGCATAATTCTGGGTGCCATTTAAAAACCATAAGTGCTAATGACTCCATTCCTTTTTGAGGTTGTAGGGGATGTTGATTGGAGTACACTAAAACAAACCTGATCTCCCTAGGACATTCAGAAGCCAAGTTATAAGCCCACCAATGTGTAACTGGACTACTTCTTTAAATTGACACCAGATCCGGTGACCTTTGGGACATGGTTTGAACCCCTTAGGAAAGTGCTATCATCATGAAACGTTCAGATCACTTACAACTCAATAGATTCTACCTTCCTGTAATGTTTCAGCCTGATTGGACCTTGTTTTCACACAAATGAACCCAGAATGATGTGAAATTGTGCATTGTGCAACATAATTCTGGGTGCCATTTACAAACCATAAGTGCTAATGACTCCATTCCTTTTTGTGGTTGTAGGGGCTGTTGATTGGAGTACACTAAAACAAACCTAACCTCTCTAGGACATTCAGAAGCCAAGTTATAAGCCCACAAAGGTGTAACTGGACTACTTGTTTAAAGTGACACCAGGCCCGGTGACCTTTGGGACATGGTTTTACCCCCTATAGGAATGTGCGATCATCTTGAAACGTTCAGATCACTTACAACTCAATAGATTCTACCTTCTTGTAGCGTTTCAGCCTGATTGGACCTTGTTTTCACACAAATGGACCCAGAATGATGTGAAATTGTGCTTCGTGCAACATAATTCTGGGTGCCATTTACAAACCATAAGTGCTAATGACTCCATTCCTTTTTGTGGTTGTAGGGGCTGTTGATTGGAGTACATTAAAACAAACCTGATCTCTCTAGGACATTCAGAAGCCAAGTTATAAGCCCACAAAGGTGTAACTGGACTACTTCTTTAAAGTGACACCAGGTCCGGTGACCTTTGGGACATGGTTTGACCCCCTTAGGAAAGTGCTATCATCATGAAACGTTCAGATCACTTACAACTCAATAGATTCTACCTTCTTGTAGCGTTTCAGCCTGATTGGACCTTGTTTTCACACAAATGAACCCAGAATGATGTGAAATTGTGCTTCGTGCAACATAATTCTGGGTGCCATTTACAAACCATAAGTGCTAATGACTCCATTCCTTTTTGTGGTTGTAGGGGCTGTTGATT
Source organism: Nothobranchius furzeri (assembly GCF_043380555.1). Classification (NCBI taxonomy): domain Eukaryota; kingdom Metazoa; phylum Chordata; class Actinopteri; order Cyprinodontiformes; family Nothobranchiidae; genus Nothobranchius; species Nothobranchius furzeri. The sequence continues at coordinate 915,876 of NW_027223041.1, forward strand.
GGAGTATATTAAAACAAACCTGATCTCTCTAGGACATTCAGAAGCCAAGTTATAAGCCCACAAATGTGTAACTGGACTACTTCTTTAAATTGACACCAGATCCGGTGACCTTTGGGACATGGTTTGACCCCCTTAGGAAAGTGATATCATGATGAACCGTTCAGATCACTTACAACTCAATAGATTCTACCTTCCTGTAACGTTTCAGCCTGATTGGACCTTGTTTTCACACAAATGAACCCAGAATGATGTGAAATTGTGCTTCGTGCAACATAATTCTGGGTGCCATTAAAAAACCATAAGTGCTAATGACTCCATTCCTTTTTGTGGATGTAGGGGCTGTTGATTGGAGTATACTAAAACAAACCTGATCTCTCTAGGACATTCAGTAGCCAAGTTATAAGCCCACAAATGTGTAACTGGACTACTTCTTTAAAGAGACACCAGGCCCGGTGACCTTTGGGACATGGTTTTACCCCCTATAGGAATGTGCGATCATCTTGAAACGTTCAGATCACTTACAACTCAATAGATTCTACCTTCCTGTAACGTTTCAGCCTGATTGGACCTTGTTTTCACACAAATGAACCCAGAATGATGTGAAATTGTGCTTCGTGCAACATAATTCTGGGTGCCATTAAAAAACCATAAGTGCTAATGACTCCATTCCTTTTTGTGGTTGTAGGGGCTGTTGATTGGAGTATAATAAAACAAACCTTCTTCTCTCTAGGACATTCAGAAGCCAAGTTATAAGCCCACAAAGGTGTAACTGTACTACTTCTTTAAATTGACACCAGATCCTGTGACCTTTGGGACATGGTTTGACCCCCTTAGGAAAGTGCTATCATCATGAAACGTTCAGATCACTTACAACTCAATAGATTCTACCTTCTTGTAACATTTCAGCCTGATTGGACCTTGTTTTCACACAAATGAACCCAGAATGATGTGAAATTGTGCTTCCTGCAACATAATTCTGGGTGCCATTTAAAAACCATAAGTGCTAATAACTCCATTCCTGTTTGAGGTTGTAGGGGCTGTTGTTTGGAGTACACTAAAACAAACCTGATCTCTCTAGGACATTAAGAAGCCAAGTTATAAGCCCACAAATGTGTAACTGGATTACTTCTTTAAATTGACACCAGATCCGGTGACCTTTGGAAAATGGTTTGACCCCCTTAGGAATGTGCGATCATCATGAAACGTTCAGATTACTTACAACTCAATAGATTCTACCTTCCTGTAACGTTTCAGCCTGAATGGACCTTGTTTTCACACAAATGGACCCAGAATGATGTGAAATTGTGCTTTGTGCAACATAATTCTGGGTGCCATTTACAAACCATAAGTGCTAATGACTCCATTCCTTTTTGTGGTTGTAGGGGCTGTTGATTGGAGTACACTAAAACAAACCTGATCTCTCTAGGACATTCAGAAGCCAAGTTATAAGCCCACAAATGTGTAACTGGACTACTTCTTTAAATTGACACCAGATCCGGTGACCTTAGGGACATGGTTTGACCCCCTTAGGAAAGTGCTATCATCATGAAACGTTCAGATCACTTACAACTCAATAGATTCTACCTTCCTGTAACGTTTCAGCCTGATTGGACCTTGTTTTCACACAAATGAACCCAGAATGATGTGAAATTGTGCTTCGTGCAACATAATTCTGGGTGCCATTTACAAACCATAAGTGCTAATGACTCCATCCCTTTTTGTGGTTGTAGGGGCTGTTGATTGGAGTACACTAAAACAAACCTGATCTCTCTAGGACATTCAGAAGCCAAGTTATAAGCCCTCAAAGGTGTAACTGGACTACTTCTTTAAAGTGACACCAGGCCGGGTGACCTTTGGGACATGGTTTGACCCCCTATAGGAATGTGCGATCATCTTGAAACGTTCAGATCACTTACAACTCAATAGGTTCTACCTTCTTGTAGCGTTTCAGCCTTATTGGACCTTGTTTTCACACAAATGGACCCAGAATGATGTGAAATTGTGCTTCGTGCAACATAATTCTGGGTGCCATTTACAAACCTTAAGTGCTAATGACTCCATTCCTTTTTGTGTTTGTAGGGGCTGTTGATTGGAGTACACTAAAACAAACCTGATCTCTCTAGGACATTCAGAAGCCAAGTTATAAGCCCACAAATGTGTAACTGGACTACTTCTTTAAATTGACACCAGATCCAGTGACCTTTGGGACATGGTTTGACCCCCTTAGGAAAGTGCTATCATCATGAAACGTTCAGATCACTTACAACTCAATAGATTCTACCTTCCTGTAACGTTTCAGCCTGATTGGACCTTGTTTTCACACAAATGAACCCAGAATGATGTGAAATTGTGCTTCGTGCAACATAATTCTGGGTGCCATTTAAAAACCATAAGTGCTAATGACTCCATTCCTTTTGGAGGTTGTAGGGGCTGTTGATTGGAGTACACTAAAACAAACCTGATCTCTCTAGGACATTCAGAAGCCAAGTTATAAGCCCTCAAAGGTGTAACTGGACTACTTCTTTAAAGTGACACCAGGCCGGGTGACCTTTGGGACATGGTTTGACCCCCTATAGGAATGTGCGATCATCATGAAACGTTCAGATCACTTACAACTCAATAGATTCTACCTTCTTGTAATGTTTCAGCCTGATTGGACCTTGTTTTCACACAAATGGACCCAGAATGATGTGGAATTGTGCTTCGTGCAACATAATTCTGGGTGCCATTTACAAACCATAAGTGCTAATGACTCCATTCCTTTTTGTGGTTGTAGGGGCTGTTGGTTGGAGTACATTAAAACAAACCTGATCTCTCTAGGACATTCAGAAGCCAAGTTATAAGCCCACAAATGTGTAACTGGACTACTTCTTTAAATTGACACCAGATCCGGTGACCTTTGGGACATGGTTTGACCCCCTTAGGAAAGCGCTATCATCATGAAACGTTCAGATCACTTACAACTCAATAGATTCTACCTTCTTGTAGCGTTTCAGCCTGAATTGACCTTGTTTTAACACAAATGAACCCAGAATGATGTGAAATTGTGCTTTGTGCAACGTAATTCTGGGTGCCATTTACAAACCATAAGTGCTAATGACTCCATTCCTTTTTGTGGTTGTAGGGGCTGTTAATTGGAGTACATTAAAACAAACCTGATCTCTCTAGGACATTCAGAAGCCAAGTTATAAGCCCACAAATATGTAACTGGACTACTTCTTTGAATTGACACCAGATCCGGTGACCTTTGGGACATGGTTTGACCCCTTTAGGAAAGTGCTATCATCATGAAACGTTCAGATAACTTACAACTCAATAGATTCTACCTTCCTGTAACGTTTCAGCCTGATTGGACCTTGTTTTCACACAAATGAACCCAGAATGATGTGAAATTGTGCTTCGTGCAACATAATTCTGGGTGCCATTTAAAAACCATAAGTGCTAATGACTCCATTCCTTTTTGTGGTTGTAGGGGCTGTTGATTGGAGTATACTAAAACAAACCTGATCTCTCAGGGACATTCAGAAGCCAAGTTATAAGCCCACAAATGTGTAACTGGACTACTTCTTTAAAGAGACACCAGGCCCGGTGACCTTTGGGACATGGTTTTACCCCCTATAGGAATGTGCGATCATCTTGAAACGTTCAGATCACTTACAACTCAATAGGTTCCACCTTCTTGTAGCGTTTCAGCCTGACTGGACCTTGTTTTCACACAAATGGACCCAGAATGATGTGAAATTGTGCTTCGTGCAACATAATTCTGGGTGCCATTTACAAACCTTAAGTGCTAATGACTCCATTCCTTTTTGTGGTTGTAGGGGCTGTTGATTGGAGTACACTAAAACAAACCTGATCTCTCTAGGACATTCAGAAGCCAAGTTATAAGCCCACAAATGTGTAACTGGACTACTTCTTTAAATTGACACCAGATCCGGTGACCTTTGGGACATGGTTTGACCCCCTTAGGAAAGTGCTATCATCATGAAACGTTCAGATCACTTACAACTCAATAGATTCTACCTTCCTGTAACGTTTCAGCCTGATTGGACCTTGTTTTCACACAAATGGACCCAGAATGATGTGAAATTGTGCTTCGTGCAACATAATTCTGGGTGCCATTTACAAACCATAAGTGCTAATGACTCCATTCCTTTTTGTGGTTGTAGGGGCTGTTGATTGGAGTACATTAAAACAAACCTGATCTCTCTAGGACATTCAGAAGCCAAGTTATAAGCCCACAAAGGTGTAACTGGACTACTTCTTTAAAGTGACACCAGGTCCGGTGACCTTTGGGACATGGTTTGACCCCCTTAGGAAAGTGCTATCATCATGAAACGTTCAGATCACTTACAACTCAATAGATTCTACCTTCTTGTAGCGTTTCAGCCTGATTGGACCTTGTTTTCACACAAATGAACCCAGAATGATGTGAAATTGTGCTTCGTGCAACATAATTCTGGGTGCCATTTACAAACCATAAGTGCTAATGACTCCATTCCTTTTTGTGGTTGTAGGGGCTGTTGATTGGAGTATATTAAAACAAACCTGATCTCTCTAGGACATTCAGAAGCCAAGTTATAAGCCCACAAATGTGTAACTGGACTACTTCTTTAAATTGACACCAGATCCGGTGACCTTTGGGACATGGTTTGACCCCCTTAGGAAAGTGATATCATGATGAACCGTTCAGATCACTTACAACTCAATAGATTCTACCTTCCTGTAACGTTTCAGCCTGATTGGACCTTGTTTTCACACAAATGAACCCAGAATGATGTGAAATTGTGCTTCGTGCAACATAATTCTGGGTGCCATTAAAAAACCATAAGTGCTAATGACTCCATTCCTTTTTGTGGATGTAGGGGCTGTTGATTGGAGTATACTAAAACAAACCTGATCTCTCTAGGACATTCAGAAGCCAAGTTATAAGCCCACAAATGTGTAACTGGACTACTTCTTTAAAGAGACACCAGGCCCGGTGACCTTTGGGACATGGTTTTACCCCCTATAGGAATGTGCGATCATCTTGAAACGTTCAGATCACTTACAACTCAATAGATTCTACCTTCCTGTAACGTTTCAGCCTGATTGGACCTTGTTTTCACACAAATGAACCCAGAATGATGTGAAATTGTGCTTCGTGCAACATAATTCTGGGTGCCATTAAAAAACCATAAGTGCTAATGACTCCATTCCTTTTTGTGGTTGTAGGGGCTGTTGATTGGAGTATAATAAAACAAACCTTCTTCTCTCTAGGACATTCAGAAGCCAAGTTATAAGCCCACAAAGGTGTAACTGTACTACTTCTTTAAATTGACACCAGATCCTGTGACCTTTGGGACATGGTTTGACCCCCTTAGGAAAGTGCTATCATCATGAAACGTTCAGATCACTTACAACTCAATAGATTCTACCTTCTTGTAACATTTCAGCCTGATTGGACCTTGTTTTCACACAAATGAACCCAGAATGATGTGAAATTGTGCTTCCTGCAACATAATTCTGGGTGCCATTTAAAAACCATCAGTGCTAATAACTCCATTCCTGTTTGAGGTTGTAGGGGCTGTTGTTTGGAGTACACTAAAACAAACCTGATCTCTCTAGGACATTAAGAAGCCAAGTTATAAGCCCACAAATGTGTAACTGGATTACTTCTTTAAATTGACACCAGATCCGGTGACCTTTGGAAAATGGTTTGACCCCCTTAGGAATGTGCGATCATCATGAAACGTTCAGATTACTTACAACTCAATAGATTCTACCTTCCTGTAACGTTTTAGCCTGAATGGACCTTGTTTTCACACAAATGGACCCAGAATGATGTGAAATTGTGCTTTGTGCAACATAATTCTGGGTGCCATTTACAAACCATAAGTGCTAATGACTCCATTCCTTTTTGTGGTTGTAGGGGCTGTTGATTGGAGTACACTAAAACAAACCTGATCTCTCTAGGACATTCAGAAGCCAAGTTATAAGCCCACAAATGTGTAACTGGACTACTTCTTTAAATTGACACCAGATCCGGTGACCTTAGGGACATGGTTTGACCCCCTTAGGAAAGTGCTATCATCATGAAACGTTCAGATCACTTACAACTCAATAGATTCTACCTTCCTGTAACGTTTCAGCCTGATTGGACCTTGTTTTCACACAAATGAACCCAGAATGATGTGAAATTGTGCTTCGTGCAACATAATTCTGGGTGCCATTTACAAACCATAAGTGCTAATGACTCCATTCCTTTTTGTGGTTGTAGGGGCTGTTGATTGGAGTACACTAAAACAAACCTGATCTCTCTAGGACATTCAGAAGCCAAGTTATAAGCCCTCAAAGGTGTAACTGGACTACTTCTTTAAAGTGACACCAGGCCGGGTGACCTTTGGGACATGGTTTGACCCCCTATAGGAATGTGCGATCATCTTGAAACGTTCAGATCACTTACAACTCAATAGGTTCTACCTTCTTGTAGCGTTTCAGCCTTATTGGACCTTGTTTTCACACAAATGGACCCAGAATGATGTGAAATTGTGCTTCGTGCAACATAATTCTGGGTGCCATTTACAAACCTTAAGTGCTAATGACTCCATTCCTTTTTGTGTTTGTAGGGGCTGTTGATTGGAGTACACTAAAACAAACCTGATCTCTCTAGGACATTCAGAAGCCAAGTTATAAGCCCACAAATGTGTAACTGGACTACTTCTTTAAATTGACACCAGATCCAGTGACCTTTGGGACATGGTTTGACCCCCTTAGGAAAGTGCTATCATCATGAAACGTTCAGATCACTTACAACTCAATAGATTCTACCTTCCTGTAACGTTTCAGCCTGATTGGACCTTGTTTTCACACAAATGAACCCAGAATGATGTGAAATTGTGCTTCGTGCAACATAATTCTGGGTGCCATTTAAAAACCATAAGTGCTAATGACTCCATTCCTTTTGGAGGTTGTAGGGGCTGTTGATTGGAGTACACTAAAACAAACCTGATCTCTCTAGGACATTCAGAAGCCAAGTTATAAGCCCTCAAAGGTGTAACTGGACTACTTCTTTAAAGTGACACCAGGCCGGGTGACCTTTGGGACATGGTTTGACCCCCTATAGGAATGTGCGATCATCATGAAACGTTCAGATCACTTACAACTCAATAGATTCTACCTTCTTGTAATGTTTCAGCCTGATTGGACCTTGTTTTCACACAAATGGACCCAGAATGATGTGGAATTGTGCTTCGTGCAACATAATTCTGGGTGCCATTTACAAACCATAAGTGCTAATGACTCCATTCCTTTTTGTGGTTGTAGGGGCTGTTGGTTGGAGTACATTAAAACAAACCTGATCTCTCTAGGACATTCAGAAGCCAAGTTATAAGCCCACAAATGTGTAACTGGACTACTTCTTTAAATTGACACCAGATCCGGTGACCTTTGGGACATGGTTTGACCCCCTTAGGAAAGCGCTATCATCATGAAACGTTCAGATCACTTACAACTCAATAGATTCTACCTTCTTGTAGCGTTTCAGCCTGAATTGACCTTGTTTTAACACAAATGAACCCAGAATGATGTGAAATTGTGCTTTGTGCAACGTAATTCTGGGTGCCATTTACAAACCATAAGTGCTAATGACTCCATTCCTTTTTGTGGTTGTAGGGGCTGTTAATTGGAGTACATTAAAACAAACCTGATCTCTCTAGGACATTCAGAAGCCAAGTTATAAGCCCACAAATATGTAACTGGACTACTTCTTTGAATTGACACCAGATCCGGTGACCTTTGGGACATGGTTTGACCCCTTTAGGAAAGTGCTATCATCATGAAACGTTCAGATAACTTACAACTCAATAGATTCTACCTTCCTGTAACGTTTCAGCCTGATTGGACCTTGTTTTCACACAAATGAACCCAGAATGATGTGAAATTGTGCTTCGTGCAACATAATTCTGGGTGCCATTTAAAAACCATAAGTGCTAATGACTCCATTCCTTTTTGTGGTTGTAGGGGCTGTTGATTGGAGTATACTAAAACAAACCTGATCTCTCAGGGACATTCAGAAGCCAAGTTATAAGCCCACAAATGTGTAACTGGACTACTTCTTTAAAGAGACACCAGGCCCGGTGACCTTTGGGACATGGTTTTACCCCCTATAGGAATGTGCGATCATCTTGAAACGTTCAGATCACTTACAACTCAATAGGTTCCACCTTCTTGTAGCGTTTCAGCCTGACTGGACCTTGTTTTCACACAAATGGACCCAGAATGATGTGAAATTGTGCTTCGTGCAACATAATTCTGGGTGCCATTTACAAACCTTAAGTGCTAATGACTCCATTCCTTTTTGTGGTTGTAGGGGCTGTTGATTGGAGTACACTAAAACAAACCTGATCTCTCTAGGACATTCAGAAGCCAAGTTATAAGCCCACAAATGTGTAACTGGACTACTTCTTTAAATTGACACCAGATCCGGTGACCTTTGGGACATGGTTTGACCCCCTTAGGAAAGTGCTATCATCATGAAACGTTCAGATCACTTACAACTCAATAGATTCTACCTTCCTGTAACGTTTCAGCCTGATTGGACCTTGTTTTCACACAAATGAACCCAGAATGATGTGAAATTGTGCTTCGTGCAACATAATTCTGGGTGCCATTTAAAAACCATAAGTGCTAATGACTCCATTCCTTTTTGAGGTTGCAGGGGCTGTTGATTGGAGTACACTAAAACAAACCTGATCTCTCTAGGACATTCAGAAGCCAAGTTATAAGCCCTCAAAGGTGTAACTGGACTACTTCTTTAAAGTGACACCAGGCCCGGTGACCTTTGGGACATGGTTTGACCCCCTATAGGAATGTGCGATAATCACGAAACGTTCAGATCACTTACAACTCAATAGATTCTACCTTCTTGTAACGTTTCAGCCTGATTGGACCTTGTTTTCACACAAATGGACCCAGAATGATGTGAAATTGTGCTTCGTGCAACATAATTCTGGGTGCCATTTACAAACCATAAGTGCTAATGACTCCATTCCTTTTTGTGGTTGTAGGGGCTGTTGATTGGAGTACACTAAAACAAACCTAACCTCTCTAGGACATTCAGAAGCCAAGTTATAAGCCCACAAATGTGTAACTGGACTACTTCTTTAAAGAGACACCAGGCCCGGTGACCTTTGGGACATGGTTTGACCCCCTTAGGAAAGTGCTATCATCATGAAACGTTCAGATCACTTACAACTCAGTAGATTCTACCTTCCTGTAACGTTTCAGCCTGATTGGACCTTGTTTTCACAAAAATGGACCCAGAATGATGTGAAATTGTGCTTCGTGCAACATAATTCTGGGTGCCATTTACAAACCTTAAGTGCTAATGACTCCATTCCTTTTTGTGGTTGTAGGGGCTGTTGATTGGAGTACACTAAAACAAACCTGATCTCTCTAGGACATTCAGAAGCCAAGTTATAAGCCCACAAATGTGTAACTGGACTACTTCTTTAAATTGACACCAGATCCGGTGACCTTTGGGACATGGTTTGACCCCCTTAGGAAAGTGCTATCATCATGAAACGTTCAGATCACTTACAACTCAGTAGATTCTACCTTCCTGTAACGTTTCAGCCTGTTTGGACCTTGTTTTCACACAAATGAACCCAGAATGATGTGAAATTGTGCTTCGTGCAACATAATTCTGGGTGCCATTTACAAACCATAAGTGCTAATGACTCCATTCCTTTTTGAGGTTGTAGGGGCTGTTGATTGGAGTACACTAAAACAAACCTGATCTCCCTAGGACATTCAGAAGCCAAGTTATATGCCCTCAAAGGTGTAACTGGACTACTTCTTTAAATTGACACCAGGCCCGGTGACCTTTGGGACATGGTTTGACCCCCTATTGGAATGTGCGATCATCATGAAACGTTCAGATCACTTACAACTCAATAGATTCTACCTTCTTGTAACGTTTCAGCCTGATTGGACCTTGTTTTCACACAAATGGACCCAGAATGATGTGAAATTGTGCTTCGTGCAACATAATTCTGGGTGCCATTTAAAAACCATAAGTGCTAACGACTCCATTCCTTTTTGAGGTTGCAGGGGCTGTTGATTGGAGTACACTAAAACAAACCTGATCTCTCTAGGACATTCAGAAGCCAAGTTATAAGCCCTCAAAGGTGTAACTGGACTACTTCTTTAAAGTGACACCAGGCCCGGTGACCTTTGGGACATGGTTTGACCCCCTATAGGAATGTGCGATAATCACGAAACGTTCAGATCACTTACAACTCAATAGATTCTACCTTCTTGTAACGTTTCAGCCTGATTGGACCTTGTTTTCACACAAATGGACCCAGAATGATGTGAAATTGTGCTTCGTGCAACATAATTCTGGGTGCCATTTACAAACCATAAGTGCTAATGACTCCATTCCTTTTTGTGGTTGTAGGGGCTGTTGATTGGAGTACACTAAAACAAACCTAACCTCTCTAGGACATTCAGAAGCCAAGTTATAAGCCCACAAATGTGTAACTGGACTACTTCTTTAAAGAGACACCGGGCCCGGTGACCTTTGGGACATGGTTTGACCCCCTTAGGAAAGTGCTATCATCATGAAACGTTCAGATCACTTACAACTCAGTAGATTCTACCTTCCTGTAACGTTTCAGCCTGATTGGACCTTGTTTTCACAAAAATGGACCCAGAATGATGTGAAATTGTGCTTCGTGCAACATAATTCTGGGTGCCATTTACAAACCTTAAGTGCTAATGACTCCATTCCTTTTTGTGGTTGTAGGGGCTGTTTATTGGAGTACACTAAAACAAACCTGATCTCTCTAGGACATTCAGAAGCCAAGTTATAAGCCCACAAATGTGTAACTGGACTACTTCTTTAAATTGACACCAGATCCGGTGACCTTTGGGACATGGTTTGACCCCCTTAGGAAAGTGCTATCATCATGAAACGTTCAGATCACTTACAACTCAGTAGTTTCTACCTTCCTGTAACGTTTCAGCCTGTTTGGACCTTGTTTTCACACAAATGAACCCAGAATGATGTGAAATTGTGCTTCGTGCAACATAATTCTGGGTGCCATTTACAAACCATAAGTGCTAATGACTCCATTCCTTTTTGAGGTTGTAGGGGCTGTTGATTGGAGTACACTAAAACAAACCTGATCTCCCTAGGACATTCAGAAGCCAAGTTATATGCCCTCAAATGTGTAACTGGACTACTTCTTTAAATTGACACCAGGCCCGGTGACCTTTGGGACATGGTTTGACCCCCTATTGGAATGTGCGATCATCATGAAACGTTCAGATCACTTACAACTCAATAGATTCTACCTTCTTGTAACGTTTCAGCCTGATTGGACCTTGTTTTCACACAAATGGACCCAGAATGATGGGAAATTGTGCTTTGTGCAACATAATTCTGGGTGCCATTTACAAACCATGAGTGCTAATGACTCCATTCCTTTTTGTGGTTGTAGGGGCTGTTGGATGGAGTACATTAAAACAAACCTGATCTCTCTAGGACATTCAGAAGCCAAGTTATAAGCCCACAAATGTGTAACTGGACTACTTCTTTAAATTGACACCAGATCCGGTGACCTTAGGGACATGGTTTGACCCCCTTAGGAAAGTGCTATCATCATGAAACGTTCAGATCACTTACAACTCAATAGATTCTACCTTCCTGTAACGTTTCAGCCTGATTGGACCTTGTTTTCACACAAATGAACCCAGAATGATGTGAAATTGTGCTTCGTGCAACATAATTCTGGGTGCCATTTACAAACCATAAGTGCTAATGACTCCATTCCTTTTTGTGGTTGTAGGGGCTGTTGATTGGAGTACACTAAAACAAACCTGATCTCTCTAGGACATTCAAAAGCCAAGTTATAAGCCCTCAAAGGTGTAACTGGACTACTTCTTTAAAGTGACACCAGGCCGGGTGACCTTTGGGACATGGTTTGACCCCCTATAGGAATGTGCGATCATCTTGAAACGTTCAGATCACTTACAACTCAATAGGTTCTACCTTCTTGTAGCGTTTCAGCCTTATTGGACCTTGTTTTCACACAAATGGACCCAGAATGATGTGAAATTGTGCTTCGTGCAACATAATTCTGGGTGCCATTTACAAACCTTAAGTGCTAATGACTCCATTCCTTTTTGTGTTTGTAGGGGCTGTTGATTGGAGTACACTAAAACAAACCTGATCTCTCTAGGACATTCAGAAGCCAAGTTATAAGCCCACAAATGTGTAACTGGACTACTTCTTTAAATTGACACCAGATCCAGTGACCTTTGGGACATGGTTTGACCCCCTTAGGAAAGTGCTATCATCATGAAACGTTCAGATCACTTACAACTCAATAGATTCTACCTTCCTGTAACGTTTCAGCCTGATTGGACCTTGTTTTCACACAAATGAACCCAGAATGATGTGAAATTGTGCTTCGTGCAACATAATTCTGGGTGCCATTTAAAAACCATAAGTGCTAATGACTCCATTCCTTTTGGAGGTTGTAGGGGCTGTTGATTGGAGTACACTAAAACAAACCTGATCTCTCTAGGACATTCAGAAGCCAAGTTATAAGCCCTCAAAGGTGTAACTGGACTACTTCTTTAAAGTGACACCAGGCCGGGTGACCTTTCGGACATGGTTTGACCCCCTATAGGAATGTGCGATCATCATGAAACGTTCAGATCACTTACAACTCAATAGATTCTACCTTCTTGTAATGTTTCAGCCTGATTGGACCTTGTTTTCACACAAATGGACCCAGAATGATGTGGAATTGTGCTTCGTGCAACATAATTCTGGGTGCCATTTACAAACCATAAGTGCTAATGACTCCATTCCTTTTTGTGGTTGTAGGGGCTGTTGGTTGGAGTACATTAAAACAAACCTGATCTCTCTAGGACATTCAGAAGCCAAGTTATAAGCCCACAAATGTGTAACTGGACTACTTCTTTAAATTGACACCAGATCCGGTGACCTTTGGGACATGGTTTGACCCCCTTAGGAAAGCGCTATCATCATGAAACGTTCAGATCACTTACAACTCAATAGATTCTACCTTCTTGTAGCGTTTCAGCCTGAATTGACCTTGTTTTAACACAAATGAACCCAGAATGATGTGAAATTGTGCTTTGTGCAACGTAATTCTGGGTGCCATTTACAAACCATAAGTGCTAATGACTCCATTCCTTTTTGTGGTTGTAGGGGCTGTTAATTGGAGTACATTAAAACAAACCTGATCTCTCTAGGACATTCAGAAGCCAAGTTATAAGCCCACAAATATGTAACTGGACTACTTCTTTGAATTGACACCAGATCCGGTGACCTTTGGGACATGGTTTGACCCCCTTAGGAAAGTGCTATCATCATGAAACGTTCAGATAACTTACAACTCAATAGATTCTACCTTCCTGTAACGTTTCAGCCTGATTGGACCTTGTTTTCACACAAATGAACCCAGAATGATGTGAAATTGTGCTTCGTGCAACATAATTCTGGGTGCCATTTAAAAACCATAAGTGCTAATGACTCCATTCCTTTTTGTGGTTGTAGGGGCTGTTGATTGGAGTATACTAAAACAAACCTGATCTCTCAGGGACATTCAGAAGCCAAGTTATAAGCCCACAAATGTGTAACTGGACTACTTCTTTAAAGAGACACCAGGCCCGGTGACCTTTGGGACATGGTTTTACCCCCTATAGGAATGTGCGATCATCTTGAAACGTTCAGATCACTTACAACTCAATAGGTTCCACCTTCTTGTAGCGTTTCAGCCTGACTGGACCTTGTTTTCACACAAATGGACCCAGAATGATGTGAAATTGTGCTTCGTGCAACATAATTCTGGGTGCCATTTACAAACCTTAAGTGCTAATGACTCCATTCCTTTTTGTGATTGTAGGGGCTGTTGATTGGAGTACACTAAAACAAACCTGATCTCTCTAGGACATTCAGAAGCCAAGTTATAAGCCCACAAATGTGTAACTGGACTACTTCTTTAAATTGACACCAGATCCGGTGACCTTTGGGACATGGTTTGACCCCCTTAGGAAAGTGCTATCATCATGAAACGTTCAGATCACTTACAACTCAATAGATTCTACCTTCCTGTAACGTTTCAGCCTGATTGGACCTTGTTTTCACACAAATGAACCCAGAATGATGTGAAATTGTGCTTCGTGCAACATAATTCTGGGTGCCATTTAAAAACCATAAGTGCTAATGACTCCATTCCTTTTTGAGGTTGCAGGGGCTGTTGATTGGAGTACACTAAAACAAACCTGATCTCTCTAGGACATTCAGAAGCCAAGTTATAAGCCCTCAAAGGTGTAACTGGACTACTTCTTTAAAGTGACACCAGGCCCGGTGACCTTTGGGACATGGTTTGACCCCCTATAGGAATGTGCGATCATCTTGAAACGTTCAGATCACTTACAACTCAATAGGTTCTACCTTCTTGTAGCGTTTCAGCCTGATTGGACCTTGTTTTCACACAAATGGACCCAGAATGATGTGAAATTGTGCTTCGTGCAACATAATTCTGGGTGCCATTTACAAACCTTAAGTGCTAATGACTCCATTCCTTTTTGTGTTTGTAGGGGCTGTTGATTGGAGTACACTAAAACAAACCTGATCTCTCTAGGACATTCAGAAGCCAAGTTATAAGCCCACAAATGTGTAACTGGACTACTTCTTTAAATTGACACCAGATCCAGTGACCTTTGGGACATGGTTTGACCCCCTTAGGAAAGTGCTATCATCATGAAACGTTCAGATCACTTACAACTCAATAGATTCTACCTTCCTGTAACGTTTCAGCCTGATTGGACCTTGTTTTCACACAAATGAACCCAGAATGATGTGAAATTGTGCTTCGTGCAACATAATTCTGGGTGCCATTTAAAAACCATAAGTGCTAATGACTCCATTCCTTTTGGAGGTTGTAGGGGCTGTTGATTGGAGTACACTAAAACAAACCTGATCTCTCTAGGACATTCAGAAGCCAAGTTATAAGCCCTCAAAGGTGTAACTGGACTACTTCTTTAAAGTGACACCAGGCCGGGTGACCTTTGGGACATGGTTTGACCCCCTATAGGAATGTGCGATCATCATGAAACGTTCAGATCACTTACAACTCAATAGATTCTACCTTCTTGTAATGTTTCAGCCTGATTGGACCTTGTTTTCACACAAATGGACCCAGAATGATGTGGAATTGTGCTTCGTGCAACATAATTCTGGGTGCCATTTACAAACCATAAGTGCTAATGACGCCATTCCTTTTTGTGGTTGTAGGGGCTGTTGGTTGGAGTACATTAAAACAAACCTGATCTCTCTAGGACATTCAGAAGCCAAGTTATAAGCCCACAAATGTGTAACTGGACTACTTCTTTAAATTGACACCAGATCCGGTGACCTTTGGGACATGGTTTGACCCCCTTAGGAAAGCGCTATCATCATGAAACGTTCAGATCACTTACAACTCAATAGATTCTACCTTCTTGTAGCGTTTCAGCCTGAATTGACCTTGTTTTAACACAAATGAACCCAGAATGATGTGAAATTGTGCTTTGTGCAACGTAATTCTGGGTGCCATTTACAAACCATAAGTGCTAATGACTCCATTCCTTTTTGTGGTTGTAGGGGCTGTTAATTGGAGTACATTAAAACAAACCTGATCTCTCTAGGACATTCAGAAGCCAAGTTATAAGCCCACAAATATGTAACTGGACTACTTCTTTGAATTGACACCAGATCCGGTGACCTTTGGGACATGGTTTGACCCCCTTAGGAAAGTGCTATCATCATGAAACGTTCAGATAACTTACAACTCAATAGATTCTACCTTCCTGTAACGTTTCAGCCTGATTGGACCTTGTTTTCACACAAATGAACCCAGAATGATGTGAAATTGTGCTTCGTGCAACATAATTCTGGGTGCCATTTAAAAACCATAAGTGCTAATGACTCCATTCCTTTTTGTGGTTGTAGGGGCTGTTGATTGGAGTATACTAAAACAAACCTGATCTCTCAGGGACATTCAGAAGCCAAGTTATAAGCCCACAAATGTGTAACTGGACTACTTCTTTAAAGAGACACCAGGCCCGGTGACCTTTGGGACATGGTTTTACCCCCTATAGGAATGTGCGATCATCTTGAAACGTTCAGATCACTTACAACTCAATAGGTTCCACCTTCTTGTAGCGTTTCAGCCTGACTGGACCTTGTTTTCACACAAATGGACCCAGAATGATGTGAAATTGTGCTTCGTGCAACATAATTCTGGGTGCCATTTACAAACCTTAAGTGCTAATGACTCCATTCCTTTTTGTGGTTGTAGGGGCTGTTGATTGGAGTACACTAAAACAAACCTGATCTCTCTAGGACATTCAGAAGCCAAGTTATAAGCCCACAAATGTGTAACTGGACTACTTCTTTAAATTGACACCAGATCCTGTGACCTTTGGGACATGGTTTGACCCCCTTAGGAAAGTGCTATCATCATGAAACGTTCAGATCACTTACAACTCAATAGATTCTACCTTCCTGTAACGTTTCAGCCTGATTGGACCTTGTTTTCACACAAATGAACCCAGAATGATGTGAAATTGTGCTTAATGCAACATAATTCTGGGTGCCATTTAAAAACCATAAGTGCTAATGACTCCATTCCTTTTTGAGGTTGCAGGGGCTGTAGATTGGAGTACACTAAAACAAACCTGATCTCTCTAGGACATTCAGAAGCCAAGTTATAAGCCCTCAAAGGTGTAACTGGACTACTTCTTTAAAGTGACACCAGGCCCGGTGACCTTTGGGACATGGTTTGACCCCCTATAGGAATGTGCGATAATCACGAAACGTTCAGATCACTTACAACTCAATAGATTCTACCTTCTTGTAATGTTTCAGCCTGATTGGACCTTGTTTTCACACAAATGGACCCAGAATGATGTGAAATTGTGCTTCGTGCAACATAATTCTGGGTGCCATTTACAAACCATAAGTGCTAATGACTCCATTCCTTTTTGTGGTTGTAGGGGCTGTTGATTGGAGTACACTAAAATAAACCTAACCTCTCTAGGACATTCAGAAGCCAAGTTATAAGCCCACAAATGTGTAACTGGACTACTTCTTTAAAGAGACACCAGGCCCGGTGACCTTTGGGACATGGTTTGACCCCCTTAGGAAAGTGCTATCATCATGAAACGTTCAGATCACTTACAACTCAGTAGATTCTACCTTCCTGTAACGTTTCAGCCTGATTGGACCTTGTTTTCACAAAAATGGACCCAGAATGATGTGAAATTGTGCTTCGTGCAACATAATTCTGGGTGCCATTTACAAACCTTAAGTGCTAATGACTCCAGTCCTTTTTGTGGTTGTAGGGGCTGTTGATTGGAGTACACTAAAACAAACCTGATCTCTCTAGGACATTCAGAAGCCAAGTTATAAGCCCACAAATGTGTAACTGGACTACTTCTTTAAATTGACACCAGATCCGGTGACCTTTGGGACATGGTTTGACCCCCTTAGGAAAGTGCTATCATCATGAAACGTTCAGATCACTTACAACTCAGTAGTTTCTACCTTCCTGTAACGTTTCAGCCTGTTTGGACCTTGTTTTCACACAAATGAACCCAGAATGATGTGAAATTGTGCTTCGTGCAACATAATTCTGGGTGCCATTTACAAACCATAAGTGCTAATGACTCCATTCCTTTTTGAGGTTGTAGGGGCTGTTGATTGGAGTACACTAAAACAAACCTGATCTCCCTAGGACATTCAGAAGCCAAGTTATATGCCCTCAAATGTGTAACTGGACTACTTCTTTAAATTGACACCAGGCCCGGTGACCTTTGGGACATGGTTTGACCCCCTATTGGAATGTGCGATCATCATGAAACGTTCAGATCACTTACAACTCAATAGATTCTACCTTCTTGTAACGTTTCAGCCTGATTGGACCTTGTTTTCACACAAATGGACCCAGAATGATGGGAAATTGTGCTTTGTGCAACATAATTCTGGGTGCCATTTACAAACCATGAGTGCTAATGACTCCATTCCTTTTTGTGGTTGTAGGGGCTGTTGGATGGAGTACATTAAAACAAACCTGATCTCTCTAGGACATTCAGAAGCCAAGTTATAAGCCCACAAATGTGTAACTGGACTACTTCTTTAAATTGACACCAGATCCGGTGACCTTTGGGACATGGTTTGACCCCCTTAGGAAAGTGCTATCATCATGAAACGTTCAGATCACTTACAACTCAATAGATTCTACCTTCCTGTAACGTTTCAGCCTGATTGGACCTTGTTTTCACACAAATGAACCCAGAATGATGTGAAATTGTGCTTAGTGCAGCATAATTCTGGGTGCCATTTAAAAACCATAAGTGCTAATGACTCCATTCCTTTTTGAGGTTGTAGGGGATGTTGATTGGAGTACACTAAAACAAACCTGATCTCTCTAGGATATTCAGAAGCCAAGTTATAAGCCCACAAAGGTGTAACTGGACTACTTCTTTAAATTGACACCAGATCAGGTGACCTTTGGGACATGGTTTGACCCCCTTAGGAAAGTGCTATCATCATGAAACGTTCAGATCACTTACAACTCAATAGATTCTACCTTCCTGTAACGTTTCAGCCTGATTGGACCTTGTTTTCACACAAATGAACCCAGAATGATGTGAAATTGTGCTTCGTGCAACATAATTCTGGGTGCCATTTAAAAACCATAAGTGCTAATGACTCCATTCCTTTTTGAGGTTGCAGGGGCTGTTGATTGGAGTACACTAAAACAAACCTGATCTCTCTAGGACATTCAGAAGCCAAGTTATAAGCCCTCAAAGGTGTAACTGGACTACTTCTTTAAAGTGACACCAGGCCCGGTGACCTTTGGGACATGGTTTGACCCCCTATAGGAATGTGCGATCATCTTGAAACGTTCAGATCACTTACAACTCAATAGGTTCTACCTTCTTGTAGCGTTTTAGCCTGATTGGACCTTGTTTTCACACAAATGGACCCAGAATGATGTGAAATTGTGCTTCGTGCAACATAATTCTGGGTGCCATTTACAAACCTTAAGTGCTAATGACTCCATTCCTTTTTGTGTTTGTAGGGGCTGTTGATTGGAGTACACTAAAACAAACCTGATCTCTCTAGGACATTCAGAAGCCAAGTTATAAGCCCACAAATGTGTAACTGGACTACTTCTTTAAATTGACACCAGATCCAGTGACCTTTGGGACATGGTTTGACCCCCTTAGGAAAGTGCTATCATCATGAAACGTTCAGATCACTTACAACTCAATAGATTCTACCTTCCTGTAACGTTTCAGCCTGATTGGACCTTGTTTTCACACAAATGAACCCAGAATGATGTGAAATTGTGCTTCGTGCAACATAATTCTGGGTGCCATTTAAAAACCATAAGTGCTAATGACTCCATTCCTTTTGGAGGTTGTAGGGGCTGTTGATTGGAGTACACTAAAACAAACCTGATCTCTCTAGGACATTCAGAAGCCAAGTTATAAGCCCTCAAAGGTGTAACTGGACTACTTCTTTAAAGTGACACCAGGCCGGGTGACCTTTGGGACATGGTTTGACCCCCTATAGGAATGTGCGATCATCATGAAACGTTCAGATCACTTACAACTCAATAGATTCTACCTTCTTGTAATGTTTCAGCCTGATTGGACCTTGTTTTCACACAAATGGACCCAGAATGATGTGGAATTGTGCTTCGTGCAACATAATTCTGGGTGCCATTTACAAACCATAAGTGCTAATGACTCCATTCCTTTTTGTGGTTGTAGGGGCTGTTGGTTGGAGTACATTAAAACAAACCTGATCTCTCTAGGACATTCAGAAGCCAAGTTATAAGCCCACAAATGTGTAACTGGACTACTTCTTTAAATTGACACCAGATCCGGTGACCTTTGGGACATGGTTTGACCCCCTTAGGAAAGCGCTATCATCATGAAACGTTCAGATCACTTACAACTCAATAGATTCTACCTTCTTGTAGCGTTTCAGCCTGAATTGACCTTGTTTTAACACAAATGAACCCAGAATGATGTGAAATTGTGCTTTGTGCAACGTAATTCTGGGTGCCATTTACAAACCATAAGTGCTAATGACTCCATTCCTTTTTGTGGTTGTAGGGGCTGTTAATTGGAGTACATTAAAACAAACCTGATCTCTCTAGGACATTCAGAAGCCAAGTTATAAGCCCACAAATATGTAACTGGACTACTTCTTTGAATTGACACCAGATCCGGTGACCTTTGGGACATGGTTTGACCCCCTTAGGAAAGTGCTATCATCATGAAACGTTCAGATAACTTACAACTCAATAGATTCTACCTTCCTGTAACGTTTCAGCCTGATTGGACCTTGTTTTCACACAAATGAACCCAGAATGATGTGAAATTGTGCTTCGTGCAACATAATTCTGGGTGCCATTTAAAAACCATAAGTGCTAATGACTCCATTCCTTTTTGTGGTTGTAGGGGCTGTTGATTGGAGTATACTAAAACAAACCTGATCTCTCAGGGACATTCAGAAGCCAAGTTATAAGCCCACAAATGTGTAACTGGACTACTTCTTTAAAGAGACACCAGGCCCGGTGACCTTTGGGACATGGTTTTACCCCCTATAGGAATGTGCGATCATCTTGAAACGTTCAGATCACTTACAACTCAATAGGTTCCACCTTCTTGTAGCGTTTCAGCCTGACTGGACCTTGTTTTCACACAAATGGACCCAGAATGATGTGAAATTGTGCTTCGTGCAACATAATTCTGGGTGCCATTTACAAACCTTAAGTGCTAATGACTCCATTCCTTTTTGTGGTTGTAGGGGCTGTTGATTGGAGTACACTAAAACAAACCTGATCTCTCTAGGACATTCAGAAGCCAAGTTATAAGCCCACAAATGTGTAACTGGACTACTTCTTTAAATTGACACCAGATCCTGTGACCTTTGGGACATGGTTTGACCCCCTTAGGAAAGTGCTATCATCATGAAACGTTCAGATCACTTACAACTCAATAGATTCTACCTTCCTGTAACGTTTCAGCCTGATTGGACCTTGTTTTCACACAAATGAACCCAGAATGATGTGAAATTGTGCTTCGTGCAACATAATTCTGGGTGCCATTTAAAAACCATAAGTGCTAATGACTCCATTCCTTTTTGAGGTTGCAGGGGCTGTAGATTGGAGTACACTAAAACAAACCTGATCTCTCTAGGACATTCAGAAGCCAAGTTATAAGCCCTCAAAGGTGTAACTGGACTACTTCTTTAAAGTGACACCAGGCCCGGTGACCTTTGGGACATGGTTTGACCCCCTATAGGAATGTGCGATAATCACGAAACGTTCAGATCACTTACAACTCAATAGATTCTACCTTCTTGTAATGTTTCAGCCTGATTGGACCTTGTTTTCACACAAATGGACCCAGAATGATGTGAAATTGTGCTTCGTGCAACATAATTCTGGGTGCCATTTACAAACCATAAGTGCTAATGACTCCATTCCTTTTTGTGGTTGTAGGGGCTGTTGATTGGAGTACACTAAAACAAACCTAACCTCTCTAGGACATTCAGAAGCCAAGTTATAAGCCCACAAATGTGTAACTGGACTACTTCTTTAAAGAGACACCAGGCCCGGTGACCTTTGGGACATGGTTTGACCCCCTTAGGAAAGTGCTATCATCATGAAACGTTCAGATCACTTACAACTCAGTAGATTCTACCTTCCTGTAACGTTTCAGCCTGATTGGACCTTGTTTTCACAAAAATGGACCCAGAATGATGTGAAATTGTGCTTCGTGCAACATAATTCTGGGTGCCATTTACAAACCTTAAGTGCTAATGACTCCATTCCTTTTTGTGGTTGTAGGGGCTGTTGATTGGAGTACACTAAAACAAACCTGATCTCTCTAGGACATTCAGAAGCCAAGTTATAAGCCCACAAATGTGTAACTGGACTACTTCTTTAAATTGACACCAGATCCGGTGACCTTTGGGACATGGTTTGACCCCCTTAGGAAAGTGCTATCATCATGAAACGTTCAGATCACTTACAACTCAGTAGTTTCTACCTTCCTGTAACGTTTCAGCCTGTTTGGACCTTGTTTTCACACAAATGAACCCAGAATGATGTGAAATTGTGCTTCGTGCAACATAATTCTGGGTGCCATTTACAAACCATAAGTGCTAATGACTCCATTCCTTTTTGAGGTTGTAGGGGCTGTTGATTGGAGTACACTAAAACAAACCTGATCTCCCTAGGACATTCAGAAGCCAAGTTATATGCCCTCAAATGTGTAACTGGACTACTTCTTTAAATTGACACCAGGCCCGGTGACCTTTGGGACATGGTTTGACCCCCTATTGGAATGTGCGATCATCATGAAACGTTCAGATCACTTACAACTCAATAGATTCTACCTTCTTGTAACGTTTCAGCCTGATTGGACCTTGTTTTCACACAAATGGACCCAGAATGATGGGAAATTGTGCTTTGTGCAACATAATTCTGGGTGCCATTTACAAACCATGAGTGCTAATGACTCCATTCCTTTTTGTGGTTGTAGGGGCTGTTGGATGGAGTACATTAAAACAAACCTGATCTCTCTAGGACATTCAGAAGCCAAGTTATAAGCCCACAAATGTGTAACTGGACTACTTCTTTAAATTGACACCAGATCCGGTGACCTTTGGGACATGGTTTGACCCCCTTAGGAAAGTGCTATCATCATGAAACGTTCAGATCACTTACAACTCAATAGATTCTACCTTCCTGTAACGTTTCAGCCTGATTGGACCTTGTTTTCACACAAATGAACCCAGAATGATGTGAAATTGTGCTTAGTGCAGCATAATTCTGGGTGCCATTTAAAAACCATAAGTGCTAATGACTCCATTCCTTTTTGAGGTTGTAGGGGATGTTGATTGGAGTACACTAAAACAAACCTGATCTCTCTAGGATATTCAGAAGCCAAGTTATAAGCCCACAAAGGTGTAACTGGACTACTTCTTTAAATTGACACCAGATCAGGTGACCTTTGGGACATGGTTTGACCCCCTTAGGAAAGTGCTATCATCATGAAACGTTCAGATCACTTACAACTCAATAGATTCTACTTTCTTGTAGCGTTTCAGCCTGATTGGACCTTGTTTTCACACAAATGAACACAGAATGATGTGAAATTGTGCTTCGTGCAACACAATTCCTTTTGGGCTACTTTTACAACATTCAAAAGTAGCCCAAAATGAATGCTTCATTAATTGAAGAATTCAGTTTGGGTTACTTTAGAAGAAAACCCAAATTGGAGACCTCCATTTTGGGTTACTTTTGAAGAAGCCCCAAAATGGAGGCCTCCATTTCCTCCATTTTGGGTTACTTTAGAAGAAGACCCAAATTGGAGGCCTCCATTTTGGGTTACTTTTGAAGAAGCCCCAAAATGGAGGCCTCCATTTCCTCCATTTTGGGTTACTTTAGAAGAAGACCCAAATTGGAGGCCTCCATTTTGGGTTACTTTTGAAGAAGCCCCAAAATGGAGGCCTCCATTTCCTCCATTTTGGGTTACTTTAGAAGAAGACCCAAATTGGAGGCCTCCATTTTGGGTTACTTTTGAAGAAGCCCCAAAATGAAGGCCTCCACTTCCTCCATTTTGGGTTACTTTAGAAGAAGACCCAAATTGGAGGCCTCCATTTTGGGTTACTTTTGAAGAAGCACCAAAATGGAGGCCTACATTTCGGGCTTCTTTTGCATGTAGTTGAAAGTAACCCAAATTGAAGGCTTCCTTAATTGAAAAATTCAGTTTGGGTTACTTTAGAAGAAGACCCAAAATGGAGGCCTCCATCTTGGGTTACTTTTGAAGAAGCCCCAAAATGGAGGCCTCCATTTCCTCCATTTTGGGTTACTTTAGAAGAAGACCCAAATTGGAGGCCTCCATTTTGGGTTACTTTTGAAGAAGCACCAAAATTGAGTCTCCATTTCAGGTCTGGTGACCTTTGTGACTTCATTTGACCCTGTTAGGGTAACGTTCAGATCACTTACAACTCCATAGACTATACGTTCATGTGATGTTTCAGCCTTATTGGACCTTGTTTTCGCACAAATGGACCCAGAAATATGTGAAATTGTGCTTTGTGCAACATAATTCTGGGTGCCATTTAAAGACCATAAGTGCTTATTACTCCATTCCTTTTTGTGGTAGTAGGGGCTGTTAATTGGAGCATTTTAAAACCAACATGACCTCTCTAGGATATTCAGAAGCCAAGTTATAAGCCCACAAAGGTGTGTTACGAACCACACCTTTAAAGAAGAAGTGATCCAATGACCTTTGTGACAACATTTGACCCCCTAAGGAATGTGCTATCATCATGAAACACATGATTCATTTACAACTCAATAGATTGTACCTTCCTGTGATGTTTCAGCCTGATTGAAGCTTTTTTCAGAGAACTGGACCCATAATAATATGAACTTGTGCTTGGTGCAACATAGGTCTGGGTGCCATTTAAAAACTGTACATCCTATCCACTCCATTCATTCTGTTCTAGATACAGACCATTCATTGGAGTATTTTAAAACCAGCCTGACCTCTCTAGGATATTCAGAAGCCAAGTTATAAGCCCACAAAGGTGTAACCAGACACCTGACTATATCTGCTTGGACAAGCGTCCCGTAAGGGCGCTCGAAAAGGTCCGATGGCATCGATTTCGACGTGCGTCGATGAGATGGTAGCCGGGATGCACCACCCCAAATTTCGTGCGGCTACGCCAAACCGAATTCAAACGGCGGCCCAAAAGTGTGAAAATTTAGCTCAGGCTTCCTTTGCGGCCTTCTGCCACTTGAGCCCCTTTTTGGCCGCCGTTCGGCCCACGTTGGTCCGAGGCGCACGAATTTTTTTTGGTGCATCCCAGCACTGGTCCGAACCACAGATTTCGAAATCGTGCCGGTCGCATCGTGTTAAGCGTCCGTTTGGGGCCTGAGGGCGGTTTTCCCTCCATTTTGCCATGTGCTCGGCAAATTGGCATTTCTCAACCGATTTTCACCAAACAAACATCGATTTGGCATGCCGCCGTCACCCCGATCTAGCCCAGGCAGTTTGGTAGCCGTAGCTCGTTGTTCCGGTGCTGTTCTGGGTCAGAGGTCAGAGAAAATGATGGATTTGGGCTGTTTTGGGGCTGAAAAACAGGGTTCTCCTCAACCTAGAGACTTGAAACTGAGAATGTTTCTTTAAATAGCTGACAGCTACAACATATGCAGTTTTCAAGTTGCTGGCTTATTCAGAAGGGTCAAGGTTCACAGCCTCTTGGTACAAGCAGAGAAAATGATGGATTTGGGCTGTTTTGGAGCTGAAAAACAGGGTTCTGCTCAACCTAGAGAGTTCACACTTGCACATTTCCTTTAGATAGCTGACAGCTACCACATACGTCGAGCTCGTGCCGGTCGCAACGTGCTAAGCGTCCGTTTGGGGCCTGAGGGCAGTTTTCCCTCCATTTTGCCATGTGCTCGGCAAAGTGGCGTTTCTCAACCGATTTTCACCAAACAAACGTCGATTTGGCATGTCGCCCTCACCCCGAGCTAGCCCAGGCAGTTTGGTAGCCGTAGCTCTTTGTTTCGGTTCTTTTCCGAACCCCAGGTCGCCAGAGGTCACGCTCTTTTTGGCCACAGCTCCTCAAGGGAACGCCCGATCCGTCCCGTTTTTGGAGAGGTGGTCCCCGTGGTGCCAAGCAATCATAATCCGCTGTCAAAATTGAAAAAAAAAAAAAGTTGTGTCTGAGTTTGGCCAAAAAATGCCCTCTTAGACCCATCGCCTCAAAGAGGACTTGTGTTTTTCTGGTAGAAAGTGGAAAGAAAAAGTTCTGCTGGTGCCAGCGATGCCATCTTCGGATATGTTGTTCGGGGGCCAAGCACGAGTCCATCCGAGGTGGTTTGGTGGCAAAATATTTTGTTGTTCCGGAGATATAGCCCCCCAAAGTGCGCGATTTTTGCAAGTTTACAATGGCCCAATTCTAGCGCCGTGAGGGCTATCGAAAAGATGAGTAGATTTTTGCGCTCGTACCGGACTTCCGAACCAGAGAGTGTAAACAATTTTCGACTGCGCCCCTAGTGGCCGAACTTGGTCAGTGAGCAACGTAGCGTGACGCAACTAAAATATTATGATTCGGCATGTCCTTCTTTACAACATATGTGAATTTCATGTCCCTACGTGGAATTTAACTATTTTTAATGAATTAAAAGAGACCGGCAAAACCCTAGGCCCGAAACCACGATTTTTAGACCCTTTTTGGCTGCCGTTCGGCCATCGTTGATCCGAGGCGCCCGAAAACTCTTCTGGTGCATCCCAACACTGGCCCGAAACACATACGTCGAGTTCGTGCCGGTCGCATCGTGTTAAGCGTCCGTTTGGAGCCGTACGGCACTTTTCCCGCCTTTTCTGCCATGTGCTCGGCAAAGTGGCATTTCTCAACCGATTTTCACCAAACAAACGTCGATTTGGCATGCCGCCGTCACCCAGAGCTAGCTCAGGCAGTTTGGTAGCCGAAGCTCGTTGTTCTGGTGCTGTTCTGGGTCAGAGGTCAGAAAAAAGATGGATTTCAGCTAAAAACGGGGTTCTCTTCAACCTCCAGACTTGACACTGATACTGTGTGCTCCTTGACCTCACAGGTCCATCATGTGTTAATTTCAGACAGATTGGAGCTTGTATCACAGGTTTTTCAACCAGAAATATGTGAAATTGTGCTTGGTGCGACATATTTCTGGGTGCCATTTAAAAACCATAAGTGCTGACGACTCCATTCCTTCTGCTGGTGATAGGGGCTGTTAATTGGAGTCATTTAAACCCAACCTGACCTCTCTAGGACATTCAGAAGCCAAGTTCTGAGCCTCCAAAGGTGTATCCGGACATTTGTCTTTAAGGCAGAAGTGATCCGGTGACCTTTGGGACATCATCTGACCCCCTTAGGAATGTGCTATCATCATGAAATGTACAGATAACTTACAACTCAATAGATTCTACCTTCCTGTGGTGTTTCAGCCAGATTGGTCCTTGTTTGAGGGAACTGGAACCAAAATTATGTGAAATTGTGCTTGGTGCAACATAATTCTGTGTGAAAACAAGGTCCAATCAGGCTGAAACGTTACAAGAAGGTAGAATCTATTGAGTTGTAAGTGATCTGAACGTTTCAAGATGATTGCACATTACTATAGGGGGTCAAACTATGTCCCAAAGGTCACCGGGCCTGGTGTCACTTTAAAGAAGTAGTCCAGTTACACCTTTGTCGGCTTATAACTTTTCTTCTGAATGTCCTAGAGAGGTCAGGTTTGTTTTAGAGTACTTCAATTAATAGCTCCTACAACAACAAAAAGGAATGGAGTCATTAGCACTTATGGTTTTTAAATGGCACCCATAATTATGTTGCACGAAGCACAATTTCACATCATTCTGGGTTCAATTGTGTGAAAACAAGGTCCAATCAGGCTGAAACGTTACAGGAAGGTAGAATCTATTGAGTTGTAAGTAATCTGAACATTTCATGATGATATCACTTTCCTAAGGGGGTCAAACCATGTCCCAAAGGTCACCGGATCTGGTGTCAATTTAAAGAAGTAGTCAGGTTACACATTTGTGAGCTTATAACTTGGCTTCTGAATTTCCTAGAGAGATCAGGTTTGTTTTAGTGTACTCCAATCAACAGCCCCTACAACCACAAAAAGGAAGGGAGTCATTAGCACTTATGGTTTGTAAATGGCAGCCAGAATTATGTTGCACGGAGCACAATTTCACATCATTCTGGGTCCATTTGTGTGAAAACAAGGTCCAATCAGGCTGAAACGTTACAAGAAGGTAGAATCTATTGAGTTGTAAGTGATCTGAACGTTTCATGATGATAGCACTTTCCTAAGGGGGTCAAACCATGTCCCAAAGGTCACCGGGCCTGGTGTCACTTTAAAGAAGTAGTCCAGTTACAACTTTGTGGGCTTATAACTTGGCTTCTGAATATCCTCAAGAGGTCAGGTTTGTTTTAGTGTACTCCAATCAACAGCCCCTACAACCACAAAAAGGACTGGAGTCATTAGCACTTATGGTTTTTAAATGGCACCCAGAATTATGTTGCACGAAGCACAATTTCACATCATTCTGGGTTCATTTGTGTGAAAACAAGGTCCAATCAGGCTGAAACGTTACAGGAAGGTAGAATCTATTGAGTTGTAAGTGATCTGACCGTTTCATGATGATAGCACTTTCCTAAGGGGGTCAAACCATGTCCCAAAGGTCACCAGATCTGGTGTCAATTTAAAGTAGTCCAGTTACACATTTGTGGGCTTATAACTTGGCTTCTGAATGTCCTAGAGAGATCAGGTTTGTTTTAGTGTACTCCAACCAACAGCCCCTACAACCACAAAAAGGAATGGAGTCATTAGCACTTATGGTTTGTAAATGGCACCCAGAATTATGCTGCACGAAGCACAATTTCACATCATTCTGGGTCCATTTGTGTAAAAACAAGGTCCAATCAGGCTGAAACGTTACAAGAAGGTAGAATCTATTGAGTTGTAAGTGATCTGAACGTTTCATGATGATCGCAAATTCCTATAGGGGGTCAAACCATGTCCCAAAGGTCACCGGGCCTGGTGTCACTTTAAAGAAGTAGTCCAGTTACACCTTTGTGGGCTTATAACTTGGCTTCTGAATATCCTAAAGAGGTCAGGTTTGTTTTAGTGTACTCCAATCAACAGCCTCTACAACCACAAAAAGGAATTGAGTCTTTAGCACTTATGGTTTGTAAATGGCACCCAGAATTATGTTGCACGAAGCACAATTTCACATCATTCTGGGTCCATTTGTGTGAAAACAAGGTCCAATCAGGCTGAAACGTTACAAGAAGGTAGAATCTATTGAGTTGTAAGTGATCTGAACGTTTCAAGATGATTGCACATTACTATAGGTGGTCAAACCATGTCCCAAAGGTCACCGGGCCTGGTGTCACTTTAAAGAAGTAGTCCAGTTACACATTTGTGGGCTTATAACTTTTCTTCTGAATGTCCTAGAGAGGTCAGGTTTGTTTTAGAGTACTTCAATTAATAGCTCCTACAACCACAAAAAGGAATGGAGTCATTAGCACTTATGGTTCTTAAATGGCACCCAGAATTATGTTGCACGAAGCACAATTTCACATCATTCTGGGTTCATTTGTGTGAAAACAAGGTCCAATCAGGCTGAAACGTTACAGGAAGTTAGAATCTATTGAGTTGTAAGTGATCTGAACGTTTCATGATGATAGCACTTTCCTAAGGGGGTCAAACCATGTCCCAAAGGTCACCGGATCTGGTGTCAATTTAAAGAAGTAGTCCAGTTACACATTTGTGAGCTTATAACTTGGCTTCTGAATTTCCTAGAGAGATCAGGTTTGTTTTAGTGCACTCCAATCAACAGCCCCTACAACCACAAAAAGGAAGGGAGTCATTAGCACTTATGGTTTGTAAATGGCACCCAGAATTATGTTGCACGAAGCACAATTTCACATCATTCTGGGTCCATTTGTGTGAAAACAAGGTCCAATCAGGCTGAAACGTTACAAGAAGGTAGAATCTATTGAGTTGTAAGTGACTCTGAACGTTTCATGATGATCGCACATTCCTATTGGGGGTCAAACCATGTCCCAAAGGTCACCGGATCTGGTGTCACTTTAAAGAAGTAGTCCAGTTACACATTTGTGGGCTTATAACTTGGCTTCTGAATATCCTAGAGAGGTCAGGTTTGTTTTAGAGTATTCCAATTAACAGCCCCTACAACCTCAAAAAGGAATGGAGTCATTAGCACTTATGGTTTTTAAATGGCACCCAGAATTATGTTGCACGAAGCACAATTTCACATCATTCTGGTTTCATTTGTGTGAAAACAAGGTCCAATCAGGCTGAAACGTTACAAGAAGGTAGAATCTATTGAGTTGTAAGTGATCTGAATGTTTCAAGATGATTGCACATTACTATAGGGGGTCAAACCATGTCCCAAAGGTCACCGGGCCTGGTGTCACTTTAAAGAAGTAGTCCAGTTACACCTTTGTCGGCTTATAACTTTTCTTCTGAATGTCCTAGAGAGGTCAGGTTTGTTTTAGAGTACTTCAATTAATAGCTCCTACAACCACAAAAAGGAATGGAGTCATTAGCACTTATGGTTTTTAAATGGCACCCAGAATTATGTTGCACGAAGCACAATTTCACATCATTCTGGGTTCAATTGTGTGAAAACAAGGTCCAATCAGGCTGAAACGTTACAGGAAGGTAGAATCTATTGAGTTGTAAGTGATCTGAACGTTTCATGATGATATCACTTTCCTAAGGGGGTCAAAACATGTCCCAAAGGTCACCGGATCTGGTGTCAATTTAAAGAAGTAGTCCAGTTACACATTTGTGGGCTTATAACTTGGCTTCTGAATTTCCTAGAGAGATCAGGTTTGTTTTAGTGTACTCCAATCAACAGCCCCTACAACCACAAAAAGGAAGGGAGTCATTAGCACTTATGGTTTGTAAATGGCACCCAGAATTATGTTGCACGGAGCACAATTTCACATCATTCTGGGTCCATTTGTGTGAAAACAAGGTCCAATCAGGCTGAAACGTTACAAGAAGGTAGAATCTATTGAGTTGTAAGTGATCTGAACGTTTCATGATGATAGCACTTTCCTAAGGGGGTCAAACCATGTCCCGAAGGTCACCGGGCCTGGCGTCACTTTAAAGAAGTAGTCCAGTTACAACTTTGTGGGCTTATAACTTGGCTTCTGAATATCCTCAAGAGGTCAGGTTTGTTTTAGTGTACTCCAATCAACAGCCCCTACAACCACAAAAAGGACTGGAGTCATTAGCACTTATGGTTTTTAAATGGCACCCAGAATTATGTTGCACGAAGCACAATTTCACATCATTCTGGGTTCATTTGTGTGAAAACAAGGTCCAATCAGGCTGAAACGTTACAGGAAGGTAGAATCTATTGAGTTGTAAGTGATCTGAACGTTTCATGATGATAGCACTTTCCTAAGGGGGTCAAACCATGTCCCAAAGGTCACCAGATCTGGTGTCAATTTAAAGAAGCAGTCCAGTTACACATTTGTGGGCTTATAACTTGGCTTCTGAATGTCCTAGAGAGATCAGGTTTGTTTTAGTGTACTCCAACCAACAGCCCCTACAACCACAAAAAGGAATGGAGTCATTAGCACTTATGGTTTGTAAATGGCACCCAGAATTATGCTGCACGAAGCACAATTTCTCATCATTCTGGGTCCATTTGTGTGAAAACAAGGTCCAATCAGGCTGAAACGTTACAAGAAGGTAGAATCTATTGAGTTGTAAGTGATCTGAACGTTTCATGATGATCGCACATTCCTATAGGGGGTCAAACCATGTCCCAAAGGTCACCGGGCCTGGTGTCACTTTAAAGAAGTAGTCCAGTTACACCTTTGTGGGCTTATAACTTGGCTTCTGAATATCCTAAAGAGGTCAGGTTTGTTTTAGTGTACTCCAATCAACAGCCTCTACAACCACAAAAAGGAATGGAGTCATTAGCACTTATGGTTTGTAAATGGCACCCAGAATTATGTTGCACGAAGCACAATTTCACATCATTCTGGGTCCATTTGTGTGAAAACAAGGTCCAATCAGGCTGAAACGTTACAAGAAGGTAGAATCTATTGAGTTGTAAGTGATCTGAACGTTTCAAGATGATTGCACATTACTATAGGTGGTCAAACCATGTCCCAAAGGTCACCGGGCCTGGTGTCACTTTAAAGAAGTAGTCCAGTTACACATTTGTGGGCTTATAACTTTTCTTCTGAATGTCCTAGAGAGGTCAGGTTTTTTTAGAGTACTTCAATTAATAGCTCCTACAACCACAAAAAGGAATGGAGTCATTAGCACTTATGGTTCTTAAATGGCACCCAGAATTATGTTGCACGAAGCACAATTTCACATCATTCTGGGTTCATTTGTGTGAAAACAAGGTCCAATCAGGCTGAAACGTTACAGGAAGTTAGAATCTATTGAGTTGTAAGTGATCTGAACGTTTCATGATGATAGCACTTTCCTAAGGGGGTCAAACCATGTCCCAAAGGTCACCGGATCTGGTGTCAATTTAAAGAAGTAGTCCAGTTACACATTTGTGAGCTTATAACTTGGCTTCTGAATTTCCTAGAGAGATCAGGTTTGTTTTAGTGCACTCCAATCAACAGCCCCTACAACCACAAAAAGGAAGGGAGTCATTAGCACTTATGGTTTGTAAATGGCACCCAGAATTATGTTGCACGAAGCACAATTTCACATCATTCTGGGTCCATTTGTGTGAAAACAAGGTCCACTCAAGCTAAAACGTTACAAGAAGGTAGAATCTATTGAGTTGTAAGTGATTCTGAACGTTTCATGATGATCGCACATTCCTATTCAGGGTCAAACCATGTCCCAAAGGTCACCGGATCTGGTGTCACTTTAAAGAAGTAGTCCAGTTACACATTTGTGGGCTTATAACTTGGCTTCTGAATATCCTAGAGAGGTCAGGTTTGTTTTAGAGTATTCCAATTAACAGCCCCTACAACCTCAAAAAGGAATGGAGTCATTAGCACTTATGGTTTTTAAATGGCACCCAGAATTATGTTGCACGAAGCACAATTTCACATCATTCTGGGTTCATTTGTGTGAAAACAAGGTCCAATCAGGCTGAAACGTTACAAGAAGGTAGAATCTATTGAGTTGTAAGTGCTCTGAACGTTTCAAGATGATTGCACATTACTATAGGGGGTCAAACCATGTCCCAAAGGTCACCGGGCCTGGTGTCACTTTAAAGAAGTAGTCCAGTTACACCTTTGTCGGCTTATAACTTTTCTTCTGAATGTCCTAGAGAGGTCAGGTTTGTTTTAGAGTACTTCAATTAATAGCTCCTACAACCACAAAAAGGAATGGAGTCATTAGCACTTATGGTTTTTAAATGGCACCCAGAATTATGTTGCACGAAGCACAATTTCACATCATTCTGGGTTCAATTGTGTGAAAACAAGGTCCAATCAGGCTGAAACGTTACAAGAAGGTAGAATCTATTGAGTTGTAAGTGATCTGAACGTTTCAAGATGATTGCACATTACTATAGGGGGTCAAACCATGTCCCAAAGGTCACCGGGCCTGGTGTCACTTTAAAGAAGTAGTCCAGTTACACCTTTGTCAGCTTATAACTTTTCTTCTGAATGTCCTAGAGAGGTCAGGTTTGTTTTAGAGTACTTCAATTAATAGCTCCTACAACCACAAAAAGGAATGGAGTCATTAGCACTTATGGTTTTTAAATGGCACCCAGAATTATGTTGCACGAAGCACAATTTCACATCATTCTGGGTTCAATTGTGTGAAAACAAGGTCCAATCAGGCTGAAACGTTACAGGAAGGTAGAATCTATTGAGTTGTAAGTTATCTGAACGTTTCATGATGATATCACTTTCCTAAGGGGGTCAAAACATGTCCCAAAGGTCACCGGATCTGGTGTCAATTTAAAGAAGTAGTCCAGTTACACATTTTTGAGCTTATAACTTGGCTTCTGAATTTCCTAGAGAGATCAGGTTTGTTTTAGTGTACTCCAATCAACAGCCCCTACAACCACAAAAAGGAAGGGAGTCATTAGCACTTATGGTTTGTAAATGGCAGCCAGAATTATGTTGCACGGAGCACAATTTCACATCATTCTGGGTCCATTTGTGTGAAAACAAGGTCCAATCAGGCTGAAACGTTACAAGAAGGTAGAATCTATTGAGTTGTAAGTGATCTGAACGTTTCATGATGATAGCACTTTCCTAAGGGGGTCAAACCATGTCCCAAAGGTCACCGGGCCTGGTGTCACTTTAAAGAAGTAGTCCAGTTACAACTTTGTGGGCTTATAACTTGGCTTCTGAATATCCTCAAGAGGTCAGGTTTGTTTTAGTGTACTCCAATCAACAGCCCCTACAACCACAAAAAGGACTGGAGTCATTAGCACTTATGGTTTTTAAATGGCACCCAGAATTATGTTGCACGAAGCACAATTTCACATCATTCTGGGTTCATTTGTGTGAAAACAAGGTCCAATCAGGCTGAAACGTTACAGGAATGTAGAATCTATTGAGTTGTAAGTGATCTGAACGTTTCATGATGATAGCACTTTCCTAAGGGGGTCAAACCATGTCCCACAGGTCACCAGATCTGGTGTAAATTTAAAGAAGTAGTCCAGTTACACATTTGTGGGCTTATAACTTGGCTTCTGAATGTCCTAGAGAGATCAGGTTTGTTTTAGTGTACTCCAACCAACAGCCCCTACAACCACAAAAAGGAATGGAGTCATTAGCACTTATGGTTTGTAAATGGCACCCAGAATTATGCTGCACGAAGCACAATTTCACATCATTCTGGGTCCATTTGTGTGAAAACAAGGTCCAATCAGGCTGAAACGTTACAAGAAGGTAGAATCTATTGAGTTGTTAGTGATCTGAACGTTTCATGATGATCGCACATTCCTATAGGGGGTCAAACCATGTCCCAAAGGTCACCGGGCCTGGTGTCACTTTAAAGAAGTAGTCCAGTTACACCTTTGTGGGCTTATAACTTGGCTTCTGAATATCCTAAAGAGGTCAGGTTTGTTTTAGTGTACTCCAATCAACAGCCTCTACAACCACAAAAAGGAATGGAGTCATTAGCACTTATGGTTTGTAAATGGCACCCAGAATTATGTTGCACGAAGCACAATTTCACATCATTCTGGGTCCATTTGTGTGAAAACAAGGTCCAATCAGGCTGAAACGTTACAAGAAGGTAGAATCTATTGAGTTGTAAGTGATCTGAACGTTTCAAGATGATTGCACATTACTATAGGTGGTCAAACCATGTCCCAAAGGTCACCGGGCCTGGTGTCACTTTAAAGAAGTAGTCCAGTTACACATTTGTGGGCTTATAACTTTTCTTCTGAATATCCTAGAGAGGTCAGGTTTGTTTTAGAGTACTTCAATTAATAGCTCCTACAACCACAAAAAGGAATGGAGTCATTAGCACTTATGGTTCTTAAATGGCACCCAGAATTATGTTGCACGAAGCACAATTTCACATCATTCTGGGTTCATTTGTGTGAAAACAAGGTCCAATCAGGCTGAAACGTTACAAGAAGGTAGAATCTATTGAGTTGTTAGTGATCTGAACGTTTCATGATGATAGCACTTTCCTAAGGGGGTCAAACCATGTCCCAAAGGTCACCGGATCTGGTGTCAATTTAAAGAAGTAGTCCAGTTACACCTTTTTCGGCTTATAACTTTTCTTCTGAATGTCCTAGAGAGGTCAGGTTTGTTTTAGAGTACTTCAATTAATAGCTCCTACAACCACAAAAAGGAAGGGAGTCATTAGCACTTATGGTTTGTAAATGGCACCCAGAATTATGTTGCACGAAGCACAATTTCACATCATTCTGGGTCCATTTGTGTGAAAACAAGGTCCAATCAGGCTGAAACGTTACAAGAAGGTAGAATCTATTGAGTTGTAAGTGATCTGAACGTTTCAAGATGATTGCACATTACTATAGGTGGTCAAACCATGTCCCAAAGGTCACCGGGCCTGGTGGCACTTTAAAGAAGTAGTCCAGTTACACATTTGTGGGCTTATAACTTTTCTTGTGAATATCCTAGAGAGGTCAGGTTTGTTTTAGAGTACTTCAATTAATAGCTCCTACAACCACAAAAAGGAATGGAGTCATTAGCACTTATGGTTTGTAAATGGCACCCAGAATTATGCTGCACGAAGCACAATTTCACATCATTCTGGGTCCATTTGTGTGAAAACAAGGTCCAATCAGGCTGAAACGTTACAAGAAGGTAGAATCTATTGAGTTGTAAGTGATCTGAACGTTTCATGATGATCGCACATTCCTATAGGGGGTCAAACCATGTCCCAAAGGTCACCGGGCCTGGTGTCACTTTAAAGAAGTAGTCCAGTTACACCTTTGTGGGCTTATAACTTGGCTTCTGAATATCCTAAAGAGGTCAGGTTTGTTTTAGTGTACTCCAATCAACAGCCTCTACAACCACAAAAAGGAATGGAGTCATTAGCACTTATGGTTTGTAAATGGCACCCAGAATTATGTTGCACGAAGCACAATTTCACATCATTCTGGGTCCATTTGTGTGAAAACAAGGTCCAATCAGGCTGAAACGTTACAAGAAGGTAGAATCTATTGAGTTGTAAGTGATCTGAACGTTTCAAGATGATTGCACATTACTATAGTTGGTCAAACCATGTCCCAAAGGTCACCGGGCCTGGTGTCACTTTAAAGAAGTAGTCCAGTTACACATTTGTGGGCTTATAACTTTTCTTCTGAATATCCTAGAGAGGTCAGGTTTGTTTTAGAGTACTTCAATTAATAGCTCCTACAACCACAAAAAGGAATGGAGTCATTAGCACTTATGGTTCTTAAATGGCACCCAGAATTATGTTGCACGAAGCACAATTTCACATCATTCTGGGTTCATTTGTGTGAAAACAAGGTCCAATCAGGCTGAAACGTTACAGGAAGTTAGAATCTATTGAGTTGTAAGTGATCTGAACGTTTCATGATGATAGCACTTTCCTAAGGGGGTCAAACCATGTCCCAAAGGTCACCGGATCTGGTGTCAATTTAAAGAAGTAGTCCAGTTACACATTTGTGAGCTTATAACTTGGCTTCTGAATGTCCTAGAGAGATCAGGTTTGTTTTAGTGTACTCCAATCAACAGCCCCTACAACCACAAAAGGAAGGGAGTCATTAGCACTTATGGTTTGTAAATGGCACCCAGAATTATGTTGCACGAAGCACAATTTCACATCATTCTGGGTCCATTTGTGTGAAAACAAGGTCCAATCAGGCTGAAACATTACAGGAAGGTAGAATCTATTGAGTTGTAAGTGATCTGAACGTTTCATGATGATCGCACATTCCTATAGGGGGTCAAACCATGTCCCAAAGGTCACCGGGCCTGGTGTCACTTTAAAGAAGTAGTCCAGTTACACCTTTTTCGGCTTATAACTTTTCTTCTGAATGTCCTAGAGAGGTCAGGTTTGTTTTAGAGTACTTCAATTAATAGCTCCTAAAACCACAAAAAGGAAGGGAGTCATTAGCATTTATGGTTTGTAAATGGCACCCAGAATTATGTTGCACGAAGCACAATTTCACATCATTCTGGGTCCATTTGTGTGAAAACAAGGTCCAATCAGGCCGAAACATTACAGGAAGGTAGAATCTATTGAGTTGTAAGTGATCTGAACGTTTCATGATGATCGCACATTCCTATAGGGGGTCAAACCATGTCCCAAAGGTCACCGGGCCTGGTGTCACTTTAAAGAAGTAGTGCAGTTACATATTTGTGGGCTTATAACTTTTCTTCTGAATATCCTAGAGAGGTCAGGTTTGTTTTAGAGTACTTCAATTAATAGCTCCTACAACCACAAAAAGGAATGGAGTCATTAGCACTTATGGTTCTTAAATGGCACCCAGAATTATGTTGCACGAAGCACAATTTCACATCATTCTGGGTTCATTTGTGTGAAAACAAGGTCCAATCAGGCTGAAACGTTACAGGAAGTTAGAATCTATTGAGTTGTAAGTGATCTGAACGTTTCATGATGATAGCACTTTCCTAAGGGGGTCAAACCATGTCCCAAAGGTCACCGGATCTGGTGTCAATTTAAAGAAGTAGTCCAGTTACACATTTGTGAGCTTATAACTTGGCTTCTGAATTTCCTAGAGAGATCAGGTTTGTTTTAGTGTACTCCAATCAACAGCCCCTACAACCACAAAAGGAAGGGAGTCATTAGCACTTATGGTTTGTAAATGGCACCCAGAATTATGTTGCACGAAGCACAATTTCACATCATTCTGGGTCCATTTGTGTGAAAACAAGGTCCAATCAGGCCGAAACATTACAGGAAGGTAGAATCTATTGAGTTGTAAGTGATCTGAACGTTTCATGATGATCGCACATTCCTATAGGGGGTCAAACCATGTCCCAAAGGTCACCGGGCCTGGTGTCACTTTAAAGAAGTAGTCCAGTTACACCTTTTTCGGCTTATAACTTTTCTTCTGAATGTCCTAGAGAGGTCAGGTTTGTTTTAGAGTACTTCAATTAATAGCTCCTACAACCACAAAAAGGAAGGGAGTCATTAGCACTTATGGTTTGTAAATGGCACCCAGAATTATGTTGCATGAAGCACAATTTAACATCATTCTGGGTTCATTTGTGTGAAAACAAGGTCCAATCAGGCTGAAACGTTGCAGGAAGGTAGAATTTATTGAGTTGTAAGTGATCTGAACGTTTCATGATGATAGCACTTTCCTAAGGGGGTCAAACCATGTCCCAAAGGTCACCGGATCTGGTGTCAATTTAAAGAAGTAGTCCAGTTACACATTTGTGGGCTTATAACTTGGCTTCTGAATGTCCTAGAGAGATCAGGTTTGTTTTAGTGTACTCCAACCAACAGCCCCTACAACCACAAAAAGGAATGGAGTCATTAGCACTTATGGTTTGTAAATGGCACCCAGAATTATGTTGCACGAAGCACAATTTCACATCATTCTGGGTCCATTTGTGTGAACACAAGGTCCAATCAGGCTGAAACGTTACAGGAAGGTAGAATCTAGTGAGTTGTAAGTGATCTGAATGTTTCATGATGATCGCATATTCCTATAGGGGGTCAAAACATGTCCCAAAGGTCACCGAGCCTGGTGTCACTTTAAAGAAGTAGTCCAGTTACACCTTTGTGAGCTAATAACTTGGCTTCTGAATATCCTAAAGAGGTCAGGTTTGTTTTAGTGTACTCCAATCAACAGCCTCTACAACCACAAAAAGGAATGGAGTCATTAGCCCTTATGGTTTGTAAATGGCACCCAGAATTATGTTGCACGAAGCACAATTTCACATCATTCTGGGTCCATTTGTGTGAAAACAAGGTCCAATCAGGCTGAAACGTTACAGGAAGGTAGAATCTATTGAGTTGTAAGTGATCTGAACGTTTCATGATGATAGCAAATTCCTATAGGGGGTAAAACCATGTCCCAAAGGTCACCGGATATGGTGTCAATTTAAAGAAGTAGTCCAGTTACACATTTGTGGGCTTATAACTTGGCTTCTGAATGTCCTAGAGAGATCAGGTTTAATTAAGTGTACTCCAATAAACAGCCCCTACAACCACAAAAAGGAATGGAGTCATTAGCACTTATGGTTTGTAAATGGCACCCAGAATTATGTTGCACGAAGCACAATTTCACATCATTCTGGGTTCATTTGTGTGAAAACAAGGTCCAATCATGCTGAAACGTTACAGGAAGGTAGAATCTATTGAGTTGTAAGTGATCTGAACGTTTCATGATGATAGCACTTTCCTAAGGGGGTCAAACCATGTCCCAAAGGTCACCGGATCTGGTGTCAATTTAAAGAAGTAGTCCAGTTACACCTTTGTGGGCTTATAACTTGGCTTCTGAATATCCTAAAGAGGTCAGGTTTGTTTTAGAGTACTCCAGTTAACAGCCCCCATTACCCCAAAAAGGAATGGCGTCATTAGCACTTATGGTTTTTAAATGGAACCCAGATTTATGTTGCACGAAGCACAATTTCACATAATTCTGGGTTCATTTGTGTGAAAACAAGGTCCAATCAGGCTGAAACGTTACAAGACGGTAGAATCTAGTGAGTTGTAAGTGATCTGAACGTTTCTTTCCTAAGGGGGTCAAATCATGTCCCAAAGGTTACCGGATCTGGTGTCAATTTAAAGAAGTAGTCCAGTTACACATTTGTGGGCTTATAACTTGGCTTCTGAATGTCCTAGTGAGATCAGGTTTGTTTTAGTGTACTCCAATCAACAGCCCCTACAACCACAAAAAGGAATGGAGTCATTAGCACTTATGGTTCTTAAATGGCACCCAGAATTATGTTGCACGAAGCACAATTTCACATCATTCTGGGTTCATTTGTGTGAAAACAAGGTCCAATCAGGCTGAAACGTTACAGGAAGTTAGAATCTATTGAGTTGTAAGTGATTTGAACGTTTCATGATGATAGCACTTTCCTAAGGGGGTCAAACCATGTCCCAAAGGTCACCGGATCTGGTGTCAATTTAAAGAAGTAGTCCAGTTACACATTTGTGTGCTTATAACTTGGCCTCTGAATGTCCTAGAGAAGTCAGGCTTGTTTTAGTGTACTCCAATCAACAGCCCCTACAACCACAAAAAGGAATGGAGTCATTAGCACTTATGGTTTGTAAATGGCACCCAGAATTATGCTGCACGAAGCACAATTTCACATCATTCTGGGTCCATTTGTGTGAAAACAAGGTCCAATCAGGCTGAAACGTTACAAGAAGGTAGAATCTATTGAGTTGTAAGTGATCTGAACGTTTCATGATGATCGCACATTCCTATAGGGGGTCAAACCATGTCCCAAAGGTCACCGGGCCTGGTGTCACTTTAAAGAAGTAGTCCAGTTACACCTTTGTGGGCTTATAACTTGGCTTCTGAATATCCTAAAGAGGTCAGGTTTGTTTTAGTGTACTCCAATCAACAGCCTCTACAACCACAAAAAGGAATGGAGTCATTAGCACTTATGGTTTGTAAATGGCACCCAGAATTATGTTGCACGAAGCACAATTTCACATCATTCTGGGTCCATTTGTGTGAAAACAAGGTCCAATCAGGCTGAAACGTTACAAGAAGGTAGAATCTATTGAGTTGTAAGTGATCTGAACGTTTCAAGATGATTGCACATTACTATAGGTGGTCAAACCATGTCTCAAAGGTCACCGGGCCTGGTGTCACATTAAAGAAGTAGTCCAGTTACACATTTGTGGGCTTATAACTTTTCTTCTGAATATCCTAGAGAGATCAGGTTTGTTTTAGAGTACTTCAATTAATAGCTCCTACAACCACAAAAAGGAATGGAGTCATTAGCACTTATGGTTCTTAAATGGCACCCAGAATTATGTTGCACGAAGCACAATTTCACATCATTCTGGGTTCATTTGTTTGAAAACAAGGTCCAATCAGGCTGAAACGTTACAGGAAGGTAGAATCTATTGAGTTGTAAGTGATCTGAACGTTTCATGATGATAGCACTTTCCTAAGGGGGTCAAAACATGTCCCAAAGGTCACCGGATCTGGTGTCAATTTAAAGAAGTAGTCCAGTTACACATTTTTGAGCTTATAACTTGGCTTCTGAATTTCCTAGAGAGATCAGGTTTGTTTTAGTGTACTCCAATCAACAGCCCCTACAACCACAAAAAGGACTGGAGTCATTAGCACTTATGGTTTTTAAATGGCACCCAGAATTATGTTGCACGAAGCACAATTTCACATCATTCTGGGTTCATTTGTGTGAAAACAAGGTCCAATCAGGCTGAAACGTTACAGGAAGGTAGAATCTATTGAGTTGTAAGTGATCTGAACGTTTCATGATGATAGCACTTTCCTAAGGGGGTCAAACCATGTCCCAAAGGTCACCAGATCTGGTGTAAATTTAAAGAAGTAGTCCAGTTACACATTTGTGGGCTTATAACTTGGCTTCTGAATGTCCTAGAGAGATCAGGTTTGTTTTAGTGTACTCCAACCAACAGCCCCTACAACCACAAAAAGGAATGGAGTCATTAGCACTTATGGTTTGTAAATGGCACCCAGAATTATGCTGCACGAAGCACAATTTCACATCATTCTGGGTCCATTTGTGTGAAAACAAGGTCCAATCAGGCTGAAACGTTACAAGAAGGTAGAATCTATTGAGTTGTAAGTGATCTGAACGTTTCATGATGATCGCACATTCCTATAGGGGGTCAAACCATGTCCCAAAGGTCACCGGATCTGGTGTCACTTTAAAGAAGTAGTCCAGTTACACATTTGTGGGCTTATAACTTGGCTTCTGAATGTCCTAGAGAGATCAGGTTTAATTAAGTGTACTCCAATAAACAGCCCCTACAACCACAAAAAGGAATGGAGTCATTAGCACTTATGGTTTGTAAATGGCACCCAGAATTATGTTGCACGAAGCACAATTTCACATCATTCTGGGTTCATTTGTGTGAAAACAAGGTCCAATCATGCTGAAACGTTACAGGAAGGTAGAATCTATTGAGTTGTAAGTGATCTGAACGTTTCATGATGATAGCACTTTCCTAAGGGGGTCAAACCATGTCCCAAAGGTCACCGGATCTGGTGTCAATTTAAAGAAGTAGTCCAGTTACACCTTTGTGGGCTTATAACTTGGCTTCTGAATATCCTAAAGAGGTCAGGTTTGTTTTAGAGTACTCCAGTTAACAGCCCCCATTACCCCAAAAAGGAATGGCGTCATTAGCACTTATGGTTTTTAAATGGAACCCAGATTTATGTTGCACGAAGCACAATTTCACATAATTCTGGGTTCATTTGTGTGAAAACAAGGTCCAATCAGGCTGAAACGTTACAAGACGGTAGAATCTAGTGAGTTGTAAGTGATCTGAACGTTTCTTTCCTAAGGGGGTCAAATCATGTCCCAAAGGTTACCGGATCTGGTGTCAATTTAAAGAAGTAGTCCAGTTACACATTTGTGGGCTTATAACTTGGCTTCTGAATGTCCTAGTGAGATCAGGTTTGTTTTAGTGTACTCCAATCAACAGCCCCTACAACCACAAAAAGGAATGGAGTCATTAGCACTTATGGTTCTTAAATGGCACCCAGAATTATGTTGCACGAAGCACAATTTCACATCATTCTGGGTTCATTTGTGTGAAAACAAGGTCCAATCAGGCTGAAACGTTACAGGAAGTTAGAATCTATTGAGTTGTAAGTGATTTGAACGTTTCATGATGATAGCACTTTCCTAAGGGGGTCAAACCATGTCCCAAAGGTCACCGGATCTGGTGTCAATTTAAAGAAGTAGTCCAGTTACACATTTGTGTGCTTATAACTTGGCCTCTGAATGTCCTAGAGAAGTCAGGCTTGTTTTAGTGTACTCCAATCAACAGCCCCTACAACCACAAAAAGGAATGGAGTCATTAGCACTTATGGTTTGTAAATGGCACCCAGAATTATGCTGCACGAAGCACAATTTCACATCATTCTGGGTCCATTTGTGTGAAAACAAGGTCCAATCAGGCTGAAACGTTACAAGAAGGTAGAATCTATTGAGTTGTAAGTGATCTGAACGTTTCATGATGATCGCACATTCCTATAGGGGGTCAAACCATGTCCCAAAGGTCACCGGGCCTGGTGTCACTTTAAAGAAGTAGTCCAGTTACACCTTTGTGGGCTTATAACTTGGCTTCTGAATATCCTAAAGAGGTCAGGTTTGTTTTAGTGTACTCCAATCAACAGCCTCTACAACCACAAAAAGGAATGGAGTCATTAGCACTTATGGTTTGTAAATGGCACCCAGAATTATGTTGCACGAAGCACAATTTCACATCATTCTGGGTCCATTTGTGTGAAAACAAGGTCCAATCAGGCTGAAACGTTACAAGAAGGTAGAATCTATTGAGTTGTAAGTGATCTGAACGTTTCAAGATGATTGCACATTACTATAGGTGGTCAAACCATGTCTCAAAGGTCACCGGGCCTGGTGTCACATTAAAGAAGTAGTCCAGTTACACATTTGTGGGCTTATAACTTTTCTTCTGAATATCCTAGAGAGATCAGGTTTGTTTTAGAGTACTTCAATTAATAGCTCCTACAACCACAAAAAGGAATGGAGTCATTAGCACTTATGGTTCTTAAATGGCACCCAGAATTATGTTGCACGAAGCACAATTTCACATCATTCTGGGTTCATTTGTTTGAAAACAAGGTCCAATCAGGCTGAAACGTTACAGGAAGGTAGAATCTATTGAGTTGTAAGTGATCTGAACGTTTCATGATGATAGCACTTTCCTAAGGGGGTCAAAACATGTCCCAAAGGTCACCGGATCTGGTGTCAATTTAAAGAAGTAGTCCAGTTACACATTTTTGAGCTTATAACTTGGCTTCTGAATTTCCTAGAGAGATCAGGTTTGTTTTAGTGTACTCCAATCAACAGCCCCTACAACCACAAAAAGGACTGGAGTCATTAGCACTTATGGTTTTTAAATGGCACCCAGAATTATGTTGCACGAAGCACAATTTCACATCATTCTGGGTTCATTTGTGTGAAAACAAGGTCCAATCAGGCTGAAACGTTACAGGAAGGTAGAATCTATTGAGTTGTAAGTGATCTGAACGTTT
This sequence comes from Nothobranchius furzeri, assembly GCF_043380555.1. Taxonomy (NCBI): domain Eukaryota; kingdom Metazoa; phylum Chordata; class Actinopteri; order Cyprinodontiformes; family Nothobranchiidae; genus Nothobranchius; species Nothobranchius furzeri. The sequence goes on from NW_027223041.1 coordinate 960,165, forward strand.
CATGATGATAGCACTTTCCTAAGGGGGTCAAACCATGTCCCAAAGGTCACCAGATCTGGTGTAAATTTAAAGAAGTAGTCCAGTTACACATTTGTGGGCTTATAACTTGGCTTCTGAATGTCCTAGAGAGATCAGGTTTGTTTTAGTGTACTCCAACCAACAGCCCCTACAACCACAAAAAGGAATGGAGTCATTAGCACTTATGGTTTGTAAATGGCACCCAGAATTATGCTGCACGAAGCACAATTTCACATCATTCTGGGTCCATTTGTGTGAAAACAAGGTCCAATCAGGCTGAAACGTTACAAGAAGGTAGAATCTATTGAGTTGTAAGTGATCTGAACGTTTCATGATGATCGCACATTCCTATAGGGGGTCAAACCATGTCCCAAAGGTCACCGGGCCTGGTGTCACTTTAAAGAAGTAGTCCAGTTACACCTTTGTGGGCTTATAACTTGGCTTCTGAATATCCTAAAGAGGTCAGGTTTGTTTTAGTGTACTCCAATCAACAGCCTCTACAACCACAAAAAGGAATGGAGTCATTAGCACTTATGGTTTGTAAATGGCACCCAGAATTATGTTGCACGAAGCACAATTTCACATCATTCTGGGTCCATTTGTGTGAAAACAAGGTCCAATCAGACTGAAACGTTACAAGAAGGTAGAATCTATTGAGTTGTAAGTGATCTGAACGTTTCAAGATGATTGCACATTACTATAGGTGGTCAAACCATGTCCCAAAGGTCACCGGGCCTGGTGTCACTTTAAAGAAGTAGTCCAGTTACACATTTGTGGGCTTATAACTTTTCTTCTGAATATCCTAGAGAGGTCAGGTTTGTTTTAGAGTACTTCAATTAATAGCTCCTACAACCACAAAAAGGAATGGAGTCATTAGGCCCGAGCAGCGAAGCGCTGCGAAGGCCTATTGTATCTGCTCCGTTTCTTTTTTTTAGGCCCGAGCAGTGAAGCTGCGAAGGCCTATTGTATCTGCTCCGTTTATTAGGCCCGAGCAGTGAAGCTGCGAAGGCCTATTGTATCTGCTCCGTTTATTATTATTTTTTTTCTTTCTTTCTTTCTTTTTTTTTCTTCCGCGTCTTTGGATGGCCTTTAGGGGGTCTTAGCATATCCAAAAAGTCACCAAATTCTGGCCCAATATAGAAAGTGCGTGAAATTTACGTATTTCACTGGCAACGTGAAAGTTGGTAAAAAAATGTTTCAACAGTGCCCCCTGGAAAATTAAAAATACCCCTCCGCTTTGACCTTTTTTCATAGTAGAGTGATGAAATTTGGTACACTTGTAGAACTCAACAATACGCACAGAAAAGCCTCTTGCACCCATGGTCAATATCAAACAGGAAGTCGGCCATTTTGGACTAAAGTGGCCATTTTGACCCCGTTTTGGCCATTTCTAGGGTCTATATTTGGTTTAACAGTTTGGTCATTTTTCGCACGATCGTCTCAAAAATAGTGTGCGATCGAACAGAAGCAATGGACGATTAAAATGAGACAATAAAATTGACTTTTCGTAAATACTGAAGGGGCGGGACCAGGCCTCAAAGTTAGAGCACTCGCCAAAAAAATTCAAATTGCTATAGATTCATAAATGAAAGAATTACAGTTAAAGAAATGTTCTAAGGACAATCGTCGTCGCCCTCCGAAGACAAATGAATGGTCGATTGATGATGTCACATAAGCCCCGCCCCCTCAGGACTTAAAAGGTCAAGATTTACTGGGAAATTTTCCAAAATTCGCCCTTTCCAATAATCACCCCAAATTTGTAGCGGGTAACTGAAGACAAGTTGGGGTTGCTTGGCGTCACTTTATGGGAGTTTTCTCCAGAAGGCGGGGCTGTGGCGGCGCGGCGAAGTCAGGCGTACCGCTTAGGCCTTACGTTTGCCTCCCATTTCGTCATTTCTAGAGATATCACCACAAAACCTCTTGGGAGTGATCCTAGTTCAGCCCCCCACAAAATGTGATGTGAACATCCGGTGGGCGTGGCCTATTTTCTGAAATAGCGCCCCCTAGGACCATTAAAACTGTCAGCCCCAAGTCATGCTTTGACTGAGGATTATGAAATTTGGCACACTAATGTGGTGTCTCAGGACCTACAAAAAAGTCTCTTGGAGCCAAGTGCAAAGTCGCACAGGAAGTCGGCCATTTTGGTCCAAGTACTCGATTTAGTGGTTTTCGAACACGTTGTTTGGAGAGTGATGCTCCATCGCCCTTTTCACCAATCGCCTTCAAACTTCTGCTATAGACTCTTAAGACATAAAGGAAAAAATTCAACCGTCAGATTTTAAATAAGTATAAAGGTGTGGGCGTGGCTAAGCCTCAAACTTTGACCTGTCACCACGCCACTCTTTTTTTCACAGCTACCTATTGGACTCCTTTTACCCAATCGCCAGCAATCTCTGGCGAATAGCAGCTGACAAGTTGAGGTCACTTAGTCTCCAGTACTGGCAGGTTTTGAAAAAAGGCGGGGCTTTGGGAGCATGGCAAAATTCACCATCACGCCATGGCAATACGTTTGCCTCTCATTTCTTCAATTATCGTGCCATCACCACAAAATGTCTGGTGAGTGATCCTAGTCTGACCCCCAATAGATTTGGACAGCTGTAGTTTGTGGGCGTGGCCTATTTTCTGAAATGGCGCCCTCTAGGACCATTAAAACTGTCAGCCCCTAGCCATGCTTTGACTGAGGAGTACGAAATCTGGTACACTAATGTGGTGTCTCCGGTCCTACAAAAAAGTCTCTTGGAGCCAAGTGCAAAGTCGCACAGGAAGTCGGCCATTTTGGTCCAAGTAGTCGATTTAGTGGTTTTCGCACACGTTGTTTGGAGAGTGTTACACCATTGCCCTTTTCACCAATCACCTTCAAACTTCTGCTATAGACTCTTAAGACAAAGGGGAAAAAATTCAACCTACGGATTTTAAATAAGTATAAAGGTGTGGGCGTGGCTAAGCCTCAAACTTTGACCTGTCGCAACGCCACTCTTTTTTTCACAGCTCCCTATTGGACACCTTTTAACCAATCACCAGCAATCACTGGCAAATAGCAGCAGACAAGTTGAGGTCACTTGGTCTATAGTACTGGCAGGTTTCGAATAAAGGCGGGGCTTTGGGAGCATGGCGAAATTCGCCATCACGCCATGGAAATACGTTTGTCTCTCATTTCTTCAATCATTGTGACATCGCCACACAATTTCTGATGAGTGATCCTACTCTGACCCCTAATAGAATTGGACAGCTGAAGTTTGTGGGCGTGGCCTATTTTCTGAAATAGCGCCCCCTAGGACCATTAAAACTGTCAGCCCCAAGCCGTGCTTTGACTGAGGATCACGAACTTTGGCACACTAATGTAGTGTCTCAGGACCTACAAAAAAGTCTCTTGGAGCCAAGCGCAATGTCGCACAGGAGGTCGGCCATTTTGGTCCAAGTACTCGATTTAGTGGTTTTCGCACACGTTATTAGGAGAATGATGTCTCGTCGCCCTTTCCACCGATCACCTTCAAACTCTTGCTATATACTCTTAAGACATAGAGGAAAAGATTCAACCGTCGGATTTTAAATAAGTATAAAGGTGTGGGCGTGGCTAAGCCTCAAACTTTGACCAGTCGCCATTACGTTACTTGACTCAATAACTCCCTTGTGCATGATCAGATCAATTTCAAACTTTGTCCGTGTGATCACTGACCACATCTGAAGACAGTGACAATGTGGACAGCTGGCATCACCTAAGCCCCGCCCCCTGACTACAGGAAGTCTTCTGTTTTATGGTGAAATGCCCATATTTGTCCCCTCTAATTTAGTCAACATGACACTAAGGTCATGCACTGTCTTCATGATGTTGTAATGACTATTCAGATCTGATAGCTTTTCAGAAAGGGAGGAGCTTTGATGCCATGGCGATTTCTGGCGTGACGCTGTGACCTTACGTTTGACTGTAACTTCCACAAACAGCCTCCGATTTGCCAGAGACTGAACATCACATCACCAGTGTGGTAAAGATAGAGTATCTCCTAGTGGTGAGACGTGTAATGCTGGGCTCAGAGGGGATGCTGAATCAGGGTGAGGTGTGGACGAGGAGGCCGTTCACGGTTTCTGGTGTTGGGGTGGTTGACTTTCTGTTCTGCCAGACGTGCCCTGGTGCCCCCGGCTGCCGGCCAGGATGGACAAGCGCGGAGCTGGGTTTGGAGAGCGTCGGGGATGGAGCGGAGGGGGTGCGGAAGGAGGGCGAGCAGCTTCGCTGCGAGGGCCGAACGACGCTGCTTGCAGCTTTAATTAGGCCCGAGCAGCGAAAGCGCTGCGAAGGCCTCTTGTTTTTGCTCTGTTTATTCTTTCTTTTTTATTATTCTCGTGCCCCTTTGAACGGCTTTTTGGGGACCTTAACATACCCCAAAACTCACAATATTTTGCACACTTGTCAGGCCTGGTGAAAAATTTGATATTTTAAAGGTCCCAAAAAAATCGCAAAGAAAATGGCTGAACAGCGCCGCCTACAAGGTGAAAAATACCCCTCTCCATAAAGCTTAGTTTATCGTACAGTTATGAAATTTGGTACACTTGTAGTCCTCAACAGTCCGCACAGAAAAGTCTCTTGCAACCATGGTCAATATCAAACAGGAAGTCAGCCATTTTGGGTTGAAATGGCGATTTTTAGCCGTTTTTGCCGTTTTTAGGGTCCGTTTCTGATTGGATTGCTCGATCATTTTTCGCACGATCGTCTCAAAAATGGTGTAAAATTGCTCAGAAGGGATGGGCGAACAAAATGAGACAAAGATTCTGACTTTTCGTATATGCTGAAGGGGCGGGGCCAGGCCTCAAAGTTTGACTACTCGCCAAAAAAATTTAAACTGCTATACCTTCATAACTGAATGGAATAGAGTTACCAAACTTTCTGTGGTCATTCGTCATCCACCCACAAAGTAAACTGAATGGTCGGATGATGACATCACACAAGCCCCGCCCCCTCAGGACCAAAAAGGTCAAGTTTTACTGTGAAAGGTCCCAAATTGCCCCATTTCACTTAATCACCAAGAATTTGCAGCTGGTAACTCAAGACAAGTGTGGGTTGCTTGGCGTCACTTTATGGGAGTTTTCGGCACAGGGCGCGGCTGTGGCGGCACGGCAAATTCAGGCATACCGCCGTGGCCTTACGTTTGCCTCCCATTTCGTCAATTCTAAAGATATCGTCACGAAACTTCTTGGGAGCGATCCTAGTCCGGCCCCCCAAAGGATCTGATGTGAACATCGGGTGGGCGTGGCCTATTTTCTGAAATAGCGCCCCCTAGGACCATTAAAACTGTCAGCCCCAAGCCATGCTTTGACTGAGGATTACGAAATTTGGTACACTAATGTGATGTCTCAGGACCTACAAAAAAGTCTCTTGGAGCCAAGTGCAAAGTCGCACAGGAAGTCGGCCATTTTGGTCCAAGTGCGCGATTTAGTGGTTTTCACACACGTTGTTTGGAGAGTGATGCTCCGTCGCCCTTTTCACCAATCACTTTCATACTTCTGCTATATAGTCTTAAGACATAGAGGAAAAAATTCAACCGTCGGATTTTAAATAAGTATAAAGGTGTGGGCGTGGCTAAGCCTCAAACTTTGACCTTTCGCCACGCCACTCTTTTTTTCACAGCTCCCTATTGGACTCCTTTTACCCAATCACCAGGAATCTCTGGTAAATAGCAGCAGGCAAGTTGAGGTCACTTGGTCTCCAGTACTGGAAGGTTTTGAAAAAAGGCGGGGCTTTGGGAGCATGGCGAAATTCGCCATCACGCCATGGAAATACGTTTGCCTCTCATTTCTTCATTTATCGTGATATCACCTCGACCATTGTTGTGAGTGATCCTAGTCTGACCCCCAATAGAAAAGGTCAGCTTAAGTTTGTGGGCGTGGCCTATTTTCTGTATTAGCGCCCCCTAGGACCATTAAAACTGTCAGCCCCAAGCCATGCTTTGACTGAGGATTACGAAATTTGGTACACTAATGTGGTGTCTCAGGACCTACAAAAAAGTCTCTTGGAGCCAAGTGCAAAGTCGCACAGGAAGTCAGCCATTTTGGTCCAAGTGCGCGATTTAGTGGTTTTCACACACATTGTTTGGAGAGTGATGCTCCGTCGCCCTTTTCACCAATCGCCTTCGAGCTTCTGCTATATGGTCTTAAGACATAGAGGAAAAAATTCAACCGTCGGATTTTAAATAAGTATAAAGGTGTGGGCGTGGCTAAGCCTCAAACTTTGACCTTTCGCCACGCCACTCTTTTTTTCACAGCTCCCTATTGGACTCCTTTTACCCAATCACCAGCAATCACTGGCAAATATTAGCAGACAAGTTGAGGTCACCTGGTCTATAGTACTGGCAGGTTTAGAATAAAGGCGGGGCTTTGGGAGCATGGCGAAATTTGCCATCACGCCATAGAAATACGTTTGTCTCTCATTTCTTCAATCATTGTGACATCGCCACACAATTTCTGGTGAGTGATCTTACTCTGACCCCTAATAGAATTGGACAGCTGAAGTTTGTGGGCGTGGCCTATTTTCTGAAATAGCGCCCCCTAAGACCATTTAAACTTTCAGCCCCAAGCAATGCTTTGACTGAGGATCACGAAATTTGGCACACTAATGTACTGTCTGAGGACCTACAAAAAAGTCTCTTGGAGCCAAGTGCAAAGTCGCACAGGAAGTCGGCCATTTTGGTCCAAGTACTCGATTTAGTGGTTTTCGAACACGTTGTTTGGAGAAGGATGCTCCATCACCCTTTTCACCAATCACCTTCAAAAATCTGCTATACACTCTTAAGACATAGATGAAAAAATTCAACCGTCGGATTTTAAATAAGTATAAAGGTGTGGGCGTGGCTAAGCCTCAAACTTTGACCTGTCACCATGCCACTCTTTTTTTCACAGCTCCCTATTGGACTCCTTTTAACCAATCATCAGCAATCACTGGCAAATAGCACTAGACAAGTTGAGGTCACCTGGTCTATAGTACTGGCAGGTTTCGAATAAAGGCGGGGCTTTGGGAGCATGGCGAAATTCCACATCACGCCATGGAAATACGTTTGTCTCTAATTTTTTCAGTCATTGTGACATCGCCACACAATTTCTGATGAATGATCCTACTCTGACCCCTAATAGAACTGGACAGCTAAAGTTTGTGGGCGTGGCCTAATTTCTGAAATGGCGCCCCCTAGGACCATTAAAACTGTCAGCCCCAAGCCATGGTTTGACTGAGGATCACGAAATTTGGCACACTAATGTAGTGTCTCAGGACCTACAAAAAAGTCTCCTGGAGCCAAGCGCAATGTCGCACAGGAGGTCGGCCATTTTGGTCCAAGTACTCGATTTAGTGGTTTTCGCACACGTTATTAGGAGAATGATGTCTTGTCGTCCTTTCCACTGATCACCTTCAAACTCCTGCTATATACTCTTAAGACATAGAGGAAAAAATTCAACCGTCGGATTTTAAATAAGTATAAAGGTGTGGGCGTGGCTAAGCCTCAAACTTTGACCAGTCCCCATTACATTACTTGACTTAATAACTCCCATGTGCATGATCAGATCCAATTCAAACTTTGTCTGTGTGATCACTGACCACATCTGAAGACAATGACAATGTGGACAACTGACCATCACCTAAGCCCCGCCCCTGACTACAGGAAGTCAATTTTTTATGGTGAAATGCCCATATTTGTCCCCTCTAATTTAGTCAACATGACACTAAGGTCATGCACTGTCTTCATGATGTTGTAATGACCATTCAGATCTGATAGCTTTTCAGAAAGGGAGGGGCTTTGATGCCATGGCGAATTCTGGCGTGACGCTGTGACCTTACGTTTGACTGTAACATCCACAAACAGCCTCCGATTTGCCCGAGACTGAACATCACACCACCAGTGTGGCAAAGGTAGAGTATCTCCTAGTGGTGAGACGTGTAATGCTGGGCTCGGAGGGGATGCTGAGTAAGGGTGAGGTGTGGACGAGGAGGCCGTTCACGGATTCTGGTGTCGGGGTGGTTGACGTTTCTGTTCTGCCAGACGTGCCCTGGTGCCCCCGGCTGCCGGCCAGGACGGAGCGGCGCGGAGCTGGGTTTGGAAAGCGTCTGGGATGGAGCGGAGGGGGTGAGGACGGAGGGCGAGCAGCTTCGCTGCGAGGGCCGAACGACGCTGCTTGCAGCTTTAATTAGGCCCGAGCAGTGAAGCTGCGAAGGCCTATTGTATCTGCTCCGTTTATTATTACGCTTTCTTTCTTTCTTTTTTCTTCCGCGTCTTTGACTGGCCTTTAGGGGGTCTTAGCATATCCAAAAAGTCACCAAATTCTGGCCCAATATTGAAAGTGCGTGAAATTTACGTATTTCACTGGCAATGTGAAAGTTCATAAAAGAATGGCTGAACAGCGCCCCCTAGAAAGTGAAAAATACCCCTCTCCATAAAGCTTAGTTTATCGTACAGTTATGAAATTTGGTACACTTGTAGAACTCAACAATACGCACAGAAAAGCCTCTTGCATCCATGGTCAATATCAAACAGGAAGTCGGACATTTTGGACTAAAGTGGCCATTTTGACCCTGTTTCGGCCATTTCTTGGGTCTATATTTGGTTGAACAGTTTGGTCATTTTTCGCACGATCGTCTCAAAAATAGTGTGCGATCGAACAGAAGCGACGGACGATTAAAATGAGACAATAAAATTGACTTTTCGTAAATACTGAAGGGGCGGGACCAGGCCTCAAAGTTCGAGCACTCGCCAAAAAAATTCAAATTGCTATAATTTCATAAATGAAAGAATTACAGTTAAAGTAACTTTCTATGGACAATCATCATCGCCCCCCGAAGACAAATGAATGGTCAATTGATGATGTCACATAAGCCCCGCCCCTTCAGGACTTAAAAGGTCAAGTTTTACTGGGAAATTTTCCAAAATTTGCCCTTTCAAATAATCATCCCAAATTTGTATCAGGTAACTGAAGACAAGTTGGGGTTTCTTGGCGTCACTTTATGGGAGTTTTCTGCAGAAGGCGGGGCTGTGGCGGCGCAGCGAACTCAGGCGTACCACTTAGGCCTTACGTTTGCCTCCCATTTCGTCATTTCTAGAGATATCGCCACGAAACTTCTTGTGAGTGATCCTAGTCCGGCCCCCCAAAAAATCTGATGTGACATTCCGGTGGGCGTGGTCTATTTGCTGAAATAGCGCCCCCTAGGACCATTAAAACTGACAGCCCCAAGCCATGCTTTGACTGAGGATTACGAAATGTGGTACACTAATGTGGTGTCTCAGGACCTACAAAAAAGTCTCTTGGAGCCAAGTGCAAAGTCGCACAGGAAGTCGGCCATTTTGGTCCAAGTGCGTGATTTAGTGGTTTTCGCACACGTTGTTTGGAGAGTGATGCTCCGTCGCCCTTTTCACCAATCGCCTTCACACTTCTGCTATATACTCTTAAGACATAGATGAAAAAATTCAACCGTCGGATTTTAAATAAGTATAAAGGTGTGGGCGTGGCTAAGCCTCAAACTCTGACTTGTCGCCACGCCACTCTTTTTTTCACAGCTCCCTATTGGACTCCTTTTATCCAATCACCACCAAACAGTGGCAAATAGCAGCAGACAAGTTGAGGTCACTAGGTCTATAGTACTGGCAGGTTTCGAATAAAGGCGGGGCTTTGGGAGCATGGCGAAATTCGCCATCACGCCATGGAAATACGTTTGTCTCTCATTTCTTCAATCATTGTGACATTGCCACACAATTTCTGATGAGTGATCCTACTCTGACCCCTAATATAATTGGACAGCTGAAGTTTGTGGGCGTGGCCTATTTTCCAAAACAGTGCCCCCTAGGACCATTAAAACAGTCAGCCCCAAGCCATGCTTTGACTGAGGATCACAAAATTTGGCACACTAATGTAGTGTCTCAGGACCTACAAAAAAGTCTCTTGGAGCCAAGCGCAATGTCGCACAGGAGGTCGGCCATTTTGGTGCAATTACTCAATTTAGTGGTTTTCGCACACGTTATAAGGAGAATGATATCTCCTCGCCCTTTCCACCGATCAACTTCAAACTCCTGCTATATACTCTTAAGACATAGAGGAAAAAATTCAACCGTCGGATTTTAAATAAGTATAAAGGTATGGGCGTGGCTAAGCCTCAAACTTTGACCAGTCGCCATTACTTTATTTGACTTAATAACTCCCATGTGCATGATCAGATCAATTTCATACTTTGTCTGTGTGATCACTGACCACATCTGAAGACAGTGACAATGTGGACAGCTGACATCACCTAAGCCCCGCCCCCTGACTAAAGGAAGTCTATTGTTTTATGGTGAACTGCCCATATTTGTCCCCTCTAATTTAGTCAAGATGACACTAAGGTCATGCACTGTCTTCATGATGTTGTAATGACCATTTAGATCTGATAGCTTTTCAGAAAGTGAGGGGCTTTGATGCCATGGCGATTTCTGGCGTGACGCTGTGACCTTACGTTTGACTGTAACTTCCACAAACAGCCTCCGATTTGCCCGAGACTGAACATCACATCACCAGTGTGGTAAAGATAGAGTATCTCCTAGGGGTGAGACATGTAATGGTGGGCTCAGAAGGGATGCTGATTCAGGGTGAGGTGTGGACGAGGAGGCCTTTCACGGTTTCCGGTGTTGGGGTGGCTGACTTTCTGTTCCGACAGGCATGCCCTGATGCCCTCGGCTGCCGGCCAGGATGGAGAAGCGCGGAGCCGGGTTTGGAGAGCGTCGGGGATGGAGCGGAGGGGGTGCTGAAGGAGGGCGAGCAGCTTCGCTGCGAGGGCCGAACGACGCTGCTTGCAGCTTTAATTTTTCTTTCTTTCTTTCTTTTTTTTTTTTTTTCTTTTTTTTTCTTCCGCGTCTTTGGACGGCCTTTAGGGGGTCTTAGCATATCCAAAAACTCACCAAATTCTGGCCCAATATAGAAAGTGCGTGAAATTTACGTATTTCACTGGCAATGTGAAAGTTGGTATAAAAGTGTTTCAACAGCGCCCCCTGGAAAATTAAAAATACCCCTCCGCATTGACCTTTTTTCATAGTAGAGTGATAAAATTTGGTACACCTGTAGAATTCAACAATACGCACAGAAAAGCCTCTTGCACCCATGGTCAATATCAAACAGGAAGTCGGCCATTTTGGACTAAAGTGGCCATTTTTACCCCATTTTGGCCATTTCTAGGCTCTATATTTGGTTGAACAGTTTGATCATTTTTTGCACGATTGTCTCAAAAATAATGTGCGATCGAACAGAAGCGATGGACGAATCAAATGAGAAAATAAAACTGACTTTTCGTAAATACTGAAGGGGCGGGGCCAGGCCTCAAAGTTCGAGCACTCGCCAAAAAAATTCAAATTGCTATAATTTCATAAATGAAAGAATTACAGTTAAAGTAATTTGCTATGGACAATCGTCATCGCCCCCCGAAGACAAATGAATGGTTGATTGATGATGTCACATAAGCCCCGCCCCCTCAGGCCTTAAAAGGTCAAGTTTTACTGGGAAATTGTCCAAAATTCGCCCTTTGTACTAATCACCCCATATTTCTAGCAGGAAACTGAAGACAAGTTGGGGTTGCTTGGCGTCACTTTATGGGAGTTTTCTCCAGAAGGCGGGGCTGTGGCGGCGCGGCGAAGTCAGGCGTACCGACGTGGCCTTACGTTTGCCTACCATTTCGTCATTTCTAAAGATATCGCCACAAAACCTCTTGGGAGTGATCCTAGTCCAGCCCCCCAAAAAATTTGATGTGAACATCCGGTGGGCGTGGCCTATTTTCTGAAATAGCGCCCCCTAGGACCATTAAAACTGTCAGCCCCAAGCCATGCTTTGACTGAGGATTTTGAAATTTGGTACACTAATGTGGTGTCTCAGGACCTACAAAAAAGTCTCTTGGAGCCAAATGTAAAGTTGCACAGGAAGTCAGCCATTTTGGTCCAAGTACTCGATTTACTGGTTTTCGCACACGTTGTTTGGAGAGTGATGCTCCATCGCTCTTTTCACCAATCGCCTTCAAACTTCTCATATATACTCTTAAGACATAAAGGAAAAATTTCAACCGTCGGATTTTAAATAAGTTTAAAGGTGTGGGCGTGGCTAAGCCTCAAACTTTGACCTGTCGCCACGCCACTCTTTTTTTCACAGCTCCCTATTGGATTCCTTTTACCCAATCACCAGCAATCTCTGGCAAATAGCAGCTGACAAGTTGAGGTCACTTGGTCTGCAGTACTGGCAGGTTTGAAAAAAAGGCGGGGCTTTGGGAGCATGGCGAAATTTGCCATCACGCCATGGCAATACGTTTGCCTCTCATTTCTTCAATTATCGTGACATCGCCACAAAATGTCTGGTGAGTGATCTGAGTCTGACCCCCAATAGAACTGCACAGCTGAAGTTTGTGGGCGTGGCCTATTTTCTGAAATAGCGCCCCCTAGGACCATTAAAACTGTCAGCCCCAAGCCAAGCTTTGACTGAGGATCACGAAATTTGGTACACTAATGTAGTGTCTCAGGACCTACAAAAAAGTCTCTTGGAGCCAAGTGCAAAGTCGCACAGGAGGTCGGCCATTTTGGTCCAAGTACTTGATTTAGTGGTTTTCGCACATGTTGTTTGGACCTTGATGCCCCGTCGCCCTTTTCACCGATCACCTACAAACATCTGCTATGTGCTCTTAAGACAAAGGGGAAAAAATTCAACCGTCGGATTTTAAATAAGTATCAAGGTGTGGGCGTGGCTAAGCCTCAAACTTTGACCTTTCGCCATTACATTACTTGACTTAACTCCCATGTGCATGATCAGATCGTATATCAAACGTTGTCTGTGTGATCACTGACCACATCTGAAGACAAAGATAATGTGGACAGCTGACATCACCTATGCCCCGCCCCCTGACTATTGGAAGTCTAGTTTTATGGTGAAATGCCCATATTTGTCCCCTCTAATTTAGTCAACATGACACTAAGGTCATGCACTGTCTTCATGATGTTGTAATGACCATTCAGATCTGATAGCTTTCCAGATAGGGAGGGACTTTGATGCCATGGCGAATTCTGGCGTGACGCCATGACCTTACGTTTGACTGTAACTTCCACAAACAGCCTCCGATCTGCCCGAGATATCACGTGGCTGCACCAAACACATTGATGTGGTTGTTGGTTTTAATCCCTGTAGCTCCGCCCCTTTCAGCTCACTGGTTTTAGAAAGAACACACAGTGTCTGATTAATGTCAAAATAACAGAAAACCATCTTTGTCAACCAAAGCTGACCTCAATGGGATTTTTCTGTGGTTGGTCACAACGCCCTCTAGATAAATTTAATCTACAATAACTTAAAAAAAAACGTGGTCAGAAAAGCATTAAAGTTTGTCTCTGTCATCACACCACCAGTGTGGTAAAGATAGAGTATGCCCTAGTGGTGAGACGTGTAATATAATGGTGGGCTCAGAGGGGATGCAGAGTCTCACCTCCTCAGCCCCGTTAGTGTAATTGTGAGCTTAGCTTCTTGGTGTTGTTATTCCGGCACTTAACATTTCACACTGCTGTATGTGGTTTTGTCATGGCCGCCTCCAAAAGGTTTCTGAGTGCTGTGCGAATGCAACGTGAAAATGTTCTTACTGGAAGGATGGTTCTAGGAACTTATGCAGTTGGTAAGCGCCTATAAATGCAACCTCTAACTGAACTATGTGAAAATTGTTCTTGCATGTGATCCATTTTCTCTACAGTGCAACCTACAAACTTTTAAATAAGTATAAAGGTGTGGGCGTGGCTAAGCCTCAAACTTTGACCTGTCGCCACGCCACTCTTTTTTTCACAGCTCCCTATTGGACTCCTTTTAACCAATCACCAGCAATCACTGGCAAATAGCAGCAGACAAGTTGAGGTCACTTGGTCTATAGTACTGGCAGGTTTCGAATAAAGGCGGGGCTTTGGGAGCATGGCGAAATTCGCCATCACGCCATGGAAATACGTTTGTCTCTCATTTCTTCAATCATTGTGACATCGCCACACAATTTCTGATGAGTGATCCTACTCTGACCCCTAATAGAATTGGACAGCTGAAGTTTGTGGGCGTGGCCTATTTTCTGAAATAGCGCCCCCTAGGACCATTAAAACTGTCAGCCCCAAGCCGTGCTTTGACTGAGGATCACGAAATTTGGCACTCTAATGTAGTGTCTCAGGACCTAAAAAAAAGTCTCTTGGAGCCAAGCGCAATGTCGCACAGGAGGTCGGCCATTTTGGTCCAAGTACTCGATTTAGTGGTTTTCGCACACGTTATTAGGAGAATGATGTCTCGTCGCCCTTTCCACCGATCACCTTCAAACTCTTGCTATATACTCTTAAGACATAGAGGAAAAGATTCAACCGTCGGATTTTAAATAAGTATAAAGGTGTGGGCGTGGCTAAGCCTCAAACTTTGACCAGTCGCCATTACGTTACTTGACTCAATAACTCCCTTGTGCATGATCAGATCAATTTCAAACTTTGTCCGTGTGATCACTGACCACATCTGAAGACAGTGACAATGTGGACAGCTGGCATCACCTAAGCCCCGCCCCCTGACTACAGGAAGTCTTCTGTTTTATGGTGAAATGCCCATATTTGTCCCCTCTAATTTAGTCAACATGACACTAAGGTCATGCACTGTCTTCATGATGTTGTAATGACTATTCAGATCTGATAGCTTTTCAGAAAGGGAGGAGCTTTGATGCCATGGCGATTTCTGGCGTGACGCTGTGACCTTACGTTTGACTGTAACTTCCACAAACAGCCTCCGATTTGCCAGAGACTGAACATCACATCACCAGTGTGGTAAAGATAGAGTATCTCCTAGTGGTGAGACGTGTAATGCTGGGCTCAGAGGGGATGCTGAATCAGGGTGAGGTGTGGACGAGGAGGCCGTTCACGGTTTCTGGTGTCGGGGTGGTTGACTTTCTGTTCGGCCAGACGTGCCCTGGTGCCCCCGGCTGCCGGCCAGGATGGACAAGCGCGGAGCTGGGTTTGGAGAGCGTCGGGGATGGAGCGGAGGGGGTGCGGAAGGAGGGCGAGCAGCTTCGCTGCGAGGGCCGAACGACGCTGCTTGCAGCTTTAATTAGCACTTATGGTTCTTAAATGGCACCCAGAATTATGTTGCACGAAGCACAATTTCACATCATTCTGGGTTCATTTGTGTGAAAACAAGGTCCAATCAGGCTGAAACGTTACAGGAAGTTAGAATCTATTGAGTTGTAAGTGATCTGAACGTTTCATGATGATAGCACTTTCCTAAGGGGGTCAAACTATGTCCCAAAGGTCACCGGATCTGGTGTCAATTTAAGAAGTAGTCCAGTTACACCTTTTTCGGCTTATAACTTTTCTTCTGAATGTCCTAGAGAGGTCAGGTTTGTTTTAGAGTACTTCAATTAATAGCTCCTACAACCACAAAAAGGAAGGGAGTCATTAGCACTTATGGTTTGTAAATGGCACCCAGAATTATGTTGCACGAAGCACAATTTCACATCATTCTGGGTCCATTTGTGTGAAAACAAGGTCCAATCAGGCTGAAACGTTACAAGAAGGTAGAATCTATTGAGTTGTAAGTGATCTGAACGTTTCAAGATGATTGCACATTACTATAGGTGGTCAAACCATGTCCCAAAGGTCACCGGGCCTGGTGTCACTTTAAAGAAGTAGTCCAGTTACACATTTGTGGGTTTATAACTTTTCTTCTGAATATCCTAGAGAGGTCAGGTTTGTTTTAGAGTACTTCAATTAATAGCTCCTACAACCACAAAAAGGAATGGAGTCATTAGCACTTATGGTTTGTAAATGGCACCCAGAATTATGCTGCACGAAGCACAATTTCACATCATTCTGGGTCCATTTGTGTGAAAACAAGGTCCAATCAGGCTGAAACGTTACAAGAAGGTAGAATCTATTGAGTTGTAAGTGATCTGAACGTTTCATGATGATCGCACATTCCTATAGGGGGTCAAACCATGTCCCAAAGGTCACCGGGCCTGGTGTCACTTTAAAGAAGTAGTCCAGTTACACCTTTGTGGGCTTATAACTTGGCTTCTGAATATCCTAAAGAGGTCAGGTTTGTTTTAGTGTACTCCAATCAACAGCCTCTACAACCACAAAAAGGAATGGAGTCATTAGCACTTATGGTTTGTAAATGGCACCCAGAATTATGTTGCACGAAGCACAATTTCACATCATTCTGGGTCCATTTGTGTGAAAACAAGGTCCAATCAGGCTGAAACGTTACAAGAAGGTAGAATCTATTGAGTTGTAAGTGATCTGAACGTTTCAAGATGATTGCACATTACTATAGGTGGTCAAACCATGTCTCAAAGGTCACCGGGCCTGGTGTCACTTTAAAGAAGTAGTCCAGTTACACATTTGTGGGCTTATAACTTTTCTTCTGAATATCCTAGAGAGGTCAGGTTTGTTTTAGAGTACTTCAATTAATAGCTCCTACAACCACAAAAAGGAATGGAGTCATTAGCACTTATGGTTCTTAAATGGCACCCAGAATTATGTTGCACGAAGCACAATTTCACATCATTCTGGGTTCATTTGTGTGAAAACAAGGTCCAATCAGGCTGAAACGTTACAGTAAGTTAGAATCTATTGAGTTGTAAGTGATTTGAACGTTTCATGATGATAGCACTTTCCTAAGGGGGTCAAACCATGTCCCAAAGGTCACCGGATCTGGTGTCAATTTAAAGAAGTAGTCCAGTTACACATTTGTGGGCTTATAACTTGGCTTCTGAATTTCCCAGAGAGATCAGGTTTGTTTTAGTGTACTCCAATCAACAGCCCCTACAACCACAAAAGGAAGGGAGTCATTAGCACTTATGGTTTGTAAATGGCACCCAGAATTATGTTGCACGAAGCACAATTTCACATCATTCTGGGTCCATTTGTGTGAAAACAAGGTCCAATCAGGCTGAAACATTACAGGAAGGTAGAATCTATTGAGTTGTAAGTGATCTGAACGTTTCATGATGATCGCACATTCCTATAGGGGGTCAAACCATGTCCCAAAGGTCACCGGGCCTGGTGTCACTTTAAAGAAGTAGTCCAGTTACACCTTTTTCGGCTTATAACTTTTCTTCTGAATGTCCTAGAGAGGTCAGGTTTGTTTTAGAGTACTTCAATTAATAGCTCCTACAACCACAAAAAGGAAGGGAGTCATTAGCACTGACACACACACACACACACACACACACACACACACACACACACACACACACACACACACACACACACGCCCTTGCGTGCAAACCCCGGTCAGGCCTGCAGTGTACACATCAGAGACATGATGTTCTTTCACAGAACTGAGGTTGTTCATTACTAAATGACTTTTACAGGAATATTGTTATTATACTATTCAACAGGTTGATCATAATAATGTGTATTAAACCCACAACCTAGCACTGAGGACAGAGGGACTTTATTTAAATTAGTACTTAATGGAAACGATACATAATGATACATAAGAGCCATGTCATACATTCAGCCTAGGAATAGTAGCATTGTGCACTATTAAAAATATACACATCAATTGATCGAATCCCATTGTTGCAAAGTAAAACTCTAATAAAACTCTAGTCTGACATCAACAGAGAAGAATTAGTGTATGTACTACAAATACAGCATTAGGATTTCGAGTGGACCGTGCACCTTGTGAACCATCAGAGGCTTATGACGCAACATATCTTCCAGTTGCTATTAGACAAGTTATAATTCTCGACCATTTTTCGAAACTGGTTTCTTGGGTCCGTGAGTAAATGCCAAATGAGATGATAGTCCTTAAGTAAGTTCCTGGCGATCCCATGTCACGCTCTTGCCCATCAGCCGGTGAACGCTGAGACGGAACTCGATGAGAGCGATGTATTTTTTAAGTGCTCCGAATGTACTTCTAACAAGCGTGCGATTCACTTCGTGAGTAAACCGCAGCTGCAGCTGATTCAAACAGTCGAGCAAACTTTCTACATCACAATATGCGTTTTGTAGTTAGTCGAGTTACCTTTTGTGTGGCGCATGCACGGGTTGTTAGCGTCCAGCTCCCAGCTTATAGAGTCCTGTATTGACACAGACGTCAATACATCTCGATGTCATGCAACACACAAAGTCTGTCGTATACAGGTGGGTTAACACATGTACGATACCTTTTGTGTGGCGCATGCACGGGTCGTTAGCGTCCAGCTCCCGGCTTATAGAGAGTCCTGTATTGACACAGACGTCAATACATCTCGATGTCATGCAACACACAAAGTCTGTCGCATACAGGTGGGTTAACACACATGTACGATGTGTGCGATGGCGAGCCCATTTACAATGGGACACGACGATGATCATTGTTAACCAAATTCTTGTTTCTCACGACAGGTGGTAGCGTTGTCTCCTGCACCTGGTCTTCGTGCACAGAGGGTGGTGTAATGTGCTCGTCATAGTCGCGATCGTTGTCACTCGAATCCGTTGTTCTCACGACAGGTGGTAGCGTTGTCTCCTGTATGTTGTCATCGCGTGCGGCAAGCAATGTGCTGTGCTCGTTATAATGGTTGTCTTCGTACAAAGGGGGTGTTGAATACTCCTTCGCGAGTAGTCTAGGAGGTGGTGTGATGGGACGTATCTCAGAGGCGTTATGTGAGCGTATCACCATGGCCTGAGCAACTGCGACTACTGAGAGTACACCCAGTACAGACAGCGAGATCATTTTTTTTCTTGGGTGTTGTACGTGTGGGTACAGCCGCTTTAATGGCAGTGAGAGCAAGTGGGTATATGTATTTATATTGGGTCGGTTACACAGACGTCAATACATCTCGATGTCATGCAACACACAAAGTCTGTCGCATACAGGTGGGTTAACACATGTACGATACCTTTTGTGTGGCGCATGCACGGGTCGTTAGCGTCCAGCTCCTGGCTTATAGAGAGTCCTGTATTGACACAGACGTCAATACATCTCGATGTCATGCAACACACAAAGTCTGTCGCATACAGGTGGGTTAACACACATGTACGATGTGTGCGATGGCGCTCCCGTTTACAATGGGACACGACGATGATCATTGTTAACCAAACTCTTGTTTCTCACGACAGGTGGTAGCGTTGTCTCCTGCACCTGGTCTTCGTGCATAGAGGGTGTTGTAATGTGCTCGTCATAGTCGCGATCGTTGTCACTCGAATCCGTTGTTCTCACGACAGGTGGTAACGTTGTCTCCTGCATGTTGTCTTCGCGTGCGGCAAGCGTTGTGCTGTGCTCGTTATCATGGTTGTCTTCGTACAAAGGGGGTGTTGAATACTCCTTCGCGAGTAGTCTAGGAGGTGGTGTGATGGAACGTATCTCAGAGGCGTTATGTGAGCGTACCACCATGGCCTGAGCAACTGCGACTACTGAGAGTACACCCAGTACAGACAGCAAGATCATTTTTTTTCTTGGGTGTTGTACGTGTGGGTACAGCCGCTTTAATGGCAGTGAGAGCAAGTGGGCAAATGTATTTATAGGTCACTAGCAGAAACTAAGGCACGTGGTCAGAGTGTAATCGTAACCACCAAAAGTAGCTCTTGTCATAATTTAATATACATAGAAATCAGAAACGGGTATGTCAGGATAGACATCGCGAGTGATAATGCGGCCAGTATCTGTGTGCGCTTGAGAGCACCTTGTTGTTCTACTGTGGTGCCCACGCCGCCGGGTCTGTAAATGTCATCGACCTTCTTTATATACGCATACGCTAAAGACCGTATATTCTCTATGGATTTGAACACGTCCTTTGTTTCGCGTAACGCTTGAGCTGTCTCGAGCGTTAGTTGTGAGTGTACACCAGTGTTTCGCGTGCACCGAGGTCCGAAAGGGCGTGCGCTACAACTATTAACCTTGGTTTGGGAGTGTGGCGAAACGCTCGCTCCGCTGTAATGGGCAGATGCAATGTTATCACCTGGTACGTTTCGTTAGTCGGGTCGTAACACACCGGTCCGTCACACGGACCGTCACATTGTATGGGGCACAGTAAGGACAACACGCCGCCGACCGTGACTTCGCACTCGACCGCGGTGGTGTTGTCGATTTGCAAAGGATCACATACGCCTCTCCAGTCGCAATGAGGCACATTGTAGTCGACGCGACCGTCGGTCACCATAGCTTTCGTCAGCCAACACACTCGATTGCCCTTCGAAACATCGAGGATCAGCGTGAGCATAGAGGTCGCTGTCGCTTTACTGTATGCCAGGATATCCGTGTGTGAGTGCACGCTCGACGTCGATTGACAACCGGTCATGTCAGACCTGATCAGACATTCCGAACACATGACCATTAGTTGTTTAGCGGCCGAGAGTATCGCGATCATACCGTTGAGATGTGTAGAAAGCGCGTACACGCCAGCCTTCCACGTTTCCAAAGTTTCCAGCAGTCTAGAGGGACTTGTCTTAGCGCGCACGGCTGTGCTGAATTTGCGTTGGGTAGACACAACGGCTTCGACCTCGCTTAGGATCTTGTGGGCTCATGTACTCGTGGTAGGCCAAGACGTGTATAGTCGAGCGCGGTGACGCCCCGAACACTTGACCCGGTTTTGTTGTTGCGATATGCGTGTCCAGTAACACGGCAAAGTCCGCGTGCCTAGCGTATATTGATTTTACAGCTCGCTCATACCCCAATAGTACGGTCGGTAGAAGTTCGTTCACTTGTTTCCATGCGCTCGTGGAACACAGGACATCGCAACCTCTGTGATACTCAAGTAAAGCGTCACACACCAGCTGCTTGCACGTTGGAAATACAATCGGTAGTAACTTCTTACTCCACTCTATGTTGAACTCGTATAGTATGTATATGGGCGGTTGCGGCGGTTTGCGCATTTTCTATCTACCCTCCGCTAATATGACTCTGTGGTCTGTCTCCTGAGATGGTGCGGTTGGAACTTGCGAGAGTGCGCTATCGACGGTCGGCGTTTCCATTTCGTCAACTGTGCCATTTTCAGCCGCTGGCAAACGGCCGTCGACGGTCGATGCGAGACACCAACATAACGTTAGACCGCGACCCTCATGCCAGTTTTCTGTAGTACTGGTTGTAGTTTCTGGTGCACACTCGAAACGCCATTACGATCACAATTACGTTGATTAATAAATCCAGTGTTGTAGCGACTGCAGCCAGCGCCGTCGCGCAACTCGTGTCGGTGTTATCTCTCGATACTTTCATTCGTATCCGAGCGTATGCAGAATCTACGGATCTGGTGAAGTTGCTTGTCACTAGCTTGCGCACGTTTGATATGGCACTTTGCGCGAGACTCACACAACCTGCAGTGGCGACCGTCGCGTCAGTGCAAAGTTTTTCCGATATATCGCTCGCAACATCGTTTGTCATTTGCTGTACACTGCGCACACTGGCCGCGAGGTCGCGGAGAGGGTCTTCGTTATGAGTTGTGTAATATCCGCTGACTTGCCGATTCAGTTCTGGTGGCGCTGACCCAAACGAGAACGCTTTTAAGGCGCATGTCGTGGTAACTCTGGTAGCGCCGTGATTGACGAGGACGATCATCTTTAGCAATAGTTCATCTCGAAGCACAACGATGGTGAGGGCGACGGGTTGGCCGGTTCCGCCTTCAGGCCACTCGGTTGCCGCTAGATTGCCCAATGCCACACACGCAGACGAACCCTGTACACACTCAATGACCCGTGTGCGATCGTTGATTTCTGCTAGTACGTTTGCTAGTTCTAAGTGCTTCCACGGATCGGGCGTGGGCACGCGCTTGTTTTAGAGGCGTTTTCGCGCAGCCTCTACCCTGCACGACCGCTCGTGGCCGCACTAGCTATATTTATCTTTATTTGTTTCACACACACACACACACACACACACACACACACACACACACACACACACACACACACACACACACACACACACACACACACACACACACACACACACACACACACACACACACACACTCACACACACACACACACACACACATACATACACACACACACACACACACACACACACACACACACACACACACACACACACACACACACACACACACACACACACACACACACACACACAGGCCCTTGCGTGCAAACCCCGGTCAGGTCTGCAGTGTACACATCAGAGACATGATGTGCTTTCACAGAACTGAGGTTGTTCATTACTAAATGACTTTTACAGGAATATTGTTATTATACTATTCAACAGGTTGATCATAATAATTTGTATTAAACCCACAACCTAGCACTGAGGACAGAGGGACTTTATTTAAATTAGTACTTAATGGAAACGATACATAATGATACATAAGAGCCATGTCATACATTCAGCCTAGGAATAGTAGCATTGTGCATTATTAAAAATATACAGATCAATTGTTCGAATCCCATTGTTGCAAAGTGAAACTCTAATAAAACTCTAGTCTGACATCAACAGAGAAGACTTAGTGTATGTACTACAAATACAGCATTAGGATTTCGAGTGGACCGTACACCTTGTGAACCATCAGAGGCTTATGACGCAACATATCTTCCAGTTGCTATGAGACAAGTTATAATTCTCGACCATTTTTCGGAACTGGTTTCTTGGGTCCGTGAGTAAATGCCAAATGAGATGATAGTCCTTAAGTAAGTTCCTGGCGATCCCATGTCACGCTCTTGCCCATCAGCCGGTGAATGCTGAGACGGAACTCGATGAGAGCGATGTATTTTTTAAGTGCTCCGAATGTACTTCTAACAAGCGTGCGATTCACTTCGTGAGTAAACCGCAGCTGCAGCTGATTCAAACAGTCGAGCCAACTTTCTACATCACAATATGCGTTTTGTAGTTAGTCAAGTTACCTTTTGTGTGGCGCATGCACGGGTCGTTAGCGTCCAGCTCCCAGCTTAGAGAGTCCTGTATTGACACAGACGTCAATACATCTCGATGTCATGCAACACACAAAGTCTGTCGCATACAGGTGGGTTAACACATGTACGATACCTTTTGTGTGGCGCATGCACGGGTCGTTAGCGTCCAGCTCCTGGCTTATAGAGAGTCCTGTATTGACACAGACGTCAATACATCTCGATGTCATGCAACACACAAAGTCTGTCGCATACAGGTGGGTTAACACAGATGTACGATGTGTGCGATGGCGCGCCCGTTTACAATGGGACACGACGATGATCATTGTTAACCAAACTCTTGTTTCTCACGACAGGTGGTAGCGTTGTCTCCTGCACCTGGTCTTCGTGCACAGAGGGTGTTATAATGTGCTCGTCATAGTCGCGATCGTTGTCACTCGAATCCGTTGTTCTCACGACAGGTGGTAGCGTTGTCTCCTGCATGTTGTCTTCGCGTGCGGCAAGCGTTGTGCTGTGCTCGTTATAATGGTTGTCTTCGTACAAAGGGGGTGTTGAATACTCCTTCGCGAGTAGTCTAGGAGGTGGTGTGATGGAACGTATCTCAGAGGCGTTATGTGAGCGTACCACCATGGCCTGAGCAACTGCGACTACTGAGAGTACACCCAGTACAGACAGCGAGATCAATTTTTTTTCTTGGGTGTTGTACGTGTGGGTACAGCCGCTTTAATGGCAGTGAGAGCAAGTGGGCAAATGTATTTATAGGTCACTAGCAGAAACTAAGGCACGTGGTCAGAGTGTAATCGTAACCACCTAAAGTAGCTCTTGTCATAATTTAATATACATAGAAATCAGAAACGGGTATGTCAGGATAGACATCGCGAGTGATAATGCGGCCAGTATCTGTGTGCGCTTGAGAGCACCTTGTTGTTCTACTGTGGTGCCCACGCCGCCGGGTCTGTAAATGTCATCGACCTTCTTTATATACGCATATGCTAAAGACCGTATATTCTCTATGGATTTGAACACGTCCTTTGTTTCGCGTAACGCTTGAGCTGTCTCGAGCGTGATGTTGTGAGTGTACACCAGTGTTTCGCGTGCACCGAGGTCCGAAAGGGCGTGCGCTACAACTATTAACCTTGGTTTGGGAGTGTGGCGAAACGCTCGCTCCACTGTAATGGGCAGATGCAATGTTATCACCTGGTACGTTTCGTTAGTCGGGTCGTAACACACCGGTCCGTCACAACGGACCGTAACATTGTATGGGGCTTATACTATTCAACAGGTTGATCATAATAATGTGTATTAAACCCACAACCTAGCACTGAGGACAGAGGGACTTTATTTAAATTAGTACTTAATGGAAACAATACATAATGATACATAAGAGCCATGTCATACATTCAGCCTAGGAATAGTAGCATTGTGCACTATTAAAAATATACACATCAATTGCTCGAATCCCATTGTTGCAAAGTAAAACTCTAATAAAACTCTAGTCTGACATCAACAGAGAAGACTTAGTGTATGTACTACAAATACAGCATTAGGATTTCGAGTGGACCGGGCACCTGGTGAACCATCAGAGGCTTATGACGCAACATATCTTCCAGTTCTGACTGAGCGCCTCCAGGAGAGAGGCCCAAGCAAGACCCGCCCCGAGGAGCGTCTTGCCACATGTCACTACTCGGTCTAACTGAGCGCCTCCAGGAGAGAGGTCCAAGCAAGACACGCCCCGAGGAGCGTCTTGCCACATGTCACTACTCGGTCTGACTGAGCGCCTCCAGGAGAGAGGTCCAAGCAACACGCGCCCCGAGGAGCGTCTTGCCACATGTCAACACTGGGTCTGACTGAGTGCCTCCATGAGAGAAGCCCCAGCAAGACGCGCCCCGAGGAGCGTCTTGCCACATGTCACTACTCGGTCTGACTGAGCGCCTCCAGGAGAGAGGCCCAAGCAAGATGTGCCCCGAGGAGCGTCTTGCCACATGTCAACAATGGGTCTGACTGAGGGCCTCCAGGAGAGAAGCCCAAGCAAGAAGCGCCCCGAGGAGCGTCTTGCCACATGTCAACACTGGGTCTGACTGAGCGCTTCCAGGAGAGAGACCCAAGCAAGACACGGCCCGAGGAGCGTCTTGACACATGTCAACACTGGGTCTGACTGAGGGCCTCCATGAGAGAAGCCCAAGCAAGACGCGCCCCGAGGAGAGTCTTGCCACATGTCAACACTGGGTCTGACAGAGGGCATCCAGGAGAGAGGCCCAAGCAATACGCGCCCCGAGGAGCGTCTTGCAACATGTCAACAATGGGTCTGACTGAGGGCCTCCAGGAGAGAAGCCAAAGCAAGACGCGCCCCGAGGACCTTTTTTCCACATGTCAACAATGGGTCTTACTGTGGGCCTCCATGAGAGAAGCCCAGGCAAGACGCGCCCCGAGGAGTGTCTTGCCACATGTCAACACTGTGTCTGACTGAGCGCCTCCAGGAGAGAGGCCCAAGCAAGACGCGCCCCGAGGAGCGTCTTGCCACGTGTCACCACTGGGTCTGACTGAGCTCCTCCAGGAGAGAGGCCCAAGCAAGACGCGCCCCGAGGAGCGTCTTGCCACATGTCACTACTCGATCTAACTGAGCTCCTCCAGGAGAGAGGTCCAAGCAAGACGCACCCCGAGGAGTGTCTTGCCAAATGTCACTACTCGGTCTGACTGAGCGCCTCCAGGAGGGAGGTCCAAGCAAGACGCGCCCCGAGGAGCGTCTTGCCACATGTCACTACTCGGTCTGACTGAGCGCCTCCAGGAGAGAGGCACAAGCAAGACGTGCCCCGAGGAGCGTTTTGCCACATGTCAACATTGGGTCTGACTGAGGGCCTCCAGGAGAGAAGCCCAAGCAAGACGCGCCCAGAGGAGCGTCTTGCCACATGTCAACACTGGGTCTGACTGAGCGCCTCCAGGAGAGAGGCCCAAGCAAGACACGCCCCGAGGAGCGTCTTGACACATGTCAACACTGGGTCGGACTGAGGGCCTCCATGAGAGAAGCCCAAGCAAGACGCGCCCCGAGGAGAGTCTTGCCACATGTCAACACTCGGTCTGACAGAGGGCATTCAGGAGAGAGGCCCAAGCAATACGCGCCCCGAGGAGCGTCTTGCCACATGTCACCACTGGGTCTGAATGAGCGCCTCCAGGAGAGAGGCCCAACCAAGACGCGCCCCGAGGAGTGTCTTGCCACATGTCACTACTCAGTCTGACTGAGCGCCTCCAGGAGAGAGGCCCAAGCAAGATGCGCCCGGAGGAGCGTCTTGCCACATGTCAACACTGGGTCTGACAGAGGGCCTCCAGGAGAGAGGCCCAAGCAAGACGCGCCCCGAGGAGCGTCTTGCCACATGTCACCTCTCGTTCTGACTGAGCGCCTCCAGGAGAGAGGCGCAAGCAAGACGCGCCCCGAGGAGCGTCTTGTCACATGTCAACACTGGGTCTGTCTGAGCGCCTCCAGGAGAGAAGCCCAAGCAAGACGCGCCCCGAGGAGCGTCTTGCCACATGTCAACAATGGGTCTGACTGAGGGCCTCCAGGAGAGAAGCCCAAGCAAGACGCGCCCCGAGGAGCGTCTTGACACATGTCAACACTGGGTCTGACAGAGGGCCTCCACGAGAGAGGCCCAAGCAAGACGCGCCCCGAGGAGTGTCTTGCCACATGTCACCACTGGGTCTGACTGAGCGCCTCCAGGAGAGAGGCCCAAGCAAGACGTGCCCCGAGGATCGTCAGGCCACATGTCACTACTCAGTCTGACTGAGCGCCTCCAGGAGAGAGGCCCAAGCAAGACGCGCCCCGAGGAGCGTCTTGCAACATGTCAGCACTGTGTCTGACTGAGCGCCTCCAGGAGAGAGGCCCCATCAAGACGCGCCCCGAGGAGCGTCTTGCCTTATGTCAGCACTCGGTCTGACTGAGCGCCTCCAGGAGAGAGGCCCAAGCAAGACGCGCCCCGAGGAGCGTCTTGCCACATGTCAACAATGTGTCTGACTGAGGGCCTCCAGGAGAGAGGCCCAAGCAAGATGCGCCCGGAGGAGCGTCTTGCCACATGTCAACACTGGGTCTGACAGAGGGCCTCCAGGAGAGAGGCCCAAGCAAGACGCGCCCCGAGGAGCGTCTTGCCACATGTCACCTCTGGTTCTGACTGAGCGCCTCCAGGAGAGAGGCCCAAGCAAGACGCGCCCCGAGGAGCATCTTGTCACATGTCAACACTGGGTCTTTCTGAGCGCCTCCAGGAGAGAAGCCCAAGCAAGACGCGCCCCGAGGAGCGTCTTGCCACATGTCAGCACTCGGTCTGACTGAGCGCCTCCAGGAGAGAGGCCCAAGCAAGACGCGCCCCGAGGAGCGTCTTGCCACATGTCAACAATGGGTCTGACTGAGGGCCTCCAGGAGAGAAGCCCAAGCAACACGCGGCCCGAGGAGCGTCTTGCCACATGTCAGCACTCGGTCTGACTGAGCACCTCCAGGAGAGAGGCCCAAGCAAGACGCGCTCCGAGGAGCGTCTTGCCACATGCCAACAATGGGTCTGACTGAGGGCCTCCAGGAGAGAAGCCCAAGCAAGACGCGCCCCGAGGAGCGTCTTGACACATGTCAACACTGGGTATGACAGAGGGCCTCCAGGAGAGAGGCCCAAGCAAGACGCGCCCCGAGGAGTGTCTTGCCACATGTCACCACTTGGTCAGACTGAGCGCCTCCAGGAGAGTGGCCCAAGCAACACGCGCCCCGAGGAGCGTCAGGCCACATGTCACTACTCAGTCTGACTGAGCGCCTCCAGGAGAGAGGCCCAAGCAAGACGCGCCCGAGGAGCGTCTTGCAACATGTCACTACTCAGTCTAACTGAGCGCCTCCAGGAGAGAGGCCCAAGCAAGATGCGCCCGGAGGAGCGTCTTGCCACATGTCAACACTGGGTCTGACAGAGGGCCTCCAGGAGAGAGGCCCAAGCAAGACGCGCCCCGAGGAGCGTCTTGCCACATGTCACCTCTGGTTCTGACTGAGCGCCTCCAGGAGAGAGGCCCAAGCAAGACGCGCCCCGAGGAGCGTCTTGTCACATGTCAACACTGGGTCTGTCTGAGCGCCTCCAGGAGAGAAGCCCAAGCAAGACGCGCCCCGAGGAGCGTCTTGCCACATGTCAACAATGGGTCTCACTGAGGGCCTCCAGGAGAGAAGCCCCAGCAAGACGCGCCCCGAGGAGCGTCTTGCCACATGTCACTACTCGGTCTGTTTGAGCGCCTCCAGGAGAGAGGCCCAAGCAAGACGTGCCCCGAGGAGCGTCTTGCCACATGTCAACACTGGGTCTGACAGAGGGCCTCCAGGAGAGAGGCCCAAGCAAGACGCGCCCCGAGGAGCGTCTTGCCACATGTCACCTCTGGTTCTGACTGAGCGCCTCCAGGAGAGAGGCCCAAGCAAGACGCGCCCCGAGGAGCGTCTTGTCACATGTCAACACTGGGTCTTTCTGAGCGCCTCCAGGAGAGAAGCCCAAGCAAGACGCGCCCCGAGGAGCGTCTTGCCACATGTCAGCACTCGGTCTGACTGAGCGCCTCCAGGAGAGAGGCCCAAGCAAGACGCGCCCCGAGGAGCGTCTTGCCACATGTCAACAATGGGTCTGACTGAGGGCCTCCAGGAGAGAAGCCCAAGCAACACGCGGCCCGAGGAGCGTCTTGCCACATGTCAGCACTCGGTCTGACTGAGCGCCTCCAGGAGAGAGGCCCAAGCAAGACGCGCCCCGAGGAGCGTCTTGCCACATGCCAACAATGGGTCTGACTGAGGGCCTCCAGGAGAGAAGCCCAAGCAAGACGCGCCCCGAGGAGCGTCTTGACACATGTCAACACTGGGTATGACAGAGGGCCTCCAGGAGAGAGGCCCAAGCAAGACGCGCCCCGAGGAGTGTCTTGCCACGTGTCAACACTGGGTCTGATTGAGGGCCTTCTGGAGAGAGGCCCAAGCAAGACGCGCCCCGAGGAGCGTCTTGCCACATGTCAACAATGGTTCTTACTGAGGGCCTCCGGGAGAGAAGTCCAAGCAAGACGCGCCCCGAGGAGCTTCTTGCCACATGTCAGCACTCGGTCAGACTGAGTGCCTCCAGGAGAGAGGCCAAAGCAAGACGCCCCCCGAGGAGCGTCT